>NC_140579.1:457056155-458256155 GCF_964204655.1 Triturus cristatus | reverse complement strand
ATGCAGAACAGTGTCATACATTCACCCCAGTACAGAGATCTGGGCCTAAATCCATCGTTTTTTTGCTCACCATGCCATTCCAGTTTGAACCCCACCATATGCAAATCAGCCTTGACCCTGTGCCCCATGGGAACAGTCCAGCCCGAACTGACAAGCCAGGTCCTCCCTGGACTGGAAACAAGCATCCTAGGACCGGTTTCGGGCTTTCAGCCCTCGTCAGCCAGGATAGCTTGATTCCAGTGGCATGGAGAGCACGGGACTCACGTCTGAGCATACCCTTTCCACTCGGGGTGACAAATGCAAAAACAACAATTGATGGACAGAATGCAGAACAATGTCATACATTCACCCCAGTAAAGAGATCTGGGCCTAAATCTATCATTTTTTGCTCACCATGCCATTCCAGTTTGAACCCAGCCATATGCAAATCAGTCTTGACCCTGTGCCCCATGGGAACAGTCCAGCCCGAACTGCCAAGCCAGGTCCACCCTGGACTGGAAACAAGCATCCTAGGATCGGTTTCGGGCTTTCTGCCCTCGTCAGCCAGGATAGCTTGATTCCAGTGGCATGGAGAGCACGGGACTCACGTCTGAGCATACCCTTCTCACTCGGGGTGACAAATGCAAAAACAACAATTGATGGACAGAATGCAGAACAATGTCATACATTCACCCCAGTACAGAGATCTGGGCCTAAATCCATCGTTTTTTTGCTCACCATGCCATTCCAGTTTGAACCCAGCCATATGCAAATCAGTCTTGACCCTGTGCCCCATGGGAACAGTCCAGCCCGAACTGCCAAGCCAGGTCCTCCCTGGACTGGAAACAAGCATCCTAGGACCGGTTTCGGGCTTTCAGCCCTCATCAGCCAGGATAGCTTGATTCCAGTGGCATGGAGAGCACGGGACTCACGTCTGAGCATACCCTTCCCACTCGGGGTGACAAATGCAAAAACAACAATTGATGGACAGAATGCAGAACAATGTCATACATTCACCCCAGTACAGAGATCTGGGCCTAAATCCATAGTTTTTTTGCTCACCATGCCATTCTAGTTTGAACCCAGCCATATGCAAATCAGTCTTGACCCTGTGCCCATGGGAACAGTCCAGCCCGAACTGCCAAGCCAGGTCCTCCCTGGACTGGAAACAAGCATCCTAGAACCGGTTTCGGGCTTTCAGCCCTCGTCAGCCAGGATAGCTTGATTCCAGGGGCATGGAGAGCACGGGACTCACGTCTGAGCATACCCTCCCCACTCGGGGTGACAAATGCAAAAACAACAATTGATGGACAGAATGCAGAACAATGTCATACATTCACCCCAGTACAGAGATCTGGGCCTAAATCCATCGTTTTTTTGCTCACCATGCCATTCCAGTTTGAACCCAGCCATATGCAAATCAGTCTTGACCCTGTGCCCCATGGGAACAGTCCAGCCCGAACTGCCAAGCCAGGTCCTCCCTGGACTGGAAACAAGCCTCCTAGGTCCGGTTTCGGGCTTTCAGCCCTCGTCAGCCAGGATAGCTTGATTCCAGTGGCATGGAGAGCACAGGACTCACGTCTGAGCAAACCCTTCCCACTCGGGGTGACAAATGCAAAAACAACAATTGATGGACAGAATGCAGAACAATGTCATACATTCACCCCAGTAAAGAGATCTGGGCCTAAATCTATCGTTTTTTGCTCACCATGCCATTCCAGTTTGAACACAGCCATATGCAAATCCGTCTTGACCCTGTGCCCCATGGGAACAGTCCAGCCCGAACTGCCAAGCCAGGTCCTCCCTGGACTGGAAACAAGCATCCTAGGACCGGTTTCGGGCTTTCTGCCCTCGTCAGCCAGGATAGCTTGATTCCAGTGGCATGGAGAGCACGGGACTCACGTCTGAGCATACCCTTCCCACTCGGGGTGACAAATGCAAAAACAACAATTGATGGACAGAATGCAGAACAATGTCATACATTCACCCCAGTACAGAGATCTGGGCCTAAATCCATCGTTTTTTTGCTCACCATGCCATTCCAGTTTGAACCCAGCCATATGCAAATCAGTCTTGACCCTGTGCCCCATGGGAACAGTCCAGCCCGAACTGCCAAGCCAGGTCCTCCCTGGACTGGAAACAAGCATCCTAGGACCGGTTTCGGGCTTTCAGCCCTCATCAGCCAGGATAGCTTGATTCCAGTGGCATGGAGAGCACGGGACTCACGTCTGGGCATACCCTTCCCACTCGGGGTGACAAATGCAAAAACAACAATTGATGGACAGAATGCAGAACAATGTCATACATTCACCCCAGTACAGAGATCTGAGCCTAAATCCATAGTTGTTTTGCTCACCATGCCATTCTAGTTTGAACCCAGCCATATGCAAATCAGTCTTGACCCTGTGCCCATGGGAACAGTCCAGCCCGAACTGCCAAGCCAGGTCCTCCCTGGACTGGAAACAAGCATCCTAGAACCGGTTTCGGGCTTTCAGCCCTCATCAGCCAGGATAGCTTGATTCCAGTGGCATGGAGAGCACGGGACTCACGTCTGAGCATACCCTCCCCACTCGGGGTGACAAATGCAAAAACAACAATTGATGGACAGAATGCAGAACAATGTCATACATTCACCCCAGTACAGAGATCTGGGCCTAAATCCATCGTTTTTTTGCTCACCATGCCATTCCAGTTTGAACCCAGCCATATGCAAATCAGTCTTGACCCTGTACCCCATGAGAACAGTCCAGCCCGAACTGCCAAGCCAGGTCCTCCCTGGACCGGAAACAAGTATCCTAGGACCGGTTTCGGGGTTTCAGCCCTCGTCAGCCAGGATAGCTTGATTCCAGTGGCATGGAGAGCACGGGACTCACGTCTGAGTATACCCTTCCCACTCGGGGTGACAAATGCAAAAACAACAATTGATGGAAAGAATGCAGAACAATGTCATACATTCACCCCAGTACAGAGATCTGGGCCTAAATCCATAGTTTTTTTGCTCACCATGCCATTCCAGTTTGAACCCAGCCATATGCAAATCAGTCTTGACCCTGTGCCCCATGGGAACAGTCCAGCCCGAACTGCCAAGCCAGGTCCTCCCTGGACTGGAAACAAGCATCCTAGGTCCGGTTTCAGGCTTTCAGCCCTCGTCAGCCAGGATAGCTTGATTCCAGTGGCATGGAGAGCACAGGACTCACGTCTGAGCAAACCCTTCCCACTCGGGGTGACAAATGCAAAAACAACAATTGATGGACAGAATGCAGAACAATGTCATACATTCACCCCAGTACAGAGATCTGGGCCTAAATCCATCGTTTTTTTGCTCACCATGCCATTCCAGTTTGTACCCAGCCATATGCAAATCAGTCTTGACCCTGTGCCCCATGGGAACTGTCCAGCCCGAACTGCCAAGCCAGGTCCTCCCTGGACTGGAAACAAGCATCCTAGGACCGGTTTCGGGCTTTCAGCCCTCGTCAGCCAGGATAGCTTGATTCCAGTGGCATGGAGAGCACGGGACTCACGTCTGAGCATACCCTTCCCACTTGGGGTGACAAATGCAAAAACAACAATCTATGGACAGAATGCAGAACAATGTCATACATTCACCCCAGTACAGAGATCTGGGCCTAAATCCATCGTTTTTTTGCTCACCATGCCATTCCAGTTTGAACCCAGCCATATGCAAATCAGTCTTGACCCTGTGCCCCATGGGAACAGTCCAGCCCGAACTACCAAGCCAGGCCCTCCCTGGACTGGAAACAAGCATCCTAGGACCGGTTTCGGGCTTTCAGCCCTCGTCAGCCAGGATAGCTTGATTCCAGTGGCATGGAGAGCACGGGACTCACGTCTGAGCATACCCTTCCCACTCGGGGTGACAAATGCAAAAACAACAATTGATGGACAGAATGCAGAACAATGTCATACATTCACCCCAGTACAGAGATCTGGGCCTAAATCCATTGTTTTTATGCTCACCATGCCATTCCAGTTTGAACCCAGCCATATGCAAATCAGTCTTGACCCTGTGCCCCATGGGAACAGTCCAGCCCGAACTGCCAAGCCAGGTCCTCCCTGGACTGGAAACAAGCATCCTAGGACCGGTTTCGGGCTTTCAGCCCTCGTCAGCCAGGATAGCTTGATTCCAGTGGCATGGAGAGCACGGGACTCACGTCTGAGCATACCCTTCCCACTCGGGGTGACAAATGCAAAAACAACAATTGATGGACATAATGCAGAACAATGTCATACATTTACCCCAGTACAGAGATCTGGGCCTAAATCCATCGTTTTTTTGCTCACCATGCCATTCAAGTTTGAACCCAGCCATATGCAAATCAGTCTTGACCCTGTGCCCCATGGGAACAGTCCAGCCCGAACTGCCAAGCCAGGTCCTCCCTGGACTGGAAACAAGCATCCTAAGACCGGTTTCGGGCTTTCAGCCCTCGTCAGCCAGGATAGCTTGATTCCAGTGGCATAATTAGCACGGGACTCACGTCTGAGCATACCCTTCCCACTCGGGGTGACAAATGCAAAAACAACAATTGATGGACAGAATGCAGAACAATGTCATACATTCACCCCAGTACAGAGATCTGGGCCTAAATCCATAGTTTTTTTGCTCACCATGCCATTCCAGTTTGAACCCAGCCATATGCAAATCAGTCTTGACCCTGTGCCCATGGGAACAGTCCAGCCCGAACTGCCAAGCCAGGTCCTCCCTGGACTGGAAACAAGCATCCTAGAACCGGTTTCGGGCTTTCAGCCCTCGTCAGCCAGGATAGCTTGATTCCAGTGGCATGGAGAGCACGGGACTCACGTCTGAGCATACCCTCCCCACTCGGGGTGACAAATGCAAAAACAACAATTGATGGACAGAATGCAGAACAATGTCATACATTCACCCCAGTACAGAGATCTGGGCCTAAATCCATCGTTTTTTTGCTCACCATGCCATTCCAGTTTGAACCCAGCCCTATGCAAATCAGTCTTGACCCTGTGCCCCATGAGAACAGTCCAGCCCGTACTGCCAAGCCAGGTCCTCCCTGGACTGGAAACAAGTATCCTAGGACCGGTTTCGGGCTTTCAGCCCTCGTCAGCCAGGATAGCTTGATTCCAGTGGCATGGAGAGCACGGGACTCACGTCTGAGCATACCCTTCCCACTCGGGGTGACAAATGCAAAAACAACAATTGATTGACAGAATGCAGAACAATGTCATACATTCACCCCAGTACAGAGATCTGGGCCTAAATCCATCGTTTTTTTGCTCACCATGCCATTCCAGTTTGAACCCAGCCATATGCAAATCAGTCTTGACCCTGTGCCCCATGGGAACAGTCCAGCCCGAACTGCCAAGCCAGGTCCTCCCTGGACTGGAAAAAAGCATCCTAGGACCGGTTTCGGGCTTTCAGCCCTCGTCAGCCAGGATAGCTTGATTCCAGTGGCATGGAGAGCACAGGACTCACTTCTGAGCAAACCCTTCCCACTCGGGGTGACAAATGCAAAAACAACAATTGATGGACAGAATGCAGAACAATGTCATACATTCACCCCAGTACAGAGATCTGGGCCTAAATCCATCGTTTTTTTGCTCACCATGCCATTCCAGTTTGAACCCAGCCATATGCAAATCAGTCTTGACCCTGTGCCCCATGGGAACTGTCCAGCCCGAACTGCCAAGCCAGGTCCTCCCTGGACTGGAAACAAGCATCCTAGGACCGGTTTCGGGCTTTCAGCCCTCGTCAGCCAGGATAGCTTGATTCCAGTGGCATGGAGAGCACGGGACTCACGTCTGAGCATACCCTTCCCACTCGGGGTGACAAATGCAAAAACAACAATTGATGGACAGAATGCAGAACAATGTCATACATTCACCCCAGTACAGAGATCTGGGCCTAAATCCATCGTTTTTTTGCTCACCATGCCATTCCAGTTTGAACCCAGCCATATGCAAATCAGTCTTGACCCTGTGCCCCATGGGAACTGTCCAGCCCGAACTGCCAAGCCAGGTCCTCCCTGGACTGGAAACAAGCATCCTAGGACCGGTTTCGGGCTTTCAGCCCTCGTCAGCCAGGATAGCTTGATTCCAGTGGCATGGAGGGCACGGGACTCACGTCTGAGCATACCCTTCCCACTCGGGGTGACAAATGCAAAAACAACAATTGATGGACAGAATGCAGAACAATGTCATACATTCACCCCAGTACAGAGATCTGGGTCTAAATCCATCGTTTTTTTGCTCACCATGCCATTCCAGTTTGAACCCAGCCATATGCAAATCAGTCTTGACCCTGTGCCCCGTGGGAACAGTCCAGCCCGAACTGCCAAGCCAGGTCCTCCCTGGACTGGAAACAATCATCCTAGGACCGGTTTCGGGCTTTCAGCCCTCGTCAGCCAGGATAGCTTGATTCCAGTGGCATGGAGAGCACGGGACACACGTCTGAGCATACCCTTCCCACTTGGGGTGACAAATGCAAAAACAACAATTGATGGACAGAATGCAGAACAATGTCATACATTCACCCCAGTACAGAGATCTGGGCCTAAATCCATCGTTTTTTTGCTCACCATGCCATTCCAGTTTGAACCCAGCCATATGCAAATCAGTCTTGACCCTGTGCCCCATGGGAACAGTCCAGCCTGAACTGCCAAGCCAGGCCCTCCCTGGACTGGAAACAAGCATCCTAGGACCGGTTTCGGGCTTTCAGCCCTCGTCAGCCAGGATAGCTTGATTCCAGTGGCATGGAGAGCACGGGACTCACGTCTGAGCATACCCTTCCCACTCGGGGTGACAAATGCAAAAACAACAATTGATGGACAGAATGCAGAACAATGTCATACATTCACCCCAGTACAGAGATCTGGGCCTAAATCCATAGTTTTTTTGCTCACCATGCCATTCCAGTGTGAACCCAGCCATATGCAAATCAGTCTTGACCCTGTGCCCCATGGGAACAGTCCAGCCCGAACTGCCAAGCCAGGTCCTCCCTGGACTGGAAACAAGCATCCTAGGACCGGTTTCGGGCTTTCAGCCCTCGTCAGCCAGGATAGCTTGATTCCAGTGGCATGGAGAGCACGGGACTCACGTCTGAGCATACCCTTCCCACTCGGGGTGACAAATGCAAAAACAACAATTGATGGACAGAATGCAGAACAATGTCATACATTCACCCCAGTACAGAGATCTGGGCCTAAATCCATCGTTTTTTTGCTCACCATGCCATTCCAGTTTGAACCCAGCCATATGCAAATCAGTCTTCACCCTGTGCCCCATGGGAACTGTCCAGCCTGAACTGCCAAGCCAGGTCCTCCCTGGACTGGAAACAAGCATCCTAGGACCGGTTTCGGGCTTTCAGCCCTCGTCAGCCAGGATAGCTTGATTCCAGTGGCATGGAGAGCACGGGACTCACGTCTGAGCATACCCTTCCCACTCGGGGTGACAAATGCAAAAACAACAATTGATGGACAGAATGCAGAACAATGTCATACATTCACCCCAGTACAGAGATCTGTGCCTAAATCCATTGTTTTTTTGCTCACCATGCCATTCCAGTTTGAACCCAGCCATATGCAAATCAGTCTTGACCCTGTGCCCCATGGGAACAGTCCAGCCCGAACTGCCAAGCCAGGTCCTCCCTGGACTGGAAACAAGCATCCTAGGACCGGTTTCAGGCTTAAAGCCCTCGTCAGCCAGGATAGCTTGATTCCAGTGGCATGGAGAGCACGGGACTCACGTCTGAGAATACCCTTCCCACTCGGGGTGACAAATGCAAAAACAACAATTGATGGACAGAATGCAGAACAATGTCATACATTCACCCCAGTACAGAGATCTGGGCCTAAATCCATCGTTGTTTTGCTCACCATGCCATTCCAGTTTGAACCCAGCCATATGCAAATCAGTCTTGACCCTGTGCCCCATGGGAACAGTCCAGCCTGAAGTGCCAAGCCAGGCCCTCCCTGGACTGGAAACAAGCATCCTAGGACCGGTTTCGGGCTTTCAGCCCTCGTCAGCCAGGATAGCTTGATTCCAGTGGCATGGAGAGCACGGGACTCACGTCTGAGCATACCCTTCCCACTCGGGGTGACAAATGCAAAAACAACAATTGATGGACAGAATGCAGAACAATGTCATACATTCACCCCAGTACAGAGATCTGGGCCTAAATCCATCGTTTTTTTGCTCACCATGCCATTCCCGTTGTAACCCAGCCATATGCAAATCAGTCTTGACCCTGTGCCCCATGGGAACAGTCCAGCCCGAACTGCCAAGCCAGGTCCTCCCTGGACTGGAAACAAGCATCCTAGGACCGGTTTCGGGCTTTCAGCCCTCGTCAGCCAGGATAGCTTGATTCCAGTGGCATGGAGAGCACGGGACTCACGTCTGAGCATACCCTTCCCACTCGTGGTGACAAATGCAAAAACAACAATTGATGGACAGAATTCAGAACAATGTCATACATTCACCCCAGTACAGAGATCTGGGCCTAAATCCATCGTTTTTTTGCTCACCATGCCATTCTAGTTTGAACCCAGCCATATGCAAATCAGTCTTGACCCTGTGCCCCATGGGAACTGTCCAGCCCGAACTGCCAAGCCAGGTCCTCCCTGGACTGGAAACAAGCATCCTAGGACCATTTTCGGGCTTTCAGCCCTCGTCAGCCAGGATAGCTTGATTCCAGTGGCATGGAGAGCACGGGACTCACGTCTGAGCATACCCTTCCCACTTGGGGTGACAAATGCAAAAACAACAATTGATGGACAGAATGCAGAACAATGTCATACATTCACCCCAGTACAGAGATCTGGGCCTAAATCCATTGTTTTTTTGCTCACCATGCCATTCCAGTTTGAACCCAGCCATATGCAAATCAGTCTTGACCCTGTGCCCCATGGGAACAGTCCAACCCGAACTGCCAAGCCAGGCCCTCCCTGGACTGGAAACAAACATCCTAGGACCGGTTTCGGGCTTTCAGCCCTCGTCAGCCAGGATAGCTTGATTCCAGTGGCATGGAGAGCACTTGACTCACGTCTGAGCATACCCTTCCCACTCGGGGTGACAAATGCAAAAACAACAATTGATGGACAGAATGCAGAACAATGTCATACATTCACCCCAGTACAGAGATCTGGGCCTAAATCCATCGTTTTTTTGCTCACCATGCCATTCCAGTTTGAACCCAGCCATATGCAAATCAGTCTTGACCCTGTGCCCCATGGGAACAGTCCAGCCCGAACTGCCAAGCCAGGTCCTCCCTGGACTGGAAACAAGCATCCTAGGACCGGTTTCGGGCTTTCTGCCCTCGTCAGCCAGGATAGCTTGATTCCAGTGGCATGGAGAGCACGGGACTCACGTCTGAGCATACCCTTCTCACTCGGGGTGACAAATGCAAAAACAACAATTGATGGACAGAATGCAGAACAATGTCATACATTCATCCCAGTACAGAGATCTGGGCCTAAATCCATCGTTTTTTTGCTCACCATGCCATTCCAGTTTGAACCCAGCCATATGCAAATCAGTCTTGACCCTGTGCCCCATGGGAACAGTCCAGCCCGAACTGCCAAGCCAGGTCCTCCCTGGACTGGAAACAAGCATCCTAGGACCGGTTTCGGGCTTTCAGCCCTCGTCAGCCAGGATAGCTTGATTCCAGTGGCATGGAGAGCACAGGACTCACGTCTGAGCATACCCTTCCCACTCGGGGTGACAAATGCAAAAACAAAAATTGATGGACAGAATGCAGAACAATGTCATACATTCACCCCAGTACAGAGATCTGGGCCTAAATCCATCGTTTTTTTGCTCACCATGCCATTCCAGTTTGAACCCAGCCATATGCAAATCAGTCTTGACCCTGTGCCCCATGGGAACAGTCCAGCCCGAAATGCCAAGCCAGGTCCTCCCTGGACTGGAAACAAGCATCCTAGGACCGGTTTCGGGCTTTCAGCCCTCATCAGCCAGGATAGCTTGATTCCAGTGGCATGGAGAGCACGGGACTCACGTCTGAGCATACCCTTCCCACTCGGGGTGACAAATGCAAAAACAACAATTGATGGACAGAATGAAGAACAATGTCATACATTCACCCCAGTACAGAGATCTGGGCCTAAATCCATAGTTTTTTTGCTCACCATGCCATTCCAGTTTGAACCCAGCCATATGCAAATCAGTCTTGACCCTGTGCCCATGGGAACAGTCCAGCCCGAACTGCCAAGCCAGGTCCTCCCTGGACTGGAAACAAGCATCCTAGAACCGGTTTCGGGCTGTCAGCCCTTGTCAGCCAGGATAGCTTGATTCCAGTGGCATGGAGAGCACGGGACTCACGTCTGAGCATACCCTCCCCACTCGGGGTGACAAATGCAAAAACAACAATTGATGGACAGAATGCAGCACAATGTCATACATTCACCCCAGTACAGAGATCTGGGCCTAAATCCATCTTTTTTTGCTCACCATGCCATTCCAGTTTGAACCCAGCCATATGCAAATCAGTCTTGACCCTGTGCCCCATGAGAACAGTCCAGCCCGAACTGCCAAGCCAGGTCCTCCCTGGACCGGAAACAAGTATCCTAGGACCGGTTTCGGGGTTTCAGCCCTCGTCAGCCAGGATAGCTTGATTCCAGTGGCATGGAGAGCACGGGACTCACGTCTGAGCATACCCTTCCCACTCGGGGTGACAAATGCAAAAACAACAATTGATGGAAAGAATGCAGAACAATGTCATACATTCACCCCAGTACAGAGATCTGGGCCTAAATCCATAGTTTTTTTGCTCAGCATGCCATTCCAGTTTGAACCCAGCCATATGCAAATCAGTCTTGACCCTGTGCCCCATGGGAACAGTCCAGCCCGAACTGCCAAGCCAGGTCCTCCCTGGACTGGAAACAAGCATCCTAGGACCGGTTTCGGGCTTTCAGCCCTCGTCAGCCAGGATAGCTTGATTCCAGTGGCATGGAGAGCACAGGACTCACGTCTGAGCAAACCCTTCCCACTCGGGGTGACAAATGCAAAAACAACAATTGATGGACAGAATGCAGAACAATGTCATACATTCACCCCAGTACAGAGATCTGGGCCTAAATCCATCGTTTTTTTGCTCACCATGCCATTCTAGTTTGAACCCAGCCATATGCAAATCAGTCTTGACCCTGTGCCCCATGGGAACAGTCCAGCCCGAACTGCCAAGCCAGGTCCTCCCTGCACTGGAAACAAGCATCCTAGGACCGGTTTCGGGCTTTCAGCCCTCGTCAGCCAGGATAGCTTGATTCCAGTGGCATGGAGAGCACGGGACTCTCGTCTGAGCATACCCTTCCCACTCGGGGTGACAAATGCAAAAACAACAATTGATGTACAGAATGCAGAACAATGTCATACATTCACCCCAATACAGAGATCTGGGCCTAAATCCATCGTTTTTTTGCTCACCATGCCATTCCAGTTTGAACCCAGCCATATGCAAATCAGTCTTGACCCTGTGCCCCATGGGAACAGTCCAGCCCGAACTGCCAAGCCAGGTCCTCCCTGGACTGGAAACAAGCATCCTAGGACCGGTTTCGGGCTTTCAGCCCTCGTCAGCCAGGATAGCTTGATTCCAGTGGCATGGAGAGCACGGGACTCACGTCTGAGCATACCCTTCCCACTCGTGGTGACAAATGCAAAAACAACAATTAATGGACAGAATTCAGAACAATGTCATACATTCACCCCAGTACAGAGATCTGGGCCTAAATCCATCGTTTTTTTGCTCACCATGCCATTCTAGCTTGAACCCAGCCATATGCAAATCAGTCTTGACCCTGTGCCCCATGGGAACAGTCCAACCCGAACTGCCAAGCCAGGCCCTCCCTGGACTGGAAACAAGCATCCTAGGACCGGTTTCGGGCTTTCACCCCTCGTCAGCCAGGATAGCTTGATTCCAGTGGCATGGAGAGCACTTGACTCACGTCTGAGCATACCCTTCCCACTCGGGGTGACAAATGCAAAAACAACAATTGATGGACAGAATGCAGAACAATGTCATACATTCACCCCAGTACAGAGATCTGGGCCTAAATCCATCATTTTTTTGCTCACCATGCCATTCCAGTTTGAACCCAGCCATATGCAAATCAGTCTTGACCCTGTGCCCCATGGGAACAGTCCAGCCCGAACTGCCAAGCCAGGTCCTCCCTGGACTGGAAGCAAGTATCCTAGGACCGGTTTCGGGCTTTCAGCCCTCGTCAGCCAGGATAGCTTGATTCCAGTGGCATGGAGAGCACGGGACTCACGTCTGAGCATACCCTTCCCACTCGGGGTGACAAATGCAAAAACAACAATTGATGGACAGAATGCAGAAAAGTGTCATACATTCACCCCAGTACAGAGATCTGGGCCTAAATCCATCGTTTTTTTGCTCACCATGCCATTCCAGTTTGAACCCCACCATATGCAAATCAGCCTTGACCCTGTGCCCCATGGGAACAGTCCAGCCCGAACTGCCAAGCCAGGTCCTCCCTGGACTGGAAACAAGCATCCTAGGACCGGTTTCGGGCTTTCAGCCCTCGTCAGCCAGGATAGCTTGATTCCAGTGGCATGGAGAGCACGGGACTCACGTCTGAGCATACCCTTCCCACTCGGGGTGACAAATGCAAAAACAACAATTGATGGACAGAATGCAGAACAATGTCATACATTCACCCCAGTAAAGAGATCTGGGCCTAAATCTATCGTTTTTTGCTCACCATGCCATTCCAGTTTGAACACAGCCATATGCAAATCAGTCTTGACCCTGTGCCCCATGGGAACAGTCCAGCCCGAACTGCCAAGCCAGGTCCTCCCTGGACTGGAAACAAGCATCCTAGGACCGGTTTCGGGCTTTCTGCCCTCGTCAGCCAGGATAGCTTGATTCCAGTGGCATGGAGAGCACGGGACTCACGTCTGAGCATACCCTTCTCACTCGGGGTGACAAATGCAAAAACAACAATTGAATGACAGAATGCAGAACAATGTCATACATTCATCCCAGTACAGAGATCTGGGCCTAAATCCATCGTTTTTTTGCTCACCATGCCATTCCAGTTTGAACCCAGCCATATGCAAATCAGTCTTGACCCTGTGCCCCATGGGAACAGTCCAGCCCGAACTGCCAAGCCAGGTCCTCCCTGGACTGGAAACAAGCATCCTAGGACCGGTTTCGGGCTTTAAGCCCTCGTCAGCCAGGATAGCTTGATTCCAGTGGCATGGAGAGCACGGGACTCACGTCTGAGCATACCCTTCCCACTCGGGGTGAAAAATGCAAAAACAACAATTGATGGACAGAATGCAGAACAATGTCATACATTCACCCCAGTACAGAGATCTGGGCCTAAATCCATCGTTTTTTTGCTCACCATGCCATTCCAGTTTGAACCCAGCCATATGCAAATCAGTCTTGACCCTGTGCCCCATGGGAACAGTCCAGCCCGAACTGCCAAGCCAGGTCCTCCCTGGACTGGAAACAAGCATCCTAGGACCGGTTTCGGGCTTTCAGCCCTCATCAGCCAGGATAGCTTGATTCCAGTGGCATGGAGAGCACGGGACTCACGTCTGAGCATACCCTTCCCACTCAGGGTGACAAATGCAAAAACAACAATTGATGGACAGAATGCAGAACAATGTCATACATTCACCCCAGTACAGAGATCTGGGCCTAAATCCATAGTTTTTTTGCTCACCATGCCATTCCAGTTTGAACCCAGCCATATGCAAATCAGTCTTGACCCTGTGCCCATGGGAACAGTCCAGCCCGAACTGCCAAGCCAGGTCCTCCCTGGACTGGAAACAAGCATCCTAGAACCGGTTTCGGGCTGTCAGCCCTCGTCAGCCAGGATAGCTTGATTCCAGTGGCATGGAGAGCACGGGACTCACGTCTGAGCATACCCTCCCCACTCGGGGTGACAAATGCAAAAACAACAATTGATGGACAGAATGCAGAACAATGTCATACATTCACCCCAGTACAGAGATCTGGGCCTAAATCCATCGTTTTTTTGCTCACCATGCCATTCCAGTTTGAACCCAGCCATATGCAAATCAGTCTTGACCCTGTGCCCCATGAGAACAGTCCATCCCGAACTGCCAAGCCAGGTCCTCCCTGGACCGGAAACAAGTATCCTAGGACCGGTTTCGGGGTTTCAGCCCTCGTCAGCCAGGATAGCTTGATTCCAGTGGCATGGAGAGCACGGGACTCACGTCTGAGCATACCCTTCCCACTCGGGGTGACAAATGCAAAAACAACAATTGATGGAAAGAATGCAGAACAATGTCATACATTCACCCCAGTATAGAGATCTGGGCCTAAATCCATAGTTTTTTTGCTCACCATGCCATTCCAGTTTGAACCCAGCCATATGCAAATCAGTCTTGACCCTGTGCCCCATGGGAACAGTCCAGCCCGAACTGCCAAGCCAGGTCCTCCCTGGACTGGAAACAAGCATCCTAGGACCGGTTTCGGGCTTTCAGCCCTCGTCAGCCAGGATAGCTTGATTCCAGTGGCATGGAGAGCACAGGACTCACGTCTGAGCAAACCCTTCCCACTCGGGGTGACAAATGCAAAAACAACAATTGATGGACAGAATGCAGAACAATGTCATACATTCACCCCAGTACAGAGATCTGGGCCTAAATCCATCGTTTTTTTGCTCACCATGCCATTCCAGTTTGTACCCATCCATATGCAAATCAGTCTTGACCCTGTGCCCCATGGGAACTGTCCAGCCCGAACTGCCAAGCCAGGTCCTCCCTGGACTGGAAACAAGCATCCTAGGACCGGTTTCGGGCTTTCAGCCCTCGTCAGCCAGGATAGCTTGATTCCAGTGGCATGGAGAGCACGGGACTCACGTCTGAGCATACCCTTCCCACTTGGGGTGACAAATGCAAAAACAACAATTGATGGACAGAATGCAGAACAATGTCATACATTCACCCCAGTACAGAGATCTGGGCCTAAATCCATTGTTTTTTTGCTCACCATGCCATTCCAGTTTGAACCCAGCCATATGCAAATCAGTCTTGACCCTGTGCCCCATGGGAACAGTCCAACCCGAACTGCCAAGCCAGGCCCTCCCTGGACTGGAAACAAACATCCTAGTACCGGTTTCGGGCTTTCAGCCCTCGTCAGCCAGGATAGCTTGAATCCAGTGGCATGGAGAGCACTTGACTTACGTCTGAGCATACCCTTAACACTCGGGGTGACAAATGCAAAAACAACAATTGATGGACAGAATGCAGAACAATGTCATACATTCACCCCAGTACAGAGATCTGGGCCTAAATCCATCGTTTTTTTGCTCACCATGCCATTCCAGTTTGAACCCAGCCATATGCAAATCAGTCTTGACCCTGTGCCCCATGGGAACAGTCCAGCCCGAACTGCCAAGCCAGGTCCTCCCTGGACTGGAAACAAGCATCCTAGGACCGGTTTCGGGCTTTCAGCCCTCGTCAGCCAGGATAGCTTGATTCCAGTGGCATGGAGAGCACGGGACTCACGTCTGAGCATACCCTTCCCACTTGGGGTGACAAATGCAAAAACAACAATTGATGGACAGAATGCAGAACAATGTCATACATTCACCCCAGTACAGAGATCTGGGCCTAAATCCATTGTTTTTTTGCTCACCATGCCATTCCAGTTTGAACCCAGCCATATGCAAATCAGTCTTGACCCTGTGCCCCATGGGAACAGTCCAACCCGAACTGCCAAGCCAGGCCCTCCCTGGACTGGAAACAAGCATCCTAGGACCGGTTTCGGGCTTTCAGCCCTCATCAGCCAGGATAGCTTGATTCCAGTGGCATGGAGAGCACTTGACTCACGTCTGAGCATACCCTTCCCACTCGGGGTGACAAATGCAAAAACAACAATTGATGGACAGAATGCAGAACAATGTCATACATTCACCCCAGTACAGAGATCTGGGCCTAAATCCATCGTTTTTTTGCTCACCATGCCATTCCAGTTTGAACCCAGCCATATGCAAATCAGTCTTGACCCTGTGCCCCATGGGAACAGTCCAGCCCGAACTGCCAAGCCAGGTCCTCCCTGGACTGAAAACAAGCATCCTAGGACCGGTTTCGGGCTTTCAGCCCTCGTCAGCCAGGATAGCTTGATTCCAGTGGCATGGAGAGCACGGGACTCACGTCTGAGCATACCCTTCCCACTCGGGGTGACAAATGCAATAACAACAATTGATGGACAGAATGCAGAACAGTGTCATACATTCACCCCAGTACAGAGATCTGGGCCTAAATCCATCGTTTTTTTGCTCACCATGCCATTCCAGTTTGAACCCCACCATATGCAAATCAGCCTTGACCCTGTGCCCCATGGGAACAGTCCAGCCCGAACTGCCAAGCCAGGTCCTCCCTGGACTGGAAACAAGCATCCTAGGACCGGTTTCGGGCTTTCAGCCCTCGTCAGCCAGGATAGCTTGATTCAAGTGGCATGGAGAGCACGGGACTCACGTCTGAGCATACCCTTCCCACTCGGGGTGACAAATGCAAAAACAACAATTGATGGACAGAATGCAGAACAATGTCATACATTCACCCCAGTAAAGAGATCTGGGCCTAAATCTATTGTTTTTTGCTCACCATGCCATTCCAGTTTGAACACAGCCATATGCAAATCAGTCTTGACCCTGTGCCCCATGGGAACAGTCCAGCCCGAACTGCCAAGCCAGGTCCTCCCTGGACTGGAAACAAGCATCCTAGGACCGGTTTCGGGCTTTCTGCCCTCGTCAGCCAGGATAGCTTGATTCCAGTGGCATGGAGAGCACGGGACTCACGTCTGAGCATACCCTTCTCACTCGGGGTGACAAATGCAAAAACAACAATTGATGGACAGAATGCAGAACAATGTCATACATTCATCCCAGTACAGAGATCTAGGCCTAAATCCATCGTTTTTTTGCTCACCATGCCATTCCAGTTTGAACCCAGCCATATGCAAATCAGTCTTGACCCTGTGCCCCATGGGAACAGTCCAGCCCGAACTGCCAAGCCAGGTCCTCCCTGGACTGGAAACAAGCATCCTAGGACCGGTTTCGGGCTTTCAGCCCTCGTCAGCCAGGATAGCTTGATTCCAGTGGCATGGAGAGCACGGGACTCACGTCTGAGCATACCCTTCCCACTCGGGGTGACAAATGCAAAAACAACAATTGATGGACAGAATGCAGAACAATGTCATACATTCACCCCAGTACAGAGATCTGGGCCTAAATCCATCGTTTTTTTGCTCACCATGCCATTCCAGTTTGAACCCAGCCATATGCAAATCAGTCTTGACCCTGTGCCCCATGGGAACAGTCCAGCCCGAACTGCCAAGCCAGGTCCTCCCTGGACTGGAAACAAGCATCCTAGGACCGGTTTCGGGCTTTCAGCCCTCATCAGCCAGGATAGCTTGATTCCAGTGGCATGGAGAGCACGGGACTCACGTCTGAGCATACCCTTCCCACTCGGGGTGACAAATGCAAAAACAACAATTGATGGACAGAATGCAGAACAATGTCATACATTCACCCCAGTACAGAGATCTGGGCCTAAATCCATAGTTTTTTTGCTCACCATGCCATTCCAGTTCGAACCCAGCCATATGCAAATCAGTCTTGACCCTGTGCCCATGGGAACAGTCCAGCCCGAACTGCCAAGCCAGGTCCTCCCTGGACTGGAAACAAGCATCCTAGAACGGGTTTCGGGCTGTCAGCCCTCGTCAGCCAGGATAGCTTGATTCCAGTGGCATGGAGAGCACGGGACTCACGTCTGAGCATACCCTCCCCACTCGGGGTGACAAATGCAAAAACAACAATTGATGGACAGAATGCAGAACAATGTCATACATTCACCCCAGTACAGAGATCTGGGCCTAAATCCATCGTTTTTTTGCTCACCATGCCATTCCAGTTTGAACCCAGCCATATGCAAATCAGTCTTGACCCTGTGCCCCATGAGAACAGTCCAGCCCGAACTGCCAAGCCAGGTCCTCCCTGGACCGGAAACAAGTATCCTAGGACCGGTTTCGGGGTTTCAGCCCTCGTCAGCCAGGATAGCTTGATTCCAGTGGCATGGAGAGCACGGGACTCACGTCTGAGCATACCCTTCCCACTCGGGGTGACAAATGCAAAAACAACAATTAATGGAAAGAATGCAGAACAATGTCATACATTCACCCCAGTACAGAGATCTGGGCCTAAATCCATAGTTTTTTTGCTCACCATGCCATTCCAGTTTGAACCCAGCCATATGCAAATCAGTCTTGACCCTGTGCCCCATGGGAACAGTCCAGCCCGAACTGCCAAGCCAGGTCCTCCCTGGACTGGAAACAAGCATCCTAGGACCGGTTTCGGGCTTTCAGCCCTCGTCAGCCAGGATAGCTTGATTCCAGTGGCATGGAGAGCACAGGACTCACGTCTGAGCAAACCCTTCCCACTCGGGGTGACAAATGCAAAAACAACAATTGATGGACAGAATGCAGAACAATGTCATACATTCACCCCAGTACAGAGATCTGGGCCTAAATCCATCGTTTTTTTGCTCACCATGCCATTCCAGTTTGTACCCAGCCATATGCAAATCAGTCTTGACCCTGTGCCCCATGGGAACTGTCCAGCCCGAACTGCCAAGCCAGGTCCTCCCTGGACTGGAAACAAGCATCCTAGGACCGGTTTCGGGCTTTCAGCCCTCGTCAGCCAGGATAGCTTGATTCCAGTGGCATGGAGAGCACGGGACTCACGTCTGAGCATACCCTTCCCATTTGGGGTGACAAATGCAAAAACAACAATCGATGGACAGAATGCAGAACAATGTCATACATTCACCCCAGTACAGAGATCTGGGCCTAAATCCATCGTTTTTTTGCTCACCATGCCATTCCAGTTTGAACCCAGCCATATGCAAATCAGTCTTGACCCTGTGCCCCATGGGAACAGTCCAGCCCGAACTGCCAAGCCAGGTCCTCCCTGGACTGGAAACAAGCATCGTAGGACCGGTTTCGGGCTTTCAGCCCTCGTCAGCCAGGATAGCTTGATTCCAGTGGCATGGAGAGCACGGGACTCACGTCTGAGCATACCCTTCCCACTCGGGGTGACAAATGCAAAAACAACAATTGATGGACAGAATGCAGAACAATGTCATACATTCACCCCAGTACAGAGATCTGGGCCTAAATCCATCGTTTTTTTTGCTCACCATGCCATTCCAGTTTGAACCCAGCCATATGCAAATCAGTCTTGACCCTGTGCCCCATGGGAACAGTCCAGCCCGAACTGCCAAGCCAGGTCCTCCCTGGACTGGAAACAAGCATCCTAGGACCGGTTTCGGGCTTTCAGCCCTCGTCAGTCAGGATAGCTTGATTCCAGTGGCATGGAGAGCACGGGACTCACGTCTGAGCATACCCTGCCCACTCGGGTGACAAATGCAAAACAACAATTGATGGACAGAATGCAGAACAATGTCATACATTCACCCCAGTACAGAGATCTGGGCCTAAATCCATCGTTTTTTTGCGCACCATGCCATTCCAGTTTGAACCCAGCCATATGCAAATCAGTCTTGACCCTGTGCCCATGGGAACAGTCCAGCCCGAACTGCCAAGCCAGGTCCTCCCTGGACTGGAAACAAGCATCCTAGAACCGGTTTCAGGTTTTCAGCCCTCGTCAGCCAGGATAGCTTGATTCCAGTGGCATGGAGAGCACGGGACTCACGTCTGAGCATACCCTCCCCACTCGGGGTGACAAATGCAAAAACAACAATTGATGGACAGAATGCAGAACAATGTCATACATTCACCCCAGTACAGAGATCTGGGCCTAAATCCATCGTTTTTTTTGCTCACCATGCCATTCCAGTTTGAACCCAACCATATGCAAATCAGTCTTGACCCTGTGCCCCATGGGAACAGTCCAGCCCGAACTGCCAAGCCAGGTCCTCCCTGGACTGGAAACAAGTATCCTAGGACCGGTTTCAGGCTTTCAGCCCTCGTCAACCAGGATAGCTTGATTCCAGTGGCATGGAGAGCACGGGACTCACGTCTGAGCATACCCTTCCCACTCGGGATGACAAATGCAAAAACAACAATTGATGGACAGAATGCAGAACAATGTCATACTTTCACCCCAGTACAGAGATCTGGGCCTAAATCCATCGTTTTTTTGCTCACCATGCCATTCCAGTTTGAACCCAGCCATATGCAAATCAGTCTTGACCCTGTGCCCCATGGGAACAGTCCAGCCCGAACTGCCAAGCCAGGTCCTCCCTGGACTGGAAACAAGTATCCTAGGACCGGTTTCGGGCTTTCAGCCCTCATCAGCCAGGATAGCTTGATTCCAGTGGCATGGAGAGCACGGGACTCACGTCTGAGCATACCCTTCATACTCGGGGTGACAAATGCAAAAACAACAATTGATGGACAGAATGCAGAACAATGTCATACATTCACCCCAGTACAGAGATCTTGGCCTAAATCCATCGTTTTTTTGCTCACCATGCCATTCCAGTTTGAACCCAGCCATATGCAAATCAGTCTTGACCCTGTGCCCCATGGGAACAGTCCAGCCCGAACTGCCAAGCCAGGTCCTCCCTGGACTGGAAACAAGCATCCTAGGACCGGTTTCGGGCTTTCAGCCCTCGTCAGCCAGGATAGCTTGATTCCAGTGGCATGGAGAGCACAGGACTCACGTCTGAGCATACCCTTCCCACTCGGGGTGACAAATGCAAAAACAACAATTGATGGACAGAGTGCAGAACAGTGTCATACATTCACCCCAGTACAGAGATCTGGGCCTAAATCCATCGTTTTTTTGCTCACCATGCCATTCCAGTTTGAACCCAGCCATATGCGAATCAGTCTTGACCCTGTGCCCCATGGGAACAGTCCAGCCCGAACTGCCAAGCCAGGTCCTCCCTGGACTGGAAACAAGCATCCTAGGACCGGTTTCAGGCTTAAAGCCCTCGTCGGCCAGGATAGCTTGATTCCAGTGGCATGGAGAGCACGGGACTCACGTCTGAGAATACCCTTCCCACTCGGGGTGACAAATGCAAAAACAACAATTGATGGACAGAATGCAGAACAATGTCATAAATTCACCCCAGTACAGAGATCTGGGCCTAAATCCATCGAATTTTTGCTCACCATGCCATTCCAGTTTGAACCCAGCCATATGCAAATCAGTCTTGACCCTGTGCCCCATGGGAACAGTCCAGCCCGAACTGCCAAGCCAGGTCCTCCCTGGACTGGAAACAAGCATCCTAGGACCGGTTTCGGGCTTTCAGCCCTCGTCAGCCAGGATAGCTTGATTCCAGTGGCATGGAGAGCACGGGACTCACGTCTGAGCATACCCTTCCCACTCGGGGTGACAAATGCAAAAACAACAATTGATGGACAGAATGCAGAACAATGTCATACATTCACCCCAGTACAGAGATCTGGGCCTAAATCCATCGTTTTTTTTGCTCACCATGCCATTCCAGTTTGAACCCAGCCATATGCAAATCAGTCTTGACCCTGTGCCCATGGGAACAGTCCAGCCCGAACTGCCAAGCCAGGTCCTCCCTGGACTGGAAACAAGCATCCTAGAACCGGTTTCAGGCTTTCAGCCCTCGTCAGCCAGGATAGCTTGATTCCAGTGGCATGGAGAGCACGGGACTCACGTCTGAGCATACCCTCCCCACTCGGGGTGACAAATGCAAAAACAACAATTGATGGACAGAATGCAGAACAATGTCATACATTCACCCCAGTACAGAGATCTGGGCCTAAATCCATCGTTTTTTTTGCTCACCATGCCATTCCAGTTTGAACCCAACCATATGCAAATCAGTCTTGACCCTGTGCCCCATGGGAACAGTCCAGCCCGAACTGCCAAGCCAGGTCCTCCCTGGACTGGAAACAAGTATCCTAGGACCGGTTTCGGGCTTTCAGCCCTCGTCAACCAGGATAGCTTGATTCCAGTGGCATGGAGAGCATGGGACTCACGTCTGAGCATACCCTTCCCACTCGGGGTGACAAATGCAAAAACAACAATTGATGGACAGAATGCAGAACAATGTCATACATTCACCCCAGTACAGAGATCTGGGCCTAAATCCATCGTTTTTTTGCTCACCATGCCATTCCAGTTTGAACCCAGCCATATGCAAATCAGTCTTGACCCTGTGCCCCATGGGAACAGTCCAGCCCGAACTGCCAAGCCAGGTCCTCCCTGGACTGGAAACAAGCATCCTAGGACCGGTTTCGGGCTTCCAGCCCTCGTCAGCCAGGATAGCTTGATTCCAGTAGCATGGAGAGCACGGGACTCACGTCTGAGCATACCCTTCCCACTCGGGGTGACAAATGCAAAAACAACAATTGATGGACAGAATGCAGAACAATGTCATACATTCACCCCAGTACAGAGATCTGGGCCTAAATCCATCGTTTTTTTTGCTCACCATGCCATTCCAGTTTGAACCCAACCATATGCAAATCAGTCTTGACCCTGTGCCCCATGGGAACAGTCCATCCCGAACTGCCAAGCCAGGTCCTCCCTGGACTGGAAACAAGTATCCTAGGACCGGTTTCGGGCTTTCAGCCCTCGTCAACCAGGATAGCTTGATTCCAGTGGCATGGAGAGCATGGAACTCACGTCTGAGTATACCCTTCCCACTCGGGGTGACAAATGCAAAAACAACAATTGATGGACAGAATGCAGAACAATGTCATACATTCACCCCAGTACAGAGATCTGGGCCTAAATCCATCGTTTTTTTGCTCACCATGCCATTCCAGTTTGAACCCAGCCATATGCAAATCAGTCTTGACCCTGTGCCCCATGGGAACAGTCCAGCCCGAACTGCCAAGCCAGGTCCTCCCTGGACTGGAAACAAGCATCCTAGGACCGGTTTCGGGCTTCCAGCCCTCGTCAGCCAGGATAGCTTGATTCCAGTGGCATGGAGAGCACGGGACTCACGTCTGAGCATACCCTTCCCACTCGGGGTGACAAATGCAAAAACAACAATTGATGGACAGAATGCAGAACAATGTCATACATTCACCCCAGTACAGAGATCTGGGCCTAAATCCATCGTTTTTTTGCTCACCATGCCATTCCAGTTTGAACCCAGCCATATGCAAATCAGTCTTGACCCTGTGCCCCATGGGAACAGTCCAGCCCGAACTGCCAAGCCAGGTCCTCCCTGGACTGGAAACAAGTATCCTAGGACCGGTTTCGGGCTTTCAGCCCTCGTCAGCCAGGATAGCTTGATTCCAGTGGCATGGAGAGCACGGGACTCACGTCTGAGCATACCCTTCATACTCGGGGTGACAAATGCAAAAACAACAATTGATGGACAGAATGCAGAACAATGTCATACATTCACCCCAGTACAGAGATCTTGGCCTAAATCCATCGTTTTTTTGCTCACCATGCCATTTCAGTTTGAACCCAGCCATATGCAAATCAGTCTTGACCCTGTGCCCCATGGGAACAGTCCAGCCCGAACTGCCAAGCCAGGTCCTCCCTGGACTGGAAACAAGCATCCTAGGACCGGTTTCGGGCTTTCAGCCCTCGTCAGCCAGGATAGCTTGATTCCAGTGGCATGGAGAGCACAGGACTCACGTCTGAGCATACCCTTCCCACTCGGGGTGACAAATGCAAAAACAACAATTGAAGGACAGAATGCAGAACAATGTCATACATTCACCCCAGTACAGAGATCTGGGCCTAAATCCATCGTTTTTTTGCTCACCATGCCATTCCAGTTTGAACCCAGCCATATGCAAATCAGTCTTGACCCTGTGCCCCATGAGAACTGTCCAGCCCGAACTGCCAAGCCCGGTCCTCCCTGGACTGGAAACAAGCATCCTAGGACCAGTTTCGGGCTTTCAGCCCTCGTCAGCCAGGATAGCTTGATTCCAGTGGCATGGAGAGCACGGGACTCACGTCTGAGCATACCCTTCCCACTCGGGGTGACAAATGCAAAAACAACAATTGATGGACAGAATGCAGAACAATGTCATACATTCACCCCAGTACAGAGATCTGGGCCTAAATCCATTGTTTTTTTGCTCACCATGCCATTCCAGTTTGAACACAGCCATATGCAAATCAGTCTAGACCCTGTGCCCCATGGGAACAGTCCAGCCCGAACTGCCAAGCCAGGTCCTCCCTGGACTGGAAACAAGTATTCTAGTACCGGTTTCGGGCTTTCAGCCCTCGTCAGCCAGGATAGCTTGATTCCAGTGGCATGGAGAGCACGGGACTCACGTCTGAGCATACCCTTCCCACTCGGGGTGACAAATGCAAAAACAACAATTGATGGACAGAATGCAGAACAATGTCATACATTCACCCCAGTACAGAGATCTGGGCCTAAATCCATCGTTTTTTTTGCTCACCATGCCATTCCAGTTTGAACCCAGCCATAGGCAAATCAGTCTTGACCCTGTGCCCCATGGGAACAGTCCAGCCCGAACTGCCAAGCCAGGTCCTCCCTGGACTGGAAACAAGTATCCTAGGACCGGTTTCGGGCTTTCAGCCCTCGTCAGCCAGGATAGCTTGATTCCAGTGGCATGGAGAGCACGGGACTCAAGTCTGAGCATACCCTTCATACTCGGGGTGACAAATGCAAAAACAACAATTGATGGACAGAATGCAGAACAATGTCATACATTCACCCCAGTACAGAGATCTTGGCCTAAATCCATCGTTTTTTTGCTCACCATGCCATTCCAGTTTGAACCCAGCCATATGCAAATTAGTCTTGACCCTGTGCCCCATGGGAACAGTCCAGCCCGAACTGCCAAGCCAGGTCCTCCCTGGACTGGAAACAAGCATCCTAGGACCGGTTTCGGGCTTTCAGCCCTCGTCAGCCAGGATAGCTTGATTCCAGTGGCATGGAGAGCACAGGACTCACGTCTGAGCATACCCTTCCCACTCGGGGTGACAAATGCAAAAACAACAATTGAAGGACAGAATGCAGAACAATGTCATACATTCACCCCAGTACAGAGATCTGGGCCTAAATCCATCGTTTTTTGCTCACCATGCCATTCCAGTTTGAACCCAGCCATATGCAAATCAGTCTTGACCCTGTGCCCCATGAGAACTGTCCAGCCCGAACTGCCAAGCCCGGTCCTCCCTGGACTGGAAACAAGCATCCTAGGACCAGTTTCAGGCTTTCAGCCCTCGTCAGCCAGGATAGCTTGATTCCAGTGGCATGGAGAGCACGGGACTCACGTCTGAGCATACCCTTCCCACTCGGGGTGACAAATGCAAAAACAACAATTGATGAACAGAATGCAGAACAATGTCATACATTCACCCCAGTACAGAGATCTGGGCCTAAATCAATCATTTTTTTGCTCACCATGCCATTCCAGTTTGAACCCAGCCATATGCAAATCAGTCTTGACCCTGTGCCCCATGGGAACAGTCCAGCCCGAACTGCCAAGCCAGGCCCTCCCTGGACTAGAAACAAACATCCTAGGACCGGTTTCGGGCTTTCAGCCCTCGTCAGCCAGGATAGCTTGATTCCAGTGGCATGAAGAGCACGGGACTCACGTCTGAGCATACCCTTCCCACTCGGGGTGACAAATGCAAAAACAACAATTGATGGACAGAATGCAGAACAATGTCATACATTCACCCCAGTACAGAGATCTGGGCCTAAATCCATCGTTTTTTTTGCTCACCATGCCATTCCAGTTTGAACCCAGCCATATGCAAATCAGTCTTGACCCTGTGCCCCATGGGAACAGTCCAGCCCGAACTGCAAGGCCAGGTCCTCCCTGGACTGGAAACAAGCATCCTAGGACCGGTTTCGGGCTTTCAGCCCTCGTCAGCCAGGATAGCTTGATTCCAGTGGCATGGAGAGCACGGGACTCACGTCTGAGCATACCCTTCCCACTCGGGGTGACAAATGCAAAAACAACAATTGATGGACAGAATGCAGAACAATGTCATACATTCACCCCAGTACAGGGATCTGACCCTAAATCCATCATTTTTTTGCTCACCATGCCATTCCAGTTTGAACCCAGCCATATGCAAATCAGTCTTGACCCTGTGCCCCATGGGAACAGTCTAGCCCGAACTGCCAAGCCAGGTCCTCCCTGGACTGGAAACAAGCATCCTAGGACCGGTTTTGGGCTTTCAGCCCTCGTCAGCCAGGATAGCTTGATTCCAGTGGCATGGAGAGCACGGGACTCACGTCTGAGCATACCCTTCCCACTCGGGGTGACAAATGCAAAAACAACAATTGATGGACAGAATGCAGAATAATGTCATACATTCACCCCAGTACAGAGATCTGGGCCTAAATCCATTGTTTTTTTGCTCACCATGCCATTCCAGTTTGAACCCAGCCATATGCAAATCAGTCTTGACCCTGTGCCCCATGGGAACAGTCCAGCCCGAACTGCCAAGCCAGGTCCTCCCTGGACTGGAAACAAGCATCCTAGGACCGGTTTCGGGCTTTCAGCCCTCGTCAGCCAGGATAGCTTGATTTCAGTGGCATGGAGAGCACGGGATTCACGTCTGAGCATACCCTTCCCACTCGGGGTGACAAATGCAAAAACAACAATTGATGGACAGAATGCAGAACAATGTCATACATTCACCCCAGTACAGAGATCTGGGCCTAAATCCATCGTTTTTTTGCTCACCATGCCATTCCAGTTTGAACCCAGCCATATGCAAATCAGTCTTGACCCTGTGCCCCATGGGAACAGTCCAGCCCGAACTGCCAAGCCAGGTCCTCCCTGGACTGGAAACAAGCATCCTAGGACCGGTTTCGGGCTTTCGGCCCTCGTCAGCCAGGATAGCTTGATTCCAGTGGCATGGAGAGCACGGGACTCACGTCTGAGCATACCCTTCCCACTCGGGGTGACAAATGCAAAAACAACAATTGATGGACAGAATGCAGAACAATGTCATACATTCACCCCAGTACAGACATCTGGGCCTAAATCCATAGTTTTTTTGCTCACCATGCCATTCCAGTTTGAACCCAGCCATATGCGAATCAGTCTTGACCCTGTGCCCCATGGGAACAGTCCAGCCCGAACTGCCAAGCCAGGTCCTCCCTGGACTGGAAACAAGCATCCTAGGACCGGTTTCAGGCTTAAAGCCCTCGTCAGCCAGGATAGCTTGATTCCAGTGGCATGGAGAGCACGGGACTCACGTCTGAGAATACCCTTCCCACTCGGGGTGACAAATGCAAAAACAACAATTGATGGACAGAATGCAGAACAATGTCATACATTCACCCCAGTACAGAGATCTGGGCCTAAATCCATCGTTTTTTTGCTCACCATGCCATTCCAGTTTGAACCCAGCCATATGTAAATCAGTCTTGACCCTGTGCCCCATGGGAACAGTCCAGCCCGAACTTCCAAGCCAGGTCCTCCCTGGACTGGAAACAAGCATCCTAGGACCGGTTTCGGGCTTTCAGCCCTCGTCAGCCAGGATAGCTTGATTCCAGTGGCATGGAGAGCACGGGACTCACGTCTGAGCATACCCTTCCCACTCGGGGTGACAAATGCAAAAACAACAATTGATGGACAGAATGCAGAACAATGTCATACATTCACCCCAGTACAGAGATCTGGGCCTAAATCCATCCTTTTTTTGCTCACCATGCCATTCCAGTTTGAACCCAGCCATATGCAAATCAATCTTGACCCTGTGCCCCATGGGAACAGTCCAGCCCGAACTGCCAAGCCAGGTCCGCCCTGGACTGGAAACAAGCATCCTAGGACCGGTTTCGGGCTTTTAGCCCTCGTCAGCCAGGATAGCTTGATTCCAGTGGCATGGAGAGCACGGGACACACGTCTGAGCATACCCTTACCACTCTGGGTGACAAATGCAAAAACAACAATTGATGGACAGAATGCAGAACAATGTCATACATTCACCCCAGTACAGAGATCTGGGCCTAAATCCATCGTTTTTTTGCTCACCATGCCATTCTAGTTTGAACCCAGCCATATGCAAATCAGTCTTGACCCTGTGCCCCATGGGAACAGTCCAGCCCGAACTGCCAAGCCAGGTCATCCCTGGACTGGAAACAAGCATCCTAGGACCGGTTTCGGGCTTTCAGCCCACGTCAGCCAGGATAGCTTGATTCCAGTGGCATGGAGAGCACGGGACTCACGTCTGAGCATACCCTTCCCACTCGGGGTGACAAATGCAAAAACAACAATTGATGGACAGAATGCAGAACAATGTCATACATTCACCCCAGTACAGAGATCTGGGCCTAAATCCATCGTTTTTTTGCTCACCATGCCATTCCAGTTTGAACCCAACCATATGCAAATTAGTCTTCACCCTGTGCCCCATGGGAACTGTCCAGCCCGAACTGCCAAGCCAGGTCCTCCCTGGACTGGAAACAAGCATCCTAGGACGGGTTTCGGGCTTTCAGCCCTCGTCAGCCAGGATAGCTTGATTCCAGTGGCATGGAGAGCATGGGACTCACGTCTGAGCATACCCTTCCCACTCGGGGTGACAAATGCAAAAACAACAATTGATGGACAGAGTGCAGAACAGTGTCATACATTCACCCCAGTACAGAGATCTGGGCCTAAATCCATCGTTTTTTTGCTCACCATGCCATTCCAGTTTGAACCCAGCCATATGCGAATCAGTCTTGACCCTGTGCCCCATGGGAACAGTCCAGCCCGAACTGCCAAGCCAGGTCCTCCCTGGACTGGAAACAAGCATCCTAGGACCGGTTTCAGGCTTAAAGCCCTCGTCGGCCAGGATAGCTTGATTCCAGTGGCATGGAGAGCACGGGACTCACGTCTGAGAATACCCTTCCCACTCGGGGTGACAAATGCAAAAACAACAATTGATGGACAGAATGCAGAACAATGTCATAAATTCACCCCAGTACAGAGATCTGGGCCTAAATCCATCGAATTTTTGCTCACCATGCCATTCCAGTTTGAACCCAGCCATATGCAAATCAGTCTTGACCCTGTGCCCCATGGGAACAGTCCAGCCCGAACTGCCAAGCCAGGTCCTCCCTGGACTGGAAACAAGCATCCTAGGACCGGTTTCGGGCTTTCAGCCCTCGTCAGCCAGGATAGCTTGATTCCAGTGGCATGGAGAGCACGGGACTCACGTCTGAGCATACCCTTCCCACTCGGGGTGACAAATGCAAAAACAACAATTGATGGACAGAATGCAGAACAATGTCATACATTCACCCCAGTACAGAGATCTGGGCCTAAATCCATCGTTTTTTTTGCTCACCATGCCATTCCAGTTTGAACCCAGCCATATGCAAATCAGTCTTGACCCTGTGCCCATGGGAACAGTCCAGCCCGAACTGCCAAGCCAGGTCCTCCCTGGACTGGAAACAAGCATCCTAGAACCGGTTTCAGGCTTTCAGCCCTCGTCAGCCAGGATAGCTTGATTCCAGTGGCATGGAGAGCACGGGACTCACGTCTGAGCATACCCTCCCCACTCGGGGTGACAAATGCAAAAACAACAATTGATGGACAGAATGCAGAACAATGTCATACATTCACCCCAGTACAGAGATCTGGGCCTAAATCCATCGTTTTTTTTGCTCACCATGCCATTCCAGTTTGAACCCAACCATATGCAAATCAGTCTTGACCCTGTGCCCCATGGGAACAGTCCAGCCCGAACTGCCAAGCCAGGTCCTCCCTGGACTGGAAACAAGTATCCTAGGACCGGTTTCGGGCTTTCAGCCCTCGTCAACCAGGATAGCTTGATTCCAGTGGCATGGAGAGCATGGGACTCACGTCTGAGCATACCCTTCCCACTCGGGGTGACAAATGCAAAAACAACAATTGATGGACAGAATGCAGAACAATGTCATACATTCACCCCAGTACAGAGATCTGGGCCTAAATCCATCGTTTTTTTGCTCACCATGCCATTCCAGTTTGAACCCAGCCATATGCAAATCAGTCTTGACCCTGTGCCCCATGGGAACAGTCCAGCCCGAACTGCCAAGCCAGGTCCTCCCTGGACTGGAAACAAGCATCCTAGGACCGGTTTCGGGCTTCCAGCCCTCGTCAGCCAGGATAGCTTGATTCCAGTAGCATGGAGAGCACGGGACTCACGTCTGAGCATACCCTTCCCACTCGGGGTGACAAATGCAAAAACAACAATTGATGGACAGAATGCAGAACAATGTCATACATTCACCCCAGTACAGAGATCTGGGCCTAAATCCATCGTTTTTTTTGCTCACCATGCCATTCCAGTTTGAACCCAACCATATGCAAATCAGTCTTGACCCTGTGCCCCATGGGAACAGTCCATCCCGAACTGCCAAGCCAGGTCCTCCCTGGACTGGAAACAAGTATCCTAGGACCGGTTTCGGGCTTTCAGCCCTCGTCAACCAGGATAGCTTGATTCCAGTGGCATGGAGAGCATGGAACTCACGTCTGAGTATACCCTTCCCACTCGGGGTGACAAATGCAAAAACAACAATTGATGGACAGAATGCAGAACAATGTCATACATTCACCCCAGTACAGAGATCTGGGCCTAAATCCATCGTTTTTTTGCTCACCATGCCATTCCAGTTTGAACCCAGCCATATGCAAATCAGTCTTGACCCTGTGCCCCATGGGAACAGTCCAGCCCGAACTGCCAAGCCAGGTCCTCCCTGGACTGGAAACAAGCATCCTAGGACCGGTTTCGGGCTTCCAGCCCTCGTCAGCCAGGATAGCTTGATTCCAGTGGCATGGAGAGCACGGGACTCACGTCTGAGCATACCCTTCCCACTCGGGGTGACAAATGCAAAAACAACAATTGATGGACAGAATGCAGAACAATGTCATACATTCACCCCAGTACAGAGATCTGGGCCTAAATCCATCGTTTTTTTGCTCACCATGCCATTCCAGTTTGAACCCAGCCATATGCAAATCAGTCTTGACCCTGTGCCCCATGGGAACAGTCCAGCCCGAACTGCCAAGCCAGGTCCTCCCTGGACTGGAAACAAGTATCCTAGGACCGGTTTCGGGCTTTCAGCCCTCGTCAGCCAGGATAGCTTGATTCCAGTGGCATGGAGAGCACGGGACTCACGTCTGAGCATACCCTTCATACTCGGGGTGACAAATGCAAAAACAACAATTGATGGACAGAATGCAGAACAATGTCATACATTCACCCCAGTACAGAGATCTTGGCCTAAATCCATCGTTTTTTTGCTCACCATGCCATTTCAGTTTGAACCCAGCCATATGCAAATCAGTCTTGACCCTGTGCCCCATGGGAACAGTCCAGCCCGAACTGCCAAGCCAGGTCCTCCCTGGACTGGAAACAAGCATCCTAGGACCGGTTTCGGGCTTTCAGCCCTCGTCAGCCAGGATAGCTTGATTCCAGTGGCATGGAGAGCACAGGACTCACGTCTGAGCATACCCTTCCCACTCGGGGTGACAAATGCAAAAACAACAATTGAAGGACAGAATGCAGAACAATGTCATACATTCACCCCAGTACAGAGATCTGGGCCTAAATCCATCGTTTTTTTGCTCACCATGCCATTCCAGTTTGAACCCAGCCATATGCAAATCAGTCTTGACCCTGTGCCCCATGAGAACTGTCCAGCCCGAACTGCCAAGCCCGGTCCTCCCTGGACTGGAAACAAGCATCCTAGGACCAGTTTCGGGCTTTCAGCCCTCGTCAGCCAGGATAGCTTGATTCCAGTGGCATGGAGAGCACGGGACTCACGTCTGAGCATACCCTTCCCACTCGGGGTGACAAATGCAAAAACAACAATTGATGGACAGAATGCAGAACAATGTCATACATTCACCCCAGTACAGAGATCTGGGCCTAAATCCATCGTTTTTTTTGCTCACCATGCCATTCCAGTTTGAACCCAACCATATGCAAATCAGTCTTGACCCTGTGCCCCATGGGAACAGTCCAGCCCGAACTGCCAAGCCAGGTCCTCCCTGGACTGGAAACAAGTATCCTAGGACCGGTTTCGGGCTTTCAGCCCTCGTCAACCAGGATAGCTTGATTCCAGTGGCATGGAGAGCATGGGACTCACGTCTGAGTATACCCTTCCCACTCGGGGTGACAAATGCAAAAACAACAATTGATGGACAGAATGCAGAACAATGTCATACATTCACCCCAGTACAGAGATCTGGGCCTAAATCCATCGTTTTTTTGCTCACCATGCCATTCCAGTTTGAACCCAGCCATATGCAAATCAGTCTTGACCCTGTGCCCCATGGGAACAGTCCAGCCCGAACTGCCAAGCCAGGTCCTCCCTGGACTGGAAACAAGCATCCTAGGACCGGTTTCGGGCTTCCAGCCCTCGTCAGCCAGGATAGCTTGATTCCAGTGGCATGGAGAGCACGGGACTCACGTCTGAGCATACCCTTCCCACTCGGGGTGACAAATGCAAAAACAACAATTGATGGACAGAATGCAGAACAATGTCATACATTCACCCCAGTACAGAGATCTGGGCCTAAATCCATCGTTTTTTTTGCTCACCATGCCATTCCAGTTTAAACCCAGCCATATGCAAATCCGTCTTGACCCTGTGCCCCATGGGAACAGTCCAGCCCGAACTGCCAAGCCAGGTCCTCCCTGGACTGGAAACAAGCATCCTAGGACCGGTTTCGGGCTTTCAGCCCTCGTCAGTCAGGATAGCTTGATTCCAGTGGCATGGAGAGCACGGGACTCACGTCTGAGCATACCCTGCCCACTCGGGGTGACAAATGCAAAACAACAATTGATGGACAGAATGCAGAACAATGTCATACATTCACCCCAGTACAGAGATCTGGGCCTAAATCCATCGTTTTTTTGCGCACCATGCCATTCCAGTTTGAACCCAGCCATATGCAAATCAGTCTTGACCCTGTGCCCATGGGAACAGTCCAGCCCGAACTGCCAAGCCAGGTCCTCCCTGGACTGGAAACAAGCATCCTAGAACCGGTTTCAGGCTTTCAGCCCTCGTCAGCCAGGATAGCTTGATTCCAGTGGCATGGAGAGCACGGGACTCACGTCTGAGCATACCCTCCCCACTCGGGGTGACAAATGCAAAAACAACAATTGATGGACAGAATGCAGAACAATGTCATAAATTCACCCCAGTACAGAGATCTGGGCCTAAATCCATCGTATTTTTGCTCACCATGCCATTCCAGTTTGAACCCAGCAATATGCAAATCAGTCTTGACCCTGTGCCCCATGGGAACAGTCCAGCCCGAACTGCCAAGCCAGGTCCTCCCTGGACTGGAAACAAGCATCCTAGGACCGGTTTCGGGCTTTCAGCCCTCGTCAGCCAGGATAGCTTGATTCCAGTGGCATGGAGAGCACGGGACTCACGTCTGAGCATACCCTTCCCACTCGGGGTGACAAATGCAAAAACAACAATTGATGGACAGAATGCAGAACAATGTCATACATTCACCCCAGTACAGAGATCTGGGCCTAAATCCATCGTTTTTTTTGCTCACCATGCCATTCCAGTTTGAACCCAGCCATATGCAAATCAGTCTTGACCCTGTGCCCCATGGGAACAGTCCAGCCCGAACTGCCAAGCCAGGTCCTCCCTGGACTGGAAACAAGCATCCTAGGACCGGTTTCGGGCTTTCAGCCCTCGTCAGTCAGGATAGCTTGATTCCAGTGGCATGGAGAGCACGGGACTCACGTCTGAGCATACCCTGCCCACTCGGGGTGACAAATGCAAAACAACAATTGATGGACAGAATGCTGAACAATGTCATACATTCACCCCAGTACAGAGATCTGGGCCTAAATCCATCGTTTTTTTGCGCACCATGCCATTCCAGTTTGAACCCAGCCATATGCAAATCAGTCTTGACCCTGTGCCCATGGGAACAGTCCAGCCCGAACTGCCAAGCCAGGTCATCCCTGGACTGGAAACAAGCATCCTAGGACCGGTTTCGGGCTTTCAGCCCTCGTCAGCCAGGATAGCTTGATTCCAGTGGCATGGAGAGCACGGGACTCACGTCTGAGCATACCCTTCCCACTCGGGGTGACAAATGCAAAAACAACAATTGATGGACAGAATGCAGAACAATGTCATACATTCACCCCAGTACAGAGATCTGGGCCTAAATCCATCGTTTTTTTGCTCACCATGCCATTCCAGTTTGAACCCAACCATATGCAAATCAGTCTTCACCCTGTGCCCCATGGGAACTGTCCAGCCCGAACTGCCAAGCCAGGTCCTCCCTGGACTGGAAACAAGCATCCTAGGACCGGTTTCGGGCTTTCAGCCCTCGTCAGCCAGGATAGCTTGATTCCAGTGGCATGGAGAGCACGGGACTCACGTCTGAGCATACCCTTCCCACTCGGGGTGACAAATGCAAAAACAACAATTGATGGACAGAGTGCAGAACAATGTCATACATTCACCCCAGTACAGAGATCTGGGCCTAAATCCATCGTTTTTTTGCACACCATGCCATTCCAGTTTGAACCCAGCCATATGCGAATCAGTCTTGACCCTGTGCCCCATGGGAACAGTCCAGCCCGAACTGCCAAGCCAGGTCCTCCCTGGACTGGAAACAAGCATCCTAGGACCGGTTTCAGGCTTAAAGCCCTCGTCAGCCAGGATAGCTTGATTCCAGTGGCATGGAGAGCACGGGACTCACGTCTGAGAATACCCTTCCCACTCGGGGTGACAAATGCAAAAACAACAATTGATGGACAGAATGCAGAACAATGTCATAAATTCACCCCAGTACAGAGATCTGGGCCTAAATCCATCGTATTTTTGCTCACCATGCCATTCCAGTTTGAACCCAGCCATATGCAAATCAGTCTTGACCCTGTGCCCCATGGGAACAGTCCAGCCCGAACTGCCAAGCCAGGTCCTCCCTGGACTGGAAACAAGCATCCTAGGACCGGTTTCGGGCTTTCAGCCCTCGTCAGCCAGGATAGCTTGATTCCAGTGGCATGGAGAGCACGGGACTCACGTCTGAGCATACCCTTCCCACTCGGGGTGACAAATGCAAAAACAACAATTGATGGACAGAATGCAGAACAATGTCATACATTCACCCCAGTACAGAGATCTGGGCCTAAATCCATCGTTTTTTTTGCTCACCATGCCATTCCAGTTTGAACCCAGCCATATGCAAATCAGTCTTGACCCTGTGCCCCATGGGAACAGTCCAGCCCGAACTGCCAAGCCAGGTCCTCCCTGGACTGGAAACAAGCATCCTAGGACCGGTTTCGGGCTTTCAGCCCTCGTCAGTCAGGATAGCTTGATTCCAGTAGCATGGAGAGCACGGGACTCACGTCTGAGCATACCCTGCCCACTCGGGGTGACAAATGCAAAACAACAATTGATGGATAGAATGCAGAACAATGTCATACATTCACCCCAGTACAGAGATCTGGGCCTAAATCCATCGTTTTTTTGCGCACCATGCCATTCCAGTTTGAACCCAGCCATATGCAAATCAGTCTTGACCCTGTGCCCATGGGAACAGTCCAGCCCGAACTGCCAAGCCAGGTCCTCCCTGGACTGGAAACAAGCATCCTAGAACCGGTTTCAGGCTTTCAGCCCTCGTCAGCCAGGATAGCTTGATTCCAGTGGCATGGAGAGCACGGGACTCACGTCTGAGCATACCCCCCCCACTCGGGGTGACAAATGCAAAAACAACAATTGATGGACAGAATGCAGAACAATGTCATAAATTCACCCCAGTACAGAGATCTGGGCCTAAATCCATCGTATTTTTGCTCACCATGCCATTCCAGTTTGAACCCAGCCATATGCAAATCAGTCTTGACCCTGTGCCCCATGGGAACAGTCCAGCCCGAACTGCCAAGCCAGGTCCTCCCTGGACTGGAAACAAGCATCCTAGGACCGGTTTCGGGCTTTCAGCCCTCGTCAGCCAGGATAGCTTGATTCCAGTGGCATGGAGAGCACAGGACTCACGTCTGAGCATACCCTTCCCACTCGGGGTGACAAATGCAAAAACAACAATTGAAGGAGAGAATGCAGAACAATGTCATACATTCACCCCAGTACAGAGATCTGGGCCTAAATCCATCGTTTTTTTGCTCACCATGTTATTCCAGTTTGAACCCAGCCATATGCAAATCAGTCTTGACCCTGTGCCCCATGAGAACTGTCCAGCCCGAACTGCCAAGCCAGGTCCTCCCTGGACTGGAAACAAGCATCCTAGGACCAGTTTCAGGCTTTCAGCCCTCGTCAGCCAGGATAGCTTGATTCCAGTGGCATGGAGAGCACGGGACTCACGTCTGAGCATACCCTTCCCACTCGGGGTGACAAATGCAAAAACAACAATTGATGAACAGAATGCAGAACAATGTCATACATTCACCCCAGTACAGAGATCTGGGCCTAAATCAATAATTTTTTTGCTCACCATGCCATTCCAGTTTGAACCCAGCCATATGCAAATCAGTCTTGACCCTGTGCCCCATGGGAACAGTCTAGCCCGAACTGCCAAGCCAGGCCCTCCCTGGACTGGAAACAAACATCCTAGGACCGGTTTCGGGCTTTCAGCCCTCGTCAGCCAGGATAGCTTGATTCCAGTGGCATGAAGAGCACGGGACTCACGTCTGAGCATACCCTTCCCACTCGGGGTGACAAATGCAAAAACAACAATTGATGGACAGAATGCAGAACAATGTCATACATTCACCCCAGTACAGAGATCTGGGCCTAAATCCATCGTTTTTTTGCTCACCATGCCATTCCAGTTTGAACCCAGCCATATGCAAATCAGTCTTGACCCTGTGCCCCATGGGAGCAGTCCAGCCCGAACTGCCAAGCCAGGTCCTCCCTGGACTGCAAACAAGCATCCTAGGACCGGTTTCGGGCTTTCAGCCCTCGTCAGCCAGGATAGCTTGATTCCAGTGGCATGGAGAGCACGGGACTCACGTCTGAGCATACCCTTCCCACTCGGGGTGACAAATGCAAAAACAACAATTGATGGACAGAGTGCAGAACAATGTCATACATTCACCCCAGTACAGAGATCTGGGCCTAAATCCATCGTTTTTTTGCTCACCATGCCATTCCAGTTTGAACCCAGCCATATGCGAATCAGTCTTGACCCTGTGCCCCATGGGAACAGTCCAGCCCGAACTGCCAAGCCAGGTCCTCCCTGGACTGGAAACAAGCATCCTAGGACCGGTTTCAGGCTTAAAGCCCTCGTCAGCCAGGATAGCTTGATTCCAGTGGCATGGAGAGCACGGGACTCACGTCTGAGAATACCCTTCCCACTCGGGGTGACAAATGCAAAAACAACAATTGATGGACAGAATGCAGAACAATGTCATAAATTCACCCCAGTACAGAGATCTGGGCCTAAATCCATCGTATTTTTGCTCACCATGCCATTCCAGTTTGAACCCAGCCATATGCAAATCAGTCTTGACCCTGTGCCCCATGGGAACAGTCCAGCCCGAACTGCCAAGCCAGGTCCTCCCTGGACTGGAAACAAGCATCCTAGGACCGGTTTCGGGCTTTCAGCCCTCGTCAGCCAGGATAGCTTGATTCCAGTGGCATGGAGAGCACGGGACTCACGTCTGAGCATACCCTTCCCACTCGGGGTGACAAATGCAAAAACAACAATTGATGGACAGAATGCAGAACAATGTCATACATTCACCCCAGTACAGAGATCTGGGCCTAAATCCATCGTTTTTTTTGCTCACCATGCCATTCCAGTTTGAACCCAGCCATATGCAAATCAGTCTTGACCCTGTGCCCCATGGGAACAGTCCAGCCCGAACTGCCAAGCCAGGTCCTCCCTGGACTGGAAACAAGCATCCTAGGACCGGTTTCGGGCTTTCAGCCCTCGTCAGTCAGGATAGCTTGATTCCAGTGGCATGGAGAGCACGGGACTCACGTCTGAGCATACCCTGCCCACTCGGGTGACAAATGCAAAACAACAATTGATGGACAGAATGCAGAACAATGTCATACATTCACCCCAGTACAGAGATCTGGGCCTAAATCCATCGTTTTTTTGCGCACCATGCCATTCCAGTTTGAACCCAGCCATATGCAAATCAGTCTTGACCCTGTGCCCATGGGAACAGTCCAGCCCGAACTGCCAAGCCAGGTCCTCCCTGGACTGGAAACAAGCATCCTAGAACCGGTTTCAGGTTTTCAGCCCTCGTCAGCCAGGATAGCTTGATTCCAGTGGCATGGAGAGCACGGGACTCACGTCTGAGCATACCCTCCCCACTCGGGGTGACAAATGCAAAAACAACAATTGATGGACAGAATGCAGAACAATGTCATACATTCACCCCAGTACAGAGATCTGGGCCTAAATCCATCGTTTTTTTTGCTCACCATGCCATTCCAGTTTGAACCCAACCATATGCAAATCAGTCTTGACCCTGTGCCCCATGGGAACAGTCCAGCCCGAACTGCCAAGCCAGGTCCTCCCTGGACTGGAAACAAGTATCCTAGGACCGGTTTCAGGCTTTCAGCCCTCGTCAACCAGGATAGCTTGATTCCAGTGGCATGGAGAGCACGGGACTCACGTCTGAGCATACCCTTCCCACTCGGGATGACAAATGCAAAAACAACAATTGATGGACAGAATGCAGAACAATGTCATACTTTCACCCCAGTACAGAGATCTGGGCCTAAATCCATCGTTTTTTTGCTCACCATGCCATTCCAGTTTGAACCCAGCCATATGCAAATCAGTCTTGACCCTGTGCCCCATGGGAACAGTCCAGCCCGAACTGCCAAGCCAGGTCCTCCCTGGACTGGAAACAAGTATCCTAGGACCGGTTTCGGGCTTTCAGCCCTCATCAGCCAGGATAGCTTGATTCCAGTGGCATGGAGAGCACGGGACTCACGTCTGAGCATACCCTTCATACTCGGGGTGACAAATGCAAAAACAACAATTGATGGACAGAATGCAGAACAATGTCATACATTCACCCCAGTACAGAGATCTTGGCCTAAATCCATCGTTTTTTTGCTCACCATGCCATTCCAGTTTGAACCCAGCCATATGCAAATCAGTCTTGACCCTGTGCCCCATGGGAACAGTCCAGCCCGAACTGCCAAGCCAGGTCCTCCCTGGACTGGAAACAAGCATCCTAGGACCGGTTTCGGGCTTTCAGCCCTCGTCAGCCAGGATAGCTTGATTCCAGTGGCATGGAGAGCACAGGACTCACGTCTGAGCATACCCTTCCCACTCGGGGTGACAAATGCAAAAACAACAATTGAAGGACAGAATGCAGAACAATGTCATACATTCACCCCAGTACAGAGATCTGGGCCTAAATCCATCGTTTTTTTGCTCACATGCCATTCCAGTTTGAACCCAGCCATATGCAAATCAGTCTTGACCCTGTGCCCCATGAGAACTGTCCAGCCCGAACTGCCAAGCCAGGTCCTCCCTGGACTGGAAACAAGCATCCTAGGACCAGTTTCAGGCTTTCAGCCCTCGTCAGCCAGGATAGCTTGATTCCAGTGGCATGGAGAGCACGGGACTCACGTCTGAGCATACCCTTCCCACTCGGGGTGACAAATGCAAAAACAACAATTGATGAACAGAATGCAGAACAATGTCATACATTCACCCCAGTACAGAGATCTGGGCCTAAATCAATCATTTTTTTGCTCACCATGCCATTCCAGTTTGAACCCAGCCATATGCAAATCAGTCTTGACCCTGTGCCCCATGGGAACAGTCCAGCCCGAACTGCCAAGCCAGGCCCTCCCTGGACTGGAAACAAACATCCTAGGACCGGTTTCGGGCTTTCAGCCCTCGTCAGCCAGGATAGCTTGATTCCAGTGGCATGAAGAGCACGGGACTCACGTCTGAGCATACCCTTCCCACTCGGGGTGACAAATGCAAAAACAACAATTGATGGACAGAATGCAGAACAATGTCATACATTCACCCCAGTACAGAGATCTGGGCCTAAATCCATCGGTTTTTTTGCTCACCATGCCATTCCAGTTTGAACCCAGCCATATGCATATCAGTCTTGACCCTGTGCCCCATGGGAACAGTCCAGCCCGAACTGCCAAGCCAGGTCCTCCCTGGACTGGAAACAAGCATCCTAGGACCGGTTTCAGGCTTTCAGCCCTCGTCAGCCAGGATAGCTTGATTCCAGTGGCATGGAGAGCACGGGACTCACGTCTGAGCAAACCCTTCCCACTCGGGGTGACAAATGCAAAAACAACAATTGATGGACAGAATGCAGAACAATGTCATACATTCACCCCAGTACAGGGATCTGACCCTAAATCCATCATTTTTTTGCTCATCATGCCATTCCAGTTTGAACCCAGCCATATGCAAATCAGTCTTGACCCTGTGCCCCATGGGAACAGTCTAGCCCGAACTGCCAAGCCAGGTCCTCCCTGGACTGGAAACAAGCATCCTAGGACCGGTTTTGGGCTTTCAGCCCTCGTCAGCCAGGATAGCTTGATTCCAGTGGCATGGAGAGCACGGGACTCACGTCTGAGCATACCCTTCCCACTCGGGGTGACAAATGCAAAAACAACAATTGATGGACAGAATGCAGAACAATGTCATACATTCACCCCAGTACAGAGATCTGGGCCTAAATCCATCGTTTTTTTGCTCACCATGCCATTCCAGTTTGAACCCAGCCATATGCAAATCAGTCTTGACCCTGTGCCCCATGGGAGCAGTCCAGCCCGAACTGCCAAGCCAGGTCCTCCCTGGACTGGAAACAAGCATCCTAGGACCGGTTTCGGGCTTTCAGCCCTCGTCAGCCAGGATAGCTTGATTCCAGTGGCATGGAGAGCACGGGACTCACGTCTGAGCATACCCTTCCTACTCGGGGTGACAAATGTAAATCAACAATTGATGGACAGAATGCAGAACAATGTCATACATTCACCCCAGTACAGAGATCTGGGCCTAAATCCATCGTTTTTTTGCTCACCATGCCATTCCAGTTTGAACCCAGCCATATGCAAATCAGTCTTGACCCTGTACCCCATGGGAACAGTCCAGCCCGAACTGCCAAGCCAGGTCCTCCCTGGACTGGAAGCAAGCATCCTAGGACCGGTTTCGGGCTTTCGGCCCTCGTCAGCCAGGATAGCTTGATTCCAGTGGCATGGAGAGCACGGGACTCACGTCTGAGCATACCCTTCCCACTCGGGGTGACAAATGCAAAAACAACAATTGATGGACAGAATGCAGAACAATGTCATACATTCACCCCAGTACAGAGATCTGGGCCTAAATCCATCGTTTTTTTGCTCACCATGCCATTCCAGTTTGAACCCAGCCATATGCAAATCAGTCTTGACCCTGTGCCCCATGGGAGCAGTCCAGCCCGAACTGCCAAGCCAGGTCCTCCCTGGACTGGAAACAAGCATCCTAGGACCGGTTTCGGGCTTTCAGCCCTCGTCAGCCAGGATAGCTTGATTCCAGTGGCATGGAGAGCACGGGACTCACGTCTGAGCATACCCTTCCTACTCGGGGTGACAAATGTAAATCAACAATTGATGGACAGAATGCAGAACAATGTCATACATTCACCCCAGTACAGAGATCTGGGCCTAAATCCATCGGTTTTTTTGCTCACCATGCCATTCCAGTTTGAACCCAGCCATATGCATATCAGTCTTGACCCTGTGCCCCATGGGAACAGTCCAGCCCGAACTGCCAAGCCAGGTCCTCCCTGGACTGGAAACAAGCATCCTAGGACCGGTTTCGGGCTTTCAGCCCTCGTCAGCCAGGATAGCTTGATTCCAGTGGCATGGAGAGCACGGGACTCACGTCTGAGCAAACCCTTCCCACTCGGGGTGACAAATGCAAAAACAACAATTGATGGACAGAATGCAGAACAATGTCATACATTCACCCCAGTACAGGGATCTGACCCTAAATCCATCATTTTTTTGCTCACCATGCCATTCCAGTTTGAACCCAGCCATATGCAAATCAGTCTTGACCCTGTGCCCCATGGGAACAGTCTAGCCCGAACTGCCAAGCCAGGTCCTCCCTGGACTGGAAACAAGCATCCTAGGACCGGTTTTGGGCTTTCAGCCCTCGTCAGCCAGGATAGCTTGATTCCAGTGGCATGGAGAGCACGGGACTCACGTCTGAGAATACCCTTCCCACTCGGGGTGACAAATGCAAAAACAACAATTGATGGACAGAATGCAGAACAATGTCATACATTCACCCCAGTACAGAGATCTGGGCCTAAATCCATCGTTTTTTTGCTCACCATGCCATTCCAGTTTGAACCCAGCCATATGCAAATCAGTCTTGACCCTGTGCCCCATGGGAGCAGTCCAGCCCGAACTGCCAAGCCAGGTCCTCCCTGGACTGGAAACAAGCATCCTAGGACCGGTTTCGGGCTTTCAGCCCTCGTCAGCCAGGATAGCTTGATTCCAGTGGCATGGAGAGCACGGGACTCACGTCTGAGCATACCCTTCCTACTCGGGGTGACAAATGTAAATCAACAATTGATGGACAGAATGCAGAACAATGTCATACATTCACCCCAGTACAGAGATCTGGGCCTAAATCCATCGTTTTTTTGCTCACCATGCCATTCCAGTTTGAACCCAGCCATATGCAAATCAGTCTTGACCCTGTACCCCATGGGAACAGTCCAGCCCGAACTGCCAAGCCAGGTCCTCCCTGGACTGGAAGCAAGCATCCTAGGACCGGTTTCGGGCTTTCGGCCCTCGTCAGCCAGGATAGCTTGATTCCAGTGGCATGGAGAGCACGGGACTCACGTCTGAGCATACCCTTCCCACTCGGGGTGACAAATGCAAAAACAACAATTGATGGACAGAATGCAGAACAATGTCACACATTCAACCCAGTACAGAGATCTGGGCCTAAATCCATCGTTTTTTTGCTCACCATGCCATTCCAGTTTGAACCCAGCCATATGCAAATCAGTCTTGACCCTGTGCCCCATGGGAACAGTCCAGCCCGAACTGCCAAGCCAGGTCCTCCCTGGACTGGAAACAAGCATCCTAGGACCGGTTTTGGGCTTTCGGCCCTCGTCAGCCAGGATAGCTTGATTCCAGAGGCATGGAGAGCACGGGACTCACGTCTGAGCATACCCTTCCCACTCGGGGTGACAAATGCAAAAACAACAATTGATAGACAGAATGCAGAACAATGTCATACATTCACCCCAGTACAGAGATCTGGGCCTAAATCCATCGTTTTTTTGCTCACCATGCCATTCCAGTTTGAACCCAGCCATATGCAAATCAGTCTAGACCCTGTGTCCCATGGGAACAGTCCAGCCCGAACTGCCAAGCCAGGTCCTCCCTGGACTGGAAACAAGCATCCTAGGACCGGTTTCGGGCTTAAAGCCCTCGTCAGCCAGGATAGCTTGATTCCAGTGGCATGGAGAGCACGGGACTCACGTCTGAGAATACCTTTCCCACTCGGGGTGACAAATGCAAAAACAACAATTGATGGACAGAATGCAGAACAATGTCATAAATTCACCCCAGTACAGAGATCTGGGCCTAAATCCATCGTTTTTTTGCTCACCATGCCATTCCAGTTTGAACCCAGCCATATGCAAATCAGTCTTGACCCTGTGCCCCATGGGAACAGTCCAGCCCGAACTTCCAAGCCAGGTCCTCCCTGGACTGGAAACAAGCATCCTAGGACCGGTTTCGGGCTTTCAGCCCTCGTCAGCCAGGATAGCTTGATTCCAGTGGCATGGAGAGCACGGGACTCACGTCTGAGCATACCCTTCCCACTTGGGGTGACAAATGCAAAAACAACAATTGATGGACAGAATGCAGAACAATGTCATACATTCACCCCAGTACAGAGATCTGGGCCTAAATCCATCGTTTTTTTGCTCACCATGCCATTCCAGTTTGAACCCAGCCATATGCAAATCAGTTTTGACCCTGTGCCCCATGGGAACAGTCCAGCCCGAACTGCCAAGCCAGGTCCTCCCTGGACTGGAAACAAGCATCCTAGGACCGGTTTCGGGCTTTCAGCCCTCGTCAGCCAGGATAGCTTGATTCCAGTGGCATGGAGAGCACGGGACTCACGTCTGAGCATACCCTTCCCACTCGGGGTGACAAATGCAAAAACAACAATTGATGGACAGAATGCAGAACAATGTCATACATTTACCCCAGTACAGAGATCTGGGCCTAAATCCATCGTTTTTTTGCTCACCATGCCATTCCAGTTTGAACCCAGCCATATGCAAATCAGTCTTGACCCAGTGCCCCATGGGAACAGTCCAGCCCGAACTGCCAAGCCAGGTCCTCCCTGGACTGGAAACAAGCATCCTAGTACCGGTTTCGGGCTTAAAGCCCTCGTCAGCCAGGATAGCTTGATTCCAGTGGCATGGAGAGCACGAGACTCACGTCTGAGCATATCCTTCCCACTCGGGGTGACAAATGCAAAAACAACAATTGATGGACAGAATGCAGAACAATGTCATAAATTCACCCCAGTACAGAGATCTGGGCCTAAATCCATCGTTTTTTTGCTCACCATGCCATTCCAGTTTGAACCCAGCCATATGCAAATCAGTCTTGACCCTGTGCCCCATGGGAACAGTCCAGCCCGAACTTCCAAGCCAGGTCCTCCCTGGACTGGAAACAAGCATCTGTGGTAAATATTTAATTACCTGTACTATTTTTCATGCGGTAAAGTCTAGTAAGAATAACTCAGTAAAAATAAGAGGCAGAATCCGTGGTATTAGAGGTTCTGAAAGGCTTTATTCCTTACAAGGAATTATGGTTCGAACCATAGGCATCAAATTCCATCACCACGAGGGTTCAGGAAGGGGAAGCAATACATTATTGACAAGTCAAGATATTTATATGAAAAGCATTACATTAAGACAGATGCAGGAGGCATAACAGCTGATAATATAGATAATAGTACACATACGTAATGTAAAAAGGCGTAAACATAGGCGTAGACTAGAAACGTCATTAAACATGATGTCACAGGTGGGTGGATTCATAAAAGAATCCTGCAGTGTCAGCAGAAATACTTGGCAGAGATGCGTGCGCAGCCGCATGACGTGTGATTGACGTGCAACTAGAGGGTGAAGGGGACTTGACATTTAGCTCTACATGTGGAGACAGAAGTCTGGGGGGTCATGTCAACCTAATCCCAAATCATATCTAATATCTTATGTTTAAAGAACTGTATTATCCAAAAGGAAAGGTCTCTCGGACGGAATCTATTCTATACTGACTGTTAGTGCGTGTACAAGCGTCTAAGTGTCTACATGAGATGCGAGGGGGCAGGAATCCTCCATGGTAACAGGGGCTATGAATTACTTGCATGAGGACAGTGAGGCCTGGCCCTTTGCTCGGTAGCTGGAAGAATGTTTACCTAAACTACTAGACAGGAATGCATCGGATGAGGAGCGGAGCAGATAATCTTGAAGGTGAAATACAGCTTTTGGCAGGCAACAGGCCGGATCAGGCACCGTTAGCCGCGCAGGGAGTAGGACAAAGTTCATGGATACAGATGCGGGCTCGGACTGGAGCTTTCAGAGGCAGAAGGCAGGAAAAGGCTTGATGGCAGAATTCAGGGCCTACTCGCCTGAACTGTAAAACGTGGAAAGTGAACCTCATAAAGTCGGTGGCCTTTCATGTTTAGGAACGGAATATCCGACTCGTTCATGGCGGATCTGAAAGAGGACATGTTAACGGTGGACGCACATGTATTTGCGTCTTCATAACTGGAACTGGAGGGAACATACATGTACTTGTAGCATGTACATGGAGCCGTTGGGGTCTAAGATAGGGGACATAACTGATCATAAAATTCATATTTCCTCATTCCCTCCTTGTCCCCTACGGACCCACAGGAGATATTGATCTTCATCAATCCATCAATCTGTTCATATAGCATCATTTGTTCTTCTTTCTTCTTCCGGGATCTTGAACGAAAACTTGGATGCGGAATACACGATGTGGCACACAAACCACAAATCGCTGGCCCACATTGTAGACATAAGCAGCAACTGAATAATATGAGAAAGCCAATACCTAGGAAGGATAGAATCCTCCATCCCCAGGCTGACAACACGCTCCAGAACCAACCGGACCAAGTCCAGGTGCCTGGACTCTGGTGTATCTGGCTTATAATCTTATGAAGGCGAGTTATGGCTTTATATACTGACGGTGAGTTTTCTGGTATGAAAACACAGCAACTTGATCCGATGACCCTACAAGCTCCGCCCCTATCGGCCAGGATGACGTCAAGGACAAGACGATTTTGAAGCACAACAATCCGCATCGCAGACTGCTCCTCCGTTAAGTTGCCTAGGGCGGAAGTAGTCTCATTCACTATTGCTTCAAGGGTTCTGGTTAATCTACGTATCAGCTTACTATTAGTGACTGTACCTATATAGGGAAAGAAACCTTTATTGAAATCTGTGTATTGCTCCCATGCTGTTTCGGTGTAGTCGACAATCGGGAGATCTCTCTGCTGTCTATTGTGTACTAAATGGGTATTTCTGTGATAATCAGGAGGGGCTAGGAAAACAGGTGGCAGAAGGAATGCTATGTAACAGGTACCATCCCAATCTAGAGGTAAGCGTATATATGCAGTCTGGCCACATATGAAGTAGGAATGACGAGAAGCTCTAAATGTAGACTTGCCTTGATCACTGAATTCTATTACAGTGGTACATTTACTATGGCCCATGTGTATTGAACCATTCTTTCTTACACATAATTCACCTTTAACTGGAAATACTGACATAGCGGGCAAGATTGGTGTAGCTTCGGATTCAACATTCAGAATCATGAGGTTAAGTGTAAAGTTACCTAATCCATATACTTCATTTTCTAGATCAGTTCCTGTTCTTTTGGGAAGTCCCTCCTTGTTAGGGTAGCAGACTTTAAGCAAAACTAGGTTCAGGTTTCCCCATACCCAGTTGTCTTGATAAACTACTGAATTTGAATCTAGGGAATTAATCAAACTAAACCATGCTCCACAGGAGCCATTGTGTGTGAACGGATACGGAAAGAGAGGCAAAACTCCCTTATAGCTCTTATAGGGAGGAAGTCGGCCACATATCCAACAATTGGTAGCATTGTTGGTCTGATGGGAATGATGTAACATACTAATAAAAGTGTTGTTGCGCAGCGCAAATCTATAAGATAACTCATGCGGAGGTAATTCGCTAAAAGAATGTTCAGCAGTAGCATTGTAAGCACGCATAGAAATAGGGTAATACATATGTAGCAATACACTAGAAATGATGATTAGAAGACTTAGGAAAAACATAATTAACAATGTCACTATGCAGTGACTACGAAGTGATTTACAGTACGCATGTTTTTTAAGCTGTATCTGTCTATTTCTCTCTCTATTTCGGTCTAGAGGATACATGTCAGAGACAAATTCAACCGATTCACCTTGGAGAGGACTTAAACAATCAAATTGTCTGACTTGCTAGACCTTAGTTTCAGTTTATAGAGTTCAGTCTCCGTCCTTTCAACCAAGGGGAGCTTTGAGTCTGTCTTTGAGGGAATGCAGGGCTGAGTGTTCACATCGGACGGTAGTCCATAATATTTCTTTATATGGCTCGAGTGCAACCACCCTTTACGTCCCTCAATCTTCACGGCTGTCCTTGTGGTCAGCAAGACGAGCCTGGGCGACTGCCACCTGGGCTCCAGCTGGGTCTTCCGGTCGAAATTCCTCACAAGAACCAGGTCACCTGGAACCACGTCATGGGGCTTCACCTCAGTGTTATCGGGAAAAGCTGCAGCTACCTGTGAACGACAAGATTGTAGTGCAGACATCAAGGAAGCCAGGTAATCTGTCAGCATATTACAGTCAACATCAGTGATTTTACGAGGTATAGGCGTCCCCCACATATTTGGTGGTCTACCGAAGATCACCTCATACGGGGATAGCCCTGTTCGAGAATGTGCTACCATTCTCATGTAAAAGAGCGCAACTGGTAAGGCTACTATCCAATCAACACCTTTTTCTCTACATACTTTGGACAATCTAATTTTCAGAGTTTGATTATGACGTTCCACGAGACCTGCTGCCTCGGGATGTCGGACACAGTGGAATTTCTATTGGTAACCTAACAGAAGTGAAACGTGTTTCATTAGTTCGGATGAGAATGGCTGGCCGTTATCTGAGTATACAACACGTGGTAAACCGTATCGTGGGAAGAATTCTCGAACTAACTGTTTGGCAGTAGTCGGGGCAGTGTAATCTGAAACCGGGTAGGCTTCTGTCCAACGGGAAAGAGCACAGACAACTACGAGAACATATTTGAATCCTCGACATCGTTCCATCTGGACATAATCCATCTGGAGGACTTCAAAAGGGTGATCGGGAGGTTGAAATCCACCCTGCTCTACGGGAATGCTTTTACCTGGATTAAACTGACAACATATCATACAGGTACGTACTTTTTGTTTAGCTGCTGCTCGTAAGTGTTTGTTGAACCAAATGTGTTGAATACTATCTAGCATAGCTTTTTCTCCTAGGTGCGCTGGACTATGTATTGTGTTAATGATGACTTGAACCATGGAGTCGGGAAGAAACCATATAGATTTTCCCTTTGTCATCCATCCTTGATCCGTTTGGATCCCTCCTAATTCAGTCCATTTCTTTATTTCTTCTGGTGTAGCATGTGTCTGTATGTCAATTACATCAAGGGCGGGATCCTTAACTGTCATGCAATGTGTTGGTGTCGGAACTATTGTCTTTGTCGTGTCAGTTGTATGAGTCTGGTTCTGAGCAGTCTGTTTAGCTGTTCTGTCAGCTAGGTCGTTACCCTGGGAAATAATATCGGTAACTTTCGTATGGGCCTTGCATTTCATAATCGATATTGCAGTAGGTAGATGAATCGCGTCTAATAGAGCTTGAATGAGGGGTCCGTGTTGGATGTGGGTACCGTGAGAAGTTAAATAACCTCTCTCTCGCCACAGTACGCCGAAGTCATGGACGACTCCGAATGCATAACGTGAATCTGTGTATATGTTGACTTTCTTATTTGTGGCTTGAATACAGGCTTGTGTCAGAGCGATGAGCTCTGCTGCTTGAGCTGACAAAGTGTCAATACAATTTGTTTCGATCACTTCAGTGTCTGTTGTGACTGCGTAAGCTGCCACTAACTCTCCTGTACTTGTTCTCATACATGAACCATCTACATACAATGTCAGGTCCGGATCTAATAAAGGGATATCTGTCAAGTCTTGTCTGGGTTTCGTCGTGATAGTAATGACTTCAATACAATCATGTGCTAATGGATCTGTTTCGTTTACTGGCAAAAGTGTGGCAGGATTTAATGTATTACAACGTCTGATATCTATATGTGGCTGAAACAATGTTAATTCATAACCGGTGAGTCTTGCTATAGTCAAGTGTTGTGTTTGCGTTCGGTTCAAGAGAACCTCTACTGCGTGTGGTACTTGTACTGTCAATTGATGTCCTAACACTATGGCATCGCTTTGTCTGATTGCTAACGCTGTTGCTGCCACTGATTTCAGGCACGCAGGAAGAGCCTGAGCTACGGGATCCAATGTACTAGAAAAATAAGCACATGGTTTGTGTGATCCTGCTTGTTCCTGAGTGAGTACTGACAAGGCAGTACCTTCGCGTTCTGTAACAAAGAGTGTAAAATGTTTACTGTAACATGGTGTTGCTAAAACAGGTGCTTGGCATAAAGCTTTCTTTAAGATTTCAAAGGCATGTGTATGTTCTTGAGTCCAAGGGAGGACAGTCGATGTGGCTGCCTCCTGTGTTGTCAACTGAATGAGTGGTTTTGCTAGAAATGCATATTGAGGGATCCACTGCCTACAGTATGAAGTGAGGCCTATAAAAGCCCACACCTCCTTTTGTGTCTTGGGTGGCGGCATGTTAGCAATTAACTGGATGCGGTCGGGTGTAAGCTGTCTTCCCTCCTTGGACAGCGAGTGCCCAAGATAAACAACTTGCTGGACACAGAATTGCAGCTTAGAAGGGGACACCTTGTGCCCCTTTTTGGCTAAGAAATGTAAAACCGTCAGTGATGCTTTTTCACATTCAGGTTCGCTTCGGGCGGTGATCAGCAGATCATCGACATATTGAAGCAGGGCAGTGTTAACTGGCATGTGGATACTGTCAAGTTCTCGTTTCAGTGCTTGGCTATAGATGCTGGGGCTTTCTGTGAATCCTTGAGGTGCGCGTGTGAATTTAAAACTTCGTCCATTTAAACTGAATCCGAACAAATATTGGCTTTCCGGATCGATTGGGACGCTAAAGAAAGCGTTCTTGAGATCAATTACAGTAAAGAACGTTGCTTCTGAATCTATGGCCGTTAATAATGAAGAGATATCTGGGACCACAGGGTATTGTGGTACAATACATTTATTTAATTCGCGCAGATCAATAACTAATCGATATACTGGTGGTGCTTTTGGATCCGTTCTTTTAAGAATCGGAATTATCGGGGAATTACATACATTGGAGTCGGTTTCCACAACCACTCCTTGTGCAATGAGCTCGTCAATGATTTGCAGCAAAGCCACAACAGCATCGGGTGGTAACTTGTATTGTCGCATTCGTGGTAGTACCACTCCTGTTTTTAGTGTGACTCGATATGGTGTAATGCTCATGTAACCAACATCAGTAGGGCCTTGTGCCCATAAATGTGTAGGTAAATTCTGCAGCCGGTGATCCATGTCTCTGGACACGTAGTGACCTTTGAAGTCATGTAAAAATAATCGTACTCCATCCGGAGAACAACATATTATAGCTCCTAGAGCTTTCAATGTTTTTATACCTAACAAGTTTTCTGGACATGATTTAGTAAGCAATAAATCTGTAGTTCGTGTTAATGGACCAACCGTAAGTGGAAGGGGTTGCGATACTTCATTAATGATCGGCTTTCCTGAGAATCCAAGGGAAATATTCTGTGAGCCTGAGAGGGGTGCCCCTGGAACTTCACTGCGTCGTATAGTTGTTCTGCTTGCCCCTGTATCAAGTAAAAACTTTCTGTCTTCCCCTAATAGTTCACTATGTACATAAGGTCCCTCTTGATCTACAGGAACCTCGATAAGGGGTAAGCCAACTTCCCTCTCTAGGCTATTTCATGTGTATCGCTGGTAATCGGGATAATCTGCCTGTGCATACTGGTACATCTGTTGTGTCGTTGCTTGTGTTGCAGCAATAGGCTGCGCTTGTGGTGTCGCTACGGTCTGTTGTGGAGCTGCCTGTTGCGGAGCTGGCCTCGATTGTGTATGCTGAGGGATTTGTGATTGGTTCTGATCCTGTCTAGGTGTACGTGGTCTTTCCTGGGTTTTACCCGTGGCGATATTATGTTTCAGAACTGCACAATCGTGTATATAATGACCTTGTTGTTTACAATAGTTGCATGCCCCTTTCACCGGACCTGCGGAATCACCCTTTTTGTGACCATCAGCTGGAACTGACTGAGCCACAAGCATTTTCATTTTCGTGTCTTTCATACGTCTTTGTTCATGTTCTTGTTCTTCTCTAATTCTATTGTGGTGATATTGTAACATCTGTAACATCTGTGACGGGGTGTTACCTTGCCAGGTACTCTCGAATTTCAGTACTCTACTCTTGACTTGGGGCAGGGAATTCTCAACTAATTTTGTCACAAACAGGTGTGGATACGATTCACTATTTGCTTTTATGCCACTATTAATACCAAAACATTTTTCAAATCGGGAATAGAATTCACTAGTGTCTTCATCTTGCTTTTGTTTACAGGCTGAGATTGCACCCCAGTCTTCCTTTTTCGTAGTTAATAAACGTGGTAATACCTGCACTAGTAATCCTGGTAATGCTGTAGTCTTTTCCCCAAGCCCTGATCCTGCAGCTCGGGCCTTTTCTTCGTTTTCTAATGCTGTCCAATCTATCTTTTGGTCTCCCACCTCCCATTCCTTTTCCTTGAGTTTCTCGTAAATACCGGCAGGCAATAAAACTTTCAATATTTTCATAATGTCGGGATAAGTATACTCTCCCAAGAGTAACATGTCTTTGATCTCTCGGTGGAAACCTGCTGGGTCTTTGTCATGGCTAGGTACTACTTTCTTCATTTCTAATAATTCAATTTTAGTTATGGGCGCGTACACAAACACGCGTTTAAAAATATTGTCCTCACCTCTGACTGGGTGCACTTCGCGTAAGGGATTCTATCTATCTATGTGATACATTTTTCTTCCCATAGTGGGAACTGGAACATGTTCTGGGCATACGAAAACTATATATTGGTTTCGAAATTCTAGAATTTCTTTAATTAAATCAGTACCTGAACCTCTCCATTTATTCGTGAGTAATTCTGTCAATACGTCAGGTAGGGGTCCAGGATCGGAGTGTTGGCTTTTATATAATATGAGAAGGTGTTAAATCATGTATATACCAGCTAAACGCTGTTCGTCTGGGGTAAGGTTCAAAAACGTGTGTGCCAACGCATCATCACTGTATTTCTCAGAACTGTCAGCCCATTGTACTGCTGACCCGGCTAATTCTTGTTCATCCATAGAATCGAGCATATGGTACCCCCTTCGGTCTCGGAGTAGTTTATCAGCAGCTTGGAATAGGTGTTCAGGAGACCTTATATTTAACATAGGGGCTTGGAAATTTCTGTTACATTCTGGACGTATCGGACGTATTGGGTCATTAAGGCATCTGGTATTATTAAAAGATCTTCCTTTACTTACATAAGCCATTGTCTCTAAGTGTCCTGTGGGCAATTCTGATTCTTCGTCCTCCTCTCCCTCTGATTCATGTTGGTCTGTCTCTAATCTTTCTTTATGTATTCGCTCTACTTCTTTGCGGATCTTTCGGCACATAACTACTATACATGTCTGTTTATCATGTTTCCCTTCTGATATATTCTGACCCCATCTGGTAAGTACTTGTATTTCCTTCTGCTCTACCTCAGGCCTGTCTTTCTTGGTTTCTGATCACACAATTTATGAGGAAGCGTAACAGTTGTCTCTGTACATCCACTTTCTGGTATTCCATGGCTTCGTCAATACTTTCAGGGCCTCGCCCTGATTGGACAAAGTGGTATATATTGTCTAAATGTGCCACCATTCCTGGTAGTGTCGCTAAATACCTTGAAGCTCGTCGTATACGTAGTGATGACAGCAGCATACCGTCCCGTCTACCGGGCACAGGATCATATCTACAATCCACTAGATGTTCTTTAAACATGTCGGAAGTTGCTAGTTGGGGTGTACGTTCGTATGCTAAATCTCTAAGGGATAATTTATTTCCTCGGGGTGGCGTGGCAAAAATTTCTGTCGTTCCTCCTGTCGCACCGTCTGAGGTGCTAGGCACGAAAGGATTTGTTGGATGTAAGATAGAAACTGTAGATGTGGGAAAAGCGTTAGAAACAGATGGACCTGTGGGAATGTGCGTAGGAGTTTGTTGTTGCGGGGATACAGACGGATGATCTTGGCGTTGAGCACCATCGGTAGGCGGTATGTGTGGCGGAACATTAGCATATTCAGGAGTTACATCATCTAAATAGGAAGAAAGGAAAACATCTTTTGCTGTTTTGGGATGTGCCATTATCGGGAGTAATGGAGGTGTCAAGTCTTTCGGTATTTCCGGGGTGGCCTGAGGTAACCCTTCGGCCAGAAGCGGATACATTCCATTCATAAGAGTGTTTCGTTGTCTGTCTACTTGTTCTGTTTTTACTCGGGTACCTTCCCCAATTAATATATTTTCTCGGGCTTTATTCGAATTCTCCCTACCTTTCTCTTCCTGTCGGAGCGCTTTTTCTGTACGTCTATATGATTCTTTACGCCATAATTCAATGGCATCTTTCTGTGACTGTCTGGCTTTCTTTTTCCATAATTCTTCTTCTACTCTCATGATGCAATCTGCATCCCAAGTCCCAGCTGCGGGCCACCTCTGACTTTCTGGTAAATCTTTGGTGTAGTCCACCCATAAATCAAGAAATAATACAGCATCTAGGCCATGCTTATGATACATAAAGTACCCTGGAGTGTCCCTAGGTGGAATGGGAACAGCTTCTTCGAGTACCCCTTTTCTGGTTTTGATCTGTCTTAATTTCAAAAAGAGCGGCATTTTTAGACCTTATTACTTATTCTTGAACACACTTAATACAATAAACACAATAATGAACAATCATTCACACCACAATATGTAGAACGTATTAAAATATTTAACATTTAACAGTTAACGAACAATGATAACTAATAGGAAACTAGTTACTGACATAATACTGACACTAGATAATACTGGATTATATATAAGACATACTAGATATACTGCTAAACAGTACAGATACACTGCTGAAACAGTGCAGACCGGATTTCTGTACCCAAACCCGTCAGGACCGGCACAAATTAATGTGCACGTCTAACTGCCTCCCCAGCAACGGTACTCATCGGGTAGCACGGAACGGAAGGCCTCGGAACTGAACTGAACTGGACCGGACTGGACTCGACGCGACTCGGATCTTCGGAACCTGGTGGGCCTCTGTATACCTCGGATCTTGCTCTCTCAGCTAGGCTCTGGTCGGGATACTTCGCACTTCTCACCGCCTCGTCTGGGTGTTGATCGCAGCCACAGTCAACCCCGCTTGGTCGGAGGGAGATACAGGAAATCCTGCGGGTACGCGTTGTTGTCCGTCCGGCTGTGGCAGGAGACCGGGCCTGCAACGCACCTCCGGCGCGTGAGATGAGAAAGTGTCCCTGTTCGGGCGCCAATTTATGTGGTAAATATTTAATTACCTGTACTATTTTTCATGCGGTAAAGTCTAGTAAGAATAACTCAGTAAAAATAAGAGGCAGAATCCGTGGTATTAGAGGTTCTGAAAGGCTTTATTCCTTACAAGGAATTATGGTTCGAACCATAGGCATCAAATTCCATCACCACGAGGGTTCAGGAAGGGGAAGCAATACATTATTGACAAGTCAAGATACTTATATGAAAAGCATTACATTAAGACAGATGCAGGAGGCTTAACAGCTGATAATATAGATAATAGTACACATACGTAATGTAAAAAGGCGTAAACATAGGCGTAGACTAGAAACGTCATTAAACATGATGTCACAGGTGGGTGGATTCATAAAAGAATCCTGCAGTGTCAGCAGAAATACTTGGCAGAGATGCGTGCGCAGCCGCATGACGTGTGATTGACGTGCAACTAGAGGGTGAAGGGGACTTGACATTTAGCTCTACATGTGGAGACAGAAGTCTGGGGGGTCATGTCAACCTAATCCCAAATCATATCTAATATCTTATGTTTAAAGAACTGTATTATCCAAAAGGAAAGGTCTCTCGGACGGAATCTATTCTATACTGACTGTTAGTGCGTGTACAAGCGTCTAAGTGTCTACATGAGATGCGAGGGGGCAGGAATCCTCCATGGTAACAGGGGCTATGAATTACTTGCATGAGGACAGTGAGGCCTGGCCCTTTGCTCGGTAGCTGGAAGAATGTTTACCTAAACTACTAGACAGGAATGCATCGGATGAGGAGCGGAGCAGATAATCTTGAAGGTGAAATACAGCTTTTGGCAGGCAACAGGCCGGATCAGGCACCGTTAGCCGCGCAGGGAGTAGGACAAAGTTCATGGATACAGATGCGGGCTCGGACTGGAGCTTTCAGAGGCAGAAGGCAGGAAAAGGCTTGATGGCAGAATTCAGGGCCTACTCGCCTGAACTGTAAAACGTGGAAAGTGAACCTCATAAAGTCGGTGGCCTTTCATGTTTAGGAACGGAATATCCGACTCGTTCATGGCGGATCTGAAAGAGGACATGTTAACGGTGGACGCACATGTATTTGCGTCTTCATAACTGGAACTGGAGGGAACATACATGTACTTGTAGCATGTACATGGAGCCGTTGGGGTCTAAGATAGGGGACATAACTGATCATAAAATTCATATTTCCTCACATCCTAGGACCGGTTTCGGGCTTTCAGCCCTCATCAGCCAGGATAGCTTGATTCCAGTGGCATGGAGAGCACGGGACTCACGTCTGAGCATACCCTTCCCACTCGGGGTGACAAATGCAAAAACAACAATTGATGGACAGAATGCAGAACAATGTCATACATTCACCCCAGTACAGAGATCTGGGCCTAAAATCATCGTTTTTTGGCTCACCATGCCACTCCAGTTTGAACCCAGCCATATGCAAATCAGTCTTGACCATGTGCCCCATGGGAACAGTCCAGCCCGAACTGCCAAGCCAGGCCCTCCCTGGACTGGAAACAAGCATCCTAGGACCGGTTTCGGGCTTTCAGCCCTCGTCAGCCAGGATAGCTTGATTCCAGTGGCATGGAGAGCACGGGACTCACGTCTGAGCATACCCTTCCCACTCGGGGTGACAAATGCAAAAACAACAATTGATGGACAGAATGCAGAACAATGTCATACATTCACCCCAGTACAGAGATCTGGGCCTAAATCCATCGTTTTTTTGCTCACCATGCCATTCCAGTTTGAACCCAGCCATATGCAAATCAGTCTTGACCCTGTGCCCCATGGGAACAGTCCAGCCCAAACTGCCAAGCCAGGTCCTCCCTGGACTGGAAACAAGCATCCTAGGACCGGTTTCGGGCTTCCAGCCATCGTCAGCCAGGATAGCTTGATTCCAGTGGCATGGAGAGCACGGGACTCACGTCTGAGCATACCCTTCCCACTCGGGGTGACAAATGCAAAAACAACAATTGATGGACAGAATGCAGAACAGTGTCATACATTCACCCCAGTACAGAGATCTGGGCCTAAATCCATCGTTTTTTTGCTCACCATGCCATTCCAGTTTGAACCCAGCCATATGCAAATCAGTCTTGACCCTGTGCCCCATGGGAACAGTCCAGCCCGAACTGCCAAGCCAAGTCCTCCCTGGACTGGAAACAAGCATCCTAGGACCGGTTTCGGGCTTCCAGCCATCGTCAGCCAGGATAGCTTGATTCCAGTGGCATGGAGAGCACGGGACTCACGTCTGAGCATACCCTTCCCACTCGGGGTGACAAATGCAAAAACAACAATTGATGGACAGAATGCAGAACAATGTCATACATTCACCCCAGAACAGTGATCTGGGCCTAAATCCATCGTTTTTTTGCTCACCATGTCATTCCAGTTTGAACCCAGCCATATGCAAATCAGTCTTGACCCTGTGCCCCATGGAAACTGTCCAGCCCGAACTGCCAAGCCAGGTCCTCCCTGGACTGGAAACAAGCATCCTAGGACCAGTTTCAGGCTTTCAGCCCTCGTCAGCCAGGATAGCTTGATTCCAGTGGCATGGAGAGCACGGGACTCACGTCTGAGCATACCCTTCCCACTCGGGGTGACAAATGCCAAAACAACAATTGATGGACAGAATGCAGAACAATGTCATAAATTCACCCCAGTACAGAGATCTGGGCCTAAATCCATCGTTTTTTTGCTCACCATGCCATTCCAGTTTGAACCCAGCCATATGCAAATCAATCTTGACCCTGTGCCCCATGGGAACAGTCCAGCCCGAACTGCCAAGCCAGGTCCTCCCTGGACTGGAAACAAGCATCCTAGGACCGGTTTCGGGCTTAAAGCCCTCGTCAGCCAGGATAGCTTGATTCCAGTGGCATGGAGAGCACGGGACTCACGTCTGAGCATACCCTTCCCACTCGGGGTGACAAATGCAAAAACAACAATTGATGGACAGAATGCAGAACAATGTCATACATTCACCCCAGTACAGAGATCTGGGCCTAAATCCATCGTTTTTTTGCTCACCATGTCATTCCAGTTTGAACCCAGCCATATGCAAATCAGTCTTGACCCTGTGCCCCATGGGAACAGTCCAGCCCGAACTGCCAAGCCAGGTCCTCCCTGGACTGGAAACAAGCATCTTAGGACCGGTTTCAGGCTTTCAGCCCTCGTCAGCCAGGATAGCTTGATTCCAGTGGCATGGAGAGCACGGGACTCACGTCTGGGCATACCCTTCCCACTCGGGGTGACAAATGCAAAAACAACAATTGATGGACAGAATGCAGAACAGTGTCATACATTCACCCCAGTACAGAGATCTGGGCCTAAATCCATCGTTTTTTTGCTCACCATGCCATTCCAGTTTGAACCCAGCCATATGCAAATCAGTCTTGACCATGTGCCCCATGGGAACAGTCCAGCCCGAACTTCCAAGCCAGGTCCTCACTGGACTGGAAACAAGCATCCTAGGACCGGTTTCGAGCTTTCAGCCCTCATCAGCCAGGATAGCTTGATTCCAGTGGCATGGAGAGCACGGGACTCACGTCTGAGCATACCCTTCCCACTCGGGGTGACAAATGCAAAAACAACAATTGATGGACAGAATGCAGAACAATGTCATACATTCACCCCAGTACAGAGATCTGGGCCTAAATCCATCGTTTTTTTGCTCACCATGCCATTCCAGTTTGAACCCAGCCATATGCAAATCAGTCTTGACCCTGTGCCCCATGGGAACAGTCCAGCCCGAACTGCCAAGCCAGGTCCTCCCTGGACTGGAAACAAGCATCCTAGGACCGGTTTCGGGCTTTCAGCCCTCGTCAGCCAGGATAGCTTGATTCCAGTGGCATGGAGAGCACGGGACTCACGTCTGAGCATACCCTTCCTACTCGGGGTGACAAATGCAAAAACAACAATTGATGGACAGAATGCAGAACAATGTCATACATTCACCCCAGTACAGAGATCTTGGCCTAAATCCATTGTTTTTTTGCTCACCATGCCATTCCAGTTTGAACCCAGCCATATGCAAATCAGTCTTGACCCTGTGCCCCATGGGAACAGTCCAGCCCGAACTGCCAAGCCAGGTCCTCCCTGGACTGGAAACAAGCATCCTAGGACCGGTTTCGGGCTTTCAGCCCTCGTCAGCCAGGATAGCTTGATTCCAGTGGCATGGAGAGCACAGGACTCACGTCTGAGCATATCCTTCCCACTCGGGGTGACAAATGCAAAAACAACAATTGATGGACAGAATGCAGAACAATGTCATACATTCACCCCAGAACAGTGATCTGGGCCTAAATCCATCGTTTTTTTGCTCACTATGCCATTCCAGTTTGAACCCAGCCATATGCAAATCAGTCTTGACCCTGTGCCCCATGGGAACTGTCCAGCCCGAACTGCCAAGCCAGGTCCTCCCTGGACTGGAAACAAGCATCCTAGGACCAGTTTCAGGCTTTCAGCCCTCGTCAGCCAGGATAGCTTGATTCCAGTGGCATGGAGAGCACGGGACTCACGTCTGAGCATACCCTTCCCACTCGGGGTGACAAATGCCAAAACAACAATTGATGGACAGAATGCAGAACAATGTCATAAATTCACCCCAGTACAGAGATCTGGGCCTAAATCCATCGTTTTTTTGCTCACCATGCCATTCCAGTTTGAACCCAGCCATATGCAAATCAGTCTTGACCCTGTGCCCCATGGGAACAGTCCAGTCCGAACTGCCAAGCCAGGTCCTCCCTGGACTGGAAACAAGCATCCTAGGACCGGTTTCGGGCTTAAAGCCCTCGTCAGCCAGGATAGCTTGATTCCAGTGGCATGGAGAGCACGGGACTCACGTCTGAGCATACCCTTCCCACTCGGGGTGACAAATGCAAAAACAACAATTGATGGACAGAATGCAGAACAATGTCATACATTCACCCCAGTACAGAGATCTGGGCCTAAAATCATCGTTTTTTGGCTCACCATGCCACTCCAGTTTGAACCCAGCCATATGCAAATCAGTCTTGACCATGTGCCCCATGGGAACAGTCCAGCCCGAACTGCCAAGCCAGGCCCTCCCTGGACTGGAAACAAGCATCCTAGGACCGGTTTCGGGCTTTCAGCCCTCGTCAGCCAGGATAGCTTGATTCCAGTGGCATGGAGAGCACGGGACTCACGTCTGAGCATACCCTTCCCACTCGGGGTGACAAATGCAAAAACAACAATTGATGGACAGAATGCAGAACAATGTCATACATTCACCCCAGTACAGAGATCTGGGCCTAAATCCATCGTTTTTTTGCTCACCATGCCATTCCAGTTTGAACCCAGCCATATGCAAATCAGTCTTGACCCTGTGCCCCATGGGAACAGTCCAGCCCAAACTGCCAAGCCAGGTCCTCCCTGGACTGGAAACAAGCATCCTAGGACCGGTTTCGGGCTTCCAGCCATCGTCAGCCAGGATAGCTTGATTCCAGTGGCATGGAGAGCACGGGACTCACGTCTGAGCATACCCTTCCCACTCGGGGTGACAAATGCAAAAACAACAATTGATGGACAGAATGCAGAACAGTGTCATACATTCACCCCAGTACAGAGATCTGGGCCTAAATCCATCGTTTTTTTGCTCACCATGCCATTCCAGTTTGAACCCAGCCATATGCAAATCAGTCTTGACCCTGTGCCCCATGGGAACAGTCCAGCCCGAACTGCCAAGCCAGGTCCTCCCTGGACTGGAAACAAGCATCCTAGGACCGGTTTCGGGCTTAAAGCCCTCGTCAGCCAGGATAGCTTGATTCCAGTGGCATGGAGAGCACGGGACTCACGTCTGAGCATACCCTTCCCACTCGGGGTGACAAATGCAAAAACAACAATTGATGGACAGAATGCAGAACAATGTCATACATTCACCCCAGTACAGAGATCTGGGCCTAAATCCATCGTTTTTTTGCTCACCATGTCATTCCAGTTTGAACCCAGCCATATGCAAATCAGTCTTGACCCTGTGCCCCATGGGAACAGTCCAGCCCGAACTGCCAAGCCAGGTCCTCCCTAGACTGGAAACAAGCATCCTAGGACCGGTTTCAGGCTTTCAGCCCTCGTCAGCCAGGATAGCTTGATTCCAGTGGCATGGAGAGCACGGGACTCACGTCTGGGCATACCCTTCCCACTCGGGGTGACAAATGCAAAAACAACAATTGATGGACAGAATGCAGAACAGTGTCATACATTCACCCCAGTACAGAGATCTGGGCCTAAATCCATCGTTTTTTTGCTCACCATGCCATTCCAGTTTGAACCCAGCCATATGCAAATCAGTCTTGACCATGTGCCCCATGGGAACAGTCCAGCCCGAACTTCCAAGCCAGGTCCTCACTGGACTGGAAACAAGCATCCTAGGACCGGTTTCGAGCTTTCAGCCCTCATCAGCCAGGATAGCTTGATTCCAGTGGCATGGAGAGCACGGGACTCACGTCTGAGCATACCCTTCCCACTCGGGGTGACAAATGCAAAAACAACAATTGATGGACAGAATGCAGAACAATGTCATACATTCACCCCAGTACAGAGATCTGGGCCTAAATCCATCGTTTTTTTGCTCACCATGCCATTCCAGTTTGAACCCAGCCATATGCAAATCAGTCTTGACCCTGTGCCCCATGGGAACAGTCCAGCCCGAACTGCCAAGCCAGGTCCTCCCTGGACTGGAAACAAGCATCCTAGGACCGGTTTCGGGCTTTCAGCCCTCGTCAGCCAGGATAGCTTGATTCCAGTGGCATGGAGAGCACGGGACTCACGTCTGAGCATACCCTTCCTACTCGGGGTGACAAATGCAAAAACGACAATTGATGGACAGAATGCAGAACAATGTCATACATTCACCCCAGTACAGAGATCTTGGCCTAAATCCATTGTTTTTTTGCTCACCATGCCATTCCAGTTTGAACCCAGCCATATGCAAATCAGTCTTGACCCTGTGCCCCATGGGAACAGTCCAGCCCGAACTGCCAAGCCAGGTCCTCCCTGGACTGGAAACAAGCATCCTAGGACCGGTTTCGGGCTTTCAGCCCTCGTCAGCCAGGATAGCTTGATTCCAGTGGCATGGAGAGCACAGGACTCACGTCTGAGCATATCCTTCCCACTCGGGGTGACAAATGCAAAAACAACAATTGATGGACAGAATGCAGAACAATGTCATACATTCACCCCAGAACAGTGATCTGGGCCTAAATCCATCGTTTTTTTGCTCACCATGCCATTCCAGTTTGAACCCAGCCATATGCAAATCAGTCTTGACCCTGTGCCCCATGGGAACTGTCCAGCCCGAACTGCCAAGCCAGGTCCTCCCTGGACTGGAAACAAGCATCCTAGGACCAGTTTCAGGCTTTCAGCCCTCGTCAGCCAGGATAGCTTGATTCCAGTGGCATGGAGAGCACGGGACTCACGTCTGAGCATACCCTTCCCACTCGGGGTGACAAATGCCAAAACAACAATTGATGGACAGAATGCAGAACAATGTCATAAATTCACCCCAGTACAGAGATCTGGGCCTAAATCCATCGTTTTTTTGCTCACCATGCCATTCCAGTTTGAACCCAGCCATATGCAAATCAGTCTTGACCCTGTGCCCCATGGGAACAGTCCAGCCCGAACTGCCAAGCCAGGTCCTCCCTGGACTGGAAACAAGCATCCTAGGACCGGTTTCGGGCTTAAAGCCCTCGTCAGCCAGGATAGCTTGATTCCAGTGGCATGGAGAGCACGGGACTCACGTCTGAGCATACCCTTCCCACTCGGGGTGACAAATGCAAAAACAACAATTGATGGACAGAATGCAGAACAATGTCATACATTCACCCCAGTACAGAGATCTGGGCCTAAATCCATCGTTTTTTTGCTCACCATGTCATTCCAGTTTGAACCCAGCCATATGCAAATCAGTCTTGACCCTGTGCCCCATGGGAACAGTCCAGCCCGAACTGCCAAGCCAGGTCCTCCCTGGACTGGAAACAAGCATCCTAGGACCAGTTTCAGGCTTTCAGCCCTCGTCAGCCAGGATAGCTTGATTCCAGTGGCATGGAGAGCACGGGACTCACGTCTGGGCATACCCTTCCCACTCGGGGTGACAAATGCAAAAACAACAATTGATGGACAGAATGCAGAACAGTGTCATACATTCACCCCAGTACAGAGATCTGGGCCTAAATCCATCGTTTTTTTGCTCACCATGCCATTCCAGTTTGAACCCAGCCATATGCAAATCAGTCTTGACCATGTGCCCCATGGGAACAGTCCAGCCCGAACTTCCAAGCCAGGTCCTCCCTGGACTGGAAGCAAGCATCCTAGGACCGGTTTCGAGCTTTCAGCCCTCATCAGCCAGGATAGCTTGATTCCAGTGGCATGGAGAGCACGGGACTCACGTCTGAGCATACCCTTCCCACTCGGGGTGACAAATGCAAAAACAACAATTGATGGACAGAATGCAGAACAATGTCATACATTCACCCCAGTACAGAGATCTGGGCCTAAATCCATCGTTTTTTTGCTCACCATGCCATTCCAGTTTGAACCCAGCCATATGCAAATCAGTCTTGACCCTGTGCCCCATGGGAACAGTCCAGCCCGAACTGCCAAGCCAGGTCCTCCCTGGACTGGAAACAAGCATCCTAGGACTGGTTTCGGGCTTTCAGCCCTCGTCAGCCAGGATAGCTTGATTCCAGTGGCATGGAGAGCACGGGACTCACGTCTGAGCATACCCTTCCCACTCGGGGTGACAAATGCAAAAACAACAATTGATGGACAGAATGCAGAACAATGTCATACATTCACCCCAGTACAGAGATCTGGGCCTAAATCCATCGTTTTTTTGCTCACCATGCCATTCCAGTTTGAACGCAGCCATATGCAAATCAGTCTTGACCCTGTGCCCCATGGGAACTGTCCAGCCCGAACTGCCAAGCCAGGTCCTCCCTGGACTGGAAACAAGCATCCTAGGACCAGTTTCAGGCTTTCAGTCCTCGTCAGCCAGGATAGCTTGATTCCAGTGGCATGGAGATCACGGGACTCACGTCTGAGCATACCCTTCCCACTCGGGGTGACAAATGCAAAAACAACAATTGATGGACAGAATGTAGAACAATGTCATACATTCACCCCAGTACAGAGATCTGGGCCTAAATCCATCGTTTTTTTGCTCACCATGCCATTCCAGTTTGAACCCAGCCATATGCAAATCAGTCTTGACCCTGTGCCCCATGGGAACAGTCCAGCCCGAACTGCCAAGCCAGGCCCTCCCTGGACTGGAAACAAACATCCTAGGACCGGTTTCGAGCTTTCAGCCCTCATCAGCCAGGATAGCTTGATTCCAGTGGCATGGAGAGCACGGGACTCACGTCTGAGCATACCCTTCCCACTCGGGGTGACAAATGCAAAAACAACAATTGATGGACAGAATGCAGAACAATGTCATACATTCACCCCAGTACAGAGATCTGGGCCTAAATCCATCGTTTTTTTGCTCACCATGCCATTCCAGTTTGAACCCAGCCATATGCAAATCAGTCTTGACCCTGTGCCCCATGGGAACAGTCCAGCCCGAACTGCCAAGCCAGGTCCTCCCTGGACTGGAAACAAGCATCCTAGGACTGGTTTCGGGCTTTCAGCCCTCGTCAGCCAGGATAGCTTGATTCCAGTGGCATGGAGAGCACGGGACTCACGTCTGAGCATACCCTTCCCACTCGGGGTGACAAATGCAAAAACAACAATTGATGGACAGAATGCAGAACAATGTCATACATTCACCCCAGTACAGAGATCTGGGCCTAAATCCATCGTTTTTTTGCTCACCATGCCATTCCAGTTTGAACGCAGCCATATGCAAATCAGTCTTGACCCTGTGCCCCATGGGAACTGTCCAGCCCGAACTGCCAAGCCAGGTCCTCCCTGGACTGGAAACAAGCATCCTAGGACCAGTTTCAGGCTTTCAGTCCTCGTCAGCCAGGATAGCTTGATTCCAGTGGCATGGAGATCACGGGACTCACGTCTGAGCATACCCTTCCCACTCGGGGTGACAAATGCAAAAACAACAATTGATGGACAGAATGTAGAACAATGTCATACATTCACCCCAGTACAGAGATCTGGGCCTAAATCCATCGTTTTTTTGCTCACCATGCCATTCCAGTTTGAACCCAGCCATATGCAAATCAGTCTTGACCCTGTGCCCCATGGGAACAGTCCAGCCCGAACTGCCAAGCCAGGCCCTCCCTGGACTGGAAACAAACATCCTAGGACCGGTTTCGGGCTTTCAGCCCTCGTCAGCCAGGATAGCTTGATTCCAGTGGCATGGAGAGCACGGGACTCACGTCTGAGCATACCCTTCCCACTCGGGGTGACAAATGCAAAAACAACAATTGATGGACAGAATGCAGAACAATTTCATACATTCACCCCAGTACAGAGATCTGGGCCTAAATCCATCGTTTTTTTGCTCACCATGCCATTCCAGTTTGAACCCAGCCATATGCAAATCAGTCTTGACCCTGTGCCCAATGGGAACAGTCCAGCCCGAACTGCCAAGCCAGGTCCTCCCTGGACTGGAAACAAGCATCCTAGGACCGGTTTCGGGCTTTCAGCCCTCGTCAGCCAGGATAGCTTGATTCCAGTGGCATGGAGAGCACGGGACTCAAGTCTGAGCATACCCTTCCCACTCGGGGTGACAAATGCAAAAACAACAATTGATGGACAGAATGCAGAACAATGTCATACATTCACCCCAGTACAGAGATCTGACCCTAAATCCATCATTTTTTTGCTCACCATGCCATTCCAGTTTGAACCCAGCCATATGCAAATCAATCTTGACCCTGTGCCCCATGGGAACAGTCTAGCCCGAACTGCCAAGCCAGGTCCTCCCTGGACTGGAAACAAGCATCCTAGGACCGGTTTTGGGCTTTCAGCCCTCGTCAGCCAGGATAGCTTGATTCCAGTGGCATGGAGAGCACGGGACTCACGTCTGAGCATACCCTTCCCACTCGGGGTGACAAATGCAAAAACAACAATTGATGGACAGAATGCAGAACAATGTCATACATTCACCCCAGTACAGAGATCTGGGCCTAAATCCATCTTTTTTTGCTCACCATGCCATTCCAGTTTGAACCCAGCCATATGCAAATCAGTCTTGACCCTGTGCCCCATGGGAGCAGTCCAGCCCGAACTGCCAAGCCAGGTACTCCCTGGATTGGAAACAAGCATCCTAGGACCGGTTTCGGGCTTTCAGCCCTCGTCAGCCAGGATAGCTTGATTCCCGTGGCATGGAGAGCACGGGACTCACGTCTGAGCATACCCTTCCCACTCGGGGTGACAAATGCAAAAACAACAATTGATGGACAGAATGCAGAAGAATGTCATACATTCACCCCAGTACAGAGATCTGGGCCTAAATCCATCGTTTTTTTACTCACCATGCCATTCCAGTTTGAACCCAGCCATATGCAAATCAGTCTTGGCCCTGTGCCCCATGGGAACAGTCCAGCCCGAACTGCCAAGCCAGGTCCTCCCTGGACTGGAAACAAGCATCCTAGGACCGGTTTCGGGCTTTCAGCCCTCGTCAGCCAGGATAGCTTGATTCCAGTGGCATGGAGAGCACGGGACTCACGTCTGAGCATACCCTTCCCACTCGGGGTGACAAATGCAAAAACAACAATTGATGGACAGAGTGCAGAACAATGTCATACATTCAACCCAGTACAGAGATCTGGGCCTAAATCCATCGTTTTTTTGCTCACCATGCCATTCCAGTTTGAACCCAGCCATATGCAAATCAGTCTTGACCCTGTGCCCCATGGGAACAGTCCAGCCCGAACTGCCAAGCCAGGTCATCCCTGGACTGGAAACAAGCATCCTAGGACCGGTTTCAGGCTTTCAGCCCTCGTCAGCCAGGATAGCTTGATTCCAGTGACATGGAGAGCACGGGACTAACGTCTGAGCATACCCTTCCAACTCGGGGTGACAAATGAAAAAACAACAATTGATGGACAGAATGCAGAACAATGTCATACATTCACCCCAGTACAGAGATCTGGGCCTAAATCCATCGTTTTTTTGCTCACCATGCCAATTCAGTTTGAACCCAGCCATATGCAAATCAGTCTTGACCCTGTGCCCCATGGGAACTGTCCAGCCCGAACTGCCAAGCCAGGTCCTCCCTGGACTGGAAACAAGCATCCTAGGACCGGTTTCGGGCTTTCAGCCCTCGTCAGCCAGGATAGCTTGATTCCAGTGGCATGGAGAGCACGGGACTCACGTCTGAGCATACCCTTCCCACTCGGGGTGACAAATGCAAAAACAACAATTGATGGACAGAATGCAGAACAATGTCATACATTCACCCCAGTACAGAGATCTGGGCCTAAATCCATCGTTTTTTTGCTCACCATGCCATTCCAGTTTGAACCCAGCCATATGCAAATCAGTCTTGACCCTGTGCCCCATGGGAACAGTCCAGCCCGAACTGCCAAGCCAGGTCCTCCCTGGACTGGAAACAAGCATCCTAGGACCGGTTTCGGGCTTTCAGCCCTCGTCAGCCAGGATAGTTTGATTCCAGTGGCATGGAGAGCACGGGATTCACGTCTGAGCATACCCTTCGCACTCGGGTGACAAATGCAAAAACAACAATTGATGGACAGAATGCAGAACAATGTCATACATTCACCCCAGTACAGAGATCTGGGCCTAAATCCATCGTTTTTTTGCTCACCATGCAATTCCAGTTTGAACCCAGCCATATGCAAATCAGTCTTGACCCTGTGCCCCATGGGAACAGTCCAGCCTGAACTGCCAAGCCAGGTCCTCCTTGGACTGGAAACAAGCATCCTAGGACCGGTTTTGGGCTTTCGGCCCTCGTCAGCCAGGATAGCTTGATTCCAGAGGCATGGAGAGCACGGGACTCACGTCTGAGCACACCCTTCCCACTCGGGGTGACAAATGCAAAAACAACAATTGATGGACAGAATGCAGAACAATGTCATATATTCACCCCAGTACAGAGATCTGGGCCTAAATCCATTGTTTTTTTGCTCACCATGCTATTCCAGTTTGAACCCAGCCATATGCAAATCAGTCTTGACCCTGTGCCCCATGGGAACAGTCCAGCCCGAACTGCCAAGCCAGGTCCTCCCTGGACTGGAAACAAGCATCCTAGGACCGGTTTCGGGCTTAAAGCCCTCGTCAGCCAGGATAGCTTGATTCCAGTGGCATGGAGAGCACGGGACTCACGTCTGAGCATACGCTTCCCACTCGGGGTGACAAATGCAAAAACAACAATTGATGGACAGAATGCAGAACAATGTCATACATTCACCCCAGTACAGAGATCTGGGCCTAAATCCATTGTTTTTTTGCTCACCATGCCATTCCAGTTTGAACCCAGCCATATGCAAATCAGTCTTGACCCTGTGCCCCATGGGAGCAGTCCAGCCCGAACTGCCAAGCCAGGTCCTCCCTGGACTGGAAACAAGCATCCTAGGACCGGTTTCGGGCTTTCAGCCCTCGTCAGCCAGGATAGCTTGATTCCAGTGGCATGGAGAGCACGGGACTCACGTCTGAGCATACCCTTCCCACTCGGGGTGACAAATGCAAAAACAACAATTGATGGACAGAATGCAGAACAATGTCATAAATTTACCCCAGTACAGAGATCTGGGCCTAAATCCATTGTTTTTTTGCTCACCATGCCATTCCAGTTTGAACCCAGCCATATGCAAATCAGTCTTGACCCTGTGCCCCATGGGAACAGTCCAGCCCGAACTGCCAAGCCAGGTCCTCCCTGGACTGGAAACAAGCATCCTAGGACCGGTTTCGGGCTTAAAGCCCTCGTCAGCCAGGATAGCTTGATTCCAGTGGCATGGAGAGCACGGGACTCACGTCTGAGCATACCCTTCCCACTCGGGGTGTCAAATGCAAAAACAACAATTGATGGACAGAATGCAGAACAATGTCATAAATTCACCCCAGTACAGAGATCTGGGCCTAAATCCATCGTTTTTTTGCTCACCATGCCATTCCAGTTTGAACTCAGCCATATGCAAATCAGTCTTGACCCTGTGCCCCATGGGAACAGTCCAGCCCGAACTTCCAAGCCAGGTCCTCCCTGGACTGGAAAAAAGCATCCTAGGACCGGTTTCGGGCTTTCAGCCCTCGTCAGCCAGGATAGCTTGATTCCAGTGGCATGGAGAGCACGGGACTCACGTCTGAGCATACCCTTCCCACTCGGGGTGACAAATGCAAAAACAACAATTGATGGACAGAATGCAGAACAATGTCATACATTAACCCCAGTACAGAGATCTGGGCCTAAATCCATCGTTTTTTTGCTCACCATGCCATTCCAGTTTGAACCCAGCCATATGCAAATCAGTCTTGACCCTGTGCCCCATGGGAACAGTCCAGCCCGAACTGCCAAGCCAGGTCCTCCCTGGACTGGAAACAAGCATCCTAGGACCGGTTTCGGGCTTTCAGCCCTCGTCAGCCAGGATAGCTTGATTCCAGTGGCATGGAGAGCACGGGACTCACGTCTGAGCATACCCTTCCCACTAGGGGTGACAAATGCAAAAACAACAATTGATGGACAGAATGCAGAACAATGTCATACATTCACCCCAGTACAGAGATCTGGGCCTAAATCCATCGTTTTTTTGCTCACCATGCCATTCCAGTTTGAACCCAGCCATATGCAAATCAGTCTTGACCCTGTGCCCCATGGGAACAGTCCAGCCCGAACTGCCAAGCCAGGTCCTCCCTGGACTGGAAACAAGCATCCTAGGACCGGTTTCGGGCTTTCAGCCCTCGTCAGCCAGGATAGCTTGATTCCAGTGGCATGGAGAGCACGGGACTCACGTCTGAGCATACCCTTCCCACTCGGGGTGACAAATGCAAAAACAACAATTGATGGACAGAATGCAGAACAATGTCATACATTCACCCAGTACAGAGATCTGGGCCTAAATCCATCGTTTTTTTGCTCACCATGCCATTCCAGTTTGAACCCAGCCATATGCAAATCAGTCTTGACCCTGTGCCCCATGGGAACAGTCCAGCCCGAACTGCCAAGCCAAGTCCTCCCTGGACTGGAAACAAGCATCCTAGGACCGGTTTCGGGCTTCCAGCCATCGTCAGCCAGGATAGCTTGATTCCAGTGGCATGGAGAGCACGGGACTCACGTCTGAGCATACCCTTCCCACTCGGGGTGACAAATGCAAAAACAACAATTGATGGACAGAATTCAGAACAATGTCATACATTCACCCCAGTACAGAGATCTGGGCCTAAATCCATCGTTTTTTTGCTCACCATGCCATTCCAGTTTGAACCCAGCCATATGCAAATCAGTCTTGACCCTGTGCCCCATGGGAACAGTCCAGCCCGAACTGCCAAGCCAGGTCCTCCCTGGACTGGAAACAAGCTTCCTAGGACCGGTTTCGGGCTTTCAGCCCTCGTCAGCCAGGATAGCTTGATTCCAGTGGCATGGAGAGCACGGGACTCACGTCTGAGCATACCCTTCCCACTCGGGGTGACAAATGCAAAAACAACAATTGATGGACAGAATGCAGAACAATATCATACATTCACCCCAGTACAGAGATCTGGGCCTAAATCCATCGTTTTTTTGCTCACCAGGCCATTCCAGTTTGAACCCAGCCATATGCAAATCAGTCTTGACCCTGTGCCCCATGGGAACAGTCCAGCCCGAACTGCCAAGCCAGGTCCTCCCTGGACTGGAAACAAGCATCCTAGGACCGGTTTCGGGCTTTCAGCCCTCATCAGCCAGGATAGCTTGATTCCAGTGGCATGGAGAGCACGGGACTCACGTCTGAGCATACACTTCCCACTCGGGGTGACAAATGCAAAAACAACAATTGATGGACAGAATGCAGAACAATGTCATACATTCACCCCAGTACAGAGATCTGGGCATAAATCCATCGTTTTTTTGCTCACCATGCCATTCCAGTTTGAACCCAGCCATATGCAAATCAGTCTTGACCCTGTGCCCCATGGGAACAGTCCAGCCCGAACTGCCAAGCCAGGTCCTCCCTGGACTGGAAACAAGCATCCTAGGACCGGTTTCGGGCTTAAAGCCCTCGTCAGCCAGGATAGATTGATTCCAGTGGCATGGAGAGCACGGGACTCACGTCTGAGCATACCCTTCCCACTCGGGGTGACAAATGCAAAAACAACAATTGATGGACAGAATGCAGAACAATGTCATAAATTCACCCCAGTACAGAGATCTGGGCCTAAATCCATCGTTTTTTTGCTCACCATGCCATTCCAGTTTGAACCCAGCCAAATGCAAATCAGTCTTGACCCTGTGCCCCATGGGAGCAGTCCAGCCCGAACTGCCAAGCCAGGTCCTTCCTGGATTGGAAACAAGCATCCTAGGACCGGTTTCGGGCTTTCAGCCCTCGTCAGCCAGGATAGCTTGATTCCAGTGGCATGGAGAGCACGGGACTCACGTCTGAGCATACCCTTCCCACTCGGGGTGACAAATGCAAAAACAACAATTGATGGACAGAATGCAGAACAATGTCATACATTTACCCCAGTACAGAGATCTGGGCCTAAATCCATCGTTTTTTTGCTCACCATGCCATTCCAGTTTGAACCCAGCCATATGCAAATCAGTCTTGACCCTGTGCCCCATGGGAACAGTCCAGCCCGAACTTCCAAGCCAGGTCCTCCCTGGACTGGAAACAAGCATCCTAGGACCGGTTTCGGGCTTTCAGCCCTCGTCAGCCAGGATAGCTTGATTCCAGTGGCATGGAGAGCACGGGACTCACGTCTGAGCATACCCTTCCCACTCGGGGTGACAAATGCAAAAACAACAATTGATGGACAGAATGCAGAACAATGTCATACATTCACCCCAGTACAGAGATCTGGGCCTAAATCCATCGTTTTTTTGCTCACCATGCCATTCCAGTTTGAACCCAGCCATATGCAAATCAGTCTTGACCCTGTGCCCCATGGGAACAGTCCAGCCCGAACTGCCAAGCCAGGTCCTCCCTGGACTGGAAACAAGCATCCTAGGTCCGGTTTCGGGCTTTCAGCCCTCGTCAGCCAGGATAGCTTGATTCCAGTGGCATGGAGAGCACGGGACTCACGTCTGAGCATACCCTTCCCACTCGGGGTGACAAATGCAAAAACAACAATTGATGGACAGAATGCAGAACAATGTCATACATTCACCCCAGTACAGAGATCTGGGCCTAAATCCATCGTTTTTTTGCTCACCATGCCATTCCAGTTTGAACCCAGCCATACGCAAATGAGTCTTGACCCTGTGCCCCATGGGAACAGTCCAGCCCGAACTGCCAAGCCAGGTCCTCCCTGGACTGGAAACAAGCATCCTAGGACCGGTTTCGGGCTTAAAGCCCTCGTCAGCCAGGATAGATTGATTCCAGTGGCATGGAGAGCACGGGACTCACGTCTGAGCATACCCTTCGCACTCGGGGTGACAAATGCAAAAACAACAATTGATGGACAGAATGCAGAACAATGTCATACATTCACCCCAGTACAGAGATCTGGGCCTAAATCCATCGTTTTTTTGCTCACCATGCCATTCCAGTTTGAACCCAGCCATATGCAAATCAGTCTTGACCCTGTGCCCCATGGGAACAGTCCAGCCCGAACTGCCAAGCCAGGTCCTCCCTGGACTGGAAACAAGCATCCTAGGAACGGTTTCGGGCTTTCAGCCCTCGTCAGCCAGGATAGCTTGATTCCAGTGGCATGGAGAGCACGGGACTCACGTCTGAGCATACACTTCCCACTCGGGGTGACAAATGCAAAAACAACAATTGATGGACAGAATGCAGAACAATGTCATACATTCACCCCAGTACAGAGATCTGGGCATAAATCCATCGTTTTTTTGCTCACCATGCCATTCCAGTTTGAACCCAGCCATATGCAAATCAGTCTTGACCCTGTGCCCCATGGGAACAGTCCAGCCCGAACTGCCAAGCCAGGTCCTCCCTGGACTGGAAACAAGCATCGTAGGACCGGTTTCGGGCTTAAAGCCCTCGTCAGCCAGGATTGATTTATTCCAGTGGCATGGAGAGCACGGGACTCACGTCTGAGCATACCCTTCCCACTCGGGGTGACAAATGCAAAAACAACAATTGATGGACAGAATGCAGAACAATGTCATAAATTCACCCCAGTACAGAGATCTGGGCCTAAATCCATCGTTTTTTTGCTCACCATGCCATTCCAGTTTGAACCCAGCCATATGCAAATCAGTCTTGACCCTGTGCCCCATGGGAACAGTCCAGCCCGAACTGCCAAGCCAGGTCCTCCCTGGACTGGAAACAAGCATCCTAGGACCGGTTTCGGGCTTTCAGCCCTCGTCAGCCAGGATAGCTTGATTCCAGTGGCATGGAGAGCACGGGGCTCACGTCTGAGCATACCCTTCCCACTCGGGGTGACAAATGCAAAAACAACAATTGATGGACAGAATGCAGAACAATGTCATACATTCACCCCAGTACAGAGATCTGGGCATAAATCCATCGTTTTTTTGCTCACCATGCCTTTCCAGTTTGAACCCAGCCATATGCAAATCAGTCTTGACCCTGTGCCCCATGGGAACAGTCCAGCCCGAACTGCCAAGCCAGGTCCTCCCTGGACTGGAAACAAGCATCCTAGGACCGGTTTCGGGCTTTCAGCCCTCGTCAGCCAGGATAGCTTGATTCCAGTGGCATGGAGAGCACGGGGCTCACGTCTGAGCATACCCTTCCCACTCGGGGTGACAAATGCAAAAACAACAATTGATGGACAGAATGCAGAACAATGTCATACATTCACCCCAGTACAGAGATCTGGGCATAAATCCATCGTTTTTTTGCTCACCATGCCTTTCCAGTTTGAACCCAGCCATATGCAAATCAGTCTTGACCCTGTGCCCCATGGGAGCAGTCCAGCCCGAACTGCCAAGCCAGGTCCTCCCTGGACTGGAAACAAGCATCCTAGGACCGGTTTCGGGCTTTCAGCCCTCGTCAGCCAGGATAGCTTGATTCCAGTGGCATGGAGAGCACGGGGCTCACGTCTGAGCATACCCTTCCCACTCGGGGTGACAAATGCAAAAACAACAATTGATGGACAGAATGCAGAACAATGTCATACATTCACCCCAGTACAGAGATCTGGGCATAAATCCATCGTTTTTTTGCTAACCATGCCTTTCCAGTTTGAACCCAGCCATATGCAAATCAGTCTTGACCCTGTGCCCCATGGGAACAGTCCAGCCCGAACTGCCAAGCCAGGTCCTCCCTGGACTGGAAACAAGCATCCTAGGACCGGTTTCGGGCTTTCAGCCCTCGTCAGCCAGGATAGCTGGATTCCAGTGGCATGGAGAGCACGGGGCTCACGTCTGAGCATACCCTTCCCACTCGGGGTGACAAATGCAAAAACAACAATTGATGGACAGAATGCAGAACAATGTCATACATTCACCCCAGTACAGAGATCTGGGCCTAAATCCATCGTTTTTTTGCTCACCATGCCATTCCAGTTTGAACCCAGCCATATGCAAATCAGTCTTGACCCTGTGCCCCATGGGAGCAGTCCAGCCCGAACTGCCAAGCCAGGTCCTCCCTGGACTGGAAACAAGCATCCTAGGACCGGTTTCGGGCTTTCAGCCCTCGTCAGCCAGGATAGCTTGATTCCAGTGGCATGGAGAGCACGGGACTCACGTCTGAGCATACCCTTCCCACTCGGGGTGACAAATGCAAAAACAACAATTGATGGACAGAATGCAGAACAATGTCATACATTTACCCCAGTACAGAGATCTGGGCCTAAATCCATTGTTTTTTTGCTCACCATGCCATTCCAGTTTGAACCCAGCCATATGCAAATCAGTCTTGACCCTGTGCCCCATGGGAACAGTCCAGCCCGAACTGCCAAGCCAGGTCCTCCCTGGACTGGAAACAAGCATCCTAGGACCGGTTTCGGGCTTAAAGCCCTCGTCAGCCAGGATAGCTTGATTCCAGTGGCATGGAGAGCACGGGACTCACGTCTGAGCATACCCTTCCCACTCGGGGTGACAAATGCAAAAACAACAATTGATGGACAGAATGCAGAACAATGTGATAAATTCACCCCAGTACAGAGATCTGGGCCTAAATCCATCGTTTTTTTGCTCACCATGCCATTCCAGTTTGAACTCAGCCATATGCAAATCAGTCTTGACCCTGTGCCCCATGGGAACAGTCCAGCCCGAACTTCCAAGCCAGGTCCTCCCTGGACTGGAAAAAAGCATCCTAGGACCGGTTTCGGGCTTTCAGCCCTCGTCAGCCAGGATAGCTTGATTCCAGTGGCATGGAGAGCACGGGACTCACGTCTGAGCATACCCTTCCCACTCGGGGTGACAAATGCAAAAACAACAATTGATGGACAGAATGCAGAACAATGTCATACATTAACCCCAGTACAGAGATCTGGGCCTAAATCCATCGTTTTTTTGCTCACCATGCCATTCCAGTTTGAACCCAGCCATATGCAAATCAGTCTTGACCCTGTGCCCCATGGGAACAGTCCAGCCCGAACTGCCAAGCCAGGTCCTCCCTGGACTGGAAACAAGCATCCTAGGACCGGTTTCGGGCTTTCAGCCCTCGTCAGCCAGGATAGCTTGATTCCAGTGGCATGGAGAGCACGGGACTCACGTCTGAGCATACCCTTCCCACTCGGGGTGACAAATGCAAAAACAACAATTGATGGACAGAATGCAGAACAATGTCATACATTCACCCCAGTACAGAGATCTGGGCCTAAATCCATCGTTTTTTTGCTCACCATGCCATTCCAGTTTGAACCCAGCCATATGCAAATCAGTCTTGACCCTGTGCCCCATGGGAACAGTCCAGCCCGAACTGCCAAGCCAGGTCCTCCCTGGACTGGAAACAAGCATCCTAGGACCGGTTTCGGGCTTTCAGCCCTCGTCAGCCAGGATAGCTTGATTCCAGTGGCATGGAGAGCACGGGACTCACGTCTGAGCATACCCTTCCCACTCGGGGTGACAAATGCAAAAACAACAATCGATGGACAGAATGCAGAACAATGTCATACATTCACCCAGTACAGAGATCTGGGCCTAAATCCATCGTTTTTTTGCTCACCATGCCATTCCAGTTTGAACCCAGCGATATGCAAATTAGTCTTGACCCTGTGCCCCATGGGAACAGTCCAGCCCGAACTGCCAAGCCAGGTCCTCCCTGGACTGGAAACAAGCATCCTAGGACCGGTTTCGGGCTTTCAGCCCTCGTCAGCCAGGACAGCTTGATTCCAGTGGCATGGAGAGCACGGGACTCACGTCTGAGCATACCCTTCCCACTCGGGGTGACAAATGCAAAAACAACAATTGATGGACAGAATTCAGAACAATGTCATACATTCACCCCAGTACAGAGATCTGGGCCTAAATCCATCGTTTTTTTGCTCACCATGCCATTCCAGTTTGAACCCAGCCATATGCAAATCAGTCTTGACCCTGTGCCCCATGGGAACAGTCCAGCCCGAACTGCCAAGCCAGGTCCTCCCTGGACTGGAAACAAGCTTCCTAGGACCGGTTTCGGGCTTTCAGCCCTCGTCAGCCAGGATAGCTTGATTCCAGTGGCATGGAGAGCACGGGACTCACGTCTGAGCATACCCTTCCCACTCGGGGTGACAAATGCAAAAACAACAATTGATGGACAGAATGCAGAACAATGTCATAAATTCACCCCAGTACAGAGATCTGGGCCTAAATCCATCGTTTTTTTGCTCACCATGCCATTCCAGTTTGAACCCAGCCATATGCAAATCAGTCTTGACCCTGTGCCCCATGGGAACAGTCCAGCCCGAACTGCCAAGCCAGGTCCTCCCTGGACTGGAAACAAGCATCCTAGGACCGGTTTCGGGCTTTCAGCCCTCGTCAGCCAGGATAGCTTGATTCCAGTGGCATGGAGAGCACGGGGCTCACGTCTGAGCATACCCTTCCCACTCGGGGTGACAAATGCAAAAACAACAATTGATGGACAGAATGCAGAACAATGTCATACATTCAGCCCAGTACAGAGATCTGGGCATAAATCCATCGTTTTTTTGCTCACCATGCCTTTCCAGTTTGAACCCAGCCATATGCAAATCAGTCTTGACCCTGTGCCCCATGGGAACAGTCCAGCCCGAACTGCCAAGCCAGGTCCTCCCTGGACTGGAAACAAGCATCCTAGGACCGGTTTCGGGCTTTCAGCCCTCGTCAGCCAGGATAGCTTGATTCCAGTGGCATGGAGAGCACGGGACTCACGTCTGAGCATACCCTTCCCACTCGGGTTGACAAATGCAAAAACAACAATTGATGGACAGAATGCAGAACAATGTCATACATTCACCCCAGTACAGAGATCTGGGCCTAAATCCATCATTTTTTTGCTCACCATGCCATTCCAGTTTGAACCCAGCCATATGCAAATCAGTCTTGACCCTGTGCCCCATGGGAACAGTCCAGCCCGAACTTCCAAGCCAGGTCCTCTCTGGACTGGAAACAAGCATCCTAGGACCGGTTTCGGGCTTTCAGCCCTCGTCAGCCAGGATAGCTTGATTCCAGTGGCATGGAGAGCACGGGACTCACGTCTGAGCATACCCTTCCCACTCGGGGTGACAAATGCAAAAACAACAATTGATGGACAGAATGCAGAACAATGTCATACATTCACCCCAGTACAGAGATCTGGGCCTAAATCCATCGTTTTTTTGCTCACCATGCCATTCCAGTTTGAACCCAGCCATATGCAAATCAGTCTTGACCCTGTGCCCCATGGGAAAAGTCCAGCCCGAACTGCCAAGCCAGGTCCTCCCTGGACTGGAAACAAGCATCCTAGGACCGGTTTTGGGCTTTCAGCCCTCGTCAGCCAGGATAGCTTGATTCCATTGGCATGGAGAGACCGGGACTCACGTCTGAGCATACCCTTCCCACTCGGGGTGACAAATGCAAAAACAACAATTGATGGACAGAATGCAGAACAATGTCATACATTCACCCCAGTACAGAGATCTGGGCCTAAATCCATCGTTTTTTTGCTCACCATGCCATTCCAGTTTGAACCCAGCCATATGCAAATCAGTCTTGACCCTGTGCCCCATGGGAACAGTCCAGCCCGAACTGCCAAGCCAGGTCCTCCCTGGACTGGAAACACGCATTCTAGGACCGGTTTCGGGCTTTCAGCCCTCGTCAGCCAGGATAGCTTGATTCCAGTGGCATGGAGAGCACGGGACTCAAGTCTGAGCATACCCTTCCCACTCAGGGTGACAAATGCAAAAACAACAATTGATGGACAGAATGCAGAACAATGTCATACATTCACCCCAGTACAGAGATCTGGGCCTAAATCCATCGTTTTTTTGCTCACCATGCCATTCCAGTTTGAACCCAGCCATATGCAAATCAGTCTTGACCCTGTGCCCCATGGGAACTGTCCAGCCCGAACTGCCAAGCCAGGTCCTCCCTGGACTGGAAACAAGCATCCTAGAACCGGTTTCGGGATTTCAGCCCTCGTCAGCCAGGATAGCTTGATTCCAGTGGCATGGAGAGCACGGGATTCACGTCTGAGCATACCCTTCGCACTCGGGGTGACAAATGCAAAAACAACAATTGATGGACAGAATGCAGAACAATGTCATACATTCACCCCAGTACAGAGATCTGGGCCTAAATCCATCAATTTTTTGCTCACCATGCCATTCCAGTTGGAACCCAGCTATATGCAAATCTGTCTTGACCCTGTGCCCCATGGGAACAGTCCAGCCCGAACTGCCAAGCCAGGTCCTCCCTGGACTGGAAACAAGTATCCTAGGACCGGTTTCGGGCTTTCAGCCCTCGTCAGCCAGGATAGCTTGATTCCAGTGGCATGGAGAGCACGGGACTCACGTCTGAGCATACCCTTCCTACTCGGGGTGACAAATGCAAAAACAACAATTGATGGACAGAATGCAGAACAATGTCATACATTCACCCCAGTACAGAGATCTTGGCCTAAATCCATCGTTTTTTTGCTCACCATGCCATTCCAGTTTGAACCCAGCCATATGCAAATCAGTCTTGACCCTGTGCCCCATGGGAACAGTCCAGCCCGAACTGCCAAGCCAGGTCCTCCCTGGACTGGAAACAAGCATCCTAGGACCGGTTTCGGGCTTTCAGCCCTCGTCAGCCAGGATAGCTTGATTCCAGTGGCATGGAGAGCACAGGACTCACGTCTGAGCATACCCTTCCCACCCGGGGTGACAAATGCAAAAACAACAATTGATGGACAGAATGCAGAACAATGTCATACATTCACCCCAGTACAGAGATCTGGGCCTGAATCCATCGTTTTTTTGCTCACCATGCCATTCCAGTTTGAACCCAGCCATATGCAAATCAGTCTTGACCCTGTGCCCCATGGGAACAGTCCAGCCCGAACTGCCAAGCCAGGTCCTCCCTGGACTGGAAACAAGCATCCTAGGACCGGTTTCGGGCTTTCAGCCCTCGTCAGCCAGGATAGCTTGATTCCAGTGGCATGGAGAGCACGGGACTCACGTGTGAGCAAACCCTTCCCACTCGGGGTGACAAATGCAAAAACAACAATTGATGGACAGAATGCAGAACAATGTCATACATTCAACCCAGTACAGAGATCTGGGCCTAAATCCATCGTTTTTTTGCTCACCATGCCATTCCAGTTTGAACCCAGCCATATGCAAATCAGTCTTGACCCTGTGCCCCATGGGAACAGTCCAGCCCGAACTGCCAAGCCAGGTCATCCCTGGACTGGAAACAAGCATCCTAGGACCAGTAACGGGCTTTCAGCCCTCGTCAGCCAGGATAGCTTGATTCCAGTGACATGGAGAGCACGGGACTAACGTCTGAGCATACCCTTCCCACTCGGGGTGACAAATGAAAAAACAACAATTGATGGACAGAATGCAGAACAATGTCATACATTCACCCCAGTACAGAGATCTGGGCCTAAATCCATCGTTTTTTTGCTCACCATGCCATTCCAGTTTGAACCCAGCCATATGCAAATCAGTCTTGACCCTGTGCCCCATGGGAACTGTCCAGCCCGAACTGCCAAGCCAGGTCCTCCTTGGACTGTAAACAAGCATCCTAGGACCGGTTTTGGACTTTCGGCCCTCGTCAGCCAGGATAGCTTGATTCCAGAGGCATGGAGAGCACGGGACTCACGTCTGAGCACACCCTTCCCACTCGGGGTGACAAATGCAAAAACAACAATTGATGTACAGAATGCAGAACAATGTCATACATTCACCCCAGTACAGAGATCTGGGCCTAAATCCATCGTTTTTTTGCTCACCATGCCATTCCAGTTTGAACCCAGCCATATGCAAATCAGTCTTGACCCTGTGCCCCATGGGAACAGTCCAGCCCGAACTGCCAAGCCAGGTCCTCCCTGGACTGGAAACAAGCATCCTAGGACCGGTTTCAGGCTTAAAGTCCTCGTCAGCCAGGATAGCTTGATTCCAGTGGCATGGAGAGCACAGGACTCACGTCTGAGCATACCCTTCCCACTCGGGGTGACAAATGCAAAAACAACAATTGATGGACAGAATGCAGAACAATGTCATACATTCACCCCAGTACAGAGATCTGGGCCTAAATCCATCGTTTTTTTGCTCACCATGCCATTCCAGTTTGAACCCAGCCATATGCAAATCAGTCTTGACCCTGTTCCCCATGGGAGCAGTCCAGCCCGAACTGCCAAGCCAGGTCCTCCCTGGACTGGAAACAAGCATCCTAGGACCGGTTTCGGGCTTTCAGCCCTCGTCAGCCAGGATAGCTTGATTCCAGTGGCATGGAGAGCACGGGACTCACCTCTGAGCATACCCTTCCCACTCGGGGTGACAAATGCAAAAACAACAATTGATGGACAGAATGCAGAACAATGTCATACATTTACCCCAGTACAGAGATCTGGGCCAAAATCCATCGTTTTTTTGCTCACCATGCCATTCCAGTTTGAACCCAGCCATATGCAAATCAGTCTTGACCCTGTGCCCCATGGGAACAGTCCAGCCCGAACTGCCAAGCCAGGTCCTCCCTGGACTGGAAACAAGCATCCTAGGACCGGTTTCGGGCTTAAAGCCCTCGTCAGCCAGGATAGCTTGATTCCAGTGGCATGGAGAGCACGGGACTCACGTCTGAGCATACCCTTCCCACTCGGGGTGACAAATGCAAAAACAACAATTGATGGACAGAATGCAGAACAATGTCATAAATTCACCCCAGTACAGAGATCTGGGCCTAAATCCATCGTTTTTTTGCTCACCATGCCATTCCAGTTTGAACCCAGCCATATGCAAATCAGTCTTGACCCTGTGCCCCATGGGAACAGTCCAGCCCGAACTTCCAAGCCAGGTCCTCCCTGGACTGGAAACATGCATCCTAGGACCGGTTTCGGGCTTTCAGCCCTCGTCAGCCAGTATAGCTTGATTCCAGTGGCATGGAGAGCACGGGACTCACGTCTGAGCATACCCTTCCCACTCGGGGTGACAAATGCAAAAACAACAATTGATGGACAGAATGCAGAACAATGTCATACATTCATCCCTGTACAGAGATCTGGGCCTAAATCCATCGTTTTTTTGCTCACCATGCCATTCCAGTTTGAACCCAGCCATATGCAAATCAGTCTTGACCCTGTGCCCTATGGGAACAGTCCAGCCCGAACTGCCAAGCCAGGTCCTCCCTGGACTGGAAACAAGCATCCTAGGACCGGTTTCGGGCTTTCAGCCCTCGTCAGCCAGGATAGCTTGATTCCAGTTGCATGGAGAGCACGGGACTCACGTCTGAGCATACCCTTCCCACTCGGGGTGACAAATGCAAAAACAACAATTGATGGACAGAATGCAGAACAATGTCATACATTCACCCCAGTACAGAGATCTGGGCCTAAATCCATCGTTTTTTTGCTCACCATGCCATTCCAGTTTGAACCCAGCCATATGCAAATCAGTCTTGACCCTGTGCCCCATGGGAACAGTCCAGCCCGAACTGCCAAGCCAGGTCCTCCCTGGACTGGAAACAAGCATCCTAGGACCGGTTTCGGGCTTTCAGCCTTAATCAGCCAGGATAGCTTGATTCCAGTGGCATGGAGAGCACGGGACTCACGTCTGAGCATACCTTTCTCACTCGGGGTGACAAATGCAAAAACAACAATTGATGGACAGAATGCAGAACAATGTCATACATTTACCCCAGTACAGAGATCTGGGCCAAAATCCATCGTTTTTTTGCTCACCATGCCATTCCAGTTTGAACCCAGCCATATGCAAATCAGTCTTGACCCTGTGCCCCATGGGAACAGTCCAGCCCGAACTGCCAAGCCAGGTCCTCCCTGGACTGGAAACAAGCATCCTAGGACCGGTTTCGGGCTTAAAGCCCTCGTCAGCCAGGATAGCTTGATTCCAGTGGCATGGAGAGCACGGGACTCACGTCTGAGCATACCCTTCCCACTCGGGGTGACAAATGCAAAAACAACAATTGATGGACAGAATGCAGAACAATGTCATAAATTCACCCCAGTACAGAGATCTGGGCCTAAATCCATCGTTTTTTTGCTCACCATGCCATTCCAGTTTGAACCCAGCCATATGCAAATCAGTCTTGACCCTGTGCCCCATGGGAACAGTCCAGCCCGAACTTCCAAGCCAGGTCCTCCCTGGACTGGAAACATGCATCCTAGGACCGGTTTCGGGCTTTCAGCCCTCGTCAGCCAGTATAGCTTGATTCCAGTGGCATGGAGAGCACGGGACTCACGTCTGAGCATACCCTTCCCACTCGGGGTGACAAATGCAAAAACAACAATTGATGGACAGAATGCAGAACAATGTCATACATTCATCCCTGTACAGAGATCTGGGCCTAAATCCATCGTTTTTTTGCTCACCATGCCATTCCAGTTTGAACCCAGCCATATGCAAATCAGTCTTGACCCTGTGCCCCATGGGAACAGTCCAGCCCGAACTGCCAAGCCAGGTCCTCCCTGGACTGGAAACAAGCATCCTAGGACCGGTTTCGGGATTTCAGCCCTCATCAGCCAGGATAGCTTGATTCCAGTGGCATGGAGAGCACGGGACTCACGTCTGAGCATACCCTTCCCACTCGGGGTGACAAATGCAAAAACAACAATTGATGGACAGAATGCAGAACAATGTCATACATTCACCCCAGTACAGAGATCTGGGCCTAAATCCATCGTTTTTTTGCTCACCATGCCATTCCAGTTTGAACCCAGCCATATGCAAATCAGTCTTGACCCTGTGCCCCATGGGAACAGTCCAGCCCGAACTGCCAAGCCAGGTCCTCTCTGGACTGGAAACAAGCATCCTAGGACCGGTTTCGGGCTTTCAGCCCTCGTCAGCCAGGATAGCTTGATTCCAGTGGCATGGAGAGCACGGGACTCACGTCTGAGCATACCCTTCCCACTCGGGGTGACAAATGCAAAAACAACAATTGATGGACAGAATTCAGAACAATGTCATACATTCACCCCAGTATAGAGATCTGGGCCTAAATCCATCGTTTTTTTGCTCACCATGCCATTCCAGTTTGAACCCAGCCATATGCAAATCAGTCTTGACCCTGTGCCCCATGGGAACAGTCCAGCCCGAACTGCCAAGCCAGGTCCTCCCTGGACTGGAAACAAGCATCCTAGGACCGGTTTCGGGCTTTCAGCCCTCGTCAGCCAGGATAGCTTGATTCCAGTGGCATGGAGAGCACGGGACTCACGTCTGAGCATACCCTGCCCACTCGGGGTGACAAATGCAAAACAACAATTGATGGACAGAATGCAGAACAATGTCATACATTCACCCCAGTACAGAGATCTGGGCCTAAATCCATCGTTTTTTTGCTCACCATGCCATTCCAGTTTGAACCCAGCCATATGCAAATCAGTCTTGACCCTGTGCCCCATGGGAACAGTCCAGCCCGAACTGCCAAGCCAGGTCCTCCCTGGACTGGAAACAAGCATCCTAGGACCGGTTTCGGGCTTTCAGCCCTCGTCAGCCAGGATAGCTTGATTCCAGTGGCATGGAGAGCACGGGACTCACGTCTGAGCATACCCTTCCCACTCGGCGTGACAAATGCAAAAACAACAATTGATAGACAGAATGCAGAACAATGTCATACATTCACCCCAGTACAGAGATCTGGGCCTAAATCCATCGTTTTTTTTGCTCACCATGCCATTCCAGTTTGAACCCAGCCATATGCAAATCAGTCTTGACCCTGTGCCCCATGGGAAAAGTCCAGCCCGAACTGCCAAGCCAGGTCCTCCCTGGACTGGAAACAAGCATCCTAGGACCGGTTTCGGGCTTTTAGCCCTCGTCAGCCAGGATAGCTTGATTCCAGTGGCATGGAGAGCACGGGACTCACGTCTGAGCATACCCTTCCCACTCGGGGTGACAAATGCAAAAACAACAATTGATGGACAGAATGCAGAACAATGTCATACATTCACCCCAGTACAGAGATCTGGGCCTAAATCCATTGTTTTTTTGCTCACCATGCCATTCCAGTTTGAACCCAGCCATATGCAAATCAGTCTTGACCCTGTGCCCCATGGGAACAGTCCAGCCCAAACTGCCAAGCCAGGTCCTCCCTGGACTGGAAACAAGCATCCTAGGACAGGTTTCGGGCTTTCAGCCCTCGTCAGCCAGGATAGCTTGATTCCAGTGGCATGGAGAGCACGGGACTCACGTCTGAGCATACCCTTCCCACTCGGGGTGACAAATGCAAAAACAGCAATTGATGGACAGAATGCAGAACAATGTCATACATTCACCCCAGTACAGAGATCTGGGCCTAAATCCATCGTTTTTTTGCTCACCATGCCATTCCAGTTTGAACCCAGCCATATGCAAATCAGTCTTGACCCTGTGCCCCATGGGAACTGTCCAGCCCGAACTGCCAAGCCAGGTCCTCCCTGGACTGGAAACAAGCATCCTAGAACCGGTTTCGGGCTTTCAGCCCTCGTCAGCCAGGATAGCTTGATTCCAGTGGCATGGAGAGCACGGGATTCACGTCTGAGCATACCCTTCGCACTCGGGGTGACAAATGCAAAAACAACAATTGATGGACAGAATGCAGAACAATGTCATACATTCACCCCAGTACAGAGATCTGGGCCTAAATCCATCAATTTTTTGCTCACCATGCCATTCCAGTTTGAACCCAGCTATATGCAAATCAGTCTTGACCCTGTGCCCCATGGGAACAGTCCAGCCGGAACTGCCAAGCCAGGTCCTCCCTGGACTGGAAACAAGTATCCTAGGACCGGTTTCGGGCTTTCAGCCCTCGTCAGCCAGGATAGCTTGATTCCAGTGGCATGGAGAGCACGGGACTCACGTCTGAGCATACCCTTCCTACTCGGGGTGACAAATGCAAAAACAACAATTGATGGACAGAATGCAGAACAATGTCATACATTCACCCCAGTACAGAGATCTTGGCCTAAATCCATCGTTTTTTTGCTCACCATGCCATTCCAGTTTGAACCCAGCCATATGCAAATCAGTATTGACCATGTGCCCCATGGGAACAGTCCAGCCCGAACTGCCAAGCCAGGTCCTCCCTGGACTGGAAACTAGCATCCTAGGACCGGTTTCGGGCTTTCAGCCCTCGTCAGCCAGGATAGCTTGATTCCAGTGGCATGGAGAGCACAGGACTCACGTCTGAGCATACCCTTCCCACCCGGGGTGACAAATGCAAAAACAACAATTGATGGACAGAATGCAGAACAATGTCATACATTCACCCCAGTACAGAGATCTGGGCCTAAATCCATCGTTTTTTTGCTCACCATGCCATTCCAGTTTGAACCCAGCCATATGCAAATCAGTCTAGACCCTGTGCCCCATGGGAACTGTCCAGCCCGAACTGCCAAGCCAGGTCCTCCCTGGACTGGAAACAAGCATCCTAGGACCGGTTTCAGGCTTTCAGCCCTCGTCAGCCAGGATAGCTTGATTCCAGTGGCATGGAGAGCACGGGACTCACGTCTGAGCATACCCTTCCCACTCGGGGTGACAAATGCAAAAACAACAATTGATGGACAGAATGCAGAACAATGTCATACATTCACCCCAGTACAGAGATCTGGGCCTAAATCCATCGTTTTTTAGCTCACCATGCCATTCCAGTTTGAACCTAGCCATATGCAAATCAGTCTTGACCCTGTGCCCCATGGGAACAGTCCAGCCCGAACTGCCAAGCCAGGTCCTCCCTGGACTGGAAACAAGCATCCTAGGACCGGTTTCGGGCTTTCAGCCCTCGTCAGCCAGGATAGCTTGATTCCAGTGGCATGGAGAGCACGGGACTCACGTCTGAGCATACCCTTCCCACTCGGGGTGACAAATGCAAAAACAACAATTGATGGACAGAATGCAGAACAATGTCATACATTCACCCCAGTACAGAGATCTGGGCCTAAATCCATCGTTTTTTTGCTCACCATGCCATTCCAGTTTGAACCCAGCCATATGCAAATCAGTCTTGACCCTGTGCCCCATGGGAACAGTCCAGCCCGAACTGCCAAGCCAGGTCCTCCCTGGACTGGAAACAAGCATCCTAGGACCGGTTTCAGGCTTACAGCCCTCGTCAGCCAGGATAGCTTGATTCTAGTGGCATGGAGAGCACGGGACTCACGTCTGAGCATACCCTTCCCACTCGGGGTGACAAATGCAAAAACAACAATTGATGGACAGAATGCAGAACAATGTCATACATTCACCCCAGTACAGAGATCTGACCCTAAATCCATCATTTTTTTGCTCACCATGCCATTCCAGTTTGAACCCAGCCATATGCAAATCAGTCTTGACCCTGTGCCCCATGGGAACAGTCTAGCCCGAACTGCCAAGCCAGGTCCTCCCTGGACTGGAAACAAGCATCCTAGGACCGGTTTTGGGCTTTCAGCCCTCGTCAGCCAGGATAGCTTGATTCCAGTGGCATGGAGAGCACGGGACTCACGTCTGAGCATACCCTTTCCACTCGGGGTGACAAATGCAAAAACAACAATTGATGGACAGAATGCAAAACAATGTCATACGTTCACCCCAGTACAGAGATCTGGGCCTAAATCCATCGTTTTTTTGCTCACCATGCCATTCCAGTTTGAACCCAGCCATATGCAAATCAGTCTTGACCCTGTGCCCCATGGGAGCAGTCCAGCCCGAACTGCCAAGCCAGGTCCTACCTGGACTGGAAACAAGCATCCTAGGACCGGTTTCGGGCTTTCAGCCCTCGTCAGCCAGGATAGCTTGATTCCAGAGGCATGGAGAGCACGGGACTCACGTCTGAGCATACCCTTCCCACTCGGGGTGACAAATGCAAAAACAACAATTGATGGACAGAATGCAGATCAATGTCATACATTCACCCCAGTACAGAGATCTGACCCTAAATCCATCATTTTTTTAATCACCATGCCATTCCAGTTTGAACCCAGCCATATGCAAATCAGTCTTGACCCTGTGCCCCATGGGAAAAGTCCAGCCCGAACTGCCAAGCCAGGTCCTCCCTGGACTGGAAACAAGCATCCTAGGACCGGTTTCGGGCTTTCAGCCCTCGTCAGCCAGGATAGCTTGATTCCAGTGGCATGGAGAGCACGGGACTCACGTCTGAGCATACCCTTCCCACTCGGGGTGACAAATGCAAAAACAACAATTGATGGACAGAATGCAGAACAATGTCATACATTCACCCCAGTACAGAGATCTGGGCCTAAATCCATCGTTTTTTTGCTCACCATGCCATTCCAGTTTGAACCCAGCCATATGCAAATCAGTCTTGACCCTGTGCCCCATGGGAACAGTCCAGCCCGAACTGCCAAGCCAGGTCCTCCCTGGACTGGAAACAAGCATCCTAGGACAGGTTTCGGGCTTTCAGCCCTCGTCAGCCAGGATAGCTTGATTCCAGTGGTATGGAGAGCACGGGACTCACGTCTGAGCATACCCTTCCCACTCGGGGTGACAAATGCAAAAACAACAATTGATGGACAGAATGCAGAACAATGTCATACATTCACCCCAGTACAGAGATCTGGGCCTAAATCCATCGTTTTTTTGCTCACCATGCCATTCCAGTTTGAACCCAGCCATATGCAAATCAGTCTTGACCCTGTGCCCCATGGGAACAGTCCAGCCCGAACTGCCAAGCCAGGTCCTCCCTGGACTGGAAACAAGCATCCTAGAACCGGTTTCGGGCTTTCAGCCCTCGTCAGCCAGGATAGCTTGATTCCAGTGGCATGGAGAGCACGGGATTCACGTCTGAGCATACCCTTCGCACTCGGGGTGACAAATGCAAAAACAACAATTGATGGACAGAATGCAGAACAATGTCATAAATTCACCCCAGTACAGAGATCTGGGCCTAAATCCATCAATTTTTTGCTCACCATGCCATTCCAGTTTGAACCCAGCTATATGCAAATCAGTCTTGACCCTGTGCCCCCTGGGAACAGTCCAGCCCGAACTGCCAAGCCAGGTCCTCCCTGGACTGGAAACAAGTATCCTAGGACCGGTTTCAGGCTTTCAGCCCTCGTCAGCCAGGATAGCTTGATTCCAGTGGCATGGAGAGCACGGGACTCACGTCTGAGCATACCCTTCCTACTCGGGGTGACAAATGCAAAAACAACAATTGATGGACAGAATGCAGAACAATGTCATACATTCACCCCAGTACAGAGATCTTGGCCTAAATCCATCGTTTTTTTGTTCACCATGCCATTCCAGTTTGAACCCAGCCATATGCAAATCAGTATTGACCATGTGCCCCATGGGAACAGTCCAGCCCGAACTGCCAAGCCAGGTCCTCCCTGGACTAGAAACAAGCATCCTAGGACCGGTTTCGGGCTTTCAGCCCTCGTCAGCCAGGATAGCTTGATTCCAGTGGCATGGAGAGCATAGGACTCACGTCTGAGCATACCCTTCCCACCCGGGGTGACAAATGCAAAAACAACAATTGATGGACAGAATGCAGAACAATGTCATACATTCACCCCAGTACAGAGATCTGGGCCTAAATCCATCGTTTTTTTGCTCACCATGCCATTCCAGTTTGAACCCAGCCATATGCAAATCAGTCTTGACCCTGTGCCCGATGGGAACTGTCCAGCCCGAACTGCCAAGCCAGGTCCTCCCTGGACTGGAAACAAGCATCCTAGGACCGGTTTCAGGCTTTCAGCCCTCGTCAGCCAGGATAGCTTGATTCCAGTGGCATGGAGAGCACGGGACTCACGTCTGAGCATACCCTTCCCACTCTGGGTGACAAATGCAAAAACAACAATTGATGGACAGAATGCAGAACAATATCATACATTCACCCCAGTACAGAGATCTGGGCCTAAATCCATCGTTTTTTTGCTCACCATGCCATTCCAGTTTGAACCCAGCCATATGCAAATCAGTCTTGACCCTGTGCCCCATGGGAACAGTCCAGCCCGAACTGCCAAGCCAGGCCCTCCCTGGACTGAAAACAAACATCCTAGGACCGGTTTCGGGCTTTCAGCCCTCGTCAGCCAGGATAGCTTGATTCCAGTGGCATGGAGAGCACGGGACTCACGTCTGAGCATACCCTTCCCACTCGCGGAGACAAATGCAAAAACAACAATTGATGGACAGAATGCAGAACAATGTCATACATTCACCCCAGTACAGAGATCTGGGCCTAAATCCATCGTTTTTTTGCTCACCATGCCATTCCAGTTTGAACCCAGCCATATGCAAATCAGTCTTGACCCTGTGCCCCATGGGAACAGTCCAGCCCGAACTGCCAAGCCAGGTCCTCCCTGGACTAGAAACAAGCATCCTAGGACCGGTTTCAGGCTTTCAGCCCTCGTCAGCCAGGATAGCTTGATTCCAGTGGCATGGAGAGCACGGGACTCACGTCTGAGCATACCCTTCCCACTCGGGGTGACAAATGCAAAAACAACAATTGATGGACAGAATGCAGAACAATGTCATACATTCACCCCAGTACAGAGATCTGACCCTAAATCCATCATTTTTTTGCTCACCATGCCATTCCAGTTTGAACCCAGCCATATGCAAATCAGTCTTGACCCTGTGCCCCATGGGAACAGTCTAGCCCGAACTGCCAAGCCAGGTCCTCCCTGGACTGGAAACAAGCATCCTAGGACCGGTTTTGGGCTTTCAGCCCTCGTCAGCCAGGATAGCTTGATTCCAGTGGCATGGAGAGCACGGGACTCACGTCTGAGCATACCCTTCCCACTCGGGGTGACAAATGCAAAAACAACAATTGATGGACAGAATGCAGAACAATGTCATACATTCACCCCAGTACAGAGATCTGGGCCTAAATCCATCGTTTTTTTGCTCAGCATGCCATTCCAGTTTGAACCCAGCCATATGCAAATCAGTCTTGACCCTGTGCCCCATGGGAGCAGTCCAGCCCGAACTGCCAAGCCAGGTCCTGCCTGGACTGGAAACAAGCATCCTAGGACCGGTTTCGGGCTTTCAGCCCTCGTCAGCCAGGATAGCTTGATTCCAGTGGCATGGAGAGCACGGGACTCACGTCTGAGCATACCCTTCCCACTCGGGGTGACAAATGCAAAAACAACAATTGATGGACAGAATGCAGAACAATGTCATACATTCACCCCAGTACAGAGATCTGGGCCTAAATCCATCGTTTTTTTGCTCACCATGCCATTCCAGTTTGAACCCAGCCATATGCAAATCAGTCTTGACCCTGTGCCCCATGGGAACAGTCCAGCCCGAACTGCCAAGCCAGGTCCTCCCTGGACTGGAAACAAGCATCCTAGGACCGGTTTCGGGCTTTCAGCCCTCGTCAGCCAGGATAGCTTGATTCCAGTGGCATGGAGAGCACGGGACTCACGTCTGAGCATACCCTTCCCACTCGGGGTGACAAATGCAAAAACAACAATTGATGGACAGAATGCAGAACAATGTCATACATTCACCCCAGTACAGAGATCTGACCCTAAATCCATCATTTTTTTGCTCACCATGCCATTCCAGTTTGAACCCAGCCATATGCAAATCAGTCTTGACCCTGTGCCCCATGGGAACAGTCCAGCCCGAACTGCCAAGCCAGGTCCTCCCTGGACTGGAAACAAGCATCCTAGGACCGGTTTCGGGCTTTCAGCCCTCGTCAGCCAGGATAGCTTGATTCCAGTGGAATGGAGAGCACGAGATTCACGTCTGAGCATACCCTTCGCACTCGGGGTGACAAATGCAAAAACAACAATTGATGGACAGAATGCAGAACAATGTCATACATTCACCCCAGTACAGAGATCTGGGCCTAAATCCATCGTTTTTTTGCTCACCATGCCATTCCAGTTTGAACCCAGCCATATGCAAATCAGTCTTGACCCTGTGCCCCATGGGAACTGTCCAGCCCGGACTGCCAAGCCAGGTCCTCCCTGGACTGTAAACAAGCATCCTAGGACCGGTTTCGGGCTTTCAGCCCTCGTCAGCCAGGATAGCTTGATTCCAGTGGCATGGAGAGCATTGGACTCACGTCTGAGCATACCCTTCCCACTCGGGGTGACAAATGCAAAAACAACAATTGATGGACAGAATGCAGAACAATGTCATACATTCACCCCAGTACAGAGATCTGGGCCTAAATCCATCGTTTTTTTGCTCACCATGCCATTCCAGTTTGAACTAAGGGTGGGCGTAGTTCGCGAAGTAGCACTTCGCGAAGCTACGCAAAGTGAAGTTCGCACTACGCGAGCTACGCGTAGCACTTCGTGAACTGCGTAGTAACATGTTCGCACTGTGCAAGATGTTGTTTTCAATGATTGCACAGTGCGGACAAGCAACCGGCACTGTGCAATCATTGAAAATGGCATCTTGCACAGTGCGAGCTGTAGTTTTCTGCTGCTCGAGTAAATTTTTACTCGAGCGGCAGCTTTCTCAACGCGAACTGGTAGTTTCTCATCGCGAGCGGTCGCGAGCATACGCAACCCCTCGCAATGAGAAACCTGACCTCCTCGCGTTGGGAATCTCGCCGGGAGGTTTATTTTCCATGCTCGCGATCGCGAACAAGGAAAAAGTCTCGCCGGGATGTCATTTTGCTTGCTCGCGGTCGCCAACTTGACGTTGAGGACCGCGAGCAAGCAAAAAATGACCGCAGCACTACGCAACACTACGCTACGCGTGTTCGCACTGTGCTACGTGCAGTTCGCGTAGTGCGAAGTAGCGCGAACTTCGCAAACTACGCGAGCGTAGCGTAGTGCTTCGCCCAGGCCTAGTTTGAACCCAGCCATATGCAAATCAGTCTTGACCCTGTGCCCCATGGGAACAGTCCAGCCCGAACTGCCAAGCCAGGTCCTCCCTGGACTGGAAACAAGCATCCTAGGACCGGTTTCGGGCTTTCAGCCCTCGTCAGCCAGGATAGCTTGATTCCAGTGGCATGGAGAGCACGGGATTCACGTCTGAGCATACCCTTCGCACTCGGGGTGACAAATGCAAAAACAACAATTGATGGACAGAATGCAGAACAATGTCATACATTCACCCCAGTACAGAGATCTGGGCCTAAATCCATCGTTTTTTTGCTCACCATGCCATTCCAGTTTGAACCCAGCCATATGCAAATCTGTCTTGACCCTGTGCCCCATGGGAAAAGTCCAGCCAGAACTGCCAAGCCAGGTCCTCCCCGGACTGGAAACAAGCATCCTAGGACCGGTTTCGGGCTTTCAGCCCTCGTCAGCCAGGATAGCTTGATTCCAGTGGCATGGAGAGCACGGGACTCACGTCTGAGAATACCCTTCCCACTCGGGGTGACAAATGCAAAAACAACAATTGATGGACAGAATGCAGAACAATGTCACACATTCACCCCAGTACAGAGATCTGGGCCTAAATCCATCGTTTTTTTGCTCACCATGCCATTCCAGTTTGAACCCAGCCATATGCAAATCAGTCTTGACCCTGTGCCCCATGGGAACAGTCCAGCCCGAACTTCCAAGCCAGGTCCTCCCTGGACTGGAAACAAGCATCCTAGGACCGGTTTCGGGCTTTCAGCCCTCGTCAGCCAGGATAGCTTGATTCCAGTGGCATGGAGAGCACGGGACTCACGTCTGAGCATACCCTTCCCACTCGGGGTGACAAAAGCAAAAACAACAATTGATGCACAGAATGCAGAACAATGTCATACATTCACCCCAGTACAGAGATCTGGGCCTAAATCCATCGTTTTTTTGCTCACCATGCCATTCCAGTTTGAACCCAGCCATATGCAAATCAGTCTTGACCCTGTGCCCCATGGGAACAGTCCAGCCCGAACTGCCAAGCCAGGTCCTCCCTGGACTAAAAACAACCATCCTAGGACCGGTTTCGGGCTTTCAGCCCTCTTCAGCCTGGATAGCTTGATTCCAGTGGCATGGAGAGCACGGGACTCACGTCTGAGCATACCCTTCCCACTCGGGGTGACAAATGCAAAAACAACAATTGATGGACAGAATGCAGAACAATGTCACACATTCACCCCAGTACAGAGATCTGGGCCTAAATCCATCGTTTTTTTGCTCACCATGCCATTCCAGTTTGAAACCAGCCATATGCAAATCAGTCTTGACCCTGTGCCCCATGGGAGCAGTCCAGCCCGAACTGCCAAGCCAGGTCCTCCCTGGACTGGAAACAAGCATCCTAGGACCGGTTTCGGGCTTTCAGCCCTCGTCAGCCAGGATAGCTTGATTCCAGTGGCATGGAGAGCACGGGACTCACGTCTGAGCATACCCTTCCCACTCGGGGTGACAAATGCAAAAACAACAATTGATGGACAGAATGCAGAACAATGTCATACATTTACCCCAGTACAGAGATCTGGGCCTAAATCCATCGTTTTTTTGCTCACCATGCCATTCCAGTTTGAACCCAGCCATATGCAAATCAGTCTTGACCCTGTGCCCCATGGGAACAGTCCAGCCCGAACTGCCAAGCCAGGTCCTCCCTGGACTGGAAACAAGCATCCTAGGACCGCTTTCGGGCTTAAAGCCCTCGTCAGCCAGGATAGCTTGATTCCAGTGGCATGGAGAGCACGGGACTCACGTCTGAGCATACCCTTCCCACTCGGGGTGACAAATGCAAAAACAACAATTGATGGACAGAATGCAGAACAATGTCATACATTCACCCCAGTACAGAGATCTGGGCCTAAATCCATTGTTTTTTTGCTCACCATGCCATTCCAGTTTGAACCCAGCCATATGCAAATCAGTCTTGACCCTGTGCCCCATGGGAACAGTCCAGCCCGAACTGCCAAGCCAGGTCCTCCCTGGACTGGAAACAAGCATCCTAGGACCGGTTTCGGGCTTTCAGCCCTCGTCAGCCAGGATAGCTTGATTCCAGTGGCATGGAGAGCACGGGACTCACGTCTGAGCATACCCTTCCCACTCGGGGTGACAAATGCAAAAACAACAATTGATGGACAGAATGCAGAACAATGTCATACATTCACCCCAGTACAGAGATCTGGGCCTAAATCCATCGTTTTTTTGCTCACCATGCCATTCCAGTTTGAACCCAGCCATATGCAAATCAGTCTTGACCCTGTGCCCCATGGGAACAGTCCAGCCCGAACTGCCAAGCCAGGTCCTCCCTGGACTGGAAACAAGCATCCTAGGACCGGTTTCGGGCTTTCAGCCCTCGTCAGCCAGGATAGCTTGATTCCAGTGGCATGGAGAGCACGGGACTCACGTCTGAGCATACCCTTCCCACTCGGGGTGACACATGCAAAAACAACAATTGATGGACAGAATGCAGAACAATGTCATACATTCACCCCAGTACAGAGATCTGGGCCTAAATCCATCGTTTTTTTGCTCACCATGCCATTCCAGTTTGAACCCAGCCATATGCAAATCAGTCTTGACCCTGTGCCCCATGGGAACAGTCCAGCCCGAACTGCCAAGCCAGGTCCTCCCTGGACTGGAAACAAGCATCCTAGGACCGGTTTCGGGCTTTCAGCCCTCGTCAGCCAGGATAGCTTGATTCCAGTGGCATGGAGAGCACGGGTCTCACGTCTGAGCATACCCTGCCCACTCGGGGTGACAAATGCAAAACAACAATTGATGGACAGAATGCAGAACAATGTCATACATTCACCCCAGTACAGAGATCTGGGCCTAAATCCATCGTTTTTTTGCTCACCATGCCATTCCAGTTTGAACCCAGCCATATGCAAATCAGTCTTGACCCTGTGCCCCATGGGAACAGTCCAGCCCGAACTGCCAAGCCAGGTCCTCCCTGGACTGGAAACAAGCATCCTAGGACCAGTTTCGGGCTTTCAGCCCTCGTCAGCCAGGATAGCTTGATTCCAGTGGCATGGAGAGCAGCAAAAACAACAATTGATGGACAGAATGCAGAACAATGTCATACATTCACCCCAATACAGAGATCTGGGCCTAAATCCATCGTTTTTTTGCTCACCATGCCATTCCAGTTTGAACCCAGCCATATGCAAATCAGTCTTGACCCTGTGCCCCATGGGAAAAGTCCAGCCAGAACTGCCAAGCCAGGTCCTCCCCGGACTGGAAACAAGCATCCTAGGACCGGTTTCGGGCTTTCAGCCCTCGTCAGCCAGGATAGCTTGATTCCAGTGGCATGGAGAGCACGGGACTCACGTCTGAGCATACCCTTCCCACTCGGGGTGACAAATGCAAAAACAACAATTGATGGACAGAATGCAGAACAATGTCATACATTCACCCCAGTACAGAGATCTGGGCCTAAATCCATCGTTTTTTTGCTCACCATGCCATTCCAGTTTGAACCCAGCCATATGCAAATCAGTCTTGACCCTGTGCCCCATGGGAACAGTCCAGCCCGAACTGCCAAGCCATGTCCTCCCTGAACTGGAAACAAGCATCCTAGGACCGGTTTCGGGCTTTCAGCCCTCGGCAGCCAGGATAGCTTGATTCCAGTGGCATGGAGAGCACGGGACTCACGTCTGAGCATACCCTTCCCACTTGGGGTGACAAATGCAAAAACAACAATTGATGGACAGAATGCAGAACAATGTCATACATTCACCCCAGTACAGAGATCTGGGCCTAAATCCATCGTTTTTTTGCTCACCATGCCATTCCAGTTTGAACCCAGCCATATGCAAATCAGTCTTGACCCTGTGCCCATGGGAACAGTCCAGCCCGAACTGCCAAGCCAGGTCCTCCTGGACTGGAAACAAGCATCCTAGAACCGGTTTCGGGCTTTCAGCCCTCGTCAGCCAGGATAGCTTGATTCCAGTGGCATGGAGAGCACGGGATTCACGTCTGAGCATACCCTTCGCACTCGGGGTGACAAATGCAAAAACAACAATTGATTGACAGAATGCAGAACAATGTCATACATTCACCCCAGTACAGAGATCTGGGCCTAAATCCATCGTTGTTTTGCTCACCATGCCATTCCAGTTTGAACCCAGCCATATGCAAATCAGTCTTGACCCTGTGCCCCATGGGAACAGTCCAGCCCGAACTGCCAAGCCAGGTCCTCCCTGGACTGGAAACAAGTATCCTAGGACCGGTTTCGGGCTTTCAGCCCTCGTCAGCCAGGATAGCTTGATTTCAGTGGCATGGAGAGCACGGGACTCACGTCTGAGCATACCCTTCCTACTCGGGGTGACAAATGCAAAAACAACAATTGATGGACAGAATGCAGAACAATGTCATACATTCACCCCAGTACAGAGATCTTGGCCTAAATCCATCGTTTTTTTGCTCACCATGCCATTCCAGTTTGAACCCAGCCATATGCAAATCAGTTTTGACCCTGTGCCCCATGGGAACAGTCCAGCCCGAACTGCCAAGCCAGGTCCTCCCTGGACTGGAAACAAGCATCCTAGGACCGGTTTCAGGCTTTCAGCCCTCGTCAGCCAGGATAGCTTGATTCCAGTGGCATGGAGAGCACAGGACTCACGTCTGAGCATACCCTTCCCACTCGGGGTGACAAATGCAAAAACAACAATTGATGGACGGAATGCAGAACAATGTCATACATTCACCCCAGTACAGAGATCTGGGCCTAAATCCATCGTTTTTTTGCTCACCATGCCATTCCAGTTTGAACCCAGCCATATGCAAATCAGTCTTGACCCTGTGCCCCATGGGAACAGTCCAGCCCGAACTGCCAAGCCAGGTCCTCCCTGGACTGGAAACAAGCATCCTAGGACCGGTTTCAGGCTTTCAGCCCTCGTCAGCCAGGATAGCTTGATTCCAGTGGCATGGAGAGCACGGGACTAACGTCTGAGCATACCCTTCCCACTCGGGGTGACAAATGCAAAAACAACAATTGATGGACAGAATGAAGAACAATGTCATACATTCACCCCAGTCCAGAGATCTGGGCCTAAATCCATCGTTTTTTTGCTCACCATGCCATTCCAGTTTGAACCCAGCCATATGCAAATCAGTCTTGACCCTGTGCCCCATGGGAACAGTCCAGCCCGAACTGCCAAGCCAGGTCCTCCCTGAACTGGAAACAAGCATCCTAGGACCGGTTTCGGGCTTTCAGCCCTCGTCAGCCAGGATAGCTTGATTCCAGTGGCATGGAGAGCACGGGACTCACGTCTGAGCATACCCTTCCCACTTGGGGTGACAAATGCAAAAACAACAATTGATGGACAGAATGCAGAACAATGTCATACATTCACCCCAGTACAGAGATCTGGGCCTAAATCCATCGTTTTTTTGCTCACCATGCCATTCCAGTTTGAACCCAGCCATATGCAAATCAGTCTTGACCCTGTGCCCATGGGAACAGTCCAGCCCGAACTGCCAAGCCAGGTCCTCCTGGACTGGAAACAAGCATCCTAGAACCGGTTTCGGGCTTTCAGCCCTCGTCAGCCAGGATAGCTTGATTCCAGTGGCATGGAGAGCACGGGATTCACGTCTGAGCATACCCTTCGCACTCGGGGTGACAAATGCAAAAACAACAATTGATGGACAGAATGCAGAACAATGTCATACATTCACCCCAGTACAGAGATCTGGGCCTAAATCCATCGTTGTTTTGCTCACCATGCCATTCCAGTTTGAACCCAGCCATATGCAAATCAGTCTTGACCCTGTGCCCCATGGGAACAGTCCAGCCCGAACTGCCAAGCCAGGTCCTCCCTGGACTGGAAACAAGTATCCTAGGACCGGTTTCGGGCTTTCAGCCCTCGTCAGCCAGGATAGCTTGATTCCAGTGGCATGGAGAGCACGGGACTCACGTCTGAGCATACCCTTCCTACTCGGGGTGACAAATGCAAAAACAACAATTGATGGACAGAATGCAGAACAATGTCATACATTCACCCCAGTACAGAGATCTTGGCCTAAATCCATCGTTTTTTTGCTCACCATGCCATTCCAGTTTGAACCCAGCCATCTGCAAATCAGTCTTGACCCTGTGCCCCATGGGAACAGTCCAGCCCGAACTGCCAAGCCAGGTCCTCCCTGGACTGGAAACAAGCATCCTAGGACCGGTTTCAGGCTTTCAGCCCTCGTCAGCCAGGATAGCTTGATTCCAGTGGCATGGAGAGCACAGGACTCACGTCTGAGCATACCCTTCCCACTCGGGGTGACAAATGCAAAAACAACAATTGATGGACGGAATGCAGAACAATGTCATACATTCACCCCAGTACAGAGATCTGGGCCTAAATCCATCGTTTTTTTGCTCACCATGCCATTCCAGATTGAACCCAGCCATATGCAAATCAGTCTTGACCCTGTGCCCCATGGGAACTGTCCAGCCCGAACTGCCAAGCCAGGTCCTCCCTGGACTGGAAACAAGCATCCTAGGACCGGTTTCAGGCTTTCAGCCCTCGTCAGCCAGGATAGCTTGATTCCAGTGGCATGGAGAGCACGGGACTCACGTCTGAGCATACCCTTCCCACTCGGGGTGACAAATGCAAAAACAACAATTGATGGACAGAATGCAGAACAATGTCATACATTCACCCCAGTACAGAGATCTGGGCCTAAATCCATAGTTTTTTTGCTCACCATGCCATTCCAGTTTGAACCCAGCCATATGCAAATCAGTCTTGACCCTGTGCCCCATGGGAACAGTCCAGCCCGAACTGCCAAGCCAGGTCCTCCCTGGACTGGAAACAAGCATCCTAGGACCGGTTTCGGGCTTTCAGCCCTCGTCAGCCAGGATAGCTTGATTCCAGTGGCATGGAGAGCACTGGACTCACGTCTGAGCATACCCTTCCCACTCGGGGTGACAAATGCAAAAACAACAATTGATGGACAGAATGCAGAACAATGTCATACATTCACCCCAGTACAGAGATCTGGGCCTAAATCCATCGTTTTGTTGCTCACCATGCCATTCCAGTTTGAACCCAGCGATATGCAAATCAGTCTTGACCCTGTGCCCCATGGGAACAGTCCAGCCCGAACTGCCAAGCCAGGTCCTCCCTGGACTGGAAACAAGCATCCTAGGACCGGTTTCGGGCTTTCAGCCCTCGTCAGCCAGGATAGCTTGATTCCAGTGGCATGGAGAGCACGAGACTCACGTCTGAGCATACCCTTCCCACTCTGGGTGACAAATGCAAAAACAACAATTGATGGACAGAATGCAGAACAATGTCATACATTCACCCCAGTACAGAGATCTGGGCCTAAATCCATCGTTTTTTTGCTCACCATGCCATTCCAGTTTGAACCCAGCCATATGCAAATCAGTCTTGACCCTGTGCCCCATGGGAACAGTCCAGCCCGAACTGCCAAGCCAGTTCCTCCCTGGACTGGAAACAAGCATCCTAGGATCGGTTTAGGGCTTTCAGCCCTCGTCAGCCAGGATAGCTTGATTCCAGTGGCATGGAGAGCACGGGAATCACGTCTGAGCATACCCTTCCCACTCGGGGTGACAAATGCAAAAACAACAATTGATGGACAGAATGCAGAACAATGTCATACATTCAACCCAGTACAGAGATCTGGGCCTAAATCCATCGTTTTTTTGCTCACCATGCCATTCCAGTTTGAACCCAGCCATATGCAAATCAGTCTTGACCCTGTTCCCCATGGGAACAGTCCAGCCAGAACTGCCAAGCCAGGTCATCCCTGGACTGGAAACACGCATCCTAGGACCGGTTTCGGGCTTTCAGCCCTCGTCAGCCAGGATAGCTTGATTCCAGTGACATGGAGAGCACGGGACTCACGTCTGAGCATACACTTCCCACTCGGGGTGACAAATGAAAAAACAACAATTGATGGACAGAATGCAGAACAATGTAATACATTCACCCCAGTACAGAGATCTGGGCCTAAATCCATCGTTTTTTTGCTCACCATGCCATTCCAGTTTGAACCCAGCCATATGCAAATCAGTCTTGACCCTGTGCCCCATGGGAACAGTCCAGCCCGAACTGCCAAGCCAGGTCCTCCCTGGACTGGAAACAAGCATCCTAGGACCGGTTTCGGGCTTTCAGCCCTCGTCAGCCAGGATAGCTTGATTCCAGTGGCATGGAGAGCACGGGATTCACGTCTGAGCATACCCTTCGCACTCGGGGTGACAAATGCAAAAACAACAATTGATGGACAGAATGCAGAACAATGTCATACATTCACCCCAGTACAGAGATCTGGGCCTAAATCCATCGTTTTTTTGCTCACCATGCCATTCCAGTTTGAACCCAGCCATATGCAAATCAGTCTTGACCCTGTGCCCCATGGGAACAGTCCAGCCCGAACTGCCAAGCCAGGTCCTCCTTGGACTGGAAACAAGCATCCTAGGAACGGTTTTGGGCTTTCGGCCCTCGTCAGCCAGGATAGCTTGATTCCAGAGGCATGGAGAGCACGGGACTCACGTCTGAGCATACCCTTCCCACTCGGGGTGACAAATGCAAAAACAATAATTGATGGACAGAATGCAGAACAATGTCATACATTCACCCCAGTACAGAGATCTGGGCCTAAATCCATCGTTTTTTTGCTCACCATGCCATTCCAGTTTGAACCCAGCCATATGCAAATCAGTCTTGACCCTGTGCCCCATGGGAACAGTCCAGCCCGAACTGCCAAGCCAGGTCCTCCCTGGACTGGAAACAAGCATCCTAGGACTGGTTTCGGGCTTAAAGCCCTCGTCAGCCAGGATAGCTTGATTCCAGTGGCATGGAGAGCACGGGACTCACGTCTGAGAATACCCTTCCCATCGGGGTGACAAATGCAAAAACAACAATTGATGGACAGAATGCAGAACAATGTCATAAATTCAACCCAGTACAGAGATCTGGGCCTAAATCCATCGTTTTTTTGCTCACCATGCCATTCCAGTTTGAACCCAGCCATATGCAAATCAGTCTTGACCCTGTGCCCCATGGGAACAGTCCAGCCCGAACTTCCAAGCCAGGTCCTCCCTGGACTGGAAACAAGCATCCTAGGACCGGTTTCGGGCTTTCAGCCCTCGTCAGCCAGGATAGCTTGATTCCAGTGGCATGGAGAGCACGGGACTCACGTCTGAGCATACCCTTCCCACTCGGGGTGACAAATGCAAAAACAACAATTGATGGACAGAATGCAGAACAATGTCATACATTCACCCCAGTACAGAGATCTGGGCCTAAATCCATCGTTTTTTTGCTCACCATGCCATTGCAGTTTGAACCCAGCCATATGCAAATCAGTCTTGACCCTGTGCCCCATGGGAACAGTCCAGCCCGAACTGCCAAGCCAGGTCCTCCCTGGACTGGAAACAAGCATCCTAGGACCGGTTTCGGGCTTTCAGCCCTCGTAAGCCAGGATAGCTTGATTCCAGTTGCATGGAGAGCACGGGACTCACGTCTGAGCATACCCTTCCCACTCGGGGTGACAAATGCAAAAACAACAATTGATGGACAGAATGCAGAACAATGTCATACATTCACCCCAGTACAGAGATCTGGGCCTAAATCCATCGTTTTTTTGCTCACCATGCCATTCCAGTTTGAACCCAGCCATATGCAAATCAGTCTTGACCCTGTGCCCCATGGGAACAGTCCAGCCCGAACTGCCAAGCCAGGTCCTCCCTGGACTGGAAACAAGCATCCTAGGACCGGTTTCGGGCTGTCAGCCCTCGTCAGCCAGGATAGCTTGATTCCAGTGGCATGAAGACCACGGGATTCACGTCTGACCATACCCTTCGCACTCGGGGTGACAAATGCAAAAACAACAATTGATGGACAGAATGCAGAGCAATGTCATACATTCACCCCAGTACAGAGATCTGGGCCTAAATCCATCGTTTTTTTGCTCACCATGCCATTCCAGTTTGAACCCAGCCATATGCAAATCAGTCTTGACCCTGTGCCCCATGGGAACAGTCCAGCCCGAACTGCCAAGCCAGGTCCTCCTTGGACTGGAAACAAGCATCCTAGGAACGGTTTTGGGCTTTCGGCCCTCGTCAGCCAGGATAGCTTGATTCCAGAGGCATGGAGAGCACGGGACTCACGTCTGAACATACCCTTCCCACTCGAGGTGACAAATGCAAAAACAACAATTGATGGACAGAATGCAGAACAATGTCATACATTCACCCCAGTACAGAGATCTGGGCCTAAATCCATCGTTTTTTTGCTCACCATGCCATTCCAGTTTGAACCCAGCCATATGCAAATCAGTCTTGACCCTGTGCCCCATGGGAACAGTCCAGCCCGAACTGCCAAGCCAGGTCCTCCCTGGACTGGAAACAAGCATCCTAGGACCGGTTTCGGGCTTAAAGCCCTCGTCAGCCAGGATAGCTTGATTCCAGTGGCATGGAGAGCACGGGACTCACGTCTGAGCATACCCTTCCCACTCGGGGTGACAAATGCAAAAACAACAATTGATGGACAGAATGCAGAACAATGTCATACATTCAACCCAGTACAGAGATCTGGGCCTAAATCCATCGTTTTTTTGCTCACCATGCCATTCCAGTTTGAACCCAGCCATATGCAAATCAGTCTTGACCCTGTGCCCCATGGGAACAGTCCAGCCAGAACTGCCAAGCCAGGTCATCCCTGGACTGGAAACACGCATCCTAGGACCGGTTTCGGGCTTTCAGCCCTCGTCAGCCAGGATAGCTTGATTCCAGTGACATGGAGAGCACGGGACTCACGTCTGAGTATACCCTTCCCACTCGGGGTGACAAATACAAAAACAACAATTGATGGACAGAATGCAGAACAATGTCATACATTCACCCCAGTACAGAGATCTGGGCCTAAATCCATCGTTTTTTTGCTCACCATGCCATTCCAGTTTGAACCCAGCCATATGCAAATCAGTCTTGACCCTGTGCCCCATGGGAACAGTCCAGCCCGAACTGCCAAGCCAGGTCCTCCCTGGACTGGAAACAAGCATCCGAGGACCGGTTTCGGGCTTTCAGCCCTCGTCAGCCAGGATAGCTTGATTCCAGTGGCATGGAGAGCACGGGATTCACATCTGAGCATACCCTTCGCACTCGGGGGTGACAAATGCAAAAACAACAATTGATGGACAGAATGCAGAACAATGTCATACATTCACCCCAGTACAGAGATCTGGGCCTAAATCCATCGTTTTTTTGCTCACCATGCCATTCCAGTTTGAACCCAGCAATTTGCAAATCAGTCTTGACCCTGTGCCTCATGGGAACAGTCCAGCCCGAACTGCCAAGCCAGGTCCTCCTTGGACTGGAAACAAGCATCCTAGGAACGGTTTTGGGCTTTGGGCCCTCGTCAGCCAGGATAGCTTGATTCCAGAGGCATGGAGAGCACGGGACTCACGTCTGAGCATACCCTTCCCACTCGGGGTGACAAATGCAAAAACAACAATTGATGGACAGAATGCAGAACAATGTCATACATTCACCCCAGTACAGAGATCTGGGCCTAAATCCATCGTTTTTTTGCTCACCATGCCATTCCAGTTTGAACCCAGCCATATGCAAATCAGTCTTGACCCTGTGCCCCATGGGAACAGTCCAGCCCGAACTGCCAAGCCAGGTCCTCCCTGGACTGGAAACAAGCATCCTAGGACCGGTTTCGGGCTTAAAGCCCTCGTCAGCCAGGATAGCTTGATTCCAGTGGCATGGAGAGCACGGGACTCACGTCTGAGAATACCCTTCCCATCGGGGTGACAAATGCAAAAACAACAATTGATGGACAGAATGCAGAACAATGTCATAAATTCACCCCAGTACAGAGATCTGGGCCTAAATCCATCGTTTTTTTGCTCACCATGCCATTCCAGTTTGAACCCAGCCATATGCAAATCAGTCTTGACCCTGTGCCCCATGGGAACAGTCCAGCCCGAACTTCCAAGCCAGGTCCTCCCTGGACTGGAAACAAGCATCCTAGGACCGGTTTCGGGCTTTCAGCCCTCGTCAGCCAGGATAGCTTGATTCCAGTGGCATGGAGAGCACGGGACTCACGTCTGAGCATACCCTTCCCACTCGGGGTGACAAATGCAAAAACAACAATTGATGGACAGAATGCAGAACAATGTCATACATTCACCCCAGTACAGAGATCTGGGCCTAAATCCATCGTTTTTTTGCTCACCATGCCATTGCAGTTTGAACCCAGCCATATGCAAATCAGTCTTGACCCTGTGCCCCATGGGAACAGTCCAGCCCGAACTGCCAAGCCAGGTACTCCCTGGACTGGAAACAAGCATCCTAGGACCGGTTTCGGGCTTTCAGCCCTCGTCAGCCAGGATAGCTTGATTCCAGTGGAATGGAGAGCACGGGATTCACGTCTGAGCATACCCTTCGCACTCGGGGTGACAAATGCAAAAACAACAATTGATGGACAGAATGCAGAACAATGTCATACATTCACCCCAGTACAGAGATCTGGGCCTAAATCCATCGTTTTTTTGCTCACCATGCCATTCCAGTTTGAACCCAGCCATATGCAAATCAGTCTTGACCCTGTGCCCCATGGGAACAGTCCAGCCCGAACTGCCAAGCCAGGTCCTCCCTGGACTGGAAACAAGCATCCTAGGACCGGTTTCGGGCTTAAAGCCTTTGTCAGCCAGGATAGCTTGATTCCAGTGGCATGGAGAGCACGGGACTCACGTCTGAGCATACCCTTCCCACTCGGGGTGACAAATGCAAAAACAACAATTGATGGACAGAATGCAGAACAATGTCATACATTCACCCCAGTACAGAGATCTGGGCCTAAATCCATCGTTTTTTTGCTCACCATGCCATTGCAGTTTGAACCCAGCCATATGCAAATCAGTCTTGACACTGTGGCCCATGGGAACAGTCCAGCCCGAACTGCCAAGCCAGGTCCTTCCTGGACTGGAAACAAGCATCCTAGGACCGGTTTCGGGCTTTCAGCCCTCGTAAGCCAGGATAGCTTGATTCCAGTGGCATGGAGAGCACGGGACTCACGTCTGAGCATACCCTTCCCACTCGGGGTGACAAATGCAAAAACAACAATTGATGGACAGAATGCAGAACAATGTCATACATTCACCCCAGTACAGAGATCTGGGCCTAAATCCATCGTTTTTTTGCTCACCATGCCATTCCAGTTTGAACCCAGCCATATGCAAATCAGTCTTGACCCTGTGCCCCATGGGAACAGTCCAGCCCGAACTGCCAAGCCAGGTCCTCCCTGGACTGGAAACAAGCATCCTAGGACCGGTTTCGGGCTTTCAGCCCTCGTCAGCCTGGATAGCTTGATTCCAGTGGCATGGAGAGCACGGGACTCACGTCTGAGCATACCCTTCCCACTCGGGGTGACAAATGCAAAAACAACAATTGATGGACAGAATGCAGAACAATGTCATACATTCACCCCAGTACAGAGATCTGGGCCTAAATCCATCGTTTTTTTGCTCACCATGCCATTCCAGTTTGAACCCAGCCATATGCAAATCAGTCTTGACCCTGTGCCCCATGGGAACAGTCCAGCCCGAACTGCCAAGCCAGGTCCTCCCTGGACTGGAAACAAGCATCCTAGGACCGGTTTCGGGCTTAAAGCCCTCGTCAGCCAGGATAGCTTGATTCCAGTGGCATGGAGAGCACGGGACTCACGTCTGAGCATACCCTTCCCACTCGGGGTGACAAATGCAAAAACAACAATTGATGGACAGAATGCAGAACAATGTCATACATTCACCCCAGTACAGAGATCTGGGCCTAAATCCATCGTTTTTTTGCTCACCATGCCATTCCAGTTTGAACCCAGCCATATGCAAATCAGTCTTGACCCTGTGCCCCATGGGAACAGTCCAGCCCGAACTGCCAAGCCAGGTCCTTCCTGGACTGGAAACAAGCATCCTAGGACCGGTTTCGGGCTTTCAGCCCTCGTAAGCCAGGATAGCTTGATTCCAGTGGCATGGAGAGCACGGGACTCACGTCTGAGCATACCCTTCCCACTCGGGGTGACAAATGCAAAAACAACAATTGATGGACAGAATGCAGAACAATGTCATACATTCACCCCAGTACAGAGATCTGGGCCTAAACCCATCGTTTTTTTGCTCACCATGCCATTCCAGTTTGAACCCAGCCATATGCAAATCAGTCTTGACCCTGTGCCCCATGGGAACAGTCCAGCCCGAACTGCCAAGCCAGGTCCTCCCTGGACTGGAAACAAGCATCCTAGGACCGGTTTCGGGCTTAAAGCCCTCGTCAGCCAGGATAGCTTGATTCCAGTGGCATGCAGAGCACGGGACTCACGTCTGAGCATACCCTTCCCACTCAGGGTGACAAATGCAAAAACAACAATTGATGGACAGAATGCAGAACAATGTCATAAATTCACCCCAGTACAAAGATCTGGGCCTAAATCCATCAATTTTTTGCTCACCATGCCATTCCAGTTTGAACCCAGCCATATGCAAATCAGTCTTGACCCTGAGCCCCATGGGAACAGTCCAGCCCGAACTTCCAAGCCAGGTCCTCCCTGGACTGGAAACAAGCATCCTAGGACCGGTTTCGGGCTTTCAGCCCTCGTCAGCCAGGATAGCTTGATTCCAGTGGCATGGAGAGCACGGGACTCACGTCTGAGCATACCCTTCCCACTCGGGGTGACAAATGCAAAAACAACAATTGATGGACAGAATGCAGAACAATGTCATACATTCACCCCAGTACAGAGATCTGGGCCTAAATCCATCGTTTTTTTGCTCACCATGCCATTCCAGTTTGAACCCAGCCATATGCAAATCAGTCTTGACCCTGTGCCCCATGGGAACAGTCCAGCCCGAACTGCCAAGCCAGGTCCTCCCTGGACTGGAAACAAGCATCCTAGGACCGGTTTCGGGCTTTCAGCCCTCGTCAGCCAGGATAGCTTGATTCCAGTGGCATAGAGAGCACGGGACTCACGTCTGAGCATACCCTGCCCACTCGGGGTGACAAATGCAAAACAACAATTGATGGACAGAATGCAGAACAATGTCATACATTCACCCCAGTACAGAGATCTGGGCCTAAATCCATCGTTTTTTTGCTCACCATGCCATTCCAGTTTGAACTCAGCCATATGCAAATCAGTCTTGACCCTGTGCCCCATGGGAAAAGTCCAGCCCGAACTGCCAAGCCAGGTCCTCCCTGGACTGGAAACAAGCATCCTAGGACCAGTTTCGGGCTTTCAGCCCTCGTCAGCCAGGATAGCTTGATTCCAGTGGCATGAAGAGCACGGGACTCACGTCTGAGCATACCCTTCCCACTCGGGGTGACAAATGCAAAAACAACAATTGATGGACAGAATGCAGAACAATGACATACATTCACCCCAGTCCAGAGATCTGGGCCTAAATCCATCGTTTTTTTGCTCACCATGCCATTCCAGTTTGAACCCAGCCATATGCAAATCAGTCTTGACCCTGTGCCCATGGGAACAGTCCAGCCCGAACTGCCAAGCCAGGTCCTCCCTGGACTGGAAACAAGCATCCTAGAACCGGTTTCGGGCTTTCAGCCCTCGTCAGCCAGGATAGCTTGATTCCAGTGGCATGGAGAGCACGGGACTCACGTCTGAGCATACCCTTCCCACTCGGGGTGACAAATGCAAAAACAACAATTGATGGACAGAATGCAGAACAATGTCATACATTCACCTCAGTACAGAGATCTGGGCCTAAATCCATCGTTTTTTTGCTCATCATGCCATTCCAGTTTGAACCCAGCCATATGCAAATCAGTCTTGACCCTGTGCCCCATGGGAACAGTCCAGCCCGAACTGCCAAGCCAGGTCCTCCCTGGACTGGACACAAGTATTCTAGGACCGGTTTCGGGCTTTCAGCCCTCGTCAGCCAGGATAGCTTGATTCCAGTGGCATGGAGAGCACGGGACTCACGTCTGAGCATACCCTTCCCACTCGGGGTGACAAATGCAAAAACAACAATTGATGGACAGAATGCAGAACAATGTCATACATTCACCCCAGTACAGAGATCTGGGCCTAAATCCATCGTTTTTTTGCTCACCATGCCATTCCAGTTTGAACCCAGCCATATGCAAATCAGTCTTGACCCTGTGCCCCATGGGATCAGTCCAGCCCGAACTGCCAAGCCAGGTCCTCCCTGGACTGGAGACAAGCATCCTTGGACCGGTTTCAGGCTTTCAGCCCTCGTCAGCCAGGATAGGTTGATTCCAGTAGCATGGAGAGCACGGGACTCACGTCTGAGCATACCCTTCCCACTCGGGTTGACAAATGCAAAAACAACAATTGATGGACAGAATGCAGAACAATGTCATACATTCACCCCAGTACAGAGATCTGGGCCTAAATCCATCGTTTTTTTGCTCACCATGCCATTCCAGTTTGAACCCAGCCATATGCAAATCAGTCTTGACCCTGTGCCCCATGGAAACAGTCCAGCCCGAACTGCCAAGCCAGGTCCTCCCTGGACTGGAAACAAGCATCCTAGGACCAGTTTCGGGCTTTCAGCCCTCGTCAGCCAGGATAGCTTGATTCCAGTGGCATGGAGAGCACGGGACTCACGTCTGAGCATACCCTGCCCACTCGGGGTGACAAATGCAAAACAACAATTGATGGACAGAATGCAGAACAATGTCATACATTCACCCCAGTACAGAGATCTGGGCCTAAATCCATCGTTTTTTTGCTCACCATGCCATTCCAGTTTGAACCCAGCCATATGCAAATCAGTCTTGACCCTGTGCCCCATGGGAACAGTCCAGCCCGAACTGCCAAGCCAGGTCCTCCCTGGACTGGAAACAAGCATCCTAGGACCGGTTTCGGGCTTTCAGCCCTCGTCAGCCAGGATAGCTTGATTCCAGTGGCATGGAGAGCACGGGACTCACGTCTGAGCATACCCTTCCCACTCGGGGTGACAAATGCAAAAACAACAATTGATGGACAGAATGCAGAACAATGTCATACATTCACCCCAGTACAGAGATCTGGGCCTAAATCCATCATTTTCTTGCTCACCATGCCATTCCAGTTTGAACCCAGCCATATGCAAATCAGTCTTGACCCTGTGCCCCATGGGAAAAGTCCAGCCCGAACTGCCAAGCCAGGTCCTCCCTGGACTGGAAACAAGCATCCTAGGACCGGTTTCGGGCTTTCAGCCCTCGTCAGCCAGGATAGCTTGATTCCAGTGGCATGGAGAGCACGGGACTCACGTCTGAGCATACCCTTCCCACTCGGGGTGACAAATGCAAAAACAACAATTGATGGACAGAATGCAGAACAATGTCATACATTCACCCCAGTCCAGAGATCTGGGCCTAAATCCATCGTTTTTTTGCTCACCATGCCATTCCAGTTTGAACCCAGCCATGTGCAAATCAGTCTTGACCCTGTGCCCATGGGAACAGTCCAGCCCGAACTGCCAAGCCAGGTCCTCCCTGGACTGGAAACAAGCATCCTAGAACCGGTTTCGGGCTTTCAGCCCTCGTCAGCCAGGATAGCTTGATTCCAGTGGCATGGAGAGCACGGGACTCACGTCTGAGCATACCCTTCCCACTCGGGGTGACAAATGCAAAAACAACAATTGATGGACAGAATGCAGAACAATGTCATACATTCACCCCAGTACAGAGATCTGGGCCTAAATCCATCGTTTTTTTGCTCACCATGCCATTCCAGTTTGAACCCAGCCATATGCAAATCAGTCTTGACCCTGTGCCCCATGGGAACAGTCCAGCCCAAACTGCCAAGCCAGGTCCTCCCTGGACTGGAAACAAGCATCCTAGGACTGGTTTCGGGCTTTCAGCCCTCGTCAGCCAGGATAGCTTGATTCCAGTGGCATGGAGAGCATGGGACTCACGTCTGAGCATACCCTTCCCACTCGGGGTGACAAATGCAAAAACAACAATTGATGGACAGAATACAGAACAATGTCATACATTCACCCCAGTACAGAGATCTGGGCCTAAATCCATCGTTTTTTTGCTCACCATGCCATTCCAGTTTGAACCCAGCCATATGCAAATCAGTCTTGACCCTGTGCCCCATGGGAACAGTCCAGCCCGAACTGCCAAGCCAGGTCCTCCCTGGACTGGAAACAAGCATCATAGGACCGGTTTCGGGCTTTCAGCCCTTGTCAGCCAGGATAGCTTGATTCCAGTGGCATGGAGAGCACGGGACTCACGTCTGAGCATACCCTGCCCACTCGGGGTGACAAATGCAAAACAACAATTGATGGACAGAATGCAGAACAATGTCATACATTCACCCCAGTACAGAGATCTGGGCCTAAATCCATCGTTTTTTTGCTCACCATGCCATTCCAGTTTGAACCCAGCCATATGCAAATCAGTCTTGACCCTGTGCCCCATGGGAACAGTCCAGCCCGAACTGCCAAGCCAGGTCCTCCCTGGACTGGAAACAAGCATCCTAGGACCGGTTTCGAGCTTTCAGCCCTCGTCAGCCAGGATAGCTTGATTCCAGTGGCATGGAGAGCACGGGACTCACGTCTGAGCATACCCTTCCCACTCGGGGTGACAAATGCAAAAACAACAATTGATGGACAGAATGCAGAACAATGTCATACATTCACCCCAGTCCAGAGATCTGGGCCTAAATCCATCGTTTTTTTGCTCACCATGCCATTCCAGTTTGAACCCAGCCATATGCAAATCAGTCTTGACCCTGTGCCCATGGGAACAGTCCAGCCCGAACTGCCAAGCCAGGTCCTCCCTGGACTGGAAACAAGCATTCTAGAACCGGTTTCGGGCTTTCAGCCCACGTCAGCCAGGATAGCTTGATTCCAGTGGCATGGAGAGCACGGGACTCACGTCTGAGCATACCCTTCCCACTCGGGGTGACAAATGCAAAAACAACAATTGATGGACAGAATGCAGAACAATGTCATACATTCACCCCAGTACAGAGATCTGGGCCTAAATCCATCGTTTTTTTGCTCACCATGCCATTCCAGTTTGAACCCAGCCATATGCAAATCAGTCTTGACCCTGTGCCCCATGGGAACAGTCCAGCCTGAACTGCCAAGCCAGGTCCTCCCTGGACTGGAAACAAGTATTCTAGGACCGGTTTTGGGCTTTCAGCCCTCGTCAGCCAGGATAGCTTGATTCCAGTGGCATGGAGAGCACGGGACTCACGTCTGAGCATACCCTTCCCACTCGGGGTGACAAATGCAAAAACAACAATTGATGGACAGAATGCAGAACAATGTCATACATTCACCCCAGTACAGAGCTCTGGGCCTAAATCCATCGTTTTTTTGCTCACCATGCCATTCCAGTTTGAACCCAGCCATATGCAAATCAGTCTTGACCCTGTGCCCCATGGGAACAGTCCAGCCCGAACTGCCAAGCCAGGTCCTCCCTGGACTGGAAACAAGTATCCTAGGACCGGTTTCGGGCTTTCAGCCCTCGTCAGCCAGGATAGCTTGATTCCAGTGGCATGGAGAGCACGGGACTCACGTCTGAGCATACCCTTCCCACTCGGGGTGACAAATGCAAAAACAACAATTGATGGACAGAATGCAGAACAATGTCATACATTCACCCCAGTACAGAGCTCTGGGCCTAAATCCATCGTTTTTTTGCTCACCATGCCATTCCAGTTTGAACCCAGCCATATGCAAATCAGTCTTGACCCTGTGCCCCATGGGAACAGTCCAGCCCGAACTGCCAAGCCAGGTCCTCCCTGGACTGGAAACAAGTAGCCTAGGACCGGTTTCGGGCTTTCAGCCCTCGTCAGCCAGGATAGCTTGATTCCAGTGGCATGGAGAGCACGGGACTCACGTCTGAGCATACCCTTCCCTCTCGGGGTGACAAATGCAAAAACAACAATTGATGGACAGAATGCAGAACAATGTCATACATTCACCCCAGTATAGAGATCTGGGCCTAAATCCATCGTTTTTTTGCTCACCATGCCATTCCAGTTTGAACCCAGCCATATGCAAATCAGTCTTGACCCTGTGCCCCATGGGAACAGTCCAGCCCGAACTGCCAAGCCAGGTCCTCCCTGGACTGGAAACAAGCATCCTAGGACCGGTTTCGGGCTTTCAGCCCTCGTCAGCCAGGATAGCTTGATTCCAGTGGCATGGAGAGCACGGGACTCACGTCTGAGCATACCCTTCCCACTCGGGGTGACAAATGCAAAACCAACAATTGATGGACAGAATGCAGAACAATGTCATACATTCACCCCAGTACAGAGATCTGGGCCTAAATCCATCGTTTTTTTGCTCACCATGCCATTCCAGTTTGAACCCAGGCTTATGCAAATCAGTCTTGACCCTGTGCCCCATGGGAACAGTCCAGCCCGAACTGCCAAGCCAGGTCCTCCCTGGACTGGAAACAAGTATTCTAGGACCGGTTTCGGGCTTTCAGCCCTCGTCAGCCAGGATAGCTTGATTCCAGTGGCATGGAGAGCACGGGACTCACGTCTGAGCATGCCCTTCCCACTCGGGGTGACAAATGCAAAAACAACAATTGATGGACAGAATGCAGAACAATGTCATACATTCACCCCAGTACAGAGATCTGGGCCTAAATCCATCGTTTTTTTGCTCACCATGCCATTCCAGTTTGAACCCAGCCATATGCAAATCAGTCTTGACCCTGTGCCCCATGGGAACAGTCCAGCCCGAACTGCCAAGCCAGGTCCTCCCTGGACTGGAGACAAGCATCCTTGGACCGGTTTCAGGCTTTCAGCCCTCGTCAGCCAGGATAGGTTGATTCCAGTAGCATGGAGAGCACGGGACTCACGTCTGAGCATACCCTTCCCACTCGGGTTGACAAATGCAAAAACAACAATTGATGGACAGAATGCAGAACAATGTCATACATTCACCCCAGTACAGAGATCTGGGCCTAAATCCATCGTTTTTTTGCTCACCATGCCATTCCAGTTTGAACCCAGCCATATGCAAATCAGTCTTGACCCTGTGCCCCATGGAAACAGTCCAGCCCGAACTGCCAAGCCAGGTCCTCCCTGGACTGGAAACAAGCATCCTAGGACCGGTTTCGGGCTTTCAGCCCTCGTCAGCCAGGATAGCTTGATTCCAGTGGCATGGAGAGCACGGGACTCACGTCTGAGCATACCCTGCCCACTCGGGGTGACAAATGCAAAACAACAATTGATGGACAGAATGCAGAACAATGTCATACATTCACCCCAGTACAGAGATCTGGGCCTAAATCCATCGTTTTTTTGCTCACCATGCCATTCCAGTTTGAACCCAGCCATATGCAAATCAGTCTTGACCCTGTGCCCCATGGGAACAGTCCAGCCCGAACTGCCAAGCCAGGTCCTCCCTGGACTGGAAACAAGCATCCTAGGACCGGTTTCGGGCTTTCAGCCCTCGTCAGCCAGGATAGCTTGATTCCAGTGGCATGGAGAGCACGGGACTCACGTCTGAGCATACCCTTCCCACTCGGGGTGACAAATGCAAAAACAACAATTGATGGACAGAATGCAGAACAATGTCATACATTCACCCCAGTACAGAGATCTGGGCCTAAATCCATCATTTTCTTGCTCACCATGCCATTCCAGTTTGAACCCAGCCATATGCAAATCAGTCTTGACCCTGTGCCCCATGGGAAAAGTCCAGCACGAATTGCCAAGCCAGGTCCTCCCTGGACTGGAAACAAGCATCCTAGGACCGGTTTCGCGCTTTCAGCCCTCGTCAGCCAGGATAGCTTGATTCCAGTGGCATGGAGAGCACGGGACTCACGTCTGAGCATACCCTTCCCACTCGGGGTGACAAATGCAAAAACAATTGATGGACAGAATGCAGAACAATGTCATACATTCACCCCAGTCCAGAGATCTGGGCCTAAATCCATCGTTTTTTTGCTCACCATGCCATTCCAGTTTGAACCCAGCCATAGGCAAATCAGTCTTGAGCCTGTGCCCATGGGAACAGTCCAGCCCGAACTGCCAAGCCAGGTCCTCCCTGGACTGGAAACAAGCATCCTAGAACCGGTTTCGGGCTTTCAGCCCTCGTCAGCCAGGATAGCTTGATTCCAGTGGCATGGAGAGCACGGGACTCACGTCTGAGCATACCCTTCCCACTCGGGGTGACAAATGCAAAAACAACAATTGATGGACAGAATGCAGAACAATGTCATACATTCACCCCAGTACAGAGATCTGGGCCTAAATCCATTGCTTTTTTGCTCACCATGCCATTCCAGTTTGAACACAGCCATATGCAAATCAGTCTAGACCCTGTGCCCCATGGGAACAGTCCAGCCCGAACTGCCAAGCCAGGTCCTCCCTGGACTGGAAACAAGTATTCTAGGACCGGTTTCGGGCTTTCAGCCCTCGTCAGCCAGGATAGCTTGATTCCAGTGGCATGGAGAGCACGGGACTCACGTCTGAGCATACCCTTCCCACTCGGGGTGACAAATGCAAAAACAACAATTGATGGACAGAATGCAGAACAATGTCATACATTCACCCCAGTACAGAGCTCTGGGCCTAAATCCATCGTTTTTTTGCTCACCATGCCATTCCAGTTTGAACCCAGCCATATGCAAATCAGTCTTGACCCTGTGCCCCATGGGAACAGTCCAGCCCGAACTGCCAAGCCAGGTCCTCCCTGGACTGGAAACAAGTATCCTAGGACCGGTTTAAGGCTTTCAGCCCTCGTCAGCCAGGATAGCTTGATTCCAGTGGCATGGAGAGCACGGGACTCACGTCTGAGCATACCCTTCCCACTCGGGGTGACAAATGCAAAAACAACAATTGATGGACAGTATGCAGAACAATGTCATACATTCACCCCAGTACAGAGATCTGGGCCTAAATCCATCGTTTTTTTGCTCACCATGCCATTCCAGTTTGAACCCAGCAATATGCAAATCAGTCTTGACCCTGTGCCCCATGGGAACAGTCCAGCCCGAACTGCCAAGCCAGGTCCTCCCTGGACTGGAAACAAGCATCCTAGGACCGGTTTCGGGCTTTCAGCCCTCGTCAGCCAGGATAGCTTGATTCCAGTGGCATGGAGAGCACGGGACTCACGTCTGAGCATACCCTGCCCACTCGGGGTGACAAATGCAAAACAACAATTGATGGACAGAATGCAGAACAATGTCATACATTCACCCCAGTACAGAGATCTGGGCCTAAATCCATCGTTTTTTTGCTCACCATGCCATTCCAGTTTGAACCCAGGCATATGCAAATCAGTCTTGACCCTGTGCCCCATGGGAACAGTCCAGCCCGCACTGCCAAGCCAGGTCCTCCCTGGACTGGAAACAAGCATCCTAGGACCGGTTTCGGGCTTTCAGCCCTCGTCAGCCAGGATAGCTTGATTCCAGTGGCATGGAGAGCACGGGACTCACGTCTGAGCATACCCTTCCCACTCGGGGTGACAAATGCAAAAACAACAATTGATGGACAGAATGTAGAACAATGTCATACATTAACCCCAGTACAGAGATCTGGGCCTAAATCCATCATTTTTTTCCTCACCTTGCCATTCCAGTTTGCACCCAGCCATATGCAAATCAGTCTTGACCCTGTGCCCCATGGGAAAAGTCCAGCCCGAACTGCCAAGCCAGGTCCTCCCTGGACTGGAATAAGCATCCTAGGACCGGTTTCGGGCTTTCAGCCCTCGTCAGCCAGGATAGCTTGATTCCAGTGGCATGGAGAGCACGGGACTCACGTCTGAGCATACCCTTCCCACTCGGGGTGACAAATGCAAAAACAACAATTGATGGACAGAATGCAGAACAATGTCATACATTCACCCCAGTACAGAGATCTGGGCCTAAATCCATCGTTTTTTCGCTCACCATGCCATTCCAGTTTGAACCCAGCCATATGCAAATCAGTCTTGACCCTGTGCCCCATGGGAACAGTCCAGCCCGAACTGCCAAGCCAGGTCCTCCCTGGACTGGAAACAAGTATTCTAGGACCGGTTTCGGGCTTTCAGCCCTCGTCAGCCAGGATAGCTTGATTCCAGTGGCATGGAGAGCACGGGACTCACGTCTGAGCATACCCTTCCCACTCGGGGTGACAAATGCAAAAACAACAATTGATGGACAGAATGCAGAACAATGTCATACATTCACCCCAGTACAGAGATCTAGGCCTAAATCCATCGTTTTTTTGCTCACCATGCCATTCCAGTTTGAACCCAGCCATATGCAAATCAGTCTTGACCCTGTGCCCATGGGAACAGTCCAGCCCGAACTGCCAAGCCAGGTCCTCCCTGGACTGGAAACAAGCATCCTAGAACCGGTTTCGGGCTTTCAGCCCTCGTCAGCCAGGATAGCTTGATTCCAGTGGCATGGAGAGCACGGGACTCACGTCTGAGCATACCCTTCCCACTCGGGGTGACAAATGCAAAAACAACAATTGATGGACAGAATGCAGAACAATGTCATACATTCACCCCAGTACAGAGATCTGGGCCTAAATCCATTGTTTTTTTGCTCACCATGCCATTCCAGTTTGAACACAGCCATATGCAAATCAGTCTAGACCCTGTGCCCCATGGGAACAGTCCAGCCCGAACTGCCAAGCCAGGTCCTCCCTGGACTGGAAACAAGTATTCTAGTACCGGTTTCGGGCTTTCAGCCCTCGTCAGCCAGGATAGCTTGATTCCAGTGGCATGGAGAGCACGGGACTCACGTCTGAGCATACCCTTCCCACTCGGGGTGACAAATGCAAAAACAACAATTGATGGACAGAATGCAGAACAATGTCATACATTCACCCCAGTACAGAGATCTGGGCCTAAATCCATCGTTTTTTTGCTCACCATGCCATTCCAGTTTGAACCCAGCCATATGCAAATCAGTCTTGACCCTGTGCCCCATGGGAACAGTCCAGCCCAAACTGCCAAGCCAGGTCCTCCCTGGACTGGAAACAAGCATCCTAGGACTGGTTTCGGGCTTTCAGCCCTCGTCAGACAGGATAGCTTGATTCCAGTGGCATGGAGAGCATGGGACTCACGTCTGAGCATACCCTTCCCACTCGGGGTGACAAATGCAAAAACAACAATTGATGGACAGAATACAGAACAATGTCATACATTCACCCCAGTACAGAGATCTGGGCCTAAATCCATCGTTTTTTTGCTCACCATGCCATTCCAGTTTGAACCCAGCCATATGCAAATCAGTCTTGACCCTGTGCCCCATGGGAACAGTCCAGCCCGAACTGCCAAGCCAGGTCCTCCCTGGACTGGAAACAAGCATCCTAGGACCGGTTTCGGGCTTTCAGCCCTTGTCAGCCAAGATAGCTTGATTCCAGTGGCATGGAGAGCACGGGACTCACGTCTGAGCATACCCTGCCCACTCGGGGTGACAAATGCAAAACAACAATTGATGGACAGAATGCAGAACAATGTCATACATTCACCCCAGTACAGAGATCTGGGCCTAAATCCATCGTTTTTTTGCTCACCATGCCATTCCAGTTTGAACCCAGCCATATGCAAATCAGTCTTGACCCTGTGCCCCATGGGAACAGTCCAGCCCGAACTGCCAAGCCAGGTCCTCCCTGGACTGGAAACAAGCATCCTAGGACCGGTTTCGAGCTTTCAGCCCTCGTCAGCCAGGATAGCTTGATTCCAGTGGCATGGAGAGCACGGGACTCACGTCTGAGCATACCCTTCCCACTCGGGGTGACAAATGCAAAAACAACAATTGATGGACAGAATGCAGAACAATGTCATACATTCACCCCAGTCCAGAGATCTGGGCCTAAATCCATCGTTTTTTTGCTCACCATGCCATTCCAGTTTGAACCCAGCCATATGCAAATCAGTCTTGACCCTGTGCCCATGGGAACAGTCCAGCCCGAACTGCCAAGCCAGGTCCTCCCTTGACTGGAAACAAGCATCCTAGAACCGGTTTCGGGCTTTCAGCCCACGTCAGCCAGGATAGCTTGATTCCAGTGGCATGGAGAGCACGGGACTCACGTCTGAGCATACCCTTCCCACTCGGGGTGACAAATGCAAAAACAACAATTGATGGACAGAATGCAGAACAATGTCATACATTCACCCCAGTACAGAGATCTGGGCCTAAATCCATCGTTTTTTTGCTCACCATGCCATTCCAGTTTGAACCCAGCCATATGCAAATCAGTCTTGACCCAGTGCCCCATGGGAACAGTCCAGCCCGAACTGCCAAGCCAGGTCCTCCCTGGACTGGAAACAAGTATTCTAGGACCGGTTTCGGGCTTTCAGCCCTCGTCAGCCAGGATAGCTTGATTCCAGTGGCATGGAGAGCACGGGACTCACGTCTGAGCATACCCTTCCCACTCGGGGTGACAAATGCAAAAACAACAATTGATGGACAGAATGCAGAACAATGTCATACATTCACCCCAGTACAGAGCTCTGTGCCTAAATCCATCGTTTTTTTGCTCACCATGCCATTCCAGTTTGAACCCAGCCATATGCAAATCAGTCTTGACCCTGTGCCCCATGGGAACAGTCCAGCCCGAACTGCCAAGCCAGGTCCTCCCTGGACTGGAAACAAGTATCCTAGGACCGGTTTCGGGCTTTCAGCCCTCGTCAGCCAGGATAGCTTGATTCCAGTGGCATGGAGAGCACGGGACTCACGTCTGAGCATACCCTTCCCACTCGGGGTGACAAATGCAAAAACAACAATTGATGGACAGAATGCAGAACAATGTCATACATTCACCCCAGTACAGAGATCTGGGCCTAAATCCATCGTTTTTTTGCTCACCATGCCATTCCAGTTTGAACCCAGCCATATGCAAATCAGTCTTGACCCTGTGCCCCATGGGAACAGTCCAGCCCGAACTGCCAAGCCAGGTCCTCCCTGGACTGGAAACAAGTATTCTAGGACCGGTTTTGGGCTTTCAGCCCTCGTCAGCCAGGATAGCTTGATTCCAGTGGCATGGAGAGCACGGGACTCACGTCTGAGCATACCCTTCCCACTCGGGGTGACAAATGCAAAAACAACAATTGATGGACAGAATGCAGAACAATGTCATACATTCACCCCAGTACAGAGCTCTGGGCCTAAATCCATCGTTTTTTTGCTCACCATGCCATTCCAGTTTGAACCCAGCCATATGCAAATCAGTCTTGACCCTGTGCCCCATGGGAACAGTCCAGCCCGAACTGCCAAGCCAGGTCCTCCCTGGACTGGAAACAAGTATCCTAGGACCGGTTTCGGGCTTTCAGCCCTCGTCAGCCAGGATAGCTTGATTCCAGTGGCATGGAGAGCTCGGGACTCACGTCTGAGCATACCCTTCCCTCTCAGGGTGACAAATGCAAAAACAACAATTGATGGACAGAATGCAGAACAATGTCATACATTCACCCCAGTACAGAGATCTGGGCCTAAATCCATCGTTTTTTTGCTCACCATGCCATTCCAGTTTGAACCCAGCCATATGCAAATCAGTCTTGACCCTGTGCCCCATGGGAAAAGTCCAGCCCGAACTGCCAAGCCAGGTCCTCCCTGGACTGGAAACAAGCATCCTAGGACCGGTTTCGGGCTTTCAGCCCTCGTCAGCCAGGATAGCTTGATTCCAGTGGCATGGAGAGCACGGGACTCACGTCTGAGCATACCTTTCCCACTCGGGGTGACAAATGCAAAAACAACAATTGATGGACAGAATGCAGAACAATGTCATACATTCACCCCAGTCCAGAGATCTGGGCCTATATCCATCGTTTTTTTGCTCACCATGCCATTCCAGTTTGAACCCAGCCAAATGCAAATCAGTCTTGACCCTGTGCCCATGGGAACAGTCCAGCCCGAACTGCCAAGCCAGGTCCTCCCTGGACTGGAAACAAGCATCCTAGAACCGGTTTCGGGCTTTCAGCCCTCGTCAGCCAGGATAGCTTCATTCCAGTGGCATGGAGAGCACGGGACTCACGTCTGAGCATACCCTTCCCACTCGGGGTGACAAATGCAAAAACAACAATTGATGGACAGAATGCAGAACAATGTCATACATTCACCCCAGTACAGAGATCTGGGCCTAAATCCATCGTTTTTTTGCTCACCATGCCATTCCAGTTTGAACCCAGCCATATGCAAATCAGTCTTGACCCTGTGCCCCATGGGAACAGTCCAGCCCGAACTGCCAAGCCAGGTCCTCCCTGGACTGGAAACAAGTATTCTAGGACCGGTTTCGGGCTTTCAGCCCTCGTCAGCCAGGATAGCTTGATTCCAGTGGCATGGAGAGCACGGGACTCACGTCTGAGCATGCCCTTCCCACTCGGGGTGACAAATGCAAAAACAACAATTGATGGACAGAATGCAGAACAATGTCATACATTCACCCCAGTACAGAGATCTGGGCCTAAATCCATCGTTTTTTTGCTCACCATGCCATTCCAGTTTGAACCCAGCCATATGCAAATCAGTCTTGACCCTGTGCCCCATGGGAACAGTCCAGCCCGAACTGCCAAGCCAGGTCCTCCCTGGACTGGAGACAAGCATCCTTGGACCGGTTTCAGGCTTTCAGCCCTCGTCAGCCAGGATAGGTTGATTCCAGTAGCATGGAGAGCACGGGACTCACGTCTGAGCATACCCTTCCCACTCGGGTTGACAAATGCAAAAACAACAATTGATAGACAGAATGCAGAACAATGTCATACATTCACCCCAGTACAGAGATCTGGGCCTAAATCCATCGTTTTTTTGCTCACCATGCCATTCCAGTTTGAACCCAGCCATATGCAAATCAGTCTTGACCCTGTGCCCCATGGAAACAGTCCAGCCCGAACTGCCAAGCCAGGTCCTCCCTGGACTGGAAACAAGCATCCTAGGACCGGTTTCGGGCTTTCAGCCCTCGTCAGCCAGGATAGCTTGATTCCAGTGGCATGGAGAGCACGGGACTCACGTCTGAGCATACCCTGCCCACTCGGGGTGACAAATGCAAAACAACAATTGATGGACAGAATGCAGAACAATGTCATACATTCACCCCAGTACAGAGATCTGGGCCTAAATCCATCGTTTTTTTGCTCACCATGCCATTCCAGTTTGAACCCAGCCATATGCAAATCAGTCTTGACCCTGTGCCCCATGGAAACAGTCCAGCCCGAACTGCCAAGCCAGGTCCTCCCTGGACTGGAAACAAGCATCCTAGGACCGGTTTCGGGCTTTCAGCCCTCGTCAGCCAGGATAGCTTGATTCCAGTGGCATGGAGAGCACGGGACTCACGTCTGAGCATACCCTTCCCACTCGGGGTGACAAATGCAAAAACAACAATTGATGGACAGAATGCAGAACAATGTCATACATTCACCCAGTACAGAGATCTGGGCCTAAATCCATCATTTTCTTGCTCACCATGCCATTCCAGTTTGAACCCAGCCATATGCAAATCAGTCTTGACCCTGTGCCCCATGGGAAAAGTCCAGCCCGAATTGCCAAGCCAGGTCCTCCCTGGACTGGAAACAAGCATCCTAGGACCGGTTTCGGGCTTTCAGCCCTCGTCAGCCAGGATAGCTTGATTCCAGTGGCATGGAGAGCACGGGACTCACGTCTGAGCATACCCTTCCCACTCGGGGTGACAAATGCAAAAACAATTGATGGACAGAATGCAGAACAATGTCATACATTCACCCCAGTCCAGAGATCTGGGCCTAAATCCATCGTTTTTTTGCTCACCATGCCATTCCAGTTTGAACCCAGCCATAGGCAAATCAGTCTTGAGCCTGTGCCCATGGGAACAGTCCAGCCCGAACTGCCAAGCCAGGTCCTCCCTGGACTGGAAACAAGCATCCTAGAACCGGTTTCGGGCTTTCAGCCCTCGTCAGCCAGGATAGCTTGATTCCAGTGGCATGGAGAGCACGGGACTCACGTCTGAGCATACCCTTCCCACTCGGGGTGACAAATGCAAAAACAACAATTGATGGACAGAATGCAGAACAATGTCATACATTCACCCCAGTACAGAGATCTGGGCCTAAATCCATTGTTTTTTTGCTCACCATGCCATTCCAGTTTGAACACAGCCATATGCAAATCAGTCTAGACCCTGTGCCCCATGGGAACAGTCCAGCCCGAACTGCCAAGCCAGGTCCTCCCTGGACTGGAACCAAGTATTCTAGGACCGGTTTCGGGCTTTCAGCCCTCGTCAGCCAGGATAGCTTGATTCCAGTGGCATGGAGAGCACGGGACTCACGTCTGAGCATACCCTTCCCACTCGGGGTGACAAATGCAAAAACAACAATTGATGGACAGAATGCAGAACAATGTCATACATTCACCCCAGTACAGATATCTGGGCCTAAATCCATCGTTTTTTTGCTCACCATGCCATTCCAGTTTGAACCCAGCCATATGCAAATCAGTCTTGACCCTGTGCCCCATGGGAACAGTCCAGCCCAAACTGCCAAGCCAGGTCCTCCCTGGACTGGAAACAAGCATCCTAGGACCGGTTTCGGGCTTTCAGACCTCGTCAGCCAGGATAGCTTGATTCCAGTGGCATGGAGAGCACGGGACTCACGTCTGAGCATACCCTTCCCACTCGGGGTGACAAATGCAAAAACAACAATTGATGGACAGAATGCAGAACAATGTCATACATTCACCCCAGTCCAGAGATCTGGGCCTAAATCCATCGTTTTTTTGCTCACCATGCCATTCCAGTTTGAACCCAGCCATATGCAAATCAGTCTTGACCCTGTGCCCATGGGAACAGTCCAGCCCGAACTGCCAAGCCAGGTCCTCCCTGGACTGGAAACAAGTATCCTAGGACCGGTTTAAGGCTTTCAGCCCTCGTCAGCCAGGATAGCTTGATTCCAGTGGCATGGAGAGCACGGGACTCACGTCTGAGCATACCCTTCCCACTCGGGGTGACAAATGCAAAAACAACAATTGATGGACAGAATGCAGAACAATGTCATACATTCACCCCAGTACAGAGATCTGGGCCTAAATCCATCGTTTTTTTGCTCACCATGCCATTCCAGTTTGAACCCAGCAATATGCAAATCAGTCTTGACCCTGTGCCCCATGGGAACAGTCCAGCCCGAACTGCCAAGCCAGGTCCTCCCTGGACTGGAAACAAGCATCCTAGGACCGGTTTCGGGCTTTCAGCCCTCGTCAGCCAGGATAGCTTGATTCCAGTGGCATGGAGAGCACGGGACTCACGTCTGAGCATACCCTGCCCACTCGGGGTGACAAATGCAAAACAACAATTGATGGACAGAATGCAGAACAATGTCATACATTCACCCCAGTACAGAGATCTGGGCCTAAATCCATCGTTTTTTTGCTCACCATGCCATTCCAGTTTGAACCCAGGCATATGCAAATCAGTCTTGACCCTGTGTCCCATGGGAACAGTCCAGCCCGCACTGCCAAGCCAGGTCCTCCCTGGACTGGAAACAAGCATCCTAGGACCGGTTTCGGGCTTTCAGCCCTCGTCAGCCAGGATAGCTTGATTCCAGTGGCATGGAGAGCACGGGACTCACGTCTGAGCATACCCTTCCCACTCGGGGTGACAAATGCAAAAACAACAATTGATGGACAGAATGTAGAACAATGTCATACATTAACCCCAGTACAGAGATCTGGGCCTAAATCCATCATTTTTTTCCTCACCATGCCATTCCAGTTCGCACCCAGCCATATGCAAATCAGTCTTGACCCTGTGCCCCATGGGAAAAGTCCAGCCCGAACTGCCAAGCCAGGTCCTCCCTGGACTGGAAACAAGCATCCTAGGACCGGTTTCGGGCTTTCAGCCCTCGTCAGCCAGGATAGCTTGATTCCAGTGGCATGGAGAGCACGGGACTCACGTCTGAGCATACCCTTCCCACTCGGGGTGACAAATGCAAAAACAACAATTGATGGACAGAATGCAGAACAATGTCATACATTCACACCAGTACAGAGATCTGGGCCTAAATCCATCGTTTTTTTGCTCACCATGCCATTCCAGTTTGAACCCAGCCATATGCAAATCAGTCTTGACCCTGTGCCCCATGGGAACAGTCCAGCCCGAACTGCCAAGCCAGGTCCTCCCTGGACTGGAAACAAGTATCCTAGGACCGGTTTCGGGCTTTCAGCCCTCGTCAGCCAGGATAGCTTGATTCCAGTGGCATGGAGAGCACGGGACTCACGTCTGAGCATACCCTTCCCACTCGGGATGACAAATGCAAAAACAACAATTGATGGACAGAATGCAGAACAATGTCATACATTCACCCCAGTACAGAGATCTGGGCCTAAACCCATCGTTTTTTTGCTCACCATGCCATTCCAGTTTGAACCCAGCCATATGCAAATCAGTCTTGACCCTGTGCCCCATGGGAACAGTCCAGTCCGAACTGCCAAGCCAGGTCCTCCCTGGACTGGAAACAAGCATCCTAGGACCGGTTTCGGGATTTCAGCCCTCGTCAGCCAGGATAGCTTGATTCCAGTGGCATGGAGAGCACGGGACTCACGTCTGAGCATACCCTTCCCACTCGGGGTGACAAATGCAAAAACAACAATTGATGGACAGAATGCAGAACAATGTCATAAATTCACCCCAGTACAGAGATCTGGGCCTAAATCCATCGTTTTTTTGCTCACCATGCCATTCCAGTTTGAACCCAGCCATATGCAAATCAGTCTTGACCCTGTGCCCCATGGGAACAGTCCAGCCCGAACTGCCAAGCCAGGTCCTCCCTGGACTGGAAACAAGCATCCTAGGACCGGTTTTGGGCTTTCAGCCCTCGTCAGCCAGGATAGCTTGATTCCAGTGGCATGGAGAGCACGGGACTCACGTCTGAGCATACCCTGCCCACTCGGGGTGACAAATGCAAAACAACAATTGATGGACAGAATGCAGAACAATGTCGTACATTCACCCCAGTACAGAGATCTGGGCCTAAATCCATCGTTTTTTTGCTCACCATGCCATTCCAGTTTGAACCCAGCCCTATGCAAATCAGTCTTGACCCTGTGCCCCATGGGAACAGTCCAGCCCGAACTGCCAAGCCAGGTCCTCCCTGGACTGGAAACAAGCATCCTAGGACCGGTTTCGGGCTTTCAGCCCTCGTCAGCCAGGATAGCTTGATTCCAGTGGCATGGAGAGCACGGGACTCACGTCTGAGCATACCCTTCCCACTCGGGGTGACAAATGCAAAAACAACAATTGATGGACAGAATGCAGAAAAATGTCATACATTCACCCCAGTCCAGAGATCTGGGCCTAAATCCATCGTTTTTTGCTCACCATGCCATTCCAGTTTGAACCCAGCCATATGCAAATCAGTCTTGACCCTGTGCCCATAGGAACAGTCCAGCCCGAACTGCCAAGCCAGGTCCTCCCTGGACTGGAAACAAGTATTCTAGGACCGGTTTCGGGCTTTCAGCCCTCGTCAGCCAGGATAGCTTGATTCCAGTGGCATGGAGAGCACTGGACTCACGTCTGAGCATACCCTTCCCACTCGGGGTGACAAATGCAAAAACAACAATTGATGGACAGAATGCAGAAAAATGTCCTACATTCACCCCAGTCCAGAGATCTGGGCCTAAATCCATCGTTTTTTTGCTCACCATGCCATTCCAGTTTGAACCCAGCCCTATGCAAATCAGTCTTGACCCTGTGCCCCATGGGAACAGTCCAGCCCGAACTGCCAAGCCAGGTCCTCCCTGGACTGGAAACAAGCATCCTAGGACCGGTTTCGGGCTTTCAGCCCTCGTCAGCCAGGATAGCTTGATTCCAGTGGCATGGAGAGCACGGGACTCACGTCTGAGCATACCCTTCCCACTCGGGGTGACAAATGCAAAAACAACAATTGATGGACAGAATGCAGAACAATGTCATACATTCACCCCAGTACAGAGATCTGGGCCTAAATCCATCGTTTTTTTGCTCACCATGCCATTCCAGTTTGAACCCAGCCATATGCAGATCAGTCTTGACCCTGTGCCCCATGGGAACAGTCCAGCCGGAACTGCCAAGCCAGGTCCTCCCTGGACTGGAAACAAGCATCCTAGGACCGGTTTCGGGCTTTCAGCCCTCGTCAGCCAGGATAGCTTGATTCCAGTGGCATGGAGAGCACAGGACTCACGTCTGAGCATACCCTTCCCACTCGGGGTGACAAATGCAAAAACAACAATTGATGGACAGAATGCAGAACAATGTCATACATTCACCCCAGTACAGAGATCTGGGCCTAAACCCATCGTTTTTTTGCTCACCATGCCATTCCAGTTTGAACCCAGCCATATGCAAATCAGTCTTGACCCTGTGCCCCATGGGAACAGTCCAGTCCGAACTGCCAAGCCAGGTCCTCCCTGGACTGGAAACAAGCATCCTAGGACCGGTTTCGGGCTTTCAGCCCTCGTCAGCCAGGATAGCTTGATTCCAGTGGCATGGAGAGCACGGGACTCACGTCTGAGCATACCCTTCCCACTCGGGGTGACAAATGCAAAAACAACAATTGATGGACAGAATGCAGAACAATGTCATACATTCACCCCAGTACAGAGATCTGGGCCTAAATCCATCGTTTTTTTGCTCACCATGCCATTCCAGTTTGAACCCAGCCATATGCAAATCAGTCTTGACCCTGTGCCCCATGGGAACAGTCCAGCCCGAACTGCCAAGCCAGGTCCTCCCTGGACTGGAAACAAGCATCCTAGGACCGGTTTTGGGCTTTCAGCCCTCGTCAGCCAGGATAGCTTGATTCCAGTGGCATGGAGAGCACGGGACTCACGTCTGAGCATACCCTGCCCACTCGGGGTGACAAATGCAAAACAACAATTGATGGACAGAATGCAGAACAATGTCGTACATTCACCCCAGTACAGAGATCTGGGCCTAAATCCATCGTTTTTTTGCTCACCATGCCATTCCAGTTTGAACCCAGCCCTATGCAAATCAGTCTTGACCCTGTGCCCCATGGGAACAGTCCAGCCCGAACTGCCAAGCCAGGTCCTCCCTGGACTGGAAACAAGCATCCTAGGACCGGTTTCGGGCTTTCAGCCCTCGTCAGCCAGGATAGCTTGATTCCAGTGGCATGGAGAGCACGGGACTCACGTCTGAGCATACCCTTCCCACTCGGGGTGACAAATGCAAAAACAACAATTGATGGACAGAATGCAGAACAATGTCATACATTCACCCCAGTACAGAGATCTGGGCCTAAATCCATCGTTTTTTTGCTCACCATGCCATTCCAGTTTGAACCCAGCCATATGCAAATCAGTCTTGACCCTGTGCCCCATGGGAAAAGTCCAGCCCGAACTGCCAAGCCAGGTCCTCCCTGGACTGGAAACAAGCATCCTAGGACCGGTTTCAGGCTTTCAGCCCTCGTCAGCCAGGATAGCTTGATTCCAGTGGCATGGAGAGCACGGGACTCACGTCTGAGCATACCCTTCCCACTCGGGGTGACAAATGCAAAAACAACAATTGATGGACAGAATGCAGAAAAATGTCATACATTCACCCCAGTCCAGAGATCTGGGCCTAAATCCATCGTTTTTTGCTCACCATGCCATTCCAGTTTGAACCCAGCCATATGCAAATCAGTCTTGACCCTGTGCCCATGGGAACAGTCCAGCCCGAACTGCCAAGCCAGGTCCTCCCTGGACTGGAAACAAGTATTCTAGGACCGGTTTCGGGCTTTCAGCCCTCGTCAGCCAGGATAGCTTGATTCCAGTGGCATGGAGAGCACTGGACTCACGTCTGAGCATACCCTTCCCACTCGGGGTGACAAATGCAAAAACAACAATTGATGGACAGAATGCAGAAAAATGTCCTACATTCACCCCAGTCCAGAGATCTGGGCCTAAATCCATCGTTTTTTTGCTCACCATGCCATTCCAGTTTGAACCCAGCCCTATGCAAATCAGTCTTGACCCTGTGCCCCATGGGAACAGTCCAGCCCGAACTGCCAAGCCAGGTCCTCCCTGGACTGGAAACAAGCATCCTAGGACCGGTTTCGGGCTTTCAGCCCTCGTCAGCCAGGATAGCTTGATTCCAGTGGCATGGAGAGCACGGGACTCACGTCTGAGCATACCCTTCCCACTCGGGGTGACAAATGCAAAAACAACAATTGATGGACAGAATGCAGAACAATGTCATACATTCACCCCAGTACAGAGATCTGGGCCTAAATCCATCGTTTTTTTGCTCACCATGCCATTCCAGTTTGAACCCAGCCATATGCAGATCAGTCTTGACCCTGTGCCCCATGGGAACAGTCCAGCCGGAACTGCCAAGCCAGGTCCTCCCTGGACTGGAAACAAGCATCCTAGGACCGGTTTCGGGCTTTCAGCCCTCGTCAGCCAGGATAGCTTGATTCCAGTGGCATGGAGAGCACAGGACTCACGTCTGAGCATACCCTTCCCACTCGGGGTGACAAATGCAAAAACAACAATTGATGGACAGAATGCAGAACAATGTCATACATTCACCCCAGTACAGAGATCTGGGCCTAAACCCATCGTTTTTTTGCTCACCATGCCATTCCAGTTTGAACCCAGCCATATGCAAATCAGTCTTGACCCTGTGCCCCATGGGAACAGTCCAGTCCGAACTGCCAAGCCAGGTCCTCCCTGGACTGGAAACAAGCATCCTAGGACCGGTTTCGGGCTTTCAGCCCTCGTCAGCCAGGATAGCTTGATTCCAGTGGCATGGAGAGCACGGGACTCACGTCTGAGCATACCCTTCCCACTCGGGGTGACAAATGCAAAAACAACAATTGATGGACAGAATGCAGAACAATGTCATACATTCACCCCAGTACAGAGATCTGGGCCTAAATCCATCGTTTTTTTGCTCACCATGCCATTCCAGTTTGAACCCAGCCATATGCAAATCAGTCTTGACCCTGTGCCCCATGGGAACAGTCCAGCCCGAACTGCCAAGCCAGGTCCTCCCTGGACTGGAAACAAGCATCCTAGGACCGGTTTTGGGCTTTCAGCCCTCGTCAGCCAGGATAGCTTGATTCCAGTGGCATGGAGAGCACGGGACTCACGTCTGAGCATACCCTGCCCACTCGGGGTGACAAATGCAAAACAACAATTGATGGACAGAATGCAGAACAATGTCGTACATTCACCCCAGTACAGAGATCTGGGCCTAAATCCATCGTTTTTTTGCTCACCAGGCCATTCCAGTTTGAACCCAGCCCTATGCAAATCAGTCTTGACCCTGTGCCCCATGGGAACAGTCCAGCCCGAACTGCCAAGCCAGGTCCTCCCTGGACTGGAAACAAGCATCCTAGGACCGGTTTCGGGCTTTCAGCCCTCGTCAGCCAGGATAGCTTGATTCCAGTGGCATGGAGAGCACGGGACTCACGTCTGAGCATACCCTTCCCACTCGGGGTGACAAATGCAAAAACAACAATTGATGGACAGAATGCAGAACAATGTCATACATTCACCCCAGTACAGAGATCTGGGCCTAAATCCATCGTTTTTTTGCTCACCATGCCATTCCAGTTTGAACCCAGCCATATGCAGATCAGTCTTGACCCTGTGCCCCATGGGAACAGTCCAGCCGGAACTGCCAAGCCAGGTCCTCCCTGGACTGGAAACAAGCATCCTAGGACCGGTTTCGGGCTTTCAGCCCTCGTCAGCCAGGATAGCTTGATTCCAGTGGCATGGAGAGCACAGGACTCACGTCTGAGCATACCCTTCCCACTCGGGGTGACAAATGCAAAAACAACAATTGATGGACAGAATGCAGAACAATGTCATACATTCACCCCAGTACAGAGATCTGGGCCTAAACCCATCGTTTTTTTGCTCACCATGCCATTCCAGTTTGAACCCAGCCATATGCAAATCAGTCTTGACCCTGTGCCCCATGGGAACAGTCCAGTCCGAACTGCCAAGCCAGGTCCTCCCTGGACTGGAAACAAGCATCCTAGGACCGGTTTCGGGCTTTCAGCCCTCGTCAGCCAGGATAGCTTGATTCCAGTGGCATGGAGAGCACGGGACTCACGTCTGAGCATACCCTTCCCACTCGGGGTGACAAATGCAAAAACAACAATTGATGGACAGAATGCAGAACAATGTCATACATTCACCCCAGTACAGAGATCTGGGCCTAAATCCATCGTTTTTTTGCTCACCATGCCATTCCAGTTTGAACCCAGCCATATGCAAATCAGTCTTGACCCTGTGCCCCATGGGAACAGTCCAGCCCGAACTGCCAAGCCAGGTCCTCCCTGGACTGGAAACAAGCATCCTAGGACCGGTTTTGGGCTTTCAGCCCTCGTCAGCCAGGATAGCTTGATTCCAGTGGCATGGAGAGCACGGGACTCACGTCTGAGCATACCCTGCCCACTCGGGGTGACAAATGCAAAACAACAATTGATGGACAGAATGCAGAACAATGTCGTACATTCACCCCAGTACAGAGATCTGGGCCTAAATCCATCGTTTTTTTGCTCACCATGCCATTCCAGTTTGAACCCAGCCCTATGCAAATCAGTCTTGACCCTGTGCCCCATGGGAACAGTCCAGCCCGAACTGCCAAGCCAGGTCCTCCCTGGACTGGAAACAAGCATCCTAGGACCGGTTTCGGGCTTTCAGCCCTCGTCAGCCAGGATAGCTTGATTCCAGTGGCATGGAGAGCACGGGACTCACGTCTGAGCATACCCTTCCCACTCGGGGTGACAAATGCAAAAACAACAATTGATGGACAGAATGCAGAACAATGTCATACATTCACCCCAGTACAGAGATCTGGGCCTAAATCCATCGTTTTTTTGCTCACCATGCCATTCCAGTTTGAACCCAGCCATATGCAAATCAGTCTTGACCCTGTGCCCCATGGGAAAAGTCCAGCCCGAACTGCCAAGCCAGGTCCTCCCTGGACTGGAAACAAGCATCCTAGGACCGGTTTCAGGCTTTCAGCCCTCGTCAGCCAGGATAGCTTGATTCCAGTGGCATGGAGAGCACGGGACTCACGTCTGAGCATACCCTTCCCACTCGGGGTGACAAATGCAAAAACAACAATTGATGGACAGAATGCAGAAAAATGTCATACATTCACCCCAGTCCAGAGATCTGGGCCTAAATCCATCGTTTTTTGCTCACCATGCCATTCCAGTTTGAACCCAGCCATATGCAAATCAGTCTTGACCCTGTGCCCATGGGAACAGTCCAGCCCGAACTGCCAAGCCAGGTCCTCCCTGGACTGGAAACAAGTATTCTAGGACCGGTTTCGGGCTTTCAGCCCTCGTCAGCCAGGATAGCTTGATTCCAGTGGCATGGAGAGCACTGGACTCACGTCTGAGCATACCCTTCCCACTCGGGGTGACAAATGCAAAAACAACAATTGATGGACAGAATGCAGAAAAATGTCATACATTCACCCCAGTCCAGAGATCTGGGCCTAAATCCATCGTTTTTTTGCTCACCATGCCATTCCAGTTTGAACCCAGCCCTATGCAAATCAGTCTTGACCCTGTGCCCCATGGGAACAGTCCAGCCCGAACTGCCAAGCCAGGTCCTCCCTGGACTGGAAACAAGCATCCTAGGACCGGTTTCGGGCTTTCAGCCCTCGTCAGCCAGGATAGCTTGATTCCAGTGGCATGGAGAGCACGGGACTCACGTCTGAGCATACCCTTCCCACTCGGGGTGACAAATGCAAAAACAACAATTGATGGACAGAATGCAGAACAATGTCATACATTCACCCCAGTACAGAGATCTGGGCCTAAATCCATCGTTTTTTTGCTCACCATGCCATTCCAGTTTGAACCCAGCCATATGCAAATCAGTCTTGACCCTGTGCCCCATGGGAAAAGTCCAGCCCGAACTGCCAAGCCAGGTCCTCCCTGGACTGGAAACAAGCATCCTAGGACCGGTTTCAGGCTTTCAGCCCTCGTCAGCCAGGATAGCTTGATTCCAGTGGCATGGAGAGCACGGGACTCACGTCTGAGCATACCCTTCCCACTCGGGGTGACAAATGCAAAAACAACAATTGATGGACAGAATGCAGAACAATGTCATACATTCACCCCAGTACAGAGATCTGGGCCTAAACCCATCCTTTTTTTGCTCACCATGCCATTCCAGTTTGAACCCAGCCATATGCAAATCAGTCTTGACCCTGTGCCCCATGGGAACGGTCCAGTCCGAACTGCCAAGCCAGGTCCTCCCTGGACTGGAAACAAGCATCCTAGGACCGGTTTCGGGCTTTCAGCCCTCGTCAGCCAGGATAGCTTGATTCCAGTGGCATGGAGAGCACGGGACTCACGTCTGAGCATACCCTTCCCACTCGGGGTGACAAATGCAAAAACAACAATTGATGGACAGAATGCAGAACAATGTCATACATTCACCCCAGTACAGAGATCTGGGCCTAAATCCATCGTTTTTTTGCTCACCATGCCATTCCAGTTTGAACCCAGCCATATGCAAATCAGTCTTGACCCTGTGCCCCATGGGAACAGTCCAGCCCGAACTGCCAAGCCAGGTCCTCCCTGGACTGGAAACAAGCATCCTAGGACCGGTTTTGGGCTTTCAGCCCTCGTCAGCCAGGATAGCTTGATTCCAGTGGCATGGAGAGCACGGGACTCACGTCTGAGCATACCCTGCCCACTCGGGGTGACAAATGCAAAACAACAATTGATGGACAGAATGCAGAACAATGTCGTACATTCACCCCAGTACAGAGATCTGGGCCTAAATCCATCGTTTTTTTGCTCACCATGCCATTCCAGTTTGAACCCAGCCCTATGCAAATCAGTCTTGACCCTGTGCCCCATGGGAACAGTCCAGCCCGAACTGCCAAGCCAGGTCCTCCCTGGACTGGAAACAAGCATCCTAGGACCGGTTTCGGGCTTTCAGCCCTCGTCAGCCAGGATAGCTTGATTCCAGTGGCATGGAGAGCACGGGACTCACGTCTGAGCATACCCTTCCCACTCGGGGTGACAAATGCAAAAACAACAATTGATGGACAGAATGCAGAACAATGTCATACATTCACCCCAGTACAGAGATCTGGGCCTAAATCCATCGTTTTTTTGCTCACCATGCCATTCCAGTTTGAACCCAGCCATATGCAAATCAGTCTTGACCCTGTGCCCCATGGGAAAAGTCCAGCCCGAACTGCCAAGCCAGGTCCTCCCTGGACTGGAAACAAGCATCCTAGGACCGGTTTCAGGCTTTCAGCCCTCGTCAGCCAGGATAGCTTGATTCCAGTGGCATGGAGAGCACGAGACTCACGTCTGAGCATACTCTTCCCACTCGGGGTGACAAATGCAAAAACAACAATTGATGGACAGAATGCAGAAAAATGTCATACATTCACCCCAGTCCAGAGATCTGGGCCTAAATCCATCGTTTTTTTGCTCACCATGCCATTCCAGTTTGAACCCAGCCCTATGCAAATCAGTCTTGACCCTGTGCCCCATGGGAACAGTCCAGCCCGAACTGCCAAGCCAGGTCCTCCCTGGACTGGAAACAAGCATCCTAGGACCGGTTTCGGGCTTTCAGCCCTCGTCAGCCAGGATAGCTTGATTCCAGTGGCATGGAGAGCACGGGACTCACGTCTGAGCATACCCTTCCCACTCGGGGTAACAAATGCAAAAACAACAATTGATGGACAGAATGCAGAACAATGTCATACATTCACCCCAGTACAGAGATCTGGGCCTAAATCCATCGTTTTTTTGCTCACCATGCCATTCCAGTTTGAACCCAGCCATATGCAAATCAGTCTTGACCCTGTGCCCCATGGGAAAAGTCCAGCCCGAACTGCCAAGCCAGGTCCTCCCTGGACTGGAAACAAGCATCCTAGGACCGGTTTCAGGCTTTCAGCCCTCGTCAGCCAGGATAGCTTGATTCCAGTGGCATGGAGAGCACGGGACTCACGTCTGAGCATACCCTTCCCACTCGGGGTGACAAATGCAAAAACAACAATTGATGGACAGAATGCAGAAAAATGTCATACATTCACCTCAGTCCAGAGATCTGGGCCTAAATCCATCGTTTTTTGCTCACCATGCCATTCCAGTTTGAACCCAGCCATATGCAAATCAGTCTTGACCCTGTGCCCATGGGAACAGTCCAGCCCGAACTGCCAAGCCAGGTCCTCCCTGGACTGGAAACAAGTATTCTAGGACCGGTTTCGGGCTTTCAGCCCTCGTCAGCCAGGATAGCTTGATTCCAGTGGCATGGAGAGCACGGGACTCACGTCTGAGCATACCCTTCCCACTCGGGGTGACAAATGCAAAAACAACAATTGATGGACAGAATGCAGAACAATGTCATACATTCACCCCAGTACAGAGCTCTGGGCCTAAATCCATCGTTTTTTTGCTCACCATGCCATTCCAGTTTGAACCCAGCCATATGCAAATCAGTCTTGACCCTGTGCCCCATGGGAACAGTCCAGCCCGAACTGCCAAGCCAGATCCTCCCTGGACTAGAAACAAGTATCCTAGGACCGGTTTCGGGCTTTCAGCCCTCGTCAGCCAGGATAGCTTGATTCCAGTGGCATGGAGAGCACAGGACTCACGTCTGAGCATACCCTTCCCACTCGGGGTGACAAATGCAAAAACAACAATTGATGGACAGAATGCAGAACAATGTCATACATTCACCCCAGTACAGAGATCTGGGCCTAAATCCATCGTTTTTTTGCTCACCATGCCATTCCAGTTTGAACCCAGCCATATGCAAATCAGTCTTGACCCTGTGCCCCATGGGAACAGTCCAGCCCGAACTGCCAAGCCAGGTCCTCCCTGGACTGGAAACAAGCATCCTAGGACCGGTTTCGGGCTTTCAGCCCTCGTCAGCCAGGATAGCTTGATTCCAGTGGCATGGAGAGCACGGGACTCACATCTGAGCATACCCTTCCCACTCGGGGTGACAAATGCAAAAACAACAATTGATGGACAGAATGCAGAACAATGTCATACATTCACCCCAGTACAGAGATCTGGGCCTAAATCCATCGTTTTTTTGCTCACCATGCCATTCCAGTTTGAACCCAGCCATATGCAAATCAGTCTTGACCCTGTGCCCCATGGGAACAGTCCAGCCCGAACTGCCAAGCCAGGTCCTCCCTGGACTGGAAACAAGCATCCTAGGACCGGTTTCGGGCTTTCAGCCCTCGTCAGCCAGGATAGCTTGATTCCAGTGGCATGGAGAGCACGGGACTCACGTCTGAGCATAACCTTCCCACTCGGGGTAACAAATGCAAAAACAACAATTGATGGACAGAATGCAGAACAATGTCATACATTCACCCCAGTACAGAGATCTGGGCCTAAATCCATCGTTTTTTTGCTCACCATGCCATTCCAGTTTGAACCCAGCCATATGCAAATCAGTCTTGACCCTGTGCCCCATGGGAACAGTCCAGCCCGAACTGCCAAGCCAGGTCCTCCCTGGACTGGAAACAAGCATCCTAGGACCGGTTTCGGGCTTTCAGCCCTCGTCAGCCAGGATAGCTTGATTCCAGTGGCATGGAGAGCACGGGACTCACGTCTGAGCATACCCTTCCCACTCAGGGTGACAAATGCAAAAACAACAATTGATGGACAGAATGCAGAACAATGTCATACATTCACCCCAGTACAGAGATCTGGGCCTAAATCCATCGTTTTTTGCTCACCATGCCATTCCAGTTTGAACCCAGCCATATGCAAATCAGTCTTGACCCTGTGCCCCATGGGAACAGTCCAGCCCGAACTGCCAAGCCAGGTCCTCCCTGGACTGTAAACAAGCATCCTAGGACCAGTTTCGGGCTTTCAGCCCTCGTCAGCCAGGATAGCTTGATTCCAGTGGCATGGAGAACACGGGACTCACGTCTGAGCATACCCTTCCCACTCGGGGTGACAAATGCAAAAACAAAAATTGATGGACAGAATGCAGAACAATGTCATACATTCATCCCAGTACAGAGATCTGGGCCTAAATCCATCGTTTTTTTGCTCACCATGCGCTTCCAGTTTGAACCCAGCCATATGCAAATCAGTCTTGACCCTGTGCCCCATGGGAACAGTCCAGCCCGAACTGCCAAGCCAGGTCCTAACTGGACTGGAAACAAGCATCCTAGGACCGGTTTCGGGCTTTCAGCCCTCGTCAGCCAGGATAGCTTGATTCCAGTGGCATGGAGAGCACGGGACTCATGTCTGAGCATACCCTTACCACTCGGGGTGACAAATGCAAAAACAACAATTGATGGACAGAATGCAGAACAATGTCATACATTCACCCCAGTACAGAGATATGGGCCTAAATCCATCGTTTTTTTGCTCACCATGCCATTCCAGTTTGAACCCAGCCATATGCAAATCAGTCTTGACCCTGTGCCCCTTGGGAACAGTCCAGCCCGAACTGCCAAGCCAGGTCCTCGCTGGACTGGAAACAAGCATCCTAGGACCGGTTTCGGGCTTTCAGCCCTCATCAGCCAGGATAGCTTGATTCCAGTGGCATGGAGAGCACGGGACTCACATCTGAGCATACCCTTCCCACACGGGGTGACAAATGCAAAAACAACAATTGATGGACAGAATGCAGAACAATGTCATACATTCACCCCAGTACAGAGATCTGGGCCTAAATCCATCGTTTTTTTGCTCACCATGCCATTCCAGTTTGAACCCAGCCATATGCAAATCAGTCTTGACCCTGTGCCCATGGGAACAGTCCAGCCCAAACTGCCAAGCCAGGTCCTCCATGGACTGGAAACAAGCATCCTAGAACCGGTTTCGGGCTTTCAGCCCTCGTCAGCCAGGATAGCTTGATTCCAGTGGCATGGGGAGCACGGGACTCACGTCTGAGCATACCCTTCCCACTCGGGGTGACAAATGCAAAAACAACAATTGATGGACAGAATGCAGAACAATGTCATACATTCACCCCAGTACAGAGATCTGGGCCTAAATCCATCGTTTTTTTGCTCACCATGCCATTCCAGTTTGAACCCAGCCATATGCAAATCAGTCTTGACCCTGTGCCCCATGGGAACAGTCCAGCCCGAACTGCCAAGCCAGGTCCTCCCTGGACTGGAAACAAGTATCCTAGGACCAGTTTCGGGCTTTCAGCCCTCGTCAGCCAGGATAGCTTGATTCCAGTGGCATGGAGAGCACGGGACTCACGTCTGAGCATACCCTTCCCACTCGGGGTGACAAATGTAAAAACAACAATTGATGGACAGAATGCAGAACAAGTCATACATTCACCCCAGTACAGAGATCTGGGCATAAATCCATCGTTTTTTTGCTCGCCATGCCATTTCAGTTTGAACCCAGCCATATGCAAATCAGTCTTGACCCTGTGCCCCATGGGAACAGTCCAGCCCGAACTGCCAAGCCAGGTCCTCCCTGGACTGGAAACAAGCATCCTAGGACCGGTTTCGGGCTGTCAGCCCTCGTCAGCCAGGATAGCTTGATTCCAGTGGCATGTAGAGCACGGGACTCACGTCTGAGCATACCCTTCCCACTCGGGATGACAAATGCAAAAACAACAATTGATGGACAGAATGCAGAACAATGTCATACATTCATCCCAGTACAGAGATCTGGGCCTAAATCCATCGTTTTTTTGCTCACCATGCCATTCCAGTTTGAACCCAGCCATATGCAAATCAGTCTTGACCCTGTGCCCCATGGGACCAGTCCAGCCCGAATTGCCAAGCCAGGTCCTCCCTGGACTGGAAACAAGCATCCTAGGACCGGTTTCGGGCTTTCAGCCCTCGTCAGCCAGGATAGCTTGATTCCAGTGGCATGGAGAGCACGGGACTCACGTCTGAGCATACCCTTCCCACTTGGGGTGACAAATGCAAAAACAACAATTGATGGACAGAATGCAGAACAATGTCATACATTCACCCAGTACAGAGATCTGGGCCTAAATCCATCGTTTTTTTGCTCACCATGCCATTCCAGTTTGAACCCAGCCATATGCAAATCAGTCTTGACCCTGTGCCCCATGGGCACAGTCCAGCCCGAACTGCCAAGCCAGGTCCTCCCTGGACTGGAAACAAGCATCCTAGGACCGGTTTCGGGCTTTCAGCCCTCGTCAGCCAGGATAGCTTGATTCCAGTGGCATGGAGAGCACGGGACTCACGTCTGAGCATACCCTTCCCACTCGGGGTGACAAATGCAAAAACAACAATTGATGGACAGAATGCAGAACAATATCATACATTCACCCCAGTACAGAGATCTGGGCCTAAATCCATCGTTTTTTTGCTCACCATGCCATTCCAGTTTGAACCCAGCCATATGCAAATCTTTCTTGACCCTGTGCCCCATGGGAGCAGTCCAGCCCGAACTGCCAAGCCAGGTCCTCCCTGGACTGGAAACAAGCATCCTAGGACCAGTTTCGGGCTTTCAGCCCTCGTCAGCCAGGATAGCTTGATTCCAGTGGCATGGAGAGCACGAGACTCACGTCTGAGCATACCCTTCCCAGTCGGGGTGACAAATGCAAAAACAACAATTGATGGACAGAATGCAGAACAATGTCATACATTCACCCCAGTACAGAGATCTGGGCCTAAATCCATCGTTTTTTGCTCACCATGCCATTCCAGTTTGAACCCAGCCATATGCGATTCAGTCTTGACCCTGTGCCCCATGGGAACAGTCCAGCCCGAACTGCCAAGCCAGGTCCTCCCTGGACTGGAAACAAGCATCCTAGGACCGGTTTCGGGCTTTTAGCCCTCGTCAGCCAGGATAGCTTGATTCCAGTGGCATGGAGAGCACGGGACTCACGTCTGAGCATACCCTTCCCACTCGGGGTGACAAATGCAAAAACAACAATTGATGGACAGAATACAGAACAATGTCATACATTCACCCCAGTACAGAGATCTGGGCCTAAATCCATAGTTTTTTTGCTCACCATGCCATTCCAGTTTGAAGCCAGCCATATGCAAATCAGTCTTCACCCTGTGCCCCATGGGAACAGTCCAGCCCGAACTGCCAAGCCAGGTCTTCCATGGACTGGAAACAAGCATCCTAGGACCGGTTTCGGGCTTTCAGCCCTCGTCAGCCAGGATAGCTTGATTCAAGTGGCATGGAGAGCACGGGACTCACGTCTGAGCATACCCTTCTCACTCGGGGTGACAAATGCAAAAACAACAATTGATGGACAGAATGCAGAACAATGTCATACATTCACCCCAGTACAGAGATCTGGGCCTAAATCCATCGTTTTTTTGCTCACCATGCCATTCCAGTTTGAACCCAGCCATATGCAAATCAGTCTTGACCCTGTGCCCCATGGGAACAGTCCAGCCCGAACTGCCAAGCCAGGTCCTCCCTGGACTGGAAACAAGCATCCTAGGACCGGTTTCGGGCTTTCAGCCCTCGTCAGCCAGGATAGCTTGATTCCAGTGGCATGGAGAGCACGGGACTCACGTCTGAGCATAACCTTCCCACTCGGGGTAACAAATGCAAAAACAACAATTGATGGACAGAATGCAGAACAATGTCATACATTCACCCCAGTACAGAGATCTGGGCCTAAATCCATCGTTTTTTTGCTCACCATGCCATTCCAGTTTGAACCCAGCCATATGCAAATCAGTCTTGACCCTGTGCCCCATGGGAACAGTCCAGACCGAACTGCCAAGCCAGGTCCTCCCTGGACTGGAAACAAGCATCCTAGGACCGGTTTCGGGCTTTCAGCCCTCGTCAGCCAGGATAGCTTGATTCCAGTGGCATGGAGAGCACGGGACTCACGTCTGAGCATACCCTTCCCACTCGGGGTGACAAATGCAAAAACAACAATTGATGGACAGAATGCAGAACAATGTCATACATTCATCCCAGTACAGAGATCTGGGCCTAAATCCATCGTTTTTTTGCTCACCATGCCCTTCCAGTTTGAACCCAGCCATATGCAAATCAGTCTTGACCCTGTGCCCCATGGGAACAGTCCAGCCCGAACTGCCAAGCCAGGTCCTAACTGGACTGGAAACAAGCATCCTAGGACCGGTTTCGGGCTTTCAGCCCTCGTCAGCCAGGATAGCTTGATTCCAGTGGCATGGAGAGCACGGTACTCATGTCTGAGCATACCCTTACCACTCGGGGTGACAAATGCAAAAACAACAATTGATGGACAGAATGCAGAACAATGTCATACATTCACCCCAGTACAGAGATCTGGGCCTAAATCCATCATTTTTTTGCTCACCATGCCATTCCAGTTTGAACCCAGCCATATGCAAATCAGTCTTGACCCTGTGCCCATGGGAACAGTCCAGCCCGAACTGCCAAGCCAGGTCCTCCCTGGACTGGAAACAAGCATCCTAGAACCGGTTTAGGGCTTTCAGCCCTTGTCAGCCAGGATAGCTTGATTCCAGTTGCATGGAGAGCATGGGACTCACGTCTGAGCATACCCTTCCCACTCGGGGTGACAAATGCAAAAACAACAATTGATGGACAGAATGCAGAACAATGTCATACATTCACCCCAGTACAGAGATCTGGGCCTAAATCCATCGTTTTTTTGCTCACCATGCCATTCCAGTTTGAACCCAGCCATATGCAAATCAGTCTTGACCCTGTGTCCCATGGGAACAGTCCAGCCCGAACTGCCAAGCCAGGTCCTCCCTGGACTGGAAACAAGCATCCTAGGACCGGTTTCGGGCTTTCAGCCCTCGTCAGCCAGGATAGCTTGATTCCAGTTGCATGGAGAGCACGGGACTCACGTCTGAGCATACCCTTCCCACTCGGGGTGACAAATGCAAAAACAACAATTGATGGACAGAATACAGAACAATGTCATACATTCACCCCAGTACAGAGATCTGGGCCTAAATCCATAGTTTTTTGGCTCACCATGCCATTCCAGTTTGAAGCCAGCCATATGCAAATCAGTCTTGACCCTGTGCCCCATGGGAACAGTCCAGCCCGAACTGCCAAGCCAGGTCTTCCATGGACTGGAAACAAGCATCCTAGGAACGGTTTCGGGCTTTCAGCCCTCGTCAGCCAGGATAGCTTGATTCAAGTGGCATGGAGAGCACAGGACTCACGTCTGAGCATACCCTTCTCACTCGGGGTGACAAATGCAAAAACAACAATTGATGGACAGAATGCAGAACAATGTCATACATTCACCCCAGTACAGAGATCTGGGCCTAAATCCATCGTTTTTTTGCTCACCATGCCATTCCAGTTTGAACCCAGCCATATGCAAATCAGTCTTGACACTGTGCCCCATGGGAACAGTCCAGCCCGAACTGCCAAGCCAGGTCCTCCCTGGACTGGAAACAAGCATCCTAGGACCGGTTTCGGGCTTTCAGCCCTCGTCAGCCAGGATAGCTTGATTCCAGTGGCATGGAGAGCACGGGACTCACGTCTGAGCATAACCTTCCCAATCGGGGTAACAAATGCAAAAACAACAATTGATGGACAGAATGCAGAACAATGTCATACATTCACCCCAGTACAGAGATCTGAGCCTAAATCCATCGTTTTTTTGCTCACCATGCCATTCCAGTTTGAACCCAGCCATATGCAAATCAGTCTTGACCCTGTGCCCCATGGGAACAGTCCAGCCCGAACTGCCAAGCCAGGTCCTCCCTGGACTGGAAACAAGCATCCTAGGACCGGTTTCGGGCTTTCAGCCCTCGTCAGCCAGGATAGCTTGATTCCAGTGGCATGGAGAGCACGGGACTCACGTCTAAGCATACCCTTCCCACTCGGGGTGACAAATGCAAAAACAACAATTGATGGACAGAATGCAGAACAATGTCATACATTCACCCCAGTACAGAGATCTGGGCCTAAATCCATCGTTTTTTGCTCACCATGCCATTCCAGTTTGAACCCAGCCATATGCAAATCAGTCTTGACCCTGTGCCCCATGGGAACAGTCCAGCCCGAACTGCCAAGCCAGGTCCTCCCTGGACTGTAAACAAGCATCCTAGGACCAGTTTCGGGCTTTCAGCCCTCGTCAGCCAGGATAGCTTGATTCCAGTGGCATGGAGAGCACGGGACTCACGTCTGAGCATACCCTTCCCACTCGGGGTGACAAATGCAAAAACAACAATTGATGGACAGAATGCAGAACAATGTCATACATTCATCCCAGTACAGAGATCTGGGCCTAAATCCATCGTTTTTTTGCTCACCATGCCCTTCCAGTTTGAACCCAGCCATATGCAAATCAGTCTTGACCCTGTGCCCCATGGGAACAGTCCAGCCCGAACTGCCAAGCCAGGTCCTAACTGGACTGGAAACAAGCATCCTAGGACCGGTTTCGGGCTTTCAGCCCTCGTCAGCCAGGATAGCTTGATTCCAGTGGCATGGAGAGCACGGGACTCATGTCTGAGCATACCCTTACCACTCGGGGTGACAAATGCAAAAACAACAATTGATGGACAGAATGCAGAACAATGTCATACATTCACCCCAGTACAGAGATCTGGGCCTAAATCCATCATTTTTTTGCTCACCATGCCATTCCAGTTTGAACCCAGCCATATGCAAATCAGTCTTGACCCTGTGCCCATGGGAACAGTCCAGCCCGAACTGCCAAGCCAGGTCCTCCCTGGACTGGAAACAAGCATCCTAGAACCGGTTTAGGGCTTTCAGCCCTCGTCAGCCAGGATAGCTTGATTCCAGTGGCATGGAGAGCATGGGACTCACGTCTGAGCATACCCTTCCCACTCGGGGTGACAAATGCAAAAACAACAATTGATGGACAGAATGCAGAACAATGTCATACATTCACCCCAGTACAGAGATCTGGGCCTAAATCCATCTTTTTTTGCTCACCATGCCATTCCAGTTTGAACCCAGCCATATGCAAATCAGTCTTGACCCTGTGCCCCATGGGAACAGTCCAGCCCGAACTGCCAAGCCAGGTCCTCCCTGGACTGGAAACAAGCATCCTAGGACCGGTTTTGGGCTTTCAGCCCTCGTCAGCCAGGATAGCTTGATTCCAGTGGCATGGAGAGCACGGGACTCACGTCTGAGCATACCCTGCCCACTCGGGGTGACAAATGCAAAACAACAATTGATGGACAGAATGCAGAACAATGTCGTACATTCACCCCAGTACAGAGATCTGGGCCTAAATCCATCGTTTTTTTGCTCACCATGCCATTCCAGTTTGAACCCAGCCCTATGCAAATCAGTCTTGACCCTGTGCCCCATGGGAACAGTCCAGCCCGAACTGCCAAGCCAGGTCCTCCCTGGACTGGAAACAAGCATCCTAGGACCGGTTTCGGGCTTTCAGCCCTCGTCAGCCAGGATAGCTTGATTCCAGTGGCATGGAGAGCACGGGACTCACGTCTGAGCATACCCTTCCCACTCGGGGTGACAAATGCAAAAACAACAATTGATGGACATAATGCAGAACAATGTCGTACATTCACCCCAGTACAGAGATCTGGGCCTAAATCCATCGTTTTTTTGCTCACCATGCCATTCCAGTTTGAACCCAGCCATATGCAAATCAGTCTTGACCCTGTGCCCCATGGGAAAAGTCCAGCCCGAACTGCCAAGCCAGGTCCTCCCTGGACTGGAAACAAGCATCCTAGGACCGGTTTCAGGCTTTCAGCCCTCGTCAGCCAGGATAGCTTGATTCCAGTGGCATGGAGAGCACGGGACTCACGTCTGAGCATACCCTTCCCACTCGGGGTGACAAATGCAAAAACAACAATTGATGGACAGAATGCAGAAAAATGTCATACATTCACCCCAGTCCAGAGATCTGGGCCTAAATCCATCGTTTTTTGCTCACCATGCCATTCCAGTTTGAACCCAGCCATATGCAAATCAGTCTTGACCCTGTGCCCATGGGAACAGTCCAGCCCGAACTGCCAAGCCAGGTCCTCCCTGGACTGGAAACAAGTATTCTAGGACCGGTTTCGGGCTTTCAGCCCTCGTCAGCCAGGATAGCTTGATTCCAGTGGCATGGAGAGCACTGGACTCACGTCTGAGCATACCCTTCCCACTCGGGGTGACAAATGCAAAAACAACAATTGATGGACAGAATGCAGAAAAATGTCATACATTCACCCCAGTCCAGAGATCTGGGCCTAAATCCATCGTTTTTTTGCTCACCATGCCATTCCAGTTTGAACCCAGCCCTATGCAAATCAGTCTTGACCCTGTGCCCCATGGGAACAGTCCAGCCCGAACTGCCAAGCCAGGTCCTCCCTGGACTGGAAACAAGCATCCTAGGACCGGTTTCGGGCTTTCAGCCCTCGTCAGCCAGGATAGCTTGATTCCAGTGGCATGGAGAGCACGGGACTCACGTCTGAGCATACCCTTCCCACTCGGGGTGACAAATGCAAAAACAACAATTGATGGACAGAATGCAGAACAATGTCATACATTCATCCCAGTACAGAGATCTGGGCCTAAATCCATCGTTTTTTTGCTCACCATGCCATTCCAGTTTGAACCCAGCCATATGCAAATCAGTCTTGACCCTGTGCCCCATGGGAAAAGTCCAGCCCGAACTGCCAAGCCAGGTCCTCCCTGGACTGGAAACAAGCATCCTAGGACCGGTTTCAGGCTTTCAGCCCTCGTCAGCCAGGATAGCTTGATTCCAGTGGCATGGAGAGCACGGGACTCACGTCTGAGCATACCCTTCCCACTCGGGGTGACAAATGCAAAAACAACAATTGATGGACAGAATGCAGAAAAATGTCATACATTCACCTCAGTCCAGAGATCTGGGCCTAAATCCATCGTTTTTTGCTCACCATGCCATTCCAGTTTGAACCCAGCCATATGCAAATCAGTCTTGACCCTGTGCCCATGGGAACAGTCCAGCCCGAACTGCCAAGCCAGGTCCTCCCTGGACTGGAAACAAGTATTCTAGGACCGGTTTCGGGCTTTCAGCCCTCGTCAGCCAGGATAGCTTGATTCCAGTGGCATGGAGAGCACGGGACTCACGTCTGAGCATACCCTTCCCACTCTGGGGTGACAAATGCAAAAACAACAATTGATGGACAGAATGCAGAACAATGTCATACATTCACCCCAGTACAGAGCTCTGGGCCTAAATCCATCGTTTTTTGCTCACCATGCCATTCCAGTTTGAACCCAGCCATATGCAAATCAGTCTTGACCCTGTGCCCCATGGGAACAGTCCAGCCCGAACTGCCAAGCCAGATCCTCCCTGGACTAGAAACAAGTATCCTAGGACCGGTTTCGGGCTTTCAGCCCTCGTCAGCCAGGATAGCTTGATTCCAGTGGCATGGAGAGCACAGGACTCACGTCTGAGCATACCCTTCCCACTCGGGGTGACAAATGCAAAAACAACAATTGATGGACAGAATGCAGAACAATGTCATACATTCACCCCAGTACAGAGATCTGGGCCTAAATCCATCGTTTTTTTGCTCACCATGCCATTCCAGTTTGAACCCAGCCATATGCAAATCAGTCTTGACCCTGTGCCCCATGGGAACAGTCCAGCCTGAACTGCCAAGCCAGGTCCTCCCTGGACTGGAAACAAGCATCCTAGCACCGGTTTCGGGCTTTCAGCCCTCGTCAGCCAGGATAGCTTGATTCAAGTGGCATGGAGAGCACGGGACTCACGTCTGAGCATACCCTTCCCACTCGGGGTGACAAATGCAAAAACAACAATTGATGGACAGAATGCAGAACAATGTCATACATTCACCCCAGTACAGAGATCTGGGCCTAAATCCATCGTTTTTTTGCTCACCATGCCATTCCAGTTTGAACCCAGCCATATGCAAATCAGTCTTGACCCTGTGCCCCATGGGAAAAGTCCAGCCCGAACTGCCAAGCCAGGTCCTCCCTGGACTGGAAACAAGCATCCTAGGACCGGTTTCAGGCTTTCAGCCCTCGTCAGCCAGGATAGCTTGATTCCAGTGGCATGGAGAGCACGGGACTCACGTCTGAGCATACCCTTCCCACTCGGGGTGACAAATGCAAAAACAACAATTGATGGACAGAATGCAGAAAAATGTCATACATTCACCTCAGTCCAGAGATCTGGGCCTAAATCCATCGTTTTTTGCTCACCATGCCATTCCAGTTTGAACCCAGCCATATGCAAATCAGTCTTGACCCTGTGCCCATGGGAACAGTCCAGCCCGAACTGCCAAGCCAGGTCCTCCCTGGACTGGAAACAAGTATTCTAGGACCGGTTTCGGGCTTTCAGCCCTCGTCAGCCAGGATAGCTTGATTCCAGTGGCATGGAGAGCACGGGACTCACGTCTGAGCATACCCTTCCCACTCTGGGGTGACAAATGCAAAAACAACAATTGATGGACAGAATGCAGAACAATGTCATACATTCACCCCAGTACAGAGCTCTGGGCCTAAATCCATCGTTTTTTGCTCACCATGCCATTCCAGTTTGAACCCAGCCATATGCAAATCAGTCTTGACCCTGTGCCCCATGGGAACAGTCCAGCCCGAACTGCCAAGCCAGATCCTCCCTGGACTAGAAACAAGTATCCTAGGACCGGTTTCGGGCTTTCAGCCCTCGTCAGCCAGGATAGCTTGATTCCAGTGGCATGGAGAGCACAGGACTCACGTCTGAGCATACCCTTCCCACTCGGGGTGACAAATGCAAAAACAACAATTGATGGACAGAATGCAGAACAATGTCATACATTCACCCCAGTACAGAGATCTGGGCCTAAATCCATCGTTTTTTTGTTCACCATGCCATTCCAGTTTGAACCCAGCCATATGCAAATCAGTCTTGACCCTGTGCCCCATGGGAACAGTCCAGCCTGAACTGCCAAGCCAGGTCCTCCCTGGACTGGAAACAAGCATCCTAGCACCGGTTTCGGGCTTTCAGCCCTCGTCAGCCAGGATAGCTTGATTCAAGTGGCATGGAGAGCACGGGACTCACGTCTGAGCATACCCTTCCCACTCGGGGTGACAAATGCAAAAACAACAATTGATGGACAGAATGCAGAACAATGTCATACATTCACCCCAGTACAGAGATCTGGACCTAAATCCATTGTTTTTTTGCTCACCATGCCATTCCAGTTTGAACCCAGCCATATGCAAATCAGTCTTGACCCTGTGCCCCATGGGAACAGTCCAGCCCGAACTGCCAAGCCAGGTCCTCCCTGGACTGTAAACAAGCATCCTAGGACCGGTTTCGGGCTTTCAGCCCTCGTCAGCCAGGATAGCTTGATTCCAGTGGCATGGAGAGCACGGGACTCACGTCTGCGCATAACCTTCCCACTCGGGGTAACAAATGCAAAAACAACAATTGATGGACAGAATGCAGAACAATGTCATACATTCACCCCAGTACAGAGATCTGGGCCTAAATCCATCGTTTTTTTGCTCACCATGCCATTCCAGTTTGAACCCAGCCATATGCAAATCAGTCTTGACCCTGTGCCCCATGGGAACAGTCCAGCCCGAACTGCCAAGCCAGGTCCTCCCTGGACTGGAAACAAGCATCCTAGGACCGGTTTCGGGCTTTCAGCCCTCGTCAGCCAGGATAGCTTGATTCCAGTGGCATGGAGAGCACGGGACTCACGTCTGAGCATACCCTTCCCACTCAGGGTGACAAATGCAAAAACAACAATTGATGGACAGAATGCAGAACAATGTCATACATTCACCCCAGTACAGAGATCTGGGCCTAAATCCATCGTTTTTTGCTCACCATGCCATTCCAGTTTGAACCCAGCCATATGCAAATCAGTCTTGACCCTGTGCCCCATGGGAACAGTCCAGCCCGAACTGCCAAGCCAGGTCCTCCCTGGACTGTAAACAAGCATCCTAGGACCAGTTTCGGGCTTTCAGCCCTCGTCAGCCAGGATAGCTTGATTCCAGTGGCATGGAGAGCACGGGACTCACGTCTGAGCATACCCTTCCCACTCAGGGTGACAAATGCAAAAACAAAAATTGATGGACAGAATGCAGAACAATGTCATACATTCATCCCAGTACAGAGATCTGGGCCTAAATCCATCGTTTTTTGCTCACCATGCCCTTCCAGTTTGAACCCAGCCATATGCAAATCAGTCTTGACCCTGTGCCCCATGGGAACAGTCCAGCCCGAACTGCCAAGCCAGGTCCTAACTGGACTGGAAACAAGCATCCTAGGACCGGTTTCGGGCTTTCAGACCTCGTCAGCCAGGATAGCTTGATTCCAGTGGCATGGAGAGCACGGGACTCATGTCTGAGCATACCCTTACCACTCGGGGTGACAAATGCAAAAACAACAATTGATGGACAGAATGCAGAACAATGTCATACATTCACCCCAGTACAGAGATCTGGGCCTAAATCCATCATTTTTTTGCTCACCATGCCATTCCAGTTTGAACCCAGCCATATGCAAATCAGTCTTGACCCTGTGCCCATGGGAACAGTCCAGCCCGAACTGCCAAGCCAGGTCCTCCCTGGACTGGAAACAAGCATCCTAGAACAGGTTTAGGGCTTTCAGCCCTCGTCAGCCAGGATAGCTTGATTCCAGTGGCATGGAGAGCATGGGACTCACGTCTGAGCATACCCTTCCCACTCGGGGTGACAAATGCAAAAACAACAATTGATGGACAGAATGCAGAACAATGTCATACATTCACCCCAGTACAGAGATCTGGGCCTAAATCCATTGTTTTTTTGCTCACCATGCCATTCCAGTTTGAACCCAGCCATATGCAAATCAGTCTTGACCCTGTGCCCCATGGGAACAGTCCAGCCTGAACTGCCAAGCCAGGTCCTCCCTGGACTGGAAACAAGTATCCTAGGACCGGTTTCGGGCTTTTAGCCCTCGTCAGCCAGGATAGCTTGATTCCAGTGGCAAGGAGAGCACGGGACTCACGTCTGAGCATACCCTTCCCACTCAGGGTGACAAATGTAAAAACAACAATTGATGGACAGAATGCAGAACAATGTCATACATTCACCCCAGTACAGAGATATGGGCCTAAATCCATCGTTTTTTTGCTCACCATGCCATTCCAGTTTGAACCCAGCCATATGCAAATCAGTCTTCACCCTGTGCCCCTTGGGAACAGTCCAGCCCGAACTGCCAAGCCAGGTCCTCGCTGGACTGGAAACAAGCATCCTAGGACCGGTTTCGGGCTTTCAGCCCTCATCAGCCAGGATAGCTTGATTCCAGTGGCATGGAGAGCACGGGACTCACATCTGAGCATACCCTTCCCACACGGGGTGACAAATGCAAAAACAACAATTGATGGACAGAATGCAGAACAATGTCATACATTCAACCCAGTACAGAGATCTGGGCCTAAATCCATCGTTTTTTTGCTCACCATGCCATTCCAGTTTGAACCCAGCCATATGCAAATCAGTCTTGACCCTGTGCCCATGGGAACAGTCCAGCCCAAACTGCCAAGCCAGGTCCTCCCTGGACTGGAAACAAGCATCCTAGAACCGGTTTCGGGCTTTCAGCCCTCGTCAGCCAGGATAGCTTGATTCCAGTGGCATGGGGAGCACGGGACTCACGTCTGAGCATACCCTTCCCACTCGGGGTGACAAATGCAAAAACAACAATTGATGGACAGAATGCAGAACAATGTCATACATTCACCCCAGTACAGAGATCTGGGCCTAAATCCATCGTTTTTTTGCTCACCATGCCATTCCAGTTTGAACCCAGCCATATGCAAATCAGTCTTGACCCTGTGCCCCATGGGAACAGTCCAGCCCGAACTGCCAAGCCAGGTCCTCCCTGGACTGGAAACAAGTATCCTAGGACCAGTTTCAGGCTTTCAGCCCTCGTCAGCCAGGATAGCTTGATTCCAGTGGCATGGAGAGCACGGGACTCACGTCTGAGCATACCCTTCCCACTCGGGGTGACAAATGTAAAAACAACAATTGATGGACAGAATGCAGAACAAGTCATACATTCACCCCAGTACAGAGATCTGGGCCTAAATCCATCGTTTTTTTGCTCGCCATGCCATTTCAGTTTGAACCCAGCCATATGCAAATCAGTCTTGACCCTGTGCCCCATGGGAACAGTCCAGCCCGAACTGCCAAGCCAGGTCCTCCCTGGACTGGAAACAAGCATCCTAGGACCGGTTTCGGGCTTTCAGCCCTCGTCAGCCAGGATAGCTTGATTCCAGTGGCATGTAGAGCACGGGACTCACGTCTGAGCATACCCTTCCCACTCGGGGTGACAAATGCAAAAACAACAATTGATGGACAGAATGCAGAACAATGTCATACATTCATCCCAGTACAGAGATCTGGGCCTAAATCCATCGTTTTTTTGCTCACCATGCCATTCCAGTTTGAACCCAGCCATATGCAAATCAGTCTTGACCCTGTGCCCCATGGGACCAGTCCAGCCCGAACTGCCAAGCCAGGTCCTCCCTGGACTGGAAACAAGCATCCTAGGACCGGTTTCGGGCATTCAGCCCTCGTCAGCCAGGATAGCTTGATTCCAGTGGCATGGAGAGCACGGGACTCACGTCTGAGCATACCCTTCCCACTTGGGGTGACAAATGCAAAAACAACAATTGATGGACAGAATGCAGAACAATGTCATACATTCACCCCAGTACAGAGATCTGGGCCTAAATCCATCGTTTTTTTGCTCACCATGCCATTCCAGTTTGAACCCAGCCATATGCAAATCAGTCTTGACCCTGTGCCCCATGGGCACAGTCCAGCCCGAACTGCCAAGCCAGGTCCTCCCTGGGCTGGAAACAAGCATCCTAGGACCGGTTTCGGGCTTTCAGCCCTCGTCAGCCAGGATAGCTTGATTCCAGTGGCATGGAGAGCACGGGACTCACGTCTGAGCATACCCTTCCCACTCGGGGTGACAAATGCAAAAACAACAATTGATGGACAGAATGCAGAACAATATCATACATTCACCCCAGTACAGAGATCTGGGCCTAAATCCATCGTTTTTTTTGCTCACCATGCCATTCCAGTTTGAACCCAGCCATATGCAAATCTTTCTTGACCCTGTGCCCCATGGGAGCAGTCCAGCCCGAACTGCCAAGCCAGGTCCTCCCTGGACTGGAAACAAGCATCCTAGGACCAGTTTCGGGCTTTCAGCCCTCGTCAGCCAGGATAGCTTGATTCCAGTGGCATGGAGAGCACGAGACTCACGTCTGAGCATACCCTTCCCAGTCGGGGTGACAAATGCAAAAACAACAATTGATGGACAGAATGCAGAACAATGTCATACATTCACCCCAGTACAGAGATCTGGGCCTAAATCCATCGTTTTTTGCTCACCATGCCATTCCAGTTTGAACCCAGCCATATGCGATTCAGTCTTGACCCTGTGCCCCATGGGAACAGTCCAGCCCGAACTGCCAAGCCAGGTCCTCCCTGGACTGGAAACAAGCATCCTAGGACCGGTTTCGGGCTTTTAGCCCTCGTCAGCCAGGATAGCTTGATTCCAGTGGCATGGAGAGCACAGGACTCACGTCTGAGCATACCCTTCTCACTCGGGGTGACAAATGCAAAAACAACAATTGATGGACAGAATGCAGAACAATGTCATACATTCACCCCAGTACAGAGATCTGGGCCTAAATCCATAGCTTTTTGCTCACCATGCCATTCCAGTTTGAAGCCAGCCATATGCAAATCAGTCTTCACCCTGTGCCCCATGGGAACAGTCCAGCCCGAACTGCCAAGCCAGGTCTTCCATGGACTGGAAACAAGCATCCTAGGACCGGTTTCGGGCTTTCAGCCCTCGTCAGCCAGGATAGCTTGATTCAAGTGGCATGGAGAGCACGGGACTCACGTCTGAGCATACCCTTCTCACTCGGGGTGACAAATGCAAAAACAACAATTGCTGGACAGAATGCAGAACAATGTCATATATTCACCCCAGTACAGAGATCTGGGCCTAAATCCATCGTTTTTTTGCTCACCATGCCATTCCAGTTTGAACCCAGCCATATGCAAATCAGTCTTGACCCTGTGCCCCATGGGAACAGTCCAGCCCGAACTGCCAAGCCAGGTCCTCCCTGGACTGGAAACAAGCATCCTAGGACCGGTTTCGGGCTTTCAGCCCTCGTCAGCCAGGATAGCTTGATTCCAGTGGCATGGAGAGCACGGGACTCACGTCTGAGCATAACCTTCCCACTTGGGGTAACAAATGCAAAAACAACAATTGATGGACAGAATGCAGAACAATGTCATACATTCATCCCAGTACAGAGATCTGGGCCTAAATCCATCGTTTTTTTGCTCACCATGCCATTCCAGTTTGAACCCAGCCATATGCAAATCAGTCTTGACCCTGTGCCCCATGGGACCAGTCCAGCCCGAACTGCCAAGCCAGGTCCTCCCTGGACTGGAAACAAGCATCCTAGGACCGGTTTCGGGCTTTCAGCCCTCGTCAGCCAGGATAGCTTGATTCCAGTGGCATGGAGAGCACGGGACTCACGTCTGAGCATACCCTTCCCACTTGGGGTGACAAATGCAAAAACAACAATTGATGGACAGAATGCAGAACAATGTCATACATTCACCCCAGTACAGAGATCTGGGCCTAAATCCATCGTTTTTTTGCTCACCATGTCATTCCAGTTTGAACCCAGCCATATGCAAATCAGTCTTGACCCTGTGCCCCATGGGCACAGTCCAGCCCGAACTGCCAAGCCAGGTCCTCCCTGGGCTGGAAACAAGCATCCTAGGACCGGTTTCGGGCTTTCAGCCCTCGTCAGCCAGGATAGCTTGATTCCAGTGGCATGGAGAGCACGGGACTCACGTCTGAGCATACCCTTCCCACTCGGGGTGACAAATGCAAAAACAACAATTGATGGACAGAATGCAGAACAATATCATACATTCACCCCAGTACAGAGATCTGGGCCTAAATCCATCGTTTTTTTGCTCACCATGCCATTCCAGTTTGAACCCAGCCATATGCAAATCTTTCTTGACCCTGTGCCCCATGGGAGCAGTCCAGCCCGAACTGCCAATCCAGGTCCTCCCTGGACTGGAAACAAGCATCCTAGGACCAGTTTCGGGCTTTCAGCCCTCGTCAGCCAGGATAGCTTGATTCCAGTGGCATGGAGAGCACGAGACTCACGTCTGAGCATACCCTTCCCAGTCGGGGTGACAAATGCAAAAACAACAATTGATGGACAGAATGCAGAACAATGTCATACATTCACCCCAGTACAGAGATCTGGGCCTAAATCCATCGTTTTTTGCTCACCATGCCATTCCAGTTTGAACCCAGCCATATGCGATTCAGTCTTGACCCTGTGCCCCATGGGAACAGTCCAGCCCGAACTGCCAAGCCAGGTCCTCCCTGGACTGGAAACAAGCATCCTAGGACCGGTTTCGGGCTTTTAGCCCTCGTCAGCCAGGATAGCTTGATTCCAGTGGCATGGAGAGCACAGGACTCACGTCTGAGCATACCCTTCCCACTCGGGGTGACAAATGCAAAAACAACAATTGATGGACAGAATACAGAACAATGTCATACATTCACCCCAGTACAGAGATCTGGGCCTAAATCCATAGCTTTTTGCTCACCATGCCATTCCAGTTTGAAGCCAGCCATATGCAAATCAGTCTTCACCCTGTGCCCCATGGGAACAGTCCAGCCCGAACTGCCAAGCCAGGTCTTCCATGGACTGGAAACAAGCCTCCTAGGACCGGTTTCGGGCTTTCAGCCCTCGTCAGCCAGGATAGCTTGATTCAAGTGGCATGGAGAGCACGGGACTCACGTCTGAGCATACCCTTCTCACTCGGGGTGACAAATGCAAAAACAACAATTGCTGGACAGAATGCAGAACAATGTCATACATTCACCCCAGTACAGAGATCTGGGCCTAAATCCATCGTTTTTTGCTCACCATGCCATTCCAGTTTGAACCCAGCCATATGCAAATCAGTCTTGACCCTGTGCCCCATGGGAACAGTCCAGCCCGAACTGCCAAGCCAGGTCCTCCCTGGACTGGAAACAAGCATCCTAGGACAGGTTTCGGGCTTTCAGCCCTCGTCAGCCAGGATAGCTTGATTCCAGTGGCATGGAGAGCACGGGACTCACGTCTGAGCATAACCTTCCCACTCGGGGTAACAAATGCAAAAACAACAATTGATGGACAGAATGCAGAACAATGTCATACATTCACCCCAGTACAGAGATCTGGGCCTAAATCCATCGTTTTTTTGCTCACCATGCCATTCCAGTTTGAACCCAGCCATATGCAAATCAGTCTTGACCCTGTGCCCCATGGGAACAGTCCAGCCCGAACTGCCAAGCCAGGTCCTCCCTGGACTGGAAACAAGCATCCTAGGACCGGTTTCGGGCTTTCAGCCCTCGTCAGCCAGGATAGCTTGATTCCAGTGGCATGGAGAGCACGGGACTCACGTCTGAGCATACCCTTCCCACTCGGGGTGACAAATGCAAAAACAACAATTGATGGACAGAATGCAGAACAATGTCATACATTCATCCCAGTACAGAGATCTGGGCCTAAATCCATCGTTTTTTTGCTCACCATGCCCTTCCAGTTTGAACCCAGCCATATGCAAATCAGTCTTGACCCTGTGCCCCATGGGAACAGTCCAGCCCGAACTGCCAAGCCAGGTCCTAACTGGACTGGAAACAAGCATCCTAGGACCGGTTTCGGGCTTTCAGCCCTCGTCAGCCAGGATAGCTTGATTCCAGTGGCATGGAGAGCACGGGACTCATGTCTGAGCATACCCTTACCACTCGGGGTGACAAATGCAAAAACAACAATTGATGGACAGAATGCAGAACAATGTCATACATTCACCCCAGTACAGAGATCTGGGCCTAAATCCATCATTTTTTTGCTCACCATGCCATTCCAGTTTGAACCCAGCCATATGCAAATCAATCTTGACCCTGTGCCCATGGGAACAGTCCAGCCCGAACTGCCAAGCCAGGTCCTCCCTGGACTGGAAACAAGCATCCTAGAACCGGTTTAGGGCTTTCAGCCCTCGTCAGCCAGGATAGCTTGATTCCAGTGGCATGGAGAGCATGGGACTCACGTCTGAGCATACCCTTCCCACTCGGGGTGACAAATGCAAAAACAACAATTGATGGACAGAATGCAGAACAATGTCATACATTCACCCCAGTACAGAGATCTGGGCCTAAATCCATCGTTTTTTTGCTCACCATGCCATTCCAGTTTGAACCCAGCCATATGCAAATCAGTCTTGACCCTGTGTCCCATGGGAACAGTCCAGCCCGAACTGCCAAGCCAGGTCCTCCCTGGACTGGAAACAAGCATCCTAGGACCGGTTTCGGGCTTTCAGCCCTCGTCAGCCAGGATAGCTTGATTCCAGTGGCATGGAGAGCACGGGACTCACGTCTGAGCATACCCTTCCCACTCGGGGTGACAAATGCAAAAACAACAATTGATGGACAGAATGCAGAACAATGTCATACATTCACCCCAGTACAGAGATCTGGGCCTAAATCCATCGTTTTTTTGCTCACCATGCCATTCCAGTTTGAACCCAGCCATATACAAATCAGTCTTGACCCTGTGTCCCATGGGAACAGTCCAGCCCGAACTGCCAAGCCAGGTCCTCCCTGGACTGGAAACAAGCATCCTAGGACCGGTTTCGGGCTTTCAGCCCTCGTCAGCCAGGATAGCTTGATTCCAGTGGCATGGAGAGCACGGGACTCACGTCTGAGCATACCCTTCCCACTCGGGGTGACAAATGCAAAAACAACAATTGATGGACAGAATACAGAACAATGTCATACATTCACCCCAGTACAGAGATCTGGGCCTAAATCCATCGTTTTTTGGCTCACCATGCCATTCCAGTTTGAAGCCAGCCATATGCAAATCAGTCTTGACCCTGTGCCCCATGGGAACAGTCCAGCCCGAACTGCCAAGCCAGGTCTTCCATGGACTGGAAACAAGAACCTAGGACCGGTTTCGGGCTTTCAGCCCTCGTCAGCCAGGATAGCTTGATTCAAGTGGCATGGAGAGCACGGGACTCACGTCTGAGCATACCCTTCTCACTCGGGGTGACAAATGCAAAAAACAACAATTGATGGACAGAATGCAGAACAATGTCATACATTCACCCCAGTACAGAGATCTGGGCCTAAATCCATCGTTTTTTTGCTCACCATGCCATTCCAGTTTGAACCCAGCCATATGCAAATCAGTCTTGACCCTGTGCCCCATGGGAACAGTCCAGCCCGAACTGCCAAGCCAGGTCCTCCCTGGACTGGAAACAAGCATCCTAGGACCGGTTTCGGGCTTTCAGCCCTCGTCAGCCAGGATAGCTTGATTCCAGTGGCATGGAGAGCACGGGACTCACGTCTGAGCATAACCTTCCCAATCGGGGTAACAAATGCAAAAACAACAATTGATGGACAGAATGCAGAACAATGTCATACATTCACCCCAGTACAGAGATCTGAGCCTAAATCCATCGTTTTTTTGCTCACCATGCCATTCCAGTTTGAACCCAGCCATATGCAAATCAGTCTTGACCCTGTGCCCCATGGGAACAGTCCAGCCCGAACTGCCAAGCCAGGTCCTCCCTGGACTGGAAACAAGCATCCTAGGACCGGTTTCGGGCTTTCAGCCCTCGTCAGCCAGGATAGCTTGATTCCAGTGGCATGGAGAGCACGGGACTCACGTCTGAGCATACCCTTCCCACTCGGGGTGACAAATGCAAAAACAACAATTGATGGACAGAATGCAGAACAATGTCATACATTCACCCCAGTACAGAGATCTGGGCCTAAATCCATCGTTTTTTGCTCACCATGCCATTCCAGTTTGAACCCAGCCATATGCAAATCAGTCTTGACCCTGTGCCCCATGGGAACAGTCCAGCCCGAACTGCCAAGCCAGGTCCTCCCTGGACTGTAAACAAGCATCCTAGGACCGGTTTCGGGCTTTCAGCCCTCGTCAGCCAGGATAGCTTGATTCCAGTGGCATGGAGAGCACGGGACTCACGTCTGAGCATACCCTTCCCACTCGGGGTGACAAATGCAAAAACAACAATTGATGGACAGAATGCAGAACAATGTCATACATTCATCCCAGTACAGAGATCTGGGCCTAAATCCATCGTTTTTTTGCTCACCATGCCCTTCCAGTTTGAACCCAGCCATATGCAAATCAGTCTTGACCCTGTGCCCCATGGGAACAGTCCAGCCCGAACTGCCAAGCCAGGTCCTAACTGGACTGGAAACAAGCATCCTAGGACCGGTTTCGGGCTTTCAGCCCTCGTCAGCCAGGATAGCTTGATTCCAGTGGCATGGAGAGCACGGGACTCATGTCTGAGCATACCCTTACCACTCGGGGTGACAAATGCAAAAACAACAATTGATGGACAGAATGCAGAACAATGTCATACATTCACCCCAGTACAGAGATCTGGGCCTAAATCCATCATTTTTTTGCTCACCATGCCATTCCAGTTTGAACCCAGCCATATGCAAATCAGTCTTGACCCTGTGCCCATGGGAACAGTCCAGCCCGAATTGCCAAGCCAGGTCCTCCCTGGACTGGAAACAAGCATCCTAGAACCGGTTTAGGGCTTTCAGCCCTCGTCAGCCAGGATAGCTTGATTCCAGTGGCATGGAGAGCATGGGACTCACGTCTGAGCATACCCTTCCCACTCAGGGTGACAAATGCAAAAACAACAATTGATGGACAGAATGCAGAACAATGTCAGACATTCACCCCAGTACAGAGATCTGGGCCTAAATCCATCGTTTTTTTGCTCACCATGCCATTCCAGTTTGAACCCAGCCATATGCAAATCAGTCTTGACCCTGTGCCCCATGGGGACAGTCCAGCCCGAACTGCCAAGCCAGGTCCTCCCTGGACTGGAAACAAGTATCCTAGGACCGGTTTCGGGCTTTCAGCCCTCGTCAGCCAGGATAGCTTGATTCCAGTGGCATGGAGAGCACGGGACTCACGTCTGAGCATACCCTTCCCACTCAGGGTGACAAATGTAAAAACAACAATTGATGGACAGAATGCAGAACAATGTCATACATTCACCCCAGTACAGAGATCTGGGCCTAAATCCATCGTTTTTTTGCTCACCATGCCATTCCAGTTTGAACCCAGCCATATGCAAATCAGTCTTGACCCTGTGCCCATGGGAACAGTCCAGCCCAAACTGCCAAGCCAGGTCCTCCCTGGACTGGAAACAAGCATCCTAGAACCGGTTTCGGGCTTTCAGCCCTCGTCAGCCAGGATAGCTTGATTCCAGTGGCATGGGGAGCACGGGACTCACGTCTGAGCATACCCTTCCCACTCGGGGTGACAAATGCAAAAACAACAATTGATGGACAGAATGCAGAACAATGTCATACATTCACCCCAGTACAGAGATCTGGGCCTAAATCCATCGTTTTTTTGCTCACCATGCCATTCCAGTTTAAACCCAGCCATATGCAAATCAGTCTTGACCCTGTGCCCCATGGGAACAGTCCAGCCCGAACTGCCAAGCCAGGTCCTCCCTGGACTGGAAACAAGTATTCTAGGACCGGTTTCGGGCTTTCAGCCCTCGTCAGCCAGGATAGCTTAATTCCAGTGGCATGGAGAGCACGGGACTCACGTCTGAGCATACCCTTCCCACTCGGGGTGACAAATGTAAAAACAACAATTGATGGACAGAATGCAGAACAAGTCATACATTCACCCCAGTACAGAGATCTGGGCCTAAATCCATCGTTTTTTTGCTCACCATGCCATTTCAGTTTGAACCCAGCCATATGCAAATCAGTCTTGACCCTGTGCCCCATGGGAACAGTCCAGCCCGAACTGCCAAGCCAGGTCCTCCCTGGACTGGAAACAAGCATCCTAGGACCGGTTTCGGGCTTTCAGCCCTCGTCAGCCAGGATAGCTTGATTCCAGTGGCATGGAGAGCACGGGACTCACGTCTGAGCATACCCTTCCCACTCGGGGTGACAAATGCAAAAACAACAATTGATGGACAGAATGCAGAACAATATCATACATTCACCCCAGTACAGAGATCTGGGCCTAAATCCATCGTTTTTTTGCTCACCATGCCATTCCAGTTTGAACCCAGCCATATGCAAATCTTTCTTGACCCTGTGCCCCATGGGAGCAGTCCAGCCCGAATTGCCAAGCCAGGTCCTCCCTGGACTGGAAACAAGCATCCTAGGACCAGTTTCGGGCTTTCAGCCCTCGTCAGCCAGGATAGCTTGATTCCAGTGGCATGGAGAGCACGAGACTCACGTCTGAGCATACCCTTCCCACTCGGGGTGACAAATGCAAAAACAACAATTGATGGACAGAATGCAGAACAATGTCATACATTCACCCCAGTACAGAGATCTGGGCCTAAATCCATCGTTTTTTTGCTCACCATGCCATTCCAGTTTGAACCCAGCTATATGCAAATCAGTCTTGACCCTGTGCCCCATGGGAACAGTCCAGCCCGAACTGCCAAGCCAGGTCCTCCCTGGACTGGAAACAAGCATCCTAGGACCGGTTTCGGGCTTTCAGCCCTCGTCAGCCAGGATAGCTTGATTCCAGTGGCATGGAGAGCACGGGACTCACGTCTGAGCATACCCTTCCCACTCGGGGTAACAAATGCAAAAACAACAATTGATGGACAGAATACAGAACAATGTCATACATTCACCCCAGTACAGAGATCTGGGCCTAAATCCATCGTTTTTTTGCTCACCATGCCATTCCAGTTTGAACCCAGCCATATGCAAATCAGTCTTGACCCTGTGCCCCATGGGAACAGTCCAGCCCGAACTGCCAAGCCAGGTCCTCCCTGGACTGGAAACAAGCATCCTAGGACCGGTTTCGGGCTTTCAGCCCTCGTCAGCCAGGATAGCTTGATTCCAGTGGCATGGAGAGCACGGGACTCACGTCTGAGCATACCCTTCCCACTCGGGGTGACAAATGCAAAAACAACAATTGATGGACAGAATGCAGAACAATGTCATACATTCACCCCAGTACAGAGATCTGGGCCTAAATCCATCGTTTTTTGCTCACCATGCCATTCCAGTTTGAACCCAGCCATATGCAAATCAGTCTTGACCCTGTGCCCCATGGGAACAGTCCAGCCCGAACTGCCAAGCCAGGTCCTCCCTGGACTGGAAACAAGCATCCTAGGACCGGTTTCGGGCTTTCAGCCCTCGTCAGCCAGGATAGCTTGATTCCAGTGGCATGGAGAGCACGGGACTCACGTCTGAGCATACCCTTCCCACTCGGGGTGACAAATGCAAAAACAACAATTGATGGACAGAATGCAGAACAATGTCATACATTCATCCCAGTACAGAGATCTGGGCCTAAATCCATCGTTTTTTTGCTCACCATGCCCTTCCAGTTTGAACCCAGCCATATGCAAATCAGTCTTGACCCTGTGCCCCATGGGAACAGTCCAGCCCGAACTGCCAAGCCAGGTCCTAACTGGACTGGAAACAAGCATCCTAGGACCGGTTTCGGGCTTTCAGCCCTCGTCAGCCAGGATAGCTTGATTCCAGTGGCATGGAGAGCACGGGACTCATGTCTGAGCATACCCTTACCACTCGGGGTGACAAATGCAAAAACAACAATTGATGGACAGAATGCAGAACAATGTCATACATTCACCCCAGTACAGAGATCTGGGCCTAAATCCATCATTTTTTTGCTCACCATGCCATTCCAGTTTGAACCCAGCCATATGCAAATCAGTCTTGACCCTGTGCCCATGGGAACAGTCCAGCCCGAACTGCCAAGCCAGGTCCTCCCTGGACTGGAAACAAGCATCCTAGAACCGGTTTAGGGCTTTCAGCCCTCGTCAGCCAGGATAGCTTGATTCCAGTGGCATGGAGAGCATGGGACTCACGTCTGAGCATACCCTTCCCACTCGGGGTGACAAATGCAAAAACAACAATTGATGGACAGAATACAGAACAATGTCATACATTCACCCCAGTACAGAGATCTGGGCCTAAATCCATCGTTTTTTTGCTCACCATGCCATTCCAGTTTGAACCCAGCCATATGCAAATCAGTCTTGACCCTGTGCCCCATGGGAACAGTCCAGCCCGAACTGCCAAGCCAGGTCCTCCCTGGACTGGAAACAAGCATCCTAGGACCGGTTTCGGGCTTTCAGCCCTCGTCAGCCAGGATAGCTTGATTCCAGTGGCATGGAGAGCACGGGACTCACGTCTGAGCATACCCTTCCCACTCGGGGTGACAAATGCAAAAACAACAATTGATGGACAGAATGCAGAACAATGTCATACATTCACCCCAGTACAGAGATCTGGGCCTAAATCCATCGTTTTTTGCTCACCATGCCATTCCAGTTTGAACCCAGCCATATGCAAATCAGTCTTGACCCTGTGCCCCATGGGAACAGTCCAGCCCGAACTGCCAAGCCAGGTCCTCCCTGGACTGGAAACAAGCATCCTAGGACCGGTTTCGGGCTTTCAGCCCTCGTCAGCCAGGATAGCTTGATTCCAGTGGCATGGAGAGCACGGGACTCACGTCTGAGCATACCCTTCCCACTCGGGGTGACAAATGCAAAAACAACAATTGATGGACAGAATGCAGAACAATGTCATACATTCATCCCAGTACAGAGATCTGGGCCTAAATCCATCGTTTTTTTGCTCACCATGCCCTTCCAGTTTGAACCCAGCCATATGCAAATCAGTCTTGACCCTGTGCCCCATGGGAACAGTCCAGCCCGAACTGCCAAGCCAGGTCCTAACTGGACTGGAAACAAGCATCCTAGGACCGGTTTCGGGCTTTCAGCCCTCGTCAGCCAGGATAGCTTGATTCCAGTGGCATGGAGAGCATGGGACTCACGTCTGAGCATACCCTTCCCACTCGGGGTGACAAATGCAAAAACAACAATTGATGGACAGAATGCAGAACAATGTCATACATTCACCCCAGTACAGAGATCTGGGCCTAAATCCATCGTTTTTTTGCTCACCATGCCATTCCAGTTTGAACCCAGCCATATGCAAATCAGTCTTGACCCTGTGTCCCATGGGAACAGTCCAGCCCGAACTGCCAAGCCAGGTCCTCCCTGGACTGGAAACAAGCATCCTAGGACCGGTTTCGGGCTTTCAGCCCTCGTCAGCCAGGATAGCTTGATTCCAGTGGCATGGAGAGCACGGGACTCACGTCTGAGCATACCCTTCCCACTCGGGGTGACAAATGCAAAAACAACAATTGATGGACAGAATACAGAACAATGTCATACATTCACCCCAGTACAGAGATCTGGGCCTAAATCCATCGTTTTTTTGCTCACCATGCCATTCCAGTTTGAACCCAGCCATATGCAAATCAGTCTTGACCCTGTGCCCCATGGGAACAGTCCAGCCCGAACTGCCAAGCCAGGTCCTCCCTGGACTGGAAACAAGTATCCTAGGACCGGTTTCGGGCTTTCAGCCCTCGTCAGCCAGGATAGCTTGATTCCACTGGCATGGAGAGCACGGGACTCACGTCTGAGCATACCCTTCCCACTCGGGGTGACAAATGTAAAAACAACAATTGATGGACAGAATGCAGAACAAGTCATACATTCACCCCAGTACAGAGATCTGGGCCTAAATCCATCGTTTTTTTGCTCACCATGCCATTTCAGTTTGAACCCAGCCATATGCAAATCAGTCTTGACCCTGTGCCCCATGGGAACAGTCCAGCCCGAACTGCCAAGCCAGGTCCTCCCTGGACTGGAAACAAGCATCCTAGGACCAGTTTCGGGCTTTCAGCCCTCGTCAGCCAGGATAGCTTGATTCCAGTGGCATGGAGAGCACGGGACTCACGTCTGAGCATACCCTTCCCACTCGGGGTGACAAATGCAAAAACAACAATTGATGGACAGAATGCAGAACAATGTCATACATTCACCCCAGTACAGATATCTGGGCCTAAATCCATCGTTTTTTTGCTCACCATGCCATTCCAGTTTGAACCCATCCATATGCAAATCAGTCTTGACCCTGTGCCCCATGGGAACAGTCCAGCCCGAACTGCCACGCCAGGTCCTCCCTGGACTGGAAACAAGCATCCTAGGACCGGTTTCGGGCTTTCAGCCCTCGTCAGCCAGGATAGCTTGATTCCAGTGGCATGGAGAGCACGGGACTCACGTCTGAGCATACCCTTCCCACTCGGGGTGACAAATGCAAAAACAACAATTGATGGACAGAATGCAGAACAATATCATACATTCACCCCAGTACAGAGATCTGGGCCTAAATCCATCGTTTTATTGCTCACCATGCCATTCCAGTTTGAACCCAGCCATATGCAAATCTTTCTTGACCCTGTGACCCATGGGAGCAGTCCAGCCCGAATTGCCAAGCCAGGTCCTCCCTGGACTGGAAACAAGCATCCTAGGACCAGTTTCGGGCTTTCAGCCCTCGTCAGCCAGGATAGCTTGATTCCAGTGGCATGGAGAGCACGAGACTCACGTCTGAGCATACCCTTCCCACTCGGGGTGACAAATGCAAAAACAACAATTGATGGACAGAATGCAGAACAATGTCATACATTCACCCCAGTACAGAGATCTGGGCCTAAATCCATCGTTTTTTTGCTCACCATGCCATTCCAGTTTGAACCCAGCCATATGCGATTCAGTCTTGACCCTGTGCCCCATGGGAACAGTCCAGCCCGAACTGCCAAGCCAGGTCCTCCCTGGACTGGAAACAAGCATCCTAGGACCGGTTTCGGGCTTTCAGCCCTCGTCAGCCAGGATAGCTTGATTCCAGTGGCATGGAGAGCACGGGACTCACGTCTGAGCATACCCTTCCCACTCGGGGTGACAAATGCAAAAACAACAATTGATGGACACAATACAGAACAATGTCATACATTCACCCCAGTACAGAGATCTGGGCCTAAATCCATAGTTTTTTTGCTCACCATGCCATTCCAGTTTGAAGCCAGCCATATGCAAATCAGTCTTGACCCTGTGCCCCATGGGAACAGTCCAGCCCGAACTGCCAAGCCAGGTCTTCCATGGACTGGAAACAAGCATCCTAGGACCGGTTTCGGGCTTTCAGCCCTCGCTAGCCAGGATAGCTTGATTCAAGTGGCATGGAGAGCACGGGACTCACGTCTGAGCATACCCTTCTCACTCGGGGTGACAAATGCAAAAACAACAATTGATGGACAGAATGCAGAACAATGTCATACATTCACCCCAGTACAGAGATCTGGGCCTAAATCCATTGTTTTTTTGCTCACCATGCCATTCCAGTTTGAACCCAGCCCTATGCAAATCAGTCTTGACCCTGTGCCTCATGGGAACAGTCCAGCCCGAACTGCCAAGCCAGGTCCTCCCTGGACTGGAAACAAGCATCCTAGGACCGGTTTCGGGCTTTCAGCCCTCGTCAGCCAGGATAGCTTGATTCCAGTGGGATGGAGAGCACGGGACTCACGTCTGAGCATACCCTTCCCACTCGGGGTGACAAATGCAAAAACAACAATTGATGGACAGAATGCAGAACAACGTCATACATTCACCCCAGTACAGAGATCTGGGCCTAAATCCATCGCGTTTTTGCTCACCATGCCATTCCAGTTTGAACCCAGCCATATGCAAATCAGTCTTGACCCTGTGCCCCATGGGAACAGTCCAGCCCGAACTGCCAAGCCAGGTCCTCCCTGGACTGGAAACAAGCATCCTAGGACCGGTTTCGGGCTTTCAGCCCTCGTCAGCCAGGATAGCTTGATTCCAGTGGCATGGAGAGCACGGGACTCACGTCTGAGCATACCCTTCCCCCTCGGGGTGACAAATGCAAAAACAACAATTGATGGACAGAATGCAGAACAATGTCATACATTCACCCCAGTACAGAGATCTGGGCCTAAATCCATCGTTTTTTTGCTCACCATGCCATTCCAGTTTGAACCCAGCCATATGCAAATCAGTCTTGACCCTGTGCCCCATGGGAACAGTCCAACCCGAACTGCCAAGCCAGGTCCTCCCTGGATTGGAAACAAGCATCCTAGGACCGGTTTCGGGCTTTCAGCCCTCGTCAGCCAGGATAGCTTGATTCCAGTGGCATGGAGAGCACGGGACTCACGTCTGAGCATACCCTTCCCACTCGGGGTGACAAATGCAAAAACAACAATTGATGGACAGAATGCAGAACAATGTCATACATTCACCCCAGTACAGAGATCTGGGCCTAAATCCATCGTTTTTTTGCTCACCATGCCATTCCAGTTTGAACCCAGCCATATGCAAATCAGTCTTGACCCTGTGCCCCATGGGAACAGTCCAGCCCGAACTGCCAAGCCAGGTCCTCCCTGGACTGGAAACAAGCATCCTAGGACCGGTTTCGGGCTTTCAGCCCTCGTCAGCCAGGATAGCTTGATTCCAGTGTCATGGAGATCACGGGACTCACGTCTGAGCATACCCTTCCCACTCGGGGTGACAAATGCAAAAACAACAATTGATGGACAGAATGCAGAACAATGTCATACATTCACCCCAGTACAGAGATCTGGGCCTAAATCCATCGTTTTTTTGCTCACCATGCCATTCCAGTTTGAACCCAGCCATATGCAAATCAGTCTTGACCCTGTGCCCCATGGGAACAGTCCAGCCCGAACTGCCAAGCCAGGTCCTCCCTGGACTGGAAACAAGCATCCTAGGACCGATTTTCGGGCTTTCAGCCCTCGTCAGCCAGGATAGCTTGATTCCAGTGACATGGAGAGCACGGGACTCACGTCTGAACATACCCTTCCCACTCGGGGTGACAAATGCAAAAACAACAATTGATGGACAGAATTCAGAACAATGTCATACATTCACCCCAGTACAGAGATCTGGGCATAAATCCATCGTTTTTTTGCTCACCATGCCATTCCAGTTTGAACCCAGCCATATGCAAATCAGTCTTGACCCTGTGCCCCATGGGAACAGTCCAGCCCGAACTGCCAAGCCAGGTCCTCCCTGGACTGGAAACAAGCATCCTAGGACCGGTTTCGGGCTTTCAGCCCTCGTCAGCCAGGATAGCTTGATTCCAGTGGCATGGAGAGCACGGGACTCACGTCTGAGCATACCCTTCCCACTCGGGGTGACAAATGCAAAAACAACAATTGATGGACAGAATGCAGAACAATGTCATACATTCAACCCAGTACAGAGATCTGAGCCTAAATCCATCGTTTTTTTGCTCACCATGCCATTCCAGTTTGAACCCAGCCATATGCAAATCAGTCTTGACCCTGTGCCCCATGGGAACAGTCCAGCCCGAACTGCCAAGCCAGGTCCTCCCTGGACTGGAAACAAGCATCCTAGGACCGGTTTCGGGCTTTCAGCCCTCGTCAGCCAGGATAGCTTGATTCCAGTGTCATGGAGAGCACGGGACTCACGTCTGAGCATACCCTTCCCACTCGGGGTGACAAATGCAAAAACAACAATTGATGGACAGAATGCAGAACAATGTCATACATTCACCCCAGTACAGAGATCTGGGCCTAAATCCATCGTTTTTTTGCTCACCATGCCATTCCAGTTTGAACCCAGCCATATGCAAATCAGTCTTGACCCTGTGCCCCATGGGAACAGTCCAGCCCGAACTGCCAAGCCAGGTCCTCCCTGGACTGGAAACAAGCATCCTAGGACCGGTTTCGGGCTTTCAGCCCTCGTCAGCCAGGATAGCTTGATTCCAGTGACATGGAGAGCACGGGACTCACGTCTGAGCATACCCTTCCCACTCGGGGTGACAAATGCAAAAACAACAATTGATGGACAGAATGCAGAACAATGTCATACATTCACCCCAGTACAGAGATCTGGGCCTAAATCCATCGTTTTTTTGCTCACCATGCCATTCCAGTTTGAACCCAGCCATATGCAAATCAGTCTTGACCCTGTGCCCCATGGGAACAGTCCAGCCCGAACTGCCAAGCCAGGTCCTCCCTGGACTGGAAACAAGCATCCTAGGACCGGTTTCGGGCTTTCAGCCCTCGTCAGCCAGGATAGCTTGATTCCAGTGGCATGGAGAGCACGGGACTCAGGTCTGAGCATACCCTTCCCCCTCGGGGTGACAAATGCAAAAACAACAATTGATGGACAGAATGCAGAACAATGTCATACATTCACCCCAGTACAGAGATCTGGGCCTAAATCCATCGTTTTTTTGCTCACCATGCCATTCCAGTTTGAACCCAGCCATATGCAAATCAGTCTTGACCCTGTGCCCCATGGGAACAGTCCAACCCGAACTGCCAAGCCAGGTCCTCCCTGGATTGGAAACAAGCATCCTAGGACCGGTTTCGGGCTTTCAGCCCTCGTCAGCCAGGATAGCTTGATTCCAGTGGCATGGAGAGCACGGGACTCACGTCTGAGCATACCCTTCCCACTCGGGGTGACAAATGCAAAAACAACAATTGATGGACAGAATGCAGAACAATGTCATACATTCACCCCAGTACAGAGATCTGGGCCTAAATCCATTGTTTTTTTGCTCACCATGCCATTCCAGTTTGAACCCAGCCATATGCATATCAGTCTTGACCCTGTGCCCCATGGGAACAGTCCAGCCCGAACTGCCAAGCCAGGTCCTCCCTGGACTGGAAACAAGCATCCTAGGACCGGTTTCGGGCTTTCAGCCCTCGTCAGCCAGGATAGCTTGATTCCAGTGTCATGGAGAGCACGGGACTCACGTCTGAGCATACCCTTCCCACTCGGGGTGACAAATGCAAAAACAACAATTGATGGACAGAATACAGAACAATGTCATACATTCACCCCAGTACAGAGATCTGGGCCTAAATCCATCGTTTTTTTGCTCACTATGCCATTCCAGTTTGAACCCAGCCATATGCAAATCAGTCTTGACCCTGTGCCCCATGGGAACAGTCCAGCCCGAACTGCCAAGCCAGGTCCTCCCTGGACTGGAAACAAGCATCCTAGGACCGGTTTCGGGCTTTCAGCCCTCGTCAGCCAGGATAGCTTGGTTCCAGTGACATGGAGAGCACGGGACTCACGTCTGAGCATACCCTTCCCACTCGGGGTGACAAATGCAAAAACAACAATTGATGGACAGAATGCAGAACAATGTCATACATTCACCCCAGTACAGAGATCTGGGCCTAAATCCATCGTTTTTTTGCTCACCATGCCACTCCAGTTTGAACCCAGCCATATGCAAATCAGTCTTGACCCTGTGCCCCATGGGAACAGTCCAGCCCTAACTGCCAAGCCAGGTCCTCCCTGGACAGGAAACAAGCATCCTAGGACCGGTTTCGGGCTTTCAGCCCTCGTCAGCCAGGATAGCTTGATTCCAGTGGCATGGAGAGCACGGGACTCACGTCTGAGCATACCCTTCCCACTCGGGGTGACAAATGCAAAAACAACAATTGATGGACAGAATGCAGAACAATGTCATACATTCACCCCAGTACAGAGATCTGGGCCTAAATCCATCGTTTTTTTGCTCACCATGCCATTCCAGTTTGAACCCAGCCATATGCAAATCAGTCTTGACCCTGTGCCCCATGGGAACAGTCCAGCCCGAACTGCCAAGCCAGGTCCTCCCTGGACTGGAAACAAGCATCCTAGGACCGGTTTCGGGCTTTCAGCCCTCGTCAGCCAGGATAGCTTGATTCCAGTGGCATGGAGAGCACTGGACTCACGTCTGAGCATACCCTTCCCACTCGGGGTGACAAATGCAAAAACAACAATTGATGGACAGAATGCAGAACAATGTCATACATTCACCCCAGTACAGAGATCTGGGCCTAAATCCATCGTTTTGTTGCTCACCATGCCATTCCAGTTTGAACCCAGCGATATGCAAATCAGTCTTGACCCTGTGCCCCATGGGAACAGTCCAGCCCGAACTGCCAAGCCAGGTCCTCCCTGGACTGGAAACAAGCATCCTAGGACCGGTTTCGGGCTTTCAGCCCTCGTCAGCCAGGATAGCTTGATTCCAGTGGCATGGAGAGCACGAGACTCACGTCTGAGCATACCCTTCCCACTCTGGGTGACAAATGCAAAAACAACAATTGATGGACAGAATGCAGAACAATGTCATACATTCACCCCAGTACAGAGATCTGGGCCTAAATCCATCGTTTTTTTGCTCACCATGCCATTCCAGTTTGAACCCAGCCATATGCAAATCAGTCTTGACCCTGTGCCCCATGGGAACAGTCCAGCCCGAACTGCCAAGCCAGGTCCTCCCTGGACTGGAAACAAGCATCCTAGGACCGGTTTCGGGCTTTCAGCCCTCGTCAGCCAGGATAGCTTGATTCCAGTGGCATGGAGAGCACGGGACTCAGGTCTGAGCATACCCTTCCCCCTCGGGGTGACAAATGCAAAAACAACAATTGATGGACAGAATGCAGAACAATGTCATACATTCACCCCAGTACAGAGATCTGGGCCTAAATCCATCGTTTTTTTGCTCACCATGCCATTCCAGTTTGAACCCAGCCATATGCAAATCAGTCTTGACCCTGTGCCCCATGGGAACAGTCCAACCCGAACTGCCAAGCCAGGTCCTCCCTGGATTGGAAACAAGCATCCTAGGACCGGTTTCGGGCTTTCAGCCCTCGTCAGCCAGGATAGCTTGATTCCAGTGGCATGGAGAGCACGGGACTCACGTCTGAGCATACCCTTCCCACTCGGGGTGACAAATGCAAAAACAACAATTGATGGACAGAATGCAGAACAATGTCATACATTCACCCCAGTACAGAGATCTGGGCCTAAATCCATCGTTTTTTTGCTCACCATGCCATTCCAGTTTGAACCCAGCCATATGCATATCAGTCTTGACCCTGTGCCCCATGGGAACAGTCCAGCCCGAACTGCCAAGCCAGGTCCTCCCTGGACTGGAAACAAGCATCCTAGGACCGGTTTCGGGCTTTCAGCCCTCGTCAGCCAGGATAGCTTGATTCCAGTGTCATGGAGAGCACGGGACTCACGTCTGAGCATACCCTTCCCACTCGGGGTGACAAATGCAAAAACAACAATTGATGGACAGAATACAGAACAATGTCATACATTCACCCCAGTACAGAGATCTGGGCCTAAATCCATCGTTTTTTTGCTCACTATGCCATTCCAGTTTGAACCCAGCCATATGCAAATCAGTCTTGACCCTGTGCCCCATGGGAACAGTCCAGCCCGAACTGCCAAGCCAGGTCCTCCCTGGACTGGAAACAAGCATCCTAGGACCGGTTTCGGGCTTTCAGCCCTCGTCAGCCAGGATAGCTTGATTCCAGTGACATGGAGAGCACGGGACTCACGTCTGAGCATACCCTTCCCACTCGGGGTGACAAATGCAAAAACAACAATTGATGGACAGAATGCAGAACAATGTCATACATTCACCCCAGTACAGAGATCTGGGCCTAAATCCATCGTTTTTTTGCTCACCATGCCATTCCAGTTTGAACCCAGCCATATGCAAATCAGTCTTGACCCTGTGCCCCATGGGAACAGTCCAGCCCTAACTGCCAAGCCAGGTCCTCCCTGGACAGGAAACAAGCATCCTAGGACCGGTTTCGGGCTTTCAGCCCTCGTCAGCCAGGATAGCTTGATTCCAGTGGCATGGAGAGCACGGGACTCACGTCTGAGCATACCCTTCCCACTCGGGGTGACAAATGCAAAAACAACAATTGATGGACAGAATGCAGAACAATGTCATACATTCACCCCAGTACAGAGATCTGGGCCTAAATCCATCGTTTTTTTGCTCACCATGCCATTCCAGTTTGAACCCAGTCATATGCAAATCAGTCTTGACCCTGTGCCCCATTGGAACAGTCCAGACCGAACTGCCAAGCCAGGTCCTCCCTGGACTGTAAACAAGCATCCTAGGACCGGTTTCGGGCTTTCAGCCCTCGTCAGCCAGGATAGCTTGATTCCAGTGGCATGGAGAGCACGGGACTCACGTCTGAGCATAACCTTCCCACTCGGGGTGACAAATGCAAAAACAACAATTGATGGACAGAATGCTGAACAATGTCATACATTCACCCCAGTTCAGAGATATTGGCCTAAATTCATCGTTTGTTTGCTCACCATGCCATTCCAGTTTGAACCCAGCCACATGCAAATCAGTCTTGACCCTGTGCCCCAGGGGAACTGTCCAGCCCGAACTGCCAAGCCAGGTCCTCCCTGGACTGGAAACAAGCATCCTAGGACCGGTTTCGGGCTTTCAGCCCTCGTCAGCCAGGATAGCTTGATTCCAGTGGCATGGAGAGCACGGGACTCACGTCTGAGCATACCCTTCCCACTCGGGGTGACAAATGCAAAAACAACAATTGATGGACAGAATGCAGAACAATGTCATACATTCACCCCAGTACAGAGATCTGGGCCTAAATCCATTGTTTTTTTGCTCACCATGCCATTCCAGTTTGAACCCAGCCATATGCAAATCAGTCTTGACCCTATGCCCCATGGGAACAGTCCAGCCCGAACTGCCAAGCCAGGTCCTCCCTGGACAGGAAACAAGCATCCTAGGACCGGTTTCGGGCTTTCAGCCCTCGTCAGCCAGGATAGCTTGATTCCAGTGGCATGGAGAGCACGGGACTCACGTCTGAGCATACCCTTCCCACTCGGGGTGACAAATGCAAAAACAACAATTGATGGACAGAATGCAGAACAATGTCATACATTCACCCCAGTACAGAGATCTGGGCCTAAATCCATCGTTTTTTTGCTCACCATGCCATTCCAGTTTGAACCCAGCCATATGCAAATCAGTCTTGACCCTGTGCCCCATTGGAACACTCCAGACCGAACTGCCAAGCCAGGTCCTCCCTGGACTGGAAACAAGCATCCTAGGACCGGTTTCGGGCTTTCAGCCCTCGTCAGCCAGGATAGCTTGATTCCAGTGGCATGGAGAGCACGGGACTCACGTCTGAGCAAACCCTTCCCACTCGGGGTGACAAATGCAAAAACAACAATTGATGGACAGAATGCAGAACAATGTCATACATTCACCCCAGTACAGAGATCTTGGCCTAAATTCATCGTTTTTTTGCTCACCATGCCATTCCAGTTTGAACCCAGCCACATGCAAATCAGTCTTGACCCTGTGCCCCGGGGAAACTGTCCAGCCCGAACTGCCAAGCCAGGTCCTCCCTGGACTGGAAACAAGCATCCTAGGACCGGTTTCTGGCTTTCAGCCCTCGTCAGCCAGGATAGCTTGATTCCAGTGGCATGGAGAGCACAGGACTCACGTCTGAGCATACCCTTCCCACTCGGGGTGACAAATGCAAAAACAACAGTTGATGGACAGAATGCAGAACAATGTCATACATTCACCCCAGTACAGAGATCTGGGCCTAAATCCATCGTTTTTTTGCTCACCATGCCATTCCAGTTTGAACCCAGCCACATGCAAATCAGTCTTAACCCTGTGCCCCATGGGAACAGTCCAGCCCGAACTGCCAAGCCAGGTCCTCCCTGGACTCGAAACAAGCATCCTAGGACCGGTTTCGGGCTTTCAGCCCTCGTCAGCCAGGATAGCTTGATTCCAGTGGCATGGAGAGCACGGGACTCAGGTCTGAGCATACCCTTCCCACTCGGGGTGACAAATGCAAAAACAACTATTGATGGACAGAATGCAGAACAATGTCATACATTCACCCCAGTACAGAGATCTGGGCCTAAATCCATCGGTTTTTTTGCTCACCATGCCATTCCAGTTTGAACCCAGCTATATGCAAATCAGTCTTGACCCTGTGCCCCATGGGAACAGTCCAGCCCGAACTGCCAAGCCAGGTCCTCCCTGGACTGGAAACAAGCATCCTAGGACCGGTTTCGGGCTTTCAGCCCTTGTCAGCCAGGATAGCTTGATTCCAGTGGCATGGAGAGCACGGGACTCACGTCTGAGCATACCCTTCCCACTCGGGGTGACAAATGCAAAAACAACAATTGATGGACAGAATGCAGAACAATGTCATACATTCACCCCAGTACAGAGATCTGGGCCTAAATCCATCGTTTTTTTGCTCACCATGCCATTCCAGTTTGAACCCAGCCACATGCAAATCAGTCTTGACCCTGTGCCCCATGGGAACAGTCCAGCCCGAACTGCCAAGCCAGGTCCTCCCTGGACTGGAAACAAGCATCCTAGGACCGGTTTCGGGCTTTCAGCCCTCGTCAGCCAGGATAGCTTGATTCCAGTGGCATGGAGAGCACGGGACTCACGTCTGAGCATACCCTTCCCACTCGGGGTGACAAATGCAAAAACAACTATTGATGGACAGAATGCAGAACAATGTCATACATTCACCCCAGTACAGAGATCTGGGCCTAAATTCATCGTTTTTTTGCTCACCATGCCATTCCAGTTTGAACCCAGCCATATGCAAATCAGTCTTGACCCTGTGCCCCATGGGAACAGTCCAGCCCGAACTGCCAAGCCAGGTCCTCCCTGGACTGGAAACAAGCATCCTAGGACCGGTTTCGGGCTTTCAGCCCTCGTCAGCCAGGATAGCTTGATTCCAGTGGCATGGAGAGCACAGGACTCACGTCTGAGCATACCCTTCCCACTCGGGGTGACAAATGCAAAAACAACAGTTGATGGACAGAATGCAGAACAATGTCATACATTCACCCCAGTACAGAGATCTGGGCCTAAATCCATCGTTTTTTTGCTCACCATGCCATTCCAGTTTGAACCCAGCTATATGCAAATCAGTCTTGACCCTGTGCCCCATGGGAACAGTCCAGCCCGAACTGCCAAGCCAGGTCCTCCCTGGACTGGAAACAAGCATCCTAGGACCGGTTTCGGGCTTTCAGCCCTCGTCAGCCAGGATAGCTTGATTCCAGTGGCATGGAGAGCACGGGACTCACGTCTGAGCATACCCTTCCCACTCGGGGTGACAAATGCAAAAACAACAATTGATGGACAGAATGCAGAACAATGTCATACATTCACCCCAGTACAGAGATCTGGGCCTAAATCCATTGTTTTTTTGCTCACCATGCCATTCCAGTTTGAACCCAGCCATATGCAAATCAGTCTTGACCCTGCTCCCCATGGGAACAGTCCAGCCCGAACTGCCAAGCCAGGTCCTCCCTGGACTGGAAACAAGCATCCTAGGACCGGTTTCGGGCTTTCAGCCCTCGTCAGCCAGGATAGCTTGATTCCAGTGGCATGGAGAGCACGGGACTCACGTCTGAGCATACCCTTCCCACTCGGGGTGACAAATGCAAAAACAACAATTGATGGACAGAATGCAGAACAATGTCATACATTCACCCCAGTACAGAGATCTGGGCCTAAATCCATCGTTTTTTTGCTCACCATGCCATTCCAGTTTGAACCCAGCCATATGCAAATCTTTCTTGACCCTGTGCCCCATGGGAGCAGTCCAGCCCGAACTGCCAAGCCAGGTCCTCCCTGGACTGGAAACAAGCATCCTAGGACCAGTTTCGGGCTTTCAGCCCTCATCAGCCAAGATAGCTTGATTCCAGTGGCATGGAGAGCACGGGACTCACGTCTGAGCATACCCTTCCCACTCGGGGTGACAAATGCAAAAACAACAATTGATGGACAGAATGCAGAACAATGTCATACATTCACCCCAGTACAGAGATCTGGGCCTAAATCCATCGTTTTTTTGCTCACTATGCCATTCCAGTTTGAACCCAGCCATATGCAAATCAGTCTTGACCCTGTGCCCCATGGGAACAGTCCAGCCCGGACTGGAAACAAGCATCCTAGGACCGGTTTCGGGCTTTCAGCCCTCGTCAGCCAGGATAACTTGATTCCAGTGTCATAGAGAGCACGGGACTCACGTCTGAGCATACCCTTCCCACTCGGGGTGACAAATGCAAAAACAACAATTGATGGACAGAATGCAGAACAATGTCATAGATTCACCCCAGTACAGAGATCTGGGCCTAAATCCATTGTTTTTTTGCTCACCATGCCATTCCAGTTTGAATCCAGCCATATGCAAATCAGTCTTGACCCTGGGCCCCATGGGAACAGTCCAGCCCGAACTGCCAAGCCAGGTCCTCCCTGGACTGGAAACAAGCATCCTAGGACCGGTTTCGGGCTTTCAGCCCTCGTCAGCCAGGATAGCTTGATTCCAACTACATGGAGAGCACGGGACTCACGTCTGAGCATACCCTTCCCACTCGGGGTGACAAATGCAAAAACAACAATTGATGGACAGAATGCAGAACAATGTCATACATTCACCCCAGTACAGAGATCTGGGCCTAAATCCATCGTTTTTTTGCTCACTATGCCATTCCAGTTTGAACCCAGCCATATGCAAATCAGTCTTGACCCTGTGCCCCATGGGAACAGTCCAGCCCGAACTGCCAAGCCAGGTCCTCCCTGGACTGGAAACAAGCATCCTAGGACCGGTTTCGGGCTTTCAGCCCTCGTCAGCCAGGATAACTTGATTCCAGTGTCATAGAGAGCACAGGACTCACGTCTGAGCATACCCTTCCCACTCGGGGTGACAAATGCAAAAACAACAATTGATGGACAGAATGCAGAACAATATCATACATTCACCCCAGTACAGAGATCTGGGCCTAAATCCATCATTTTTTTGCTCACCATGCCATTCCAGTTTGAACCCAGCCATATGCAAATCAGTCTTGACCCTGTGCCCCATGGGAACAGTCCAGCCCGAACTGCCAAGCCAGGTCCTCCCTGGATTGGAAACAAGCATCCTAGGACCGGTTTCGGGCTTTCAGCCCTCGTCAGCCAGGATAGCTTGATTCCAGTGGCATGGAGAGCACGGGACTCACGTCTGAGCATACCCTTCCCACTCGGGGTGACAAATGCAAAAACAACAATTGATGGACAGAATGCAGAACAATGTCATACATTCACCCCAGTACAGAGATCTGGGCCTAAATCCATCGTTTTTTTGCTCACCATGCCATTCCAGTTTGAACCCAGCCATATGCAAATCAGTCTTGACCCTGAGCCCCATGGGAACAGTCCAGCCCGAACTGCCAAGCCAGGTCCTCCCTGGACTGGAAACAAGCATCCTAGGACCGGTTTCTGGCTTTCAGCCCTCGTCAGCCAGGATAGCTTGATTCCAGTGGCATGGAGAGCACGGGACTCACGTCTGAGCATACCCTTCCCACTCGGGGTGACAAATGCAAAAACAACAATTGATGGACAGAATGCAGAACAATGTCATACATTCACCCCAGTACAGAGATCTGGGCCTAAATCCATCGTTTTTTTGCTCACCATGCCATTCCAGTTTGAACCCAGCCATATGCAAATCAGTCTTGACCCTGTGCCCCATGGGAACAGTCCAGCCCGAACTGCCAAGCCAGGTCCTCCCTGGACTGGAAACAAGCATCCTAGGACCGGTTTCGGGCTTTCAGCCACCGTCAGCCAGGATAGCTTGATTCCAGTGTCATGGAGAGCACAGGACTCACGTCTGAGCATACCCTTCCCACTCGGGGTGACAAATGCAAAAACAACAATTGATGGACAGAATGCAGAACAATGTCATACATTCACCCCAGTACAGAGATCTGGGCCAAAATCCATCGTTTTTTTGCTCACCATGCCATTCCAGTTTGAACCCAGCCATATGCAAATCAGTCTTGACCCTGTGCCCCATGGGAACAGTCCAGCCCGAACTGCCAAGCCAGGTCCTCCCTGGACTGGAAACAAGCATCCTAGGACCGGTTTCGGGCTTTCAGCCCTCGTCAGCCAGGATAACTTGATTCCAGTGTCATAGAGAGCACAGGACTCACGTCTGAGCATACCCTTCCCACTCGGGGTGACAAATGCAAAAACAACAATTGATGGACAGAATGCAGAACAATATCATACATTCACCCCAGTACAGAGATCTGGGCCTAAATCCATCGTTTTTTTGCTCACCATGCCATTCCAGTTTGAACCCAGCCATATGCAAATCAGTCTTGACCCTATGCCCCATGGGAACAGTCCAGCCCGAACTGCCAAGCCAGGTCCTCCCTGGATTGGAAACAAGCATCCTAGGACCGGTTTCGGGCTTTCAGCCCTCGTCAGCCAGGATAGCTTGATTCCAGTGGCATGGAGAGCACGGGACTCACGTCTGAGCATACCCTTCCCACTCGGGGTGACAAATGCAAAAACAACAATTGATGGACAGAATGCAGAACAATGTCATACATTCACCCCAGTACAGAGATCTGGGCCTAAATCCATCGTTTTTTTGCTCACCATGCCATTCCAGTTTGAACCCAGCCATATGCAAATCAGTCTTGACCCTGTGCCCCATGGGAACAGTCCAGCCCGAACTGCCAAGCCAGGTCCTCCCTGGACTGGAAACAAGCATCCTAGGACCGGTTTCTGGCTTTCAGCCCTCGTCAGCCAGGATAGCTTGATTCCAGTGGCATGGAGAGCACGGGACTCACGTCTGAGCATACCCTTCCCACTCGGGGTGACAAATGCAAAAACAACAATTGATGGACAGAATGCAGAACAATGTCATACATTCACCCCAGTACAGAGATCTGGGCCTAAATCCATCGTTTTTTTGCTCACCATGCCATTCCAGTTTGAACCCAGCCATATGCAAATCAGTCTTGACCCTGTGCCCCATGGGAACAGTCCAGCCCGAACTGCCAAGCCAGGTCCTCCCTGGACTGGAAACAAGCATCCTAGGACCGGTTTCGGGCTTTCAGCCACCGTCAGCCAGGATAGCTTGATTCCAGTGTCATGGAGAGCACAGGACTCACGTCTGAGCATACCCTTCCCACTCGGGGTGACAAATGCAAAAACAACAATTGATGCACAGAATGCAGAACAATGTCATACATTCACCCCAGTACAGAGATCTGGGCAAAAATCCATCGTTTTTTTGCTCACCATGCCATTCCAGTTTGAACCCAGCCATATGCAAATCAGTCTTGACCCTGTGCCCCATGGGAACAGTCCAGCCCGAACTGCCAAGCCAGGTCCTCCCTGGACTGGAAACAAGCATCCTAGGACCGGTTTCGGGCTTTCAGCCCTCGTCAGCCAGGATAGCTTGATTCCAGTGACATGGAGAGCACGGGACTCACGTCTGAGCATACCCTTCCCACTCGGGGTGACAAATGCAAAAACAACAATTGATGGACAGAATGCAGAACAATGTCATACATTCACCCCAGTACAGAGATCTGGGCCTAAATCCATCGTTTTTTTGCTCACCATGCCATTCCAGTTTGAACCCAGCCATATGCAAATCAGTCTTGACCCTGTGCCCCATGGGAACAGTCCAGCCCGAACTGCCAAGCCAGGTCCTCCCTGGACTGGAAACAAGCATCCTAGGACCGGTTTCGGGCTTTCAGCCCTCGTCAGCCAGGATAGCTTGATTCCAGTGGCATGGAGAGCACGGGACTCAGGTCTGAGCATACCCTTCCCCCTCGGGGTGACAAATGCAAAAACAACAATTGATGGACAGAATGCAGAACAATGTCATACATTCACCCCAGTACAGAGATCTGGGCCTAAATCCATCGTTTTTTTGCTCACCATGCCATTCCAGTTTGAACCCAGCCATATGCAAATCAGTCTTGACCCTGTGCCCCATGGGAACAGTCCAACCCGAACTGCCAAGCCAGGTTCTCCCTGGATTGGAAACAAGCATCCTAGGACCGGTTTCGGGCTTTCAGCCCTCGTCAGACAGGATAGCTTGATTCCAGTGGCATGGAGAGCACGGGACTCACGTCTGAGCATACCCTTCCCACTCGGGGTGACAAATGCAAAACCAACAATTGATGGACAGAATGCAGAACAATGTCATACATTCACCCCAGTACAGAGATCTGGGCCTAAATCCATCGTTTTTTTGCTCACCATGCCATTCCAGTTTGAACCCAGCCATATGCAAATCAGTCTTGACCCTGTGCCCCATGGGAACAGTCCAGCCCGAACTGCCAAGCCAGGTCCTCCCTGGAATGGAAACAAGCATCCTAGGACCGGTTTCGGGCTTTCAGCCCTCGTCAGCCAGGATAGCTTGATTCCAGTGTCATGGAGAGCACGGGACTCACGTCTGAGCATACCCTTCCCACTCGGGGTGACAAATGCAAAAACAACAATTGATGGACAGAATACAGAACAATGTCATACATTCACCCCAGTACAGAGATCTGGGCCTAAATCCATCGTTTTTTTGCTCACTATGCCATTCCAGTTTGAACCCAGCCATATGCAAATCAGTCTTGACCCTGTGCCCCATGGGAACAGTCCAGCCCGAACTGCCAAGCCAGGTCCTCCCTGGACTGGAAACAAGCATCCTAGGACCGGTTTCGGGCTTTCAGCCCTCGTCAGCCGGGATAGCTTGATTCCAGTGACATGGAGAGCACGGGACTCACGTCTGAGCATACCCTTCCCACTCGGGGTGACAAATGCAAAAACAACAATTGATGGACAGAATGCAGAACAATGTCATACATTCACCCCAGTACAGAGATCTGGGCCTAAATCCATCGTTTTTTTGCTCACCATGCCATTCCAGTTTGAACCCAGCCATATGCAAATCAGTCTTGACCCTGAGCCCCATGGGAACAGTCCAGCCCGAACTGCCAAGCCAGGTCCTCCCTGGACAGGAAACAAGCATCCTAGGACCGGTTTCAGGCTTTCAGCCCTCGTCAGCCAGGATAGCTTGATTCCAGTGGCATGGAGAGCACGGGACTCACGTCTGAGCATACCCCTCCCACTCGGGGTGACAAATGCAAAAACAACAATTGATGGACAGAATGCAGAACAATGTCATACATTCACCCCAGTACAGAGATCTGGGCCTAAATCCATCGTTTTTTTGCTCACCATGCCATTCCAGTTTGAACCCAGTCATATGCAAATCAGTCTTGACCCTGTGCCCCATTGGAACAGTCCAGACCGAACTGCCAAGCCAGGTCCTCCCTGGACTGTAAACAAGCATCCTAGGACCGGTTTCGGGCTTTCAGCCCTCGTCAGCCAGGATAGCTTGATTCCAGTGGCATGGAGAGCACGGGACTCACGTCTGAGCATAACCTTCCCACTCGGGGTGACAAATGCAAAAACAACAATTGATGGACAGAATGCTGAACAATGTCATACATTCACCCCAGTACAGAGATCTTGGCCTAAATTCATCGTTTGTTTGCTCACCATGCCATTCCAGTTTGAACCCAGCCACATGCAAATCAGACTTGACCCTGTGCCCCAGGGGAACTGTCCAGCCCGAACTGCCAAGCCAGGTCCTCCCTGGACTGGAAACAAGCATCCTAGGACCGGTTTCGGGCTTTCAGCCCTCGTCAGCCAGGATAGCTTGATTCCAGTGGCATGGAGAGCACGGGACTCACGTCTGAGCATACCCTTCCCACTCGGGGTGACAAATGCAAAAACAACAATTGATGGACAGAATGCAGAACAATGTCATACATTCACCCCAGTACAGAGATCTGGGCCTAAATCCATTGTTTTTTTGCTCACCATGCCATTCCAGTTTGAACCCAGCCATATGCAAATCAGTCTTGACCCTATGCCCCATGGGAACAGTCCAGCCCGAACTGCCAAGCCAGGTCCTCCCTGGACAGGAAACAAGCATCCTAGGACCGGTTTCGGGCTTTCAGCCCTCGTCAGCCAGAATAGCTTGATTCCAGTGGCATGGAGAGCACGGGACTCACGTCTGAGCATACCCTTCCCACTCGGGGTGACAAATGCAAAAACAACAATTGATGGACAGAATGCAGAACAATGTCATACATTCACCCCAGTACAGAGATCTGGGCCTAAATCCATCGTTTTTTTGCTCACCATGCCATTCCAGTTTGAACCCAGCCATATGCAAATCAGTCTTGACCCTGTGCCCCATTGGAACACTCCAGACCGAACTGCCAAGCCAGGTCCTCCCTGGACTGGAAACAAGCATCCTAGGACGGGTTTCGGGCTTTCAGCCCTCGTCAGCCAGGATAGCTTGATTCCAGTGGCATGGAGAGCACGGGACTCACGTCTGAGCATACCCTTCCCACTCGGGGTGACAAATGCAAAAACAACAATTGATGGACAGAATGCAGAACAATGTCATACATTCACCCCAGTACAGAGATCTTGGCCTAAATTCATCGTTTTTTTGCTCACCATGCCATTCCAGTTTGAACCCAGCCACATGCAAATCAGTCTTGACCCTGTGCCCCAGGGAAACTGTCCAGCCCGAACTGCCAAGCCAGGTCCTCCCTGGACTGGAAACAAGCATCCTAGGACCGGTTTCTGGCTTTCAGCCCTCGTCAGCCAGGATAGCTTGATTCCAGTGGCATGGAGAGCACAGGACTCACGTCTGAGCATACCCTTCCCACTCGGGGTGACAAATGCAAAAACAACAGTTGATGGACAGAATGCAGAACAATGTCATACATTCACCCCAGTACAGAGATCTGGGCCTAAATCCATCGTTTTTTTGCTCACCATGCCATTCCAGTTTGAACCCAGCCACATGCAAATCAGTCTTGACCCTGTGCCCCATGGGAACAGTCCAGCCCGAACTGCCAAGCCAGGTCCTCCCTGGACTCGAAACAAGCATCCTAGGACCGGTTTCGGGCTTTCAGCCCTCGTCAGCCAGGATAGCTTGATTCCAGTGGCATGGGGAGCACAGGACTCACGTCTGAGCATACCCTTCCCACTCGGGGTGACAAATGCAAAAACAACAGTTGATGGACAGAATGCAGAACAATGTCATACATTCACCCCAGTACAGAGATCTGGGCCTAAATCCATCGTTTTTTTGCTCACCATGCCATTCCAGTTTGAACCCAGCCACATGCAAATCAGTCTTGACCCTGTGCCCCATGGGAACAGTCCAGCCCGAACTGCCAAGCCGGGTCCTCCCTGGACTGGAAACAAGCATCCTAGGACCGGTTTCGGGCTTTCAGCCCTCGTCAGCCAGGATAGCTTGATTCCAGTGGCATGGAGAGCACGGGACTCACGTCTGAGCATACCCTTCCCACTCGGTGTGACAAATGCAAAAACAACAATTGATGGACAGAATGCAGAACAATGTCATACATTCACCTCAGTACAGAGATCTTGGCCTAAATTCATCGTTTTTTTGCTCACCATGCCATTCCAGTTTGAACCCAGCCATATGCAAATCAGTCTTGACCCTGTGCCCCATGGGAACAGTCCAGCCCGAACTGCCAAGCCAGGTCCTCCCTGGACTGGAAACAAGCATCCTAGGACCGGTTTCGGGCTTAAAGCCCTCGTCAGCCAGGATAGCTTGATTCCAGTGGCATGGAGAGCACGGGACTCACGTCTGAGCATACCCTTCCCACTCGGGGTGACAAATGCAAAAACAACAATTGATGGACAGAATGCAGAATAATATCATACATTCACCCCAGTACAGAGATCTGGGCCTAAATCCATCGTTTTTTTGCTCACCATGCCATTCCAGTTTGAACCCAGCCACATGCAAATCAGTCTTGACCCTGTGCCCCAGGGAAACTGTCCAGCCCGAACTGCCAAGCCAGGTCCTCCCTGGACTGGAAACAAGCATCCTAGGACCGGTTTCTGGCTTTCAGCCCTCGTCAGCCAGGATAGCTTGATTCCAGTGGCATGGAGAGCACAGGACTCACGTCTGAGCATACCCTTCCCACTCGGGGTGACAAATGCAAAAACAACAGTTGATGGACAGAATGCAGAACAATGTCATACATTCACCCCAGTACAGAGATCTGGGCCTAAATCCATCGTTTTTTTGCTCACCATGCCATTCCAGTTTGAACCCAGCCATATGCAAATCAGTCTTGACCCTGCTCCCCATGGGAACAGTCCAGCCCGAACTGCCAAGCCAGGTCCTCCCTGGACTGGAAACAAGCATCCTAGGACCGGTTTCGGGCTTTCAGCCCTCGTCAGCCAGGATAGCTTGATTCCAGTGGCATGGAGAGCACGGGACTCACGTCTGAGCATACCCTTCCCACTCGGGGTGACAAATGCAAAAACAACAATTGATGGACAGAATGCAGAACAATGTCATACATTCACCCCAGTACAGAGATCTGGGCCTAAATCCATCGTTTTTTTGCTCACCATGCCATTCCAGTTTGAACCCAGCCATATGCAAATCTTTCTTGACCCTGTGCCCCATGGGAGCAGTCCAGCCCGAACTGCCAAGCCAGGTCCTCCCTGGACTGGAAACAAGCATCCTAGGACCAGTTTCGGGCTTTCAGCCCTCATCAGCAAGATAGCTTGATTCCAGTGGCATGGAGAGCACGGGACTCACGTCTGAGCATACCCTTCCCACTCGGGGTGACAAATGCAAAAACAACAATTGATGGACAGAATGCAGAACAATGTCATACATTCACCCCAGTACAGAGATCTGGGCCTAAACCATCGTTTTTTTTGCTCACTATGCCATTCCAGTTTGAACCCAGCCATATGCAAATCAGTCTTGACCCTGTGCCCCATGGGAACAGTCCAGCCCGGACTGGAAACAAGCATCCTAGGACCGGTTTCGGGCTTTCAGCCCTCGTCAGCCAGGATAACTTGATTCCAGTGTCATAGAGAGCACGGGACTCACGTCTGAGCATTCCCTTCCCACTCGGGGTGACAAATGCAAAAACAACAATTGATGGACAGAATGCAGAACAATGTCATAGATTCACCCCAGTACAGAGATCTGGGCCTAAATCCATCGTTTTTTTGCTCACCATGCCATTCCAGTTTGAATCCAGCCATATGCAAATCAGTCTTGACCCTGTGCCCCATGGGAACAGTCCAGCCCGAACTGCCAAGCCAGGTCCTCCCTGGACTGGAAACAAGCATCCTAGGACCGGTTTCGGGCTTTCAGCCCTCGTCAGCCAGGATAGCTTGATTCCAGTGACATGGAGAGCACGGGACTCACGTCTGAGCATACCCTTCCCACTCGGGGTGACAAATGCAAAAACAACAATTGATGGACAGAATGCAGAACAATGTCATACATTCACCCCAGTACAGAGATCTGGGCCTAAATCCATCGTTTTTTTGCTCACTATGCCATTCCAGTTTGAACCCAGCCATATGCAAATCAGTCTTGACCCTGTGCCCCATGGGAACAGTCCAGCCCGAACTGCCAAGCCAGGTCCTCCCTGGACTGGAAACAAGCATCCTAGGACCGGTTTCGGGCTTTCAGCCCTCGTCAGCCAGGATAACTTGATTCCAGTGTCATAGAGAGCACAGGACTCACGTCTGAGCATACCCTTCCCACTCGGGGTGACAAATGCAAAAACAACAATTGATGGACAGAATGCAGAACAATGTCATAGATTCACCCCAGTACAGAGATCTGGGCCTAAATCCATCGTTTTTTTGCTCACCATGCCATTCCAGTTTGAACCCAGCCATATGCAAATCAGTCTTGACCCTGTGCCCCATGGGAACAGTCCAGCCCGAACTGCCAAGCCAGGTCCTCCCTGGACTGGAAACAAGCATCCTAGGACCGGTTTCGGGCTTTCAGCCCTCGTCAGCCAGGATAGCTTGATTCCAGTGACATGGAGAGCACGGGACTCACGTCTGAGCATACCCTTCCCACTCGGGGTGACAAATGCAAAAACAACAATTGATGGACAAAATGCAGAACAATGTCATACATTCACCCCAGTACAGAGATCTGGGCCTAAATCCATCGTTTTTTTGCTCACCATGCCATTCCAGTTTGAACCCAGCCATATGCAAATCAGTCTTGACCCTGTGCCCCATGGGAACAGTCCAGCCCGAACTGCCAAGCCAGGTCCTCCCTGGAAAGGAAACAAGCATCCTAGGACCGGTTTCGGGCTTTCAGCCCTCGTCAGCCAGGATAGCTTGATTCCAGTGGCATGGAGAGCACGGGACTCACGTCTGAGCAAACCCTTCCCACTCGGGGTGACAAATGCAAAAACAACAATTGATGGACAGAATGCAGAACAATGTCATACATTCACCCCGGTACAGAGATCTGGGCCTAAATCCATTGTTTTTTTGCTCACCATGCCATTCCAGTTTGAACCCAGCCATATGCAAATCAGTCTTGACCCTGTGCCCCATTGGAACAGTCCAGACCGAACTGCCATGCCAGGTCCTCCCTGGACTGGAAACAAGCATCCTAGGACCGGTTTCGGGCTTTCAGCCCTCGTCAGCCAGGATAGCTTGATTCCAGTGGCATGGAGAGCACGGGACTCACGTCTGAGCATACCCTTCCCCCTCGGGGTGACAAATGCAAAAACAACAATTGATGGACAGAATGCAGAACAATGTCATACATTCACCCCAGTACAGAGATCTTGGCCTAAATTCATCGTTTTTTTGCTCACCATGCCATTCCAGTTTGAACCCAGCCACATGCAAATCAGTCTTGACCCTGTGCCCCAGGGGAACTGTCCAGCCCGAACTGCCAAGCCAGGTCCTCCCTGGACTGGAAACAAGCATCCTAGAACCGGTTTCTGGCTTTCAGCCCTCGTCAGCCAGGATAGCTTGATTCCAGTGGCATGGAGAGCACAGGACTCACGTCTGAGCATACCCTTCCCACTCGGGGTGACACATGCAAAAGCAACAATTGATGGACAGAATGCAGAACAATGTCATACATTCACGCCAGTACAGAGATCTGGGCCTAAATCCATCGTTTTTTTGCTCACCATGCCATTCCAGTTTGAACCCAGCCACATGCAAATCAGTCTTGACCCTGTGCCCCATGGGAACAGTCCAGCCCGAACTGCCAAGCCAGGTCCTCCCTGGACTGGACACAAGCATCCTAGGACCGGTTTCGGGCTTTCAGCCCTCGTCAGCCAGGATAGCTTGATTCCAGTGGCATGGAGAGCACGGGACTCACGTCTGAGCATACCCTTCCCACTCGGGGTGACAAATGCAAAAACAACAATTGATGGACAGAATGCAGAACAATGTCATACATTCACCCCAGTACAGAGATCTGGGCCTAAATCCATCGTTCTTTTGCTCACCATGCCATTCCAGTTTGAACCCAGCCATATGCAAATCAGTCTTGACCCTGTGCCCCATGGGAACAGTCCAGCCCGAACTGCCAAGCCAGGTCATCCCTGGACTGGAAACAAGCATCCTAGGACCGGTTTCGGGCTTTCAGCCCTCGTCAGCCAGGATAGCTTGATTCCAGTGGCATGGAGAGCACGGGACTCACGTCTGAGCATACCCTTCCCACTCGGGGTGACAAATGCAAAAACAACAATTGATGGACAGAATGCAGAACAATGTCATACATTCACCCCAGTACAGAGATCTGGGCCTAAATCCATCGTTTTTTTGCTCACCATGCCATTCCAGTTTGAACCCAGCCATATGCAAATCAGTCTTGACCCTGTGCCCCATGGGAACAGTCCAGCCCGAACTGCCAAGCCAGGTCCTCCCTGGACTGGAAACAAGCATCCTAGGACCGGTTTCGGGCTTTCAGCCCTCGTCAGCCAGGATAGCTTGATTCCAGTGGCATGGAGAGCACGGGACTCACGTCTGAGCATACCCTTCCCACTCGGGGTGACAAATGCAAAAACAACAATTGATGGACAGAATGCAGAACAATGTCATACATTCACCCCAGTACAGAGATCTGGGCCTAAATCCATCGTTTTTTTGCTCACCATGCCATTCCAGTTTGAACCCAGCCATATGCAAATCAGTCTTGACCCTGTGCCCCATTGGAACAGTCCAGACCGAACTGCCAAGCCAGGTTCTCCCTGGACTGGAAACAAACATCCTAGGACCGGTTTCGGGCTTTCAGCCCTCGTCAGCCAGGATAGCTTGATTCCAGTGGCATGGAGAGCACGGGACTCACGTCTGAGCATACCCTTCCCTCTCGGGGTGACAAATGCAAAAACAACAATTGATGGACAGAATGCAGAACAATGTCATACATTCACCCCAGTACAGAGATCTTGGCCTAAATTCATTGTTTTTTTGCTCACCATGCCATTCCAGTTTGAACCCAGCCACATGCAAATCAGTCTTGACCCTGTGCCCCAGGGGAACTGTCCAGCCCGAACTGCCAAGCCAGGTCCTCCCTGGACTGGAAACAAGCATCCTAGGACCGGTTTCGGGCTTTTAGCCCTCGTCAGCCAGGATAGCTTGATTCCAGTGACATGGAGAGCACGGGACTCACGTCTGAGCATACCCTTCCCACTCGGGGTGACAAATGCAAAAACAACAATTGATGGACAGAATGCAGAACAATGTCATACATTCACCCCAGTACAGAGATCTGGGCCTAAATCCATCGTTTTTTTGCTCACCATGCCATTCCAGTTTGAACCCAGCCATATTCAAATCAGTCTTGACCCTGTGCCCCATGGGAACAGTCCAGCCCGAACTGCCAAGCCAGGTCCTCCCTGGACAGGAAACAAGCATCCTAGGACCGGTTTCGGGCTTTCAGCCCTCGTCAGCCAGGATAGCTTGATTCCAGTGGCATGGAGAGCACGGGACTCACGTCTGAGCATACCCTTCCCACTCGGGGTGACAAATGCAAAAACAACAATTGATGGACAGAATGCAGAACAATGTCATACATTCACCCCGGTACAGAGATCTGGGCCTAAATCCATCGTTTTTTTGCTCACCATGCCATTCTAGTTTGAACACAGCCATATGCAAATCAGTCTTGACCCTGTGCCCCATGGGAACAGTCCAGCCCGAACTGCCAAGCCAGGTCCTCCCTGGACTGGAAACAAGCATCCTAGGACCGGTTTCGGGCTTTCAGCCCTCGTCAGCCAGGATAGCTTGATTCCAGTGGCATGGAGAGCACGGGACTCACGTCTGAGCATACCCTTCCCACTCGGGGTGACAAATGCAAAAACAACAATTGATGGACAGAATGCAGAACAATGTCATACATTCACCCCAGTACAGAGATCTGTGCCTAAATCCATCGTTTTTTTGCTCACCATGCCATTCCAGTTTGAACCCAGCCATATGCAAATCTTTCTTGACCCTGTGCCCCATGGGAGCAGTCCAGCCCGAACTGCCAAGCCAGGTCCTCCCTGGACTGGAAACAAGCATCCTAGGACCAGTTTCAGGCTTTCAGCCCTCGTCAGCCAGGATAGCTTGATTCCAGTGGCATGGAGAGCACGGGACTCACGTCTGAGCATACCCTTCCCACTCGGGGTGACAAATGCAAAAACAACAATTGATGGACAGAATGCAGAACAATGTCATACATTCACCCCAGTACAGAGATCTGGGCCTAAATCCATCGTTTTTTTGCTCACCATGCCATTCCAGTTTGAACCCAGCCATATGCAAATCAGTCTTGACCCTGGCCCCATGGGAACAGTCCAGCCCAAACTGCCAAGCCAGGTCCTCCCTGGACTGGAAACAAGCATCCTAGGACCGGTTTCGGGCTTTCAGCCCTCGTCAGCCAGGATAGCTTGATTCCAGTGACATGGAGAGCACGGGACTCACGTCTGAGCATACCCTTCCCACTCGGGGTGACAAATGCAAAAACAACAATTGATGGACAGAATGCAGAACAATGTCATACATTCACCCCAGTACAGAGATCTGGGCCTAAATCCATCGTGTTTTTGCTCACCATGCCATTCCAGTTTGAACCCAGCCATATGCAAATCAGTCTTGACCCTGTGCCCCATGGGAACAGTCCAGCCCGAACTGCCAAGCCAGGTCCTCCCTGGACTGGAAACAAGCATCCTAGGACCGGTTTCGGGCTTTCAGCCCTCGTCAGCCAGGATAGCTTGATTCCAGTGGCATGGAGAGCACGGGACTCACGTCTGAGCATACCCTTCCCACTCGGGGTGACAAATGCAAAAACAACAATTGATGGACAGAATGCAGAACAATGTCATACATTCACCCCAGTACAGAGATCTGGGCCTAAATCCATCATTTTTTTGCTCACCATGCCATTCCAGTTTGAACCCAGCCATATGCAAATCAGTCTTGACCCTGTGCCCCATGTGAACAGTCCAGCCCGAACTGCCAAGCCAGGTCCTCCCTGGACTGGAAACAAGCATCCTAGGACCGGTTTCTGGCTTTCAGCCCTCGTCAGCCAGGATAGCTTGATTCCAGTGGTATGGAGAGCACCGGACTCACGTCTGAGCATACCCTTCCCATTCGGGGTGACAAATGCAAAAACAACAATTGATGGACAGAATGCAGAACAATGTCATACATTCACCCCAGTACAGAGATCTGGGCCTAAATCCATCATTTTTTTGCTCACCATGCCATTCCAGTTTGAACCCAGCCATATGCAAATCAGTCTTGACCCTGTGCCCCATGGGAACAGTCCAGCCCGAACTGCCAAGCCAGGTCTTCCATGGACTGGAAACAAGCATCCTAGGACCGGATTCGGGCTTTCAGCCCTCGTCAGCCAGGATAGCTTGATTCCAGTGGCATGGAGAGCACGGGACTCACGTCTGAGCATACCCTTCTCACTCGGGGTGACAAATGCAAAAACAACAATTGATGGACAGAATGCAGAACAATGTCATACATTCACCCTAGTACAGAGATCTGGGCCTAAATCCATTGTGTTTTTTGCTCACCATGCCATTCCAGTTTGAACCCAGCCATATGCAAATCAGTCCTGACCCTGTGCCCCATGGGAACAGTCCAGCCCGAACTGCCAAGCCAGGTCCTCCCTGGACTGGAAACAAGCATCCTAGGACCGGTTTCGGGCTTTCAGCCCTCGTCAGCCAGGATAGCTTGATTCCAGTGGCATGGAGAGCACGGGACTCACGTCTGAGCATACCCTTCCCACTCGGGGTGACAAATGCAAAAACAACAATTGATGGACAGAATGCAGAACAATATCATACATTCACCCCAGTACAGAGATCTGGGCCTAAATCCATCGTTTTTTTGCTCACCATGCCATTCCAGTTTGAACCCAGCCATATGCAAATCAGTCTTGACCCTGTGCCCCATGGGAACAGTCCAGCCCAAACTGCCAAGCCAGGTCCTCCCTGGACTGGAAACAAGCATCCTAGGACCGGTTTCGGGCTTTCAGCCCTTGTCAGCCAGGATAGCTTGATTCCAGTGGCATGGAGAGCACGGGACTCACGTCTGAGCATACCCTTCCCATTCGGGGTGACAAATGCAAAAACAACAATTGATGGACAGAATGCAGAACAATGTCATACATTCACCCCAGTACAGAGATCTGGGCCTAAATCCATCATTTTTTTGCTCACCATGCCATTCCAGTTTGAACCCAGCCATATGCAAATCAGTCTTGACCCTGTGCCCCATGTGAACAGTGCAGCACGAACTGCCAAGCCAGGTCCTCCCTGGACTGGAAACAAGCATCCTAGGACCGGTTTCTGGCTTTCAGCCCTCGTCAGCCAGGATAGCTTGATTCCAGTGGCATGGAGAGCACAGGACTCACGTCTGGGCATACCCTTCCCACTCGGGGTGACAAATGCAAAAACAACAATTGATGGACAGAATGCAGAACAATGTCATACATTCACCCCAGTACAGAGTTCTGGGCCTAAATCCATCGTTTTTTTGCTCACCATGCCATTCCAGTTTGAACCCAGCCATATGCAAATCAGTCTTGACCCTGTGCCCCATGGGAACAGTCCAGCCCGAACTGCCAAGCCAGGTCCTCCCTGGACTGGAAACAAGCATCCTAGGACCGGTTTCGGGCTTTCAGCCCTCGTCAGCCAGGATAGCTTGATTCCAGTGGTATGGAGAGCACGGGACTCACGTCTGAGCATACCCTTCCCACTCGGGGTGACAAATGCAAAAACAACAATTGATGGACAGAATGCAGAACAATGTCATACATTCACCCCAGTACAGAGATCTGGGCCTAAATCCATCGTTTTTTTGCTCACCATGCCATTCCAGTTTGAACCCAGCCATATGCAAATCAGTCTTGACACTGTGCCCCATGGGAACAGTCCAGCCCGAACTGCCAAGCCAGGTCCTCCCTGGACTGGAAACAAGCATCCTAGGACCGGTTTCGGGCTTTCAGCCCTCGACAGCCAGGATAGCTTGATTCCAGTGGCATGGAGAGCACGGGACTCACGTCTGAGCATACCCTTCCCACTCGGGGTGACAAATGCAAAAACAACAATTGATGGACAGAATGCAGAACAATGTCATACATTCACCCCAGTACAGAGATCTGGGCCTAAATCCATCATTTTTTTGCTCACCATGCCATTCCAGTTTGAACCCAGCCATATGCAAATCAGTCTTGACCCTGTGCCCCATGTGAACAGTCCAGCCCGAACTGCCAAGCCAGGTCCTCCCTGGACTGGAAACAAGCATCCTAGGACCGGTTTCGGGCTTTCAGCCCTCGTCAGCCAGGATAGCTTGATTCCAGTGACATGGAGAGCACGGGACTCACGTCTGAGCATACCCTTCCCACTCGGGGTGACAAATGCAAAAACAACAATTGATGGACAGAATGCAGAACAATGTCATACATTCACCCCAGTACAGAGATCTGGGCCTAAATCCATCGTTTTTTTGCTCACTATGCCATTCCAGTTTGAACCCAGCCATATGCAAATCAGTCTTGACCCTGTGCCCCATGGGAACAGTCCAGCCCGAACTGCCAAGCCAGGTCCTCCCTGGACTGGAAACAAGCATCCTAGGACCGGTTTCGGGCTTTCAGCCCTCGTCAGCCAGGATAACTTGATTCCAGTGTCATAGAGAGCACAGGACTCACGTCTGAGCATACCCTTCCCACTCGGGGTGACAAATGCAAAAACAACAATTGATGGACAGAATGCAGAACAATGTCATAGATTCACCCCAGTACAGAGATCTGGGCCTAAATCCATCGTTTTTTTGCTCACCATGCCATTCCAGTTTGAACCCAGCCATATGCAAATCAGTCTTGACCCTGTGCCCCATGGGAACAGTCCAGCCCGAACTGCCAAGCCAGGTCCTCCCTGGACTGGAAACAAGCATCCTAGGACCGGTTTCGGGCTTTCAGCCCTCGTCAGCCAGGATAGCTTGATTCCAGTGACATGGAGAGCACGGGACTCACGTCTGAGCATACCCTTCCCACTCGGGGTGACAAATGCAAAAACAACAATTGATGGACAAAATGCAGAACAATGTCATACATTCACCCCAGTACAGAGATCTGGGCCTAAATCCATCGTTTTTTTGCTCACCATGCCATTCCAGTTTGAACCCAGCCATATGCAAATCAGTCTTGACCCTGTGCCCCATGGGAACAGTCCAGCCCGAACTGCCAAGCCAGGTCCTCCCTGGAAAGGAAACAAGCATCCTAGGACCGGTTTCGGGCTTTCAGCCCTCGTCAGCCAGGATAGCTTGATTCCAGTGGCATGGAGAGCACGGGACTCACGTCTGAGCAAACCCTTCCCACTCGGGGTGACAAATGCAAAAACAACAATTGATGGACAGAATGCAGAACAATGTCATACATTCACCCCGGTACAGAGATCTGGGCCTAAATCCATTGTTTTTTTGCTCACCATGCCATTCCAGTTTGAACCCAGCCATATGCAAATCAGTCTTGACCCTGTGCCCCATTGGAACAGTCCAGACCGAACTGCCATGCCAGGTCCTCCCTGGACTGGAAACAAGCATCCTAGGACCGGTTTCGGGCTTTCAGCCCTCGTCAGCCAGGATAGCTTGATTCCAGTGGCATGGAGAGCACGGGACTCACGTCTGAGCATACCCTTCCCCCTCGGGGTGACAAATGCAAAAACAACAATTGATGGACAGAATGCAGAACAATGTCATACATTCACCCCAGTACAGAGATCTTGGCCTAAATTCATCGTTTTTTTGCTCACCATGCCATTCCAGTTTGAACCCAGCCACATGCAAATCAGTCTTGACCCTGTGCCCCAGGGGAACTGTCCAGCCCGAACTGCCAAGCCAGGTCCTCCCTGGACTGGAAACAAGCATCCTAGAACCGGTTTCTGGCTTTCAGCCCTCGTCAGCCAGGATAGCTTGATTCCAGTGGCATGGAGAGCACAGGACTCACGTCTGAGCATACCCTTCCCACTCGGGGTGACACATGCAAAAGCAACAATTGATGGACAGAATGCAGAACAATGTCATACATTCACGCCAGTACAGAGATCTGGGCCTAAATCCATCGTTTTTTTGCTCACCATGCCATTCCAGTTTGAACCCAGCCACATGCAAATCAGTCTTGACCCTGTGCCCCATGGGAACAGTCCAGCCCGAACTGCCAAGCCAGGTCCTCCCTGGACTGGACACAAGCATCCTAGGACCGGTTTCGGGCTTTCAGCCCTCGTCAGCCAGGATAGCTTGATTCCAGTGGCATGGAGAGCACGGGACTCACGTCTGAGCATACCCTTCCCACTCGGGGTGACAAATGCAAAAACAACAATTGATGGACAGAATGCAGAACAATGTCATACATTCACCCCAGTACAGAGATCTGGGCCTAAATCCATCGTTCTTTTGCTCACCATGCCATTCCAGTTTGAACCCAGCCATATGCAAATCAGTCTTGACCCTGTGCCCCATGGGAACAGTCCAGCCCGAACTGCCAAGCCAGGTCATCCCTGGACTGGAAACAAGCATCCTAGGACCGGTTTCGGGCTTTCAGCCCTCGTCAGCCAGGATAGCTTGATTCCAGTGGCATGGAGAGCACGGGACTCACGTCTGAGCATACCCTTCCCACTCGGGGTGACAAATGCAAAAACAACAATTGATGGACAGAATGCAGAACAATGTCATACATTCACCCCAGTACAGAGATCTGGGCCTAAATCCATCGTTTTTTTGCTCACCATGCCATTCCAGTTTGAACCCAGCCATATGCAAATCAGTCTTGACCCTGTGCCCCATGGGAACAGTCCAGCCCGAACTGCCAAGCCAGGTCCTCCCTGGACTGGAAACAAGCATCCTAGGACCGGTTTCGGGCTTTCAGCCCTCGTCAGCCAGGATAGCTTGATTCCAGTGGCATGGAGAGCACGGGATTCACGTCTGAGCATACCCTTCCCACTCGGGGTGACAAATGCAAAAACAACAATTGATGGACAGAATGCAGAACAATGTCATACATTCACCCCAGTACAGAGATCTGGGCCTAAATCCATCGTTTTTTTGCTCACCATGCCATTCCAGTTTGAACCCAGCCATATGCAAATCAGTCTTGACCCTGTGCCCCATTGGAACAGTCCAGACCGAACTGCCAAGCCAGGTTCTCCCTGGACTGGAAACAAACATCCTAGGACCGGTTTCGGGCTTTCAGCCCTCGTCAGCCAGGATAGCTTGATTCCAGTGGCATGGAGAGCACGGGACTCACGTCTGAGCATACCCTTCCCTCTCGGGGTGACAAATGCAAAAACAACAATTGATGGACAGAATGCAGAACAATGTCATACATTCACCCCAGTACAGAGATCTTGGCCTAAATTCATTGTTTTTTTGCTCACCATGCCATTCCAGTTTGAACCCAGCCACATGCAAATCAGTCTTGACCCTGTGCCCCAGGGGAACTGTCCAGCCCGAACTGCCAAGCCAGGTCCTCCCTGGACTGGAAACAAGCATCCTAGGACCGGTTTCGGGCTTTTAGCCCTCGTCAGCCAGGATAGCTTGATTCCAGTGACATGGAGAGCACGGGACTCACGTCTGAGCATACCCTTCCCACTCGGGGTGACAAATGCAAAAACAACAATTGATGGACAGAATGCAGAACAATGTCATACATTCACCCCAGTACAGAGATCTGGGCCTAAATCCATCGTTTTTTTGCTCACCATGCCATTCCAGTTTGAACCCAGCCATATTCAAATCAGTCTTGACCCTGTGCCCCATGGGAACAGTCCAGCCCGAACTGCCAAGCCAGGTCCTCCCTGGACAGGAAACAAGCATCCTAGGACCGGTTTCGGGCTTTCAGCCCTCGTCAGCCAGGATAGCTTGATTCCAGTGGCATGGAGAGCACGGGACTCACGTCTGAGCATACCCTTCCCACTCGGGGTGACAAATGCAAAAACAACAATTGATGGACAGAATGCAGAACAATGTCATACATTCACCCCGGTACAGAGATCTGGGCCTAAATCCATCGTTTTTTTGCTCACCATGCCATTCTAGTTTGAACACAGCCATATGCAAATCAGTCTTGACCCTGTGCCCCATGGGAACAGTCCAGCCCGAACTGCCAAGCCAGGTCCTCCCTGGACTGGAAACAAGCATCCTAGGACCGGTTTCGGGCTTTCAGCCCTCGTCAGCCAGGATAGCTTGATTCCAGTGGCATGGAGAGCACGGGACTCACGTCTGAGCATACCCTTCCCACTCGGGGTGACAAATGCAAAAACAACAATTGATGGACAGAATGCAGAACAATGTCATACATTCACCCCAGTACAGAGATCTGTGCCTAAATCCATCGTTTTTTTGCTCACCATGCCATTCCAGTTTGAACCCAGCCATATGCAAATCTTTCTTGACCCTGTGCCCCATGGGAGCAGTCCAGCCCGAACTGCCAAGCCAGGTCCTCCCTGGACTGGAAACAAGCATCCTAGGACCAGTTTCAGGCTTTCAGCCCTCGTCAGCCAGGATAGCTTGATTCCAGTGGCATGGAGAGCACGGGACTCACGTCTGAGCATACCCTTCCCACTCGGGGTGACAAATGCAAAAACAACAATTGATGGACAGAATGCAGAACAATGTCATACATTCACCCCAGTACAGAGATCTGGGCCTAAATCCATCGTTTTTTTGCTCACCATGCCATTCCAGTTTGAACCCAGCCATATGCAAATCAGTCTTGACCCTGGCCCCATGGGAACAGTCCAGCCCAAACTGCCAAGCCAGGTCCTCCCTGGACTGGAAACAAGCATCCTAGGACCGGTTTCGGGCTTTCAGCCCTCGTCAGCCAGGATAGCTTGATTCCAGTGACATGGAGAGCACGGGACTCACGTCTGAGCATACCCTTCCCACTCGGGGTGACAAATGCAAAAACAACAATTGATGGACAGAATGCAGAACAATGTCATACATTCACCCCAGTACAGAGATCTGGGCCTAAATCCATCGTGTTTTTGCTCACCATGCCATTCCAGTTTGAACCCAGCCATATGCAAATCAGTCTTGACCCTGTGCCCCATGGGAACAGTCCAGCCCGAACTGCCAAGCCAGGTCCTCCCTGGACTGGAAACAAGCATCCTAGGACCGGTTTCGGGCTTTCAGCCCTCGTCAGCCAGGATAGCTTGATTCCAGTGGCATGGAGAGCACGGGACTCACGTCTGAGCATACCCTTCCCACTCGGGGTGACAAATGCAAAAACAACAATTGATGGACAGAATGCAGAACAATGTCATACATTCACCCCAGTACAGAGATCTGGGCCTAAATCCATCATTTTTTTGCTCACCATGCCATTCCAGTTTGAACCCAGCCATATGCAAATCAGTCTTGACCCTGTGCCCCATGTGAACAGTCCAGCCCGAACTGCCAAGCCAGGTCCTCCCTGGACTGGAAACAAGCATCCTAGGACCGGTTTCTGGCTTTCAGCCCTCGTCAGCCAGGATAGCTTGATTCCAGTGGTATGGAGAGCACCGGACTCACGTCTGAGCATACCCTTCCCATTCGGGGTGACAAATGCAAAAACAACAATTGATGGACAGAATGCAGAACAATGTCATACATTCACCCCAGTACAGAGATCTGGGCCTAAATCCATCATTTTTTTGCTCACCATGCCATTCCAGTTTGAACCCAGCCATATGCAAATCAGTCTTGACCCTGTGCCCCATGGGAACAGTCCAGCCCGAACTGCCAAGCCAGGTCTTCCATGGACTGGAAACAAGCATCCTAGGACCGGATTCGGGCTTTCAGCCCTCGTCAGCCAGGATAGCTTGATTCCAGTGGCATGGAGAGCACGGGACTCACGTCTGAGCATACCCTTCTCACTCGGGGTGACAAATGCAAAAACAACAATTGATGGACAGAATGCAGAACAATGTCATACATTCACCCTAGTACAGAGATCTGGGCCTAAATCCATCGTGTTTTTTGCTCACCATGCCATTCCAGTTTGAACCCAGCCATATGCAAATCAGTCCTGACCCTGTGCCCCATGGGAACAGTCCAGCCCGAACTGCCAAGCCAGGTCCTCCCTGGACTGGAAACAAGCATCCTAAGACCGGTTTCGGGCTTTCAGCCCTCGTCAGCCAGGATAGCTTGATTCCAGTGGCATGGAGAGCACGGGACTCACGTCTGAGCATACCCTTCCCACTCGGGGTGACAAATGCAAAAACAACAATTGATGGACAGAATGCAGAACAATATCATACATTCACCCCAGTACAGAGATCTGGGCCTAAATCCATCGTTTTTTTGCTCACCATGCCATTCCAGTTTGAACCCAGCCATATGCAAATCAGTCTTGACCCTGTGCCCCATGGGAACAGTCCAGCCCAAACTGCCAAGCCAGGTCCTCCCTGGACTGGAAACAAGCATCCTAGGACCGGTTTCGGGCTTTCAGCCCTCGTCAGCCAGGATAGCTTGATTCCAGTGGCATGGAGAGCACGGGACTCACGTCTGAGCATACCCTTCCCATTCGGGGTGACAAATGCAAAAACAACAATTGATGGACAGAATGCAGAACAATGTCATACATTCACCCCAGTACAGAGATCTGGGCCTAAATCCATCATTTTTTTGCTCACCATGCCATTCCAGTTTGAACCCAGCCATATCCAAATCAGTCTTGACCCTGTGCCCCATGTGAACAGTGCAGCACGAACTGCCAAGCCAGGTCCTCCCTGGACTGGAAACAAGCATCCTAGGACCGGTTTCTGGCTTTCAGCCCTCGTCAGCCAGGATAGCTTGATTCCAGTGGTATGGAGAGCACGGGACTCACGTCTGAGCATACCCTTCCCACTCGGGGTGACAAATGCAAAAACAACAATTGATGGACAGAATGCAGAACAATGTCATACATTCACCCCAGTACAGAGATCTGGGCCTAAATCCATCGTTTTTTTGCTCACCATGCCATTCCAGTTTGAACCCAGCCATATGCAAATCAGTCTTGACACTGTGCCCCATGGGAACAGTCCAGCCCGAACTGCCAAGCCAGGTCCTCCCTGGACTGGAAACAAGCATCCTAGGACCGGTTTCGGGCTTTCAGCCCTCGACAGCCAGGATAGCTTGATTCCAGTGGCATGGAGAGCACGGGACTCACGTCTGAGCATACCCTTCCCACTCGGGGTGACAAATGCAAAAACAACAATTGATGGACAGAATGCAGAACAATGTCATACATTCACCCCAGTACAGAGATCTGGGCCTAAATCCATCATTTTTTTGCTCACCATGCCATTCCAGTTTGAACCCAGCCATATGCAAATCAGTCTTGACCCTGTGCCCCATGTGAACAGTCCAGCCCGAACTGCCAAGCCAGGTCCTCCCTGGACTGGAAACAAGCATCCTAGGACCGGTTTCTTGTTTTCAGCCCTCGTCAGCCAGGATAGCTTGATTCCAGTGGCATGGAGAGCACGGGACTCACGTCTGAGCATACCCTTCTCACTCGGGGTGACAAATGCAAAAACAATAATTGATGGACAGAATGCAGAACAATGTCATACATTCACCCCAGTACAGAGATCTGAGCCTAAATCCATCGTTTTTTTGCTCACCATGCCATTCCAGTTTGAACCCAGCCATATGCAAATCAGTCTTGACCCTGTGCCCCATAGGAACAGTCCAGCCCGAACTGCCAAGCCAGGTCCTCCCTGGACTGGAAACAAGCATCCTAGGACCGGTTTCGGGCTTTCAGCCCTCGTCAGCCAGGATAGCTTGATTCCAGTGGCATGGAGAGCACGGGACTCACGTCTGAGCATACCCTTCCCACTCGGGGTGACAAATGCAAAAACAACAATCGATGGACAGAATGCAGAACAATGTCATACATTCACCCCAGTACAGAGATCTGTGCCTAAATCCATCGTTTTTTTGCTCACCATGCCATTACAGTTTGAACCCAGCCATATGCAAATCAGTCTTGACCCTGTACCCCATGGGAACAGTCCAGCCCGAACTGCCAAGCCAGGTCCTCCCTGGACTGGAAACAAGCATCCTAGGACCGGTTTCGGGCTTTCAGCCCTCGTCAGCCAGGATAGCTTGATTCCAGTGGCATGGAGAGCACGGGGCTCACGTCTGAGCATACCCTTCCCACTCGGGGTGACAAATGCAAAAACAACAATTGATGGACAGAATGCAGAACAATGTCATACATTCACCCCAGTACAGAGAGCTGGGCCTAAATCCATCGTTTTTTTGCTCACCATGCCATTCCAGTTTGAACCCAGCCATATGCAAATCAGTCTTCACCCTGTGCCCCATGGGAACAGTCCAGCCCGAACAGCCAAGCCAGGTCTTCCATGGACTGGAAACAAGCATCCTAGGATCGGTTTCGGGCTTTCAGCCCTCGTCAGCCAGGATAGTTTGATTCCAGTGGCAGGGAGAGCACGGGACTCACGTCTGAGCATACCCTTCTCACTCGGGGTGACAAATGCAAAAACAACAATTGATGGACAGAATGCAGAACAATGTCATACATTCACCCTAGTACAGAGATCTGGGCCTAAATCCATCGTGTTTTTTGCTCACCATGCCATTCCAGTTTGAACCCAGCCATATGCAAATCAGTCTTGACCTTGTGCCCCATGGGAACAGTCCAGCCCGAACTGCCAAGCCAGGTCCTCCCTGGACTGGAAACAAGCATCCTAGGACCGGTTTCGGGCTTTCAGCCCTCGTCAGCCAGGATAGCTTGATTCCAGTGGCATGGAGAGCACGGGACTCACGTCTGAGCATACCCTTCCCACTCGGGGTGACAAATGCAAAAACAACAATTGATGGACAGAATGCAGAACAATATCATACATTCACCCCAGTACAGAGATCTGGGCCTAAATCCATCGTTTTTTTGCTCACCATGCCATTCCAGTTTGAACCCAGCCATATGCAAATCAGTCTTGACCCTGTGCCCCATGGGAACAGTCCAGCCCAAACTGCCAAGCCAGGTCCTCCCTGGACTGGAAACAAGCATCCTAGGACCGGTTTCGGGCTTTCAGCCCTCGTCAGCCAGGATAGCTTGATTCCAGTGGCATGGAGAGCACGGGACTCACGTCTGAGCATACCCTTCCCATTCGGGGTGACAAATGCAAAAACAACAATTGATGGACAGAATGCAGAACAATGTCATACATTCACCCCAGTACAGAGATCTGGGCCTAAATCCATCATTTTTTTGCTCACCATGCCATTCCAGTTTGAACCCAGCCATATGCAAATCAGTCTTGACCCTGTGCCCCATGTGAACAGTGCAGCCCGAACTGCCAAGCCAGGTCCTCCCTGGACTGGAAACAAGCATCCTAGGACCGGTTTCTGGCTTTCAGCCCTCGTCAGCCAGGATAGCTTGATTCCAGTGGTATGGAGAGCACGGGACTCACGTCTGAGCATACCCTTCCCACTCGGGGTGACAAATGCAAAAACAACAATTGATGGACAGAATGCAGAACAATGTCATACATTCACCCCAGTACAGAGATCTGGGCCTAAATCCATCGTTTTTTTGCTCACCATGCCATTCCAGTTTGAACCCAGCCATATGCAAATCAGTCTTGACACTGTGCCCCATGGGAACAGTCCAGCCCGAACTGCCAAGCCAGGTCCTCCCTGGACTGGAAACAAGCATCCTAGGACCGGTTTCGGGCTTTCAGCCCTCGTCAGCCCGGATAGCTTGATTCCAGTGGCATGGAGAGCACGGGACTCACGTCTGAGCATACCCTTCCCACTTGGGGTGACAAATGCAAAAATAACAATTGATGGACAGAATGCAGAACAATGTCATACATTCACCCCAGTACAGAGATCTGGGCCTAAATCCATCGTTTTTTTGCTCACAATGCCATTCCAGTTTGAACCCAGCCATATGCAAATCAGTCTTGACCCTGTGCCCCATGGGAACAGTCCAGCCCGAACTGCCAAGCCAGGTCCTCCCTGGACTGGAAACAAGCATCCTAGGACCGGTTTTGGGCTTTCAGCCCTCGTCAGCCAGGATAGCTTGATTCCAGTGGCATGGAGAGCACGGGACTCACGTCTGAGCATACCCTTCCCACTCGGGGTGACAAATGCAAAAACAACAATTGATGGACAGAATGCAGAACAATGTCATACATTCACCCCAGTACAGAGATCTGGGCCTAAATCCATCATTTTTTTGCTCACCATGCCATTCCAGTTTGAACCCAGCCATATGCAAATCAGTCTTGACCCTGTGCCCCATGTGAACAGTGCAGCCCGAACTGCCAAGCCAGGTCCTCCCTGGACTGGAAACAAGCATCCTAGGACCGGTTTCTGGCTTTCAGCCCTCGTCAGCCAGGATAGCTTGATTCCAGTGGTATGGAGAGCACGGGACTCACGTCTGAGCATACCCTTCCCACTCGGGGTGACAAATGCAAAAACAACAATTGATGGACAGAATGCAGAACAATGTCATACATTCACCCCAGTACAGAGATCTGGGCCTAAATCCATCGTTTTTTTGCTCACCATGCCATTCCAGTTTGAACCCAGCCATATGCAAATCAGTCTTGACACTGTGCCCCATGGGAACAGTCCAGCCCGAACTGCCAAGCCAGGTCCTCCCTGGACTGGAAACAAGCATCCTAGGACCGGTTTCGGGCTTTCAGCCCTCGTCAGCCCGGATAGCTTGATTCCAGTGGCATGGAGAGCACGGGACTCACGTCTGAGCATACCCTTCCCACTTGGGGTGACAAATGCAAAAATAACAATTGATGGACAGAATGCAGAACAATGTCATACATTCACCCCAGTACAGAGATCTGGGCCTAAATCCATCGTTTTTTTGCTCACCATGCCATTCCAGTTTGAACCCAGCCATATGCAAATCAGTCTTGACCCTGTGCCCCATGGGAACAGTCCAGCCCGAACTTCCAAGCTAGGTCCTCCCTGGACTGGAAACAAGCATCCTAGGACCAGTTTCGGGCTTTCAGCCATCGTCAGCCAGGATAGCTTGATTCCAGTGGCATGGAGAGCACGGGACTCACGTCTGAGCATACCCTTCCCACTCGGGGTGACAAATGCAAAAACAACAATTGATGGACAGAATGCAGAACAATGTCATACATTCACCCCAGTACAGAGATCTGGGCCTAAATCCATCGTTTTTTTGCTCACCATGCCATTCCAGTTTGAACCCAGCCATATGCAAATCAGTCTTCACCCTGTGCCCCATGGAAACAGTCCAGCCCGAACAGCCAAGCCAGGTCTTCCATGGACTGGAAACAAGCATCCTAGGACCGGTTTCGGGCTTTCAGCCCTCGTCAGCCAGGATAGTTTGATTCCAGTGGCAGGGAGAGCACGGGACTCACGTCTGAGCATACCCTTCTCACTCGGGGTGACAAATGCAAAAACAACAATTGATGGACAGAATGCAGAACAATGTCATACATTCACCCTAGTACAGAGATCTGGGCCTAAATCCATCGTGTTTTTTGCTCACCATGCCATTCCAGTTTGAACCCAGCCATATGCAAATCAGTCTTGACCCTGTGCCCCATGGGAACAGTCCAGCCCGAACTGCCAAGCCAGGTCCTCCCTGGACTGGAAACAAGCATCCTAGAACCGGTTTCGGGCTTTCAGCCCTCGTCAGCCAGGATAGCTTGATTCCAGTGGCATGGAGAGCACGGGACTCACGTCTGAGCATACACTTCCCACTCGGGGTGAAAAATGCAAAAACAACAATTGATGGACAGAATGCAGAACAATGTCATACATTCACCCCAGTACAGAGATCTGGGCCTAAATCCATCGTTTTTTTGCTCACCATGCCATTCCAGTTTGAACCCAGCCATATGCAAATCAGTCTTGACCTTGTGCCCCATGGGAACAGTCCAGCCCGAACTGCCAAGCCAGGTCCTCCCTGGACTGGAAACAAGCATCCTAGGACCGGTTTCGGGCTTTCAGCCCTCGTCAGCCAGGATAGCTTGATTCCAGTGGCATGGAGAGCACGGGACTCACGTCTGAGCATAGCCTTCCCACTCGGGGTGACAAATGCAAAAACAACAATTGATGGACAGAATACAGAACAATGTCATACATTCACCCCAGTACAGAGATCTGTGCCTAAATCCATCGTTTTTTTGCTCACCATGCCATTCCAGTTTGAACCCAGCCATATGCAAATCTTTCTTGACCCTGTGCCCCATGGGAGCAGTCCAGCCCGAACTGCCAAGCCAGGTCCTCCCTGGACTGGAAACAAGCATCCTAGGACCAGTTTCAGGCTTTCAGCCCTCGTCAGCCAGGATAGCTTGATTCCAGTGGCATGGAGAGCACGGGACTCACGTCTGAGCATACCCTTCCCACTCGGGGTGACAAATGCAAAAACAACAATTGATGGACAGAATGCAGAACAATGACATACATTCACCCCAGTACAGAGATCTGGGCCTAAATCCATCGTTTTTTTGCTCACCATGCCATTCCAGTTTGAACCCAGCCATATGCAAATCAGTCTTGACCCTGGCCCCATGGGAACAGTCCAGCCCGAACTGCCAAGCCAGGTCCTCCCTGGACTGGAAACAAGCATCCTAGGACCGGTTTCGGGCTTTCAGCCCTCGTCAGCCAGGATAGCTTGATTCCAGTGGCATGGAGAGCACGGGACTCACGTCTGAGCATACCCTTCCCACTCGGGGTGACAAATGCAAAAACAACAATTGATGGACAGAATGCAGAACAATGTCATACATTCACCCCAGTACAGAGATCTGGGCCTAAATCCATCGTGTTTTTGCTCACCATGCCATTCCAGTTTGAACCCAGCCATATGCAAATCAGTCTTGACCCTGTGCCACATGGGAACAGTCCAGCCCGAACTGCCAAGCCAGGTCCTCCCTGGACTGGAAACAAGCATCCTAGGACCGGTTTCGGGCTTTCAGCCCTCGTCAGCCAGGATAGCTTGATTCCAGTGGCATGGAGGGCACCGGACTCACGTCTGAGCATACCCTTCCCACTCGGGGTGACAAATGCAAAAACAACAATTGATGGACAGAATGCAGAACAATGTCATACATTCACCCCAGTACAGAGATCTGGGCCTAAATCTATTGTTTTTTTGCTCACCATGCCATTCCAGTTTGAACCCAGCCATATGCAAATCAGTCTTGACCCTGTGCCCCATGGGAACAGTCCAGCCCGAACTGCCAAGCCAGGTCCTCCATTGACTGGAAACAAGCATCCTAGGACCGGTTTCGGGCTTTCGGCCTTCGTCAGCCAGGATAGCTTGATTCCAGTGGCATGGAGAGCACGGGACTCACGTCTGAGCATTCCCTTCCCACTCGGGGTGACAAATGGAAAAACAACAATTGATGGACAGAATGCAGAACAATGTCATACATTCACCCCAGTACAGAGATCTGGGCCTAAATCCATCGTTTTTTTGCTCACCATGCCATTCCAGTTTGAACCCAGCCATATGCAAATCAGTCTTGACCCTGTGCCCCATGGGAACAGTCCAGCCCGAACTGCCAAGCCAGGTCCTCCCTGGACTGGAAACATGCATCCTAGGACCGGTTTCGGGCTTTCAGCCCTCATCAGCCAGGATAGCTTGATTCCAGTGGCATGGAGAGCACGGGACTCACGTCTGAGCATACCCTTCCCACTCGGGGTGACAAATGCAAAAACAACAATTGATGGACAGAATGCAGAACAATGTCATACATTCACCCCAGTACAGAGATCTGGGCCTAAATCCATCATTTTTTTGCTCACCATGCCATTCCAGTTTGAACCCAGCCATATGCAAATCAGTCTTGACCCTGTGCCCCATGTGAACAGTCCAGCCCGAACTGCCAAGCCAGGTCCTCCCTGGACTGGAAACAAGCATCCTAGGACCGGTTTCTGGCTTTCAGCCCTCGTCAGCCAGGATAGCTTGATTCCAGTGGCATGGAGAGCACAGGACTCACGTCTGAGCATACCCTTCCCACTCGGGGTGACAAATGCAAAAACAACAATTGATGGACAGAATGCAGAACAATGTCATACATTCACCCCAGTACAGAGATCTGGGCCTAAATCCATCGTTTTTTTGCTCACCATGCCATTCCAGTTTGAACCCAGCCATATGCAAATCAGTCTTGACCCTGTGCCCCATGGGAACAGTCCAGCCCGAACTGCCAAGCCATTTCTTCCATGGACTGGAAACAAGCATCCTAGGACCGGTTTCGGGCTTTCAGCCCTCGTCAGCCAGGATAGCTTGATTCCAGTGGCATGGAGAGCACGGGACTCACGTCTGAGCATACCCTTCCCACTCGGGGTGACAAATGCAAAAACAACAATTGATGGACAGAATGCAGAACAATGTCATACATTCACCCCAGTACAGAGATCTGGGCCTAAATCCATCGTGTTTTTGCTCACCATGCCATTCCAGTTTGAACCCAGCCATATGCAAATCAGTCTTGACCCTGTGCCACATGGGAACAGTCCAGCCCGAACTGCCAAGCCAGGTCCTCCCTGGACTGGAAACAAGCATCCTAGGACCGGTTTCGGGCTTTCAGCCCTCGTCAGCCAGGATAGCTTGATTCCAGTGGCATGGAGGGCACCGGACTCACGTCTGAGCATACCCTTCCCACTCGGGGTGACAAATGCAAAAACAACAATTGATAGACAGAATGCAGAACAATGTCATACATTCACCCCAGTACAGAGATCTGGGCCTAAATCTATTGTTTTTTTGCTCACCATGCCATTCCAGTTTGAACCCAGCCATATGCAAATCAGTCTTGACCCTGTGCCCCATGGGAACAGTCCAGCCCGAACTGCCAAGCCAGGTCCTCCATTGACTGGAAACAAGCATCCTAGGACCGGTTTCGGGCTTTCGGCCTTCGTCAGCCAGGATAGCTTGATTCCAGTGGCATGGAGAGCACGGGACTCACGTCTGAGCATACCCTTCCCACTCGGGGTGACAAATGGAAAAACAACAATTGATGGACAGAATGCAGAACAATGTCATACATTCACCCCAGTACAGAGATCTGGGCCTAAATCCATCGTTTTTTTGCTCACCATGCCATTCCAGTTTGAACCCAGCAATATGCAAATCAGTCTTGACCCTGTGCCCCATGGGAACAGTCCAGCCCGAACTGCCAAGCCAGGTCCTCCCTGGACTGGAAACAAGCATCCTAGGACCGGTTTCGGGCTTTCAGCCCTCATCAGCCAGGATAGCTTGATTCCAGTGGCATGGAGAGCACGGGACTCACGTCTGAGCATACCCTTCCCACTCGGGGTGACAAATGCAAAAACAACAATTGATGGACAGAATGCAGAACAATGTCATACATTCACCCCAGTACAGAGATCTGGGCCTAAATCCATCATTTTTTTGCTCACCATGCCATTCCAGTTTGAACCCAGCCATATGCAAATCAGTCTTGACCCTGTGCCCCATGTGAACAGTCCAGCCCGAACTGCCAAGCCAGGTCCTCCCTGGACTGGAAACAAGCATCCTAGGACCGGTTTCTGGCTTTCAGCCCTCGTCAGCCAGGATAGCTTGATTCCAGTGGCATGGAGAGCACAGGACTCACGTCTGAGCATACCCTTCCCACTCGGGGTGACAAATGCAAAAACAACAATTGATGGACAGAATGCAGAACAATGTCATACATTCACCCCAGTACAGAGATCTGGGCCTAAATCCATCGTTTTTTTGCTCACCATGCCATTCCAGTTTGAACCCAGCCATATGCAAATCAGTCTTGACCCTGTGCCCCATGGGAACAGTCCAGCCCGAACTGCCAAGCCATTTCTTCCATGGACTGGAAACAAGCATCCTAGGACCGGTTTCGGGCTTTCAGCCCTCGTCAGCCAGGATAGCTTGATTCCAGTGGCATGGAGAGCACGGGACTCACGTCTGAGCATACCCTTCTCACTCGGGGTGACAAATGCAAAAACAACAATTGATGGACAGAATGCAGAACAATGTCATACATTCACCCTAGTACAGAGATCTGGGCCTAAATCCATCGTGTTTTTTGCTCACCATGCCATTCCAGTTTGAACCCAGCCATATGCAAATCAGTCTTGACCCTGTGCCCCATGGGAACAGTCCAGCCCGAACTGCCAAGCCAGGTCCTCCCTGGACTGGAAACAAGCATCCTAGGACCGGTTTCGGGCTTTCAGCCCTCTTCAGCCAGGATAGCTTGATTCCAGTGGCATGGAGAGCACGGGACTCACGTCTGAGCATACCCTTCCCACTCGGGGTGACAAATGCAAAAACAACAATTGATGGACAGAATGCAGAACAATGTCATACATTCACCCCAGTACAGAGATCTGGGCCTAAATTCATCATTTTTTTGCTCACCATGCCATTCCAGTTTGAACCCAGCCATATGCAAATCAGTCTTGACCCTGTGCCCCATGTGAACAGTGCAGCCCGAACTGCCAAGCCAGGTCCTCCCTGGACTGGAAACAAGCATCCTAGGACCGGTTTCTGGCTTTCAGCCCTCGTCAGCCAGGATAGCTTGATTCCAGTGGCATGGAGAGCACAGGACTCACGTCTGAGCATACCCTTCCCACTCGGGGTGACAAATGCAAAAACAACAATTGATGGACAGAATGCAGAACAATGTCATACATTCACCCCAGTACAGAGTTCTGGGCCTAAATCCATCGTTTTTTTGCTCACCATGCCATTCCAGTTTGAACCCAGCCATATGCAAATCAGTCTTGACCCTGTGCCCCATGGAAACAGTCCAGCCCGAACTGCCAAGCCAGGTCCTCCCTGGACTGGAAACAAGCATCCTAGGACCGGTTTCGGGCTTTCAGCCCTCGTCAGCCAGGATAGCTTGATTCCAGTGGTATGGAGAGCACGGGACTCACGTCTGAGCATACCCTTCCCACTCGGGGTTACAAATGCAAAAACAACAATTGATGGACAGAATGCAGAACAATGTCATACATTCACCCCAGTACAGAGATCTGGGCCTAAATCCATCGTTTTTTTGCTCACCATGCCATTCCAGTTTGAACCCAGCCATATGCAAATCAGTCTTGACACTGTGCCCCATGGGAACAGTCCAGCCCGAACTGCCAAGCCAGGTCCTCCCTGGACTGGAAACAAGCATCCTAGGACCGGTTTCGGGCTTTCAGCCCTCGTCAGCCAGGATAGCTTGATTCCAGTGGCATGGAGAGCACGGGACTCACGTCTGAGCATACCCTTCCCACTCGGGGTGACAAATGCAAAAACAACAATTGATGGACAGAATGCAGAACAATGTCATACATTCACCCCAGTACAGAGATCTGGGCCTAAATCCATCGTTTTTTTGCTCACCATGCCATTCCAGTTTGAACCCAGCCATATGCAAATCAGTCTTGACCCTGTGCCCCATGGGAACAGTCCAGCCCGAACTGCCAAGCCAGGTCCTCCCTGGACTGGAAACAAGCATCCTAGGACCGGTTTCGGGCTTTCGGCCTTCGTCAGCCAGGATAGCTTGATTCCAGTGGCATGGAGAGCACGGGACTCACGTCTGAGCATACCCTTCCCACTCGGGGTGACAAATGCAAAAACAACAATTGATGGACAGAATGCAGAACAATGTCATACATTCACCCCAGTACAGAGATCTGGGCCTAAATCCATCGTTTTTTTGTTCACCATGCCATTCCAGTTTGAACCCAGCCATATGCAAATCAGTCTTGACCCTGTGCCCCATGGGAACAGTCCGGCCCGAACTGCCAAGCCAGGTCCTCCCTGGACTGGAAACAAGCTTCCTAGGACCGGTTTCTGGCTTTCAGCCCTCATCAGCCAGGATAGCTTGATTCCAGTGGCATGGAGAGCACAGGACTCACGTCTGAGCATACCCTTCCCACTCGGGGTGACAAATGCAAAAACAACAATTGATGGACAGAATGCAGAACAATGTCATACATTCACCCCAGTACAGAGATCTGGGCCTAAATCCATCGTTTTTTTGCTCACCATGCCATTCCAGTTTGAACCCAGCCATATGCAAATCAGTCTTGACCCTGTGCCCCATGGGAACAGTCCAGCCCGAACTGCCAAGCCATTTCTTCCATGGACTGGAAACAAGCATCCTAGGACCGGTTTCGGGCTTTCAGCCCTCGTCAGCCAGGATAGCTTGATTCCAGTGGCATGGAGAGCACGGGACTCACGTCTGAGCATACCCTTCTCACTCGGGGTGACAAATGCAAAAACAACAATTGATGGACAGAATGCAGAACAATGTCATACATTCACCCCAGTACATAGATCTGGGCCTAAATCCATCGTTTTTTTGCTCACCATGCCATTCCAGTTTGAAACCAGCCATATGCAAATCAGTCTTGACCCTGTGCCCCATGGGAACAGTCCAGCCCGAACTGCCAAGCCAGGTCCTCCCTGGACTGGAAACAAGCATCCTAGGACCGGTTTCGGGCTTTCAGCCCTCGTCAGCCAGGATAGCTTGATTCCAGTGGCATGGAGAGCACAGGACTCACGTCTGAGCATACCCTTCCCACTCGGGGTGACAAATGCAAAAACAACAATTGATGGACAGAATGCAGAACAATGTCATACATTCACCCCAGTACAGAGATCTGGGCCTAAATCCATCGTTTTTTTGCTCACCATGCCATTCCAGTTTGAAACCAGCCATATGCAAATCAGTCTTGACCCTGTGCCCCATGGGAACAGTCCAGCCCGAACTGCCAAGCCAGGTCCTCCCTGGACTGGAAACAAGCATCCTAGGACCGGTTTCGGGCTTTCAGCCCTCGTCAGCCAGGATAGCTTGATTCCAGTGGCATGGAGAGCACGGGACTCACGTCTGAGCATACCCTTCCCACTCGGGGTGACAAATGCAAAAACAACAATTGATGGACAGAATGCAGAACAATGTCATACATTCACCCCAGTACAGAGATCTGGGCCTAAATTCATCATTTTTTTGCTCACCATGCCATTCCAGTTTGAACCCAGCCATATGCAAATCAGTCTTGACCCTGTGCCCCATGTGAACAGTGCAGCCCGAACTGCCAAGCCAGGTCCTCCCTGGACTGGAAACAAGCATCCTAGGACCGGTTTCTGGCTTTCAGCCCTCGTCAGCCAGGATAGCTTGATTCCAGTGGCATGGAGAGCACAGGACTCACGTCTGAGCATACCCTTCCCACTCGGGGTGACAAATGCAAAAACAACAATTGATGGACAGAATGCAGAACAATGTCATACATTCACCCCAGTACAGAGTTCTGGGCCTAAATCCATCGTTTTTTTGCTCACCATGCCATTCCAGTTTGAACCCAGCCATATGCAAATCAGTCTTGACCCTGTGCCCCATGGGAACAGTCCAGCCCGAACTGCCAAGCCAGGTCCTCCCTGGACTGGAAACAAGCATCCTAGGACCGGTTTCGGGCTTTCAGCCCTCGTCAGCCAGGATAGCCTGATTCCAGTGGTATGGAGAGCACGGGACTCACGTCTGAGCATACCCTTCCCACTCGGGGTTACAAATGCAAAAACAACAATTGATGGACAGAATGCAGAACAATGTCATACATTCACCCCAGTACAGAGATCTGGGCCTAAATCCATCGTTTTTTTGCTCACCATGCCATTCCAGTTTGAACCCAGCCATATGCAAATCAGTCTTGACACTGTGCCCCATGGGAACAGTCCAGCCCGAACTGCCAAGCCAGGTCCTCCCTGGACTGGAAACAAGCATCCTAGGACCGGTTTCGGGCTTTCAGCCCTCGTCAGCCAGGATAGCTTGATTCCAGTGGCATGGAGAGCACGGGACTCACGTCTGAGCATACCCTTCCCACTCGGGGTGACAAATGCAAAAACAACAATTGATGGACAGAATGCAGAACAATGTCATACATTCACCCCAGTACAGAGATCTGGGCCTAAATCCATCGTTTTTTTGCTCACCATGCCATTCCAGTTTGAACCCAGCCATATGCAAATCAGTCTTGACCCTGTGCCCCATGGGAACAGTCCAGCCCGAACTGCCAAGCCAGGTCCTCCCTGGACTGGAAACAAGCATCCTAGGACCGGTTTCGGGCTTTCAGCCCTCGTCAGCCAGCATAGCTTGATTCCAGTGGCATGGAGAGCACGGGACTCACGTCTGAGCATACCCTTCCCACTCGGGGTGACAAATGCAAAAACAACAATTGATGGACAGAATGCAGAACAATGTCATACATTCACCCCAGTACAGAGATCTGGGCCTAAATCCATCATTTTTTTGCTCACCATGCCATTCCAGTTTGAACCCAGCCATATGCAAATCAGTCTTGACCCTGTGCCCCATGTGAACAGTCCAGCCCGAACTGCCAAGCCAGGTCCTCCCTGGACTGGAAACAAGCATCCTAGGACCGGTTTCTGGCTTTCAGCCCTCGTCAGCCAGGATAGCTTGATTCCAGTGGCATGGAAAGCACAGGACTCACGTCTGAGCATACCCTTCCCACTCGGGGTGACAAATGCAAAAACAACAATTGATGGACAGAATGCAGAACAATGTCATACATTCACCCCAGTACAGAGATCTGGGCCTAAATCCATCGTTTTTTTGCTCACCATGCCATTCCAGTTTGAACCCAGCCATATGCAAATCAGTCTTGACCCTGTGCCCCATGGGAACAGTCCAGCCGAACTGCCAAGCCAGGTCTTCCATGGACTGGAAACAAGCATTGTAGGACCGGTTTCAGGCTTTCAGCCCTCGTCAGCCAGGATAGCTTGATTCCAGTGGCATGGAGAGCACGGGACTCACGTCTGAGCATACCCTTCTCACTCGGGGTGACAAATGCAAAAACAATAATTGATGGACAGAATGCAGAACAATGTCATACATTCACCCCAGTACAGAGATCTGAGCCTAAATCCATCGTTTTTTTGCTCACCATGCCATTCCAGTTTGAACCCAGCCATATGCAAATCAGTCTTGACCCTGTGCCCCATGGGAACAGTACAGCCCGAACTGCCAAGCCAGGTACTCCCTGGACTGGAAACAAGCATCCTAGGACCGGTTTCGTGCTTTCAGCCCTCGTCAGCCAGGATTGCTTGATTCCAGTGGCATGGAGAGCACGGGACTCACGTCTGAGCATACCCTTCCCACTCGGGGTGACAAATGCAAAAACAACAATCGATGGACAGAATGCAGAACAATGTCATACATTCACCCCAGTACAGAGATCTGGGCCTAAATCCATCGTTTTTTTGCTCAGCATGCCATTACAGTTTGAACCCAGCCATATGCAAATCAGTCTTGACCCTGTGCCCCATGGGAACAGTCCAGCCCGAACTGCTAAGCCAGGTCCTCCCTGGACTGGAAACAAGCATCCTAGGACCGGTTTCGGGCTTTCAGCCCTCGTCAGCCAGGATAGCTTGATTCCAGTGGCATGGAGAGCACGGGACTCACGTCTGAGCATACCCTTCCCACTCGGGGTGACAAATGCAAAAACAACAATTGATGGACAGAATGCAGAACAATGTCATACATCCACCCCAGTACAGAGATCTGGGCCTAAATCTATCGTTTTTTTGCTCACCATGCCATTCCAGTTTGAACCCAGCCATATGCAAATCAGTCTTGACCCTGTGCCCCATGGGGACAGTCCAGCCCGAACTGCCAAGCCAGGTCCTCCCTGGACTGGAAACAAGCATCCTAGGACCGGTTTCGGGCTTTCAGCCCTCGTCAGCCAGGATAGCTTGATTCCAGTGGCAAGGAGAGCACGGGACTCACGTCTGAGCATACCCTTCCCACTCGGGGTGACAAATGCAAAAACAACAATCGATGGACAGAATGCAGAACAATGTCATACATTCACCCCAGTACAGAGATCTGGGCCTAAATCCATCGTTTTTTTGCTCACCATGCCATTACAGTTTGAACCCAGCCATATGCAAATCAGTCTTGACCCTGTGCCCCATGGGAGCAGTCCAGCCCCAACTGCCAAGCCAGGTCCTCCCTGGACTGGAAACAAGCATCCTAGGACCGGTTTCGGGCTTTCAGCCCTCGTCAGCCAGGATAGCTTGATTCCAGTGGCATGGAGAGCACGGGACTCACGTCTGAGCATACCCTTCCCACTCGGGGTGACAAATGAAAAAACAACAATTGATGGACAGAATGCAGAACAATGTTATACATTCACCCCAGTACAGAGATCTGGGCCTAAATCCATCATTTTTTTGCTCACCATGCCATTCCAGTTTGAACCCAGCCATATGCAAATCAGTCTTGACCCTGTGCCCCATGTGAACAGTCCAGCCCGAACTGCCAAGCCAGGTCCTCCCTGGACTGGAAACAAGCATCCTAGGACCGGTTTCGGGCTTTCAGCCCTCGTCAGCCAGGATAGCTTGATTCCAGTGGCATGGAGAGCACGGGACTCACGTCTGAGCATACCCTTCCCACTCGGGGTGACAAATGCAAAAACAACAATTGATGGACAGAATGCAGAACAATGTCATACATTCACCCCAGTACAGAGATCTGGGCCTAAATCCATCGTTTTTTTGCTCACCATGCAATTCCAGTTTGAACCCAGCCATATGCAAATCAGTCTTGACCCTGTGCCCCATGGGAACAGTCCAGCCCGAACTGCCAAGCCAGGTCCTCCCTGGACTGGAAACAAGCATCCTAGGACCGGTTTCGGGCTTTCAGCCCTCGTCAGCCAGGATAGCTTGATTCCAGTGGCATGGAGAGCACGGGACTCACGTCTGAGCATACCCTTCCCACTCGGGGTGACAAATGCAAAAACAACAATTGATGGACAGAATGCAGAACAATGTCATACATCCACCCCAGTACAGAGATCTGGGCCTAAATCTATCGTTTTTTTGCTCACCATGCCATTCCAGTTTGAACCCAGCCATATGCAAATCAGTCTTGACCCTGTGCCCCATGGGGACAGTCCAGCCCGAACTGCCAAGCCAGGTCCTCCCTGGACTGGAAACAAGCATCCTAGGACCGGTTTCGGGCTTTCAGCCCTCGTCAGCCAGGATAGCTTGATTCCAGTGGCAAGGAGAGCACGGGACTCACGTCTGAGCATACCCTTCCCACTCGGGGTGACAAATGCAAAAACAACAATCGATGGACAGAATGCAGAACAATGTCATACATTCACCCCAGTACAGAGATCTGGGCCTAAATCCATCGTTTTTTTGCTCACCATGCCATTACAGTTTGAACCCAGCCATATACAAATCAGTCTTGACCCTGTGCCCCATGGGAGCAGTCCAGCCCCAACTGCCAAGCCAGGTCCTCCCTGGACTGGAAACAAGCATTCTAGGACCGGTTTCGGGCTTTCAGCCCTCGTCAGCCAGGATAGCTTGATTCCAGTGGCATGGAGAGCACGGGACTCACGTCTGAGCATACCCTTCCCACTCGGGGTGACAAATGCAAAAACAACAATTGATGGACAGAATGCAGAACAATGTTATACATTCACCCCAGTACAGAGATCTGGGCCTAAATCCATCATTTTTTTGCTCACCATGCCATTCCAGTTTGAACCCAGCCATATGCAAATCAGTCTTGACCCTGTGCCCCATGTGAACAGTCCAGCCCGAACTGCCAAGCCAGGTCCTCCCTGGACTGGAAACAAGCATCCTAGGACCGGTTTCGTGCTTTCAGCCCTCGTCAGCCAGGATAGCTTGATTCCAGTGGCATGGAGAGCACGGGACTCACGTCTGAGCATACCCTTCCCACTCGAAGTGACAAATGCAAAAACAACAATTGATGGACAGAATGAAGAACAATGTCATACATTCACCCCAGTACAGAGATCTGGGCCTAAATCCATCGTTTTTTTGCTCATCATGCCATTCCAGTTTGAACCCAGCCATATGCAAATCAGTCTTGACCCTGTACCCCATGGGAACAGTCCAGCCCGAACTGCCAAGCCAGGTCCTCCCTGGACTGGAAACAAGCATCCTAGGACCAGTTTCGGGCTTTCAGCCATCGTCAGCAAGGATAGCTTGATTCCAGTGGCATGGAGAGCACGGGACTCACGTCTGAGCATACCCTTCCCACTCGGGGTGACAAATGCAAAAACAACAATTGATGGACAGAATGCAGAACAATGTCATACATTCACCCCAGTACAGAGATCTGGGCCTAAATCCATCGTTTTTTTGCTCACCATGCAATTCCAGTTTGAACCCAGCCATATGCAAATCAGTCTTGACCCTGTGCCCCATGGGAACAGTCCAGCCCGAACTGCCAAGCCAGGTCTTCCATGGACTGGAAACAAGCATCCTAGGACCGGTTTCGGGCTTTCAGCCCTCGTCAGCCAGGATAGCTTGATTCCAGTGGCATGGAGAGCACGGGACTCACGTCTGAGCATACCCTTCTCACTCGGGGTGACAAATGCAAAAACAACAATTGATGGACAGAATGCAGAACAATGTCATACATTCACCCTAGTACAGAGATCTGGGCCTAAATCCATCGTGTTTTTTGCTCACCATGCCATTCCAGTTTGAACCCAGCCATATGCAAATCAGTCTTGACAATGTGCCCCATGGGAACAGTCCAGCCCGAACTGCCAAGCCAGGTCCTCCCTGGACTGGAAACAAACATCCTAAGACCGGTTTCGGGCTTTCAGCCCTCGTCAGCCAGGATAGCTTGATTCCAGTGGCATGGAGAGCACGGGACTCACGTCTGAGCATACCCTTCCCACTCGGGGTGACAAATGCAAAAACAACAATTGATGGACAGAATGCAGAACAATGTCATACATTCACCCCAGTACAGAGATCTGGGCCTAAATCCATCGTTTTTTTGCTCACCATGCCATTCCAGTTTGAACCCAGCAATATGCAAATCAGTCTTGACCCTGTGCCCCATGGGAACAGTCCAGCCCGAACTGCCAAGCCAGGTCCTCCCTGGACTGGAAACAAGCATCCTAGGACCGGTTTCGGGCTTTCAGCCCTCGTCAGCCAGGATAGCTTGATTCCAGTGGCATGGAGAGCACGGGACTCACGTCTGAGCATACCCTTCCCACTCGGGGTGACAAATGCAAAAACAACAATTGATGGACAGAATGCAGAACAATGTCATACATTCACCCCAGTACAGAGATCTGGGCCTAAATCCATCATTTTTTTGCTCACCATGCCATTCCAGTTTGAACCCAGCCATATGCAAATCAGTCTTGACCCTGTGCCCCATGTGAACAGTCCAGCCCGAACTGCCAAGCCAGGTCCTCCCTGGACTGGAAACAAGCATCCTAGGACCGGTTTCTGGCTTTCAGCCCTCGTCAGCCAGGATAGCTTGATTCCAGTGGCATGGAGAGCACAGGACTCACGTCTGAGCATACCCTTCCCACTCGGGGTGACAAATGCAAAAACAACAATTGATGGACAGAATGCAGAACAATGTCATACATTCACCCCAGTACAGAGATCTGGGCCTAAGTCCATCGTTTTTTTGCTCACCATGCCATTCCAGTTTGAACCCAGCCATATGCAAATCAGTCTTGACCCTGTGCCCCATGGGAACAGTCCAGCCCGAACTGCCAAGCCAGGTCTTCCATGGACTGGAAACAAGCATCCTAGGACCGGTTTCAGGCTTTTAGCCCTCGTCAGCCAGGATAGCTTGATTCCAGTGGCATGGAGAGCACGGGACTCACGTCTGAGCATGCCCTTCTCACTCGGGGTGACAAATGCAAAAACAACAATTGATGGACAGAATGCAGAACAATGTCATACATTCACCCCAGTACAGAGATCTGGGCCTAAATCCATCGTTTTTTTGCTCACCATGCCATTCCAGTTTGAACCCAGCCATATGCAAATCAGTCTTGACCCTGTGCCCCATGGGAACAGTCCAGCCCGAACTGCCAAGCCAGGTCCTCCCTGGACTGGAAACAAGCATCCTAGGACCGGTTTTGGGCTTTCAGCCCTCGTCAGCCAGGATAGCTTGATTCCAGTGGCATGGAGAGCACGGGACTCACGTCTGAGCATACCCTTCCCACTCGGGGTGACAAATGCAAAAACAACAATTGATGGACAGAATGCAGAACAATGTCATACATTCACCCCAGTACAGAGATCTGGGCCTAAATCCATCGTTTTTTTGCTCACCATGCCATTCCAGTTTGAACCCAGCCATATGCAAATCTTTCTTGACCCTGTTCCCCATGGGAGCAGTCCAGCCTGAACTGCCAAGCCAGGTCCACCCTGGACTGGAAACAAGCATCCTAGGACCGGTTTCGGGCTTTCAGCCCTCGTCAGCCAGGATAGCTTGATTCCAGTGACATGGAGAGCACGGGACTCACGTCTGAGCATACCCTTCTCACTCGGGGTGACAAATGCAAAAACAACAATTGATGGACAGAATGCAGAACAATGTCATACATTCACCCCAGTACAGAGATCTGGGCCTAAATCCATCGTTTTTTTGCTCACCATGCCATTCCAGTTTGAACCCAGCCATATGCAAATCAGTCTTGACCCTGTGTCCCATGGGAACAGTCCAGCCCGAACTGCCAAGCCAGGTCCTCCCTGGACTGGAAACAAGCATCCTAGGACCGGTTTTGGGCTTTCAGCCCTCGTCAGCCAGGATAGCTTGATTCCAGTGGCATGGAGAGCACGGGACTCACGTCTGAGCATACCCTTCTCACTCGGGGTGACAAATGCAAAAACAACAATTGATGGACAGAATGCAGAACAATGTCATACATTCACCCCAGTACAGAGATCTGGGCCTAAATCCATCATTTTTTTGCTCATCATGCCATTCCAGTTTGAACCCAGCCATATGCAAATCAGTCTTGACCCTGTGCCCCATGTGAACAGTCCAGCCCGAACTGCCAAGCCACGTCCTCCCTGGACTGGAAACAAGCATCCTAGGACCGGTTTCGGGCTTTCAGCCCTCGTCAGCCAGGATAGCTTGATTCCAGTGGCATGGAGAGCACGTGACTCACGTCTGAGCATACCCTTCCCACTCGAAGTGACAAATACAAAAACAACAATTGATGGACAGAATGAAGAACAATGTCATACATTCACCCCAGTACAGAGATCTGGGCCTAAATCCATTGTTTTTTTGCTCACCATGCCATTCCAGTTTGAACCCAGCCATATGCAAATCAGTCTTGACCCTGTACCCCATGGGAACAGTCCAGCCCGAACTGCCAAGCCAGGTCCTCCCTGGACTGGAAACAAGCATCCTAGGACCGGTTTCGGGCTTTCAGCCCTCGTCAGCCAGGATAGCTTGATTCCAGTGGCATGGAGAGCACGGGACTCACGTCTGAGCATACCCTTCTCACTCGGGGTGACAAATGCAAAAACAACAATTGATGGACAGAATGCAGAACAATGTCATACATTCACCCTAGTACAGAGATCTGGGCCTAAATCCATCGTGTTTTTTGCTCACCATGCCATTCCAGTTTGAACCCAGCCATATGCAAATCAGTCTTGACACTGTGCCCCATGGGAACAGTCCAGCCCGAACTGCCAAGCCAGGTCCTCCCTGGACTGGAAACAAGCATCCTAGGACCGGTTTCGGGCTTTCAGCCCTCGTCAGCCAGGATAGCTTGATTCCAGTGGCATGGAGAGCACGGGACTCACGTCTGAGCATACCCTTCCCACTCGGGGTGACAAATGCAAAAACAACAATTGATGGACAGAATGCAGAACAATGTCATACATTCACCCCAGTACAGAGATCTGGGCCTAAATCCATCATTTTTTTGCTCATCATGCCATTCCAGTTTGAACCCAGCCATATGCAAATCAGTCTTGACCCTGTGCCCCATGGGAACAGTCCAGCCCGAACTGCCAAGCCAGGTCCTCCCTGGACTGGAAACAAGCATCCTAGGACCGGTTTCGGGCTTTCAGCCCTCGTCAGCCAGGATAGCTTGATTCCAGTGGCATGGAGAGCACGGGACTCACGTCTGAGCATACCCTTCCCACTCGGGTGACAAATGCAAAAACAACAATTGATGGACAGAATGCAGAACAATGTCATACATTCACCCCAGTACAGAGATCTGGGCCTAAATCCATCATTTTTTTGCTCACCATGCCATTCCAGTTTGAACCCAGCCATATGCAAATCAGTCTTGACCCTGTGCCCCATGTGAACAGTCCAGCCCGAACTGCCAAGCCAGGTCCTCCCTGGACTGGAAACAAGCATCCTAGGACCGGTTTCTGGCTTTCAGCCCTCGTCAGCCAGGATAGCTTGATTCCAGTGTCATGGAGAGCACAGGACTCACGTCTGAGCATACCCTTCCCACTCGGGGTGACAAATGCAAAAACAACAATTGATGGACAGAATGCAGAACAATGTCATACATTCACCCCAGTACAGAGATCTGGGCCTAAATCCATAGTTTTTTTGCTCACCATGCCATTCCAGTTTGAACCCAGCCATATGCAAATCAGTCTTGACCCTGTGCCCCATGGGAACAGTCCAGCCCGAACTGCCAAGCCAGGTCCTCCCAGGACTGGAAACAAGCATCCTAGGACCGGTTTTGGGCTTTCAGCCCTCGTCAGCCAGGATAGCTTGATTCCAGTGGCATGGAGAGCACGGGACTCACGTCTGAGCATACCCTTCCCACTCGGGGTGACAAATGCAAAAACAACAATTGATGGACAGAATGCAGAACAATGTCATACATTCACCCCAGTACAGAGATCTGGGCCTAAATCCATCGTTTTTTTGCTCACCATGCCATTCCAGTTTGAACCCAGCCATATGCAAATCTTTCTTGACCCTGTTCCCCATGGGAGCAGTCCAGCCCGAACTGCCAAGCCAGGTCCTCCCTGGACTGGAAACAAGCATCCTAGGACCGGTTTCGGGCTTTCAGCCCTCGTCAGCCAGGATAGCTTGATTCCAGTGACATGGAGAGCACGGGACTCACGTCTGAGCATACCCTTCTCACTCGGGGTGACAAATGCAAAAACAACAATTGATGGACAGAATGCAGAACAATGTCATACATTCACCCCAGTACAGAGATCTGGGCCTAAATCCATCGTTTTTTTGCTCACCATGCCATTCCAGTTTGAACCCAGCCATATGCAAATCAGTCTTGACCCTGTGTCCCATGGGAACAGTCCAGCCCGAACTGCCAAGCCAGGTCCTCCCTGGACTGGAAACAAGCATCCTAGGACCGGTTTTGGGCTTTCAGCCCTCGTCAGCCAGGATAGCTTGATTCCAGTTGCATGGAGAGCACGGGACTCACGTCTGAGCATACCCTTCTCACTCGGGGTGACAAATGCAAAAACAACAATTGATGGACAGAATGCAGAACAATGTCATACATTCACCCCAGTACAGAGATCTGGGCCTAAATCCATCGTTTTTTTGCTCACCATGCCATTCCAGTTTGAACCCAGCCATATGCAAATCAGTCTTGACCCTGTGCCCCATGGGAACAGTCCAGCCCGAACTGCCAAGCCAGGTCTTCCATGGACTGGAAACAAGCATCCTAGGACCGGTTTCAGGCTTTCAGCCCTCGTCAGCCAGGATAGCTTGATTCCAGTGGCATGGAGAGCACAGGACTCACGTCTGAGCATACCCTTCCCACTCGGGGTGACAAATGCAAAAACAACAATTGATGGACAGAATGCAGAACAATGTCATACATTCACCCCAGTACAGAGATCTGGGCCTAAGTCCATCGTTTTTTTGCTCACCATGCCATTCCAGTTTGAACCCAGCCATATGCAAATCAGTCTTGACCCTGTGCCCCATGGGAACAGTCCAGCCCGAACTGCCAAGCCAGGTCTTCCATGGACTGGAAACAAGCATCCTAGGACCGGTTTCAGGCTTTTAGCCCTCGTCAGCCAGGATAGCTTGATTCCAGTGGCATGGAGAGCACGGGACTCACGTCTGAGCATACCCTTCTCACTCGGGGTGACAAATGCAAAAACAACAATTGATGGACAGAATGCAGAACAATGTCATACATTCACCCCAGTACAGAGATCTGGGCCTAAATCCATCGTTTTTTTGCTCACCATGCCATTCCAGTTTGAACCCAGCCATATGCAAATCAGTCTTGACCCTGTGCCCCATGGGAACAGTCCAGCCCGAACTGCCAAGCCAGGTCCTCCCTGGACTGGAAACAAGCATCCTAGGACCGGTTTTGGGCTTTCAGCCCTCGTCAGCCAGGATAGCTTGATTCCAGTGGCATGGAGAGCACGGGACTCACGTCTGAGCATACCCTTCCCACTCGGGGTGACAAATGCAAAAACAACAATTGATGGACAGAATGCAGAACAATGTCATACATTCACCCCAGTACAGAGATCTGGGCCTAAATCCATCGTTTTTTTGCTCACCATGCCATTCCAGTTTGAACCCAGCCATATGCAAATCTTTCTTGACCCTGTTCCCCATGGGAGCAGTCCAGCCCGAACTGCCAAGCCAGGTCCTCCCTGGACTGGAAACAAGCATCCTAGGACCGGTTTCGGGCTTTCAGCCCTCGTCAGCCAGGATAGCTTGATTCCAGTGACATGGAGAGCACGGGACTCACGTCTGAGCATACCCTTCTCACTCGGGGTGACAAATGCAAAAACAACAATTGATGGACAGAATGCAGAACAATGTCATACATTCACCCCAGTACAGAGATCTGGGCCTAAATCCATCGTTTTTTTGCTCACCATGCCATTCCAGTTTGAACCCAGCCATATGCAAATCAGTCTTGACCCTGTGTCCCATGGGAACAGTCCAGCCCGAACTGCCAAGCCAGGTCCTCCCTGGACTGGAAACAAGCATCCTAGGACCGGTTTTGGGCTTTCAGCCCTCGTCAGCCAGGATAGCTTGATTCCAGTGGCATGGAGAGCACGGGACTCACGTCTGAGCATACCCTTCTCACTCGGGGTGACAAATGCAAAAACAACAATTGATGGACAGAATGCAGAACAATGTCATACATTCACCCCAGTACAGAGATCTGGGCCTAAATCCATCATTTTTTTGCTCACCATGCCATTCCAGTTTGAACCCAGCCATATGCAAATCAGTCTTGACCCTGTGCCCCATGTGAACAGTCCAGCCCGAACTGCCAAGCCACGTCCTCCCTGGACTGGAAACAAGCATCCTAGGACCGGTTTCGGGCTTTCAGCCCTCGTCAGCCAGGATAGCTTGATTCCAGTGGCATGGAGAGCACGTGACTCACGTCTGAGCATACCCTTCCCACTCGAAGTGACAAATACAAAAACAACAATTGATGGACAGAATGAAGAACAATGTCATACATTCACCCCAGTACAGAGATATGGGCCTAAATCCATCATTTTTTTGCTCACCATGCCATTCCAGTTTGAACCCAGCCATATGCAAATCAGTCTTGACCCTGTACCCCATGGGAACAGTCCAGCCCGAACTGCCAAGCCAGGTCCTCCCTGGACTGGAAACAAGCATCCTAGGACCAGTTTCGGGCTTTCAGCCATCGTCAGCAAGGATAGCTTGATTCCACTGGCATGGAGAGCACGGGACTCACGTCTGAGCATACCCTTCCCACTCGGGGTGACAAATGCAAAAACAACAATTGATGGACAGAATGCAGAACAATGTCATACATTCACCCCAGTACAGAGATCTGGGCCTAAATCCATCGTTTTTTTGCTCACCATGCCATTCCAGTTTGAACCCAGCCATATGCAAATCAGTCTTGACCCTGTGCCCCATGGGAACAGTCCAGCCCGAACTGCCAAGCCAGGTCTTCCATGGACTGGAAACAAGCATCCTAGGACCGGTTTCGGGCTTTCAGCCCTCGTCAGCCAGGATAGCTTGATTCCAGTGGCATGGAGAGCACGGGACTCACGTCTGAGCATACCCTTCTCACTCGGGGTGACAAATGCAAAAACAACAATTGATGGACAGAATGCAGAACAATGTCATACATTCACCCTAGTACAGAGATCTGGGCCTAAATCCATCGTGTTTTTTGCTCACCATGCCATTCCAGTTTGAACCCAGCCATATGCAAATCAGTCTTGACACTGTGCCCCATGGGAACAGTCCAGCCCGAACTGCCAAGCCAGGTCCTCCCTGGACTGGAAACAAGCATCCTAGGACCGGTTTCGGGCTTTCAGCCCTCGTCAGCCAGGATAGCTTGATTCCAGTGGCATGGAGAGCACGGGACTCACGTCTGAGCATACCCTTCCCACTCGGGGTGACAAATGCAAAAACAACAATTGATGGACAGAATGCAGAACAATGTCATACATTCACCCCAGTACAGAGATCTGGGCCTAAATCCATCGTTTTTTTGCTCACCATGCCATTCCAGTTTGAACCCAGCCATATGCAAATCAGTCTTGACCCTGTGCCCCATGGGAACAGTCCAGCCCGAACTGCCAAGCCAGGTCCTCCCTGGACTGGAAACAAGCATCCTAGGACCGGTTTCGGGCTTTCAGCCCTCGTCAGCCAGGATAGCTTGATTCCAGTGGCATGGAGAGCACGGGACTCACGTCTGAGCATACCCTTCCCACTCGGGGTGACAAATGCAAAAACAACAATTGATGGACAGAATGCAGAACAATGTCATACATTCACCCCAGTACAGAGATCTGGGCCTAAATCCATCATTTTTTGCTCACCATGCCATTCCAGTTTGAACCCAGCCATATGCAAATCAGTCTTGACCCTGTGCCCCATGTGAACAGTCCAGCCCGAACTGCCAAGCCAGGTCCTCCCTGGACTGGAAACAAGCATCCTAGGACCGGTTTCTGGCTTTCAGCCCTCGTCAGCCAGGATAGCTTGATTCCAGTGGCATGGAGAGCACAGGACTCACGTCTGAGCATACCCTTCCCACTCGGGGTGACAAATGCAAAAACAACAATTGATGGACAGAATGCAGAACAATGTCATACATTCACCCCAGTACAGAGATCTGGGCCTAAATCCATCGTTTTTTTGCTCACCATGCCATTCCAGTTTGAACCCAGCCATATGCAAATCAGTCTTGACCCTGTGCCCCATGGGAACAGTCCAGCCCGAACTGCCAAGCCAGGTCCTCCCAGGACTGGAAACAAGCATCCTAGGACCGGTTTTGGGCTTTCAGCCCTCGTCAGCCAGGATAGCTTGATTCCAGTGGCATGGAGAGCACGGGACTCACGTCTGAGCATACCCTTCCCACTCGGGGTGACAAATGCAAAAACAACAATTGATGGACAGAATGCAGAACAATGTCATACATTCACCCCAGTACAGAGATCTGGGCCTAAATCCATCGTTTTTTTGCTCACAATGCCATTCCAGTTTGAACCCAGCCATATGCAAATCTTTCTTGACCCTGTTCCCCATGGGAGCAGTCCAGCCCGAACTGCCAAGCCAGGTCCTCCCTGGACTGGAAACAAGCATCCTAGGACCGGTTTCGGGCTTTCAGCCCTCGTCAGCCAGGATAGCTTGATTCCAGTGACATGGAGAGCACGGGACTCACGTCTGAGCATACCCTTCTCACTCGGGGTGACAAATGCAAAAACAACAATTGATGGACAGAATGCAGAACAATGTCATACATTCACCCCAGTACAGAGATCTGGGCCTAAATCCATCGTTTTTTTGCTCACCATGCCATTCCAGTTTGAACCCAGCCATATGCAAATCAGTCTTGACCCTGTGTCCCATGGGAACAGTCCAGCCCGAACTGCCAAGCCAGGTCCTCCCTGGACTGGAAACAAGCATCCTAGGACCGGTTTTGGGCTTTCAGCCCTCGTCAGCCAGGATAGCTTGATTCCAGTGGCATGGAGAGCACGGGACTCACGTCTGAGCATACCCTTCTCACTCGGGGTGACAAATGCAAAAACAACAATTGATGGACAGAATGCAGAACAATGTCATACATTCACCCCAGTACAGAGATCTGGGCCTAAATCCATCGTTTTTTTGCTCACCATGCCATTCCAGTTTGAACCCAGCCATATGCAAATCAGTCTTGACCCTGTGCCCCATGGGAACAGTCCAGCCCGAACTGCCAAGCCAGGTCTTCCATAGACTGGAAACAAGCATCCTAGGACCGGTTTCAGGCTTTCAGCCCTCGTCAGCCAGGATAGCTTGATTCCAGTGGCATGGAGAGCACGGGACTCACGTCTGAGCATACCCTTCTCACTCGGGGTGACAAATGCAAAAACAACAATTGATGGACAGAATGCAGAACAATGTCATACATTCACCACAGTACAGAGATCTGAGCCTAAATCCATCGTTTTTTTGCTCACCATGCCATTCCAGTTTGAACCCAGCCATATGCAAATCAGTCTTGACCCTGTGCCCCATGGGATCAGTCCAGCCTGAACTGTCAAGCCAGGTCCTCCCTGGACTGGAAACAAGCATCCTAGGACCGGTTTCGGGCTTTCAGCCCTCGTCAGCCAGGATAGCTTGATTCCAGTGGCATGGAGAGCACGGGACTCACGTCTGAGCATATCCTTCCCACTCGGGGTGACAAATGCAAAAACAACAATTGATGGACAGAATGCAGAACAATGTCATACATTCACCCCAGTACAGAGATCTGGGCCTAAATCCATCGTTTTTTTGCTCACCATGCCATTCCAGTTTGAACCCAGCCATATGCAAATCAGTCTTGACCCTGTGCCCCATGGGAACAGTCCAGCCCGAACTGCCAAGCCAGGTCTTCCATGGACAGGAAACAAGCATCCTAGGACCGGTTTCGGGCTTTCAGCCCTCGTCAGCCACGATAGCTTGATTCCAGTGGCATGGAGAGCACGGGACTCACGTCTGAGCATACCCTTCTCACTCGGGGTGACAAATGCAAAAACAACAATGGATGGACAGAATGCAGAACAATGTCATACATTCACCCCAGTACAGAGATCTGGGCCTAAATCCATCATTTTTTTGCTCACCATGCCATTCCAGTTTGAACCCAGCCATATGCAAATCAGTCTTGACCCTGTGCCCCATGTGAACAGTCCAGCCCGAACTGCCAAGCCACGTCCTCCCTGGACTGGAAACAAGCATCCTAGGACCGGTTTCGGGCTTTCAGCCCTCGTCAGCCAGGATAGCTTGATTCCAGTGGCATGGAGAGCACGGGACTCACGTCTGAGCATACCCTTCCCACTCGAAGTGACAAATACAAAAACAAAAATTGATGGACAGAATGAAGAACAATGTCATACATTCACCCCAGTACAGAGATCTGGGCCTAAATCCATCGTTTTTTTGCTCACCATGCCATTCCAGTTTGAACCCAGCCATATGCAAATCAGTCTTGACCCTGTACCCCATGGGAACAGTCCAGCCCGAACTGCCAAGCCAGGTCCTCCCTGGACTGGAAACAAGCATCCTAGGACCAGTTTCGGGCTTTCAGCCATCGTCAGCAAGGATAGCTTGATTCCAGTGGCATGGAGAGCACGGGACTCACGTCTGAGCATACCCTTCCCACTCGGGGTGACAAATGCAAAAACAACAATTGATGGACAGAATGCAGAACAATGTCATACATTCACCCCAGTACAGAGATCTGGGCCTAAATCCATCGTTTTTTTGCTCACCATGCCATTCCAGTTTGAACCCAGCCATATGCAAATCAGTCTTGACCCTGTGCCCCATGGGAACAGTCCAGCCCGAACTGCCAAGCCAGGTCTTCCATGGACTGGAAACAAGCATCCTAGGACCGGTTTCGGGCTTTCAGCCCTCGTCAGCCAGGATAGCTTGATTCCAGTGGCATGGAGAGCACGGGACTCACGTCTGAGCATACCCTTCTCACTCGGGGTGACAAATGCAAAAACAACAATTGATGGACAGAATGCAGAACAATGTCATACATTCACCCTAGTACAGAGATCTGGGCCTAAATCCATCGTGTTTTTTGCTCACCATGCCATTCCAGTTTGAACCCAGCCATATGCAAATCAGTCTTGACACTGTGCCCCATGGGAACAGTCCAGCCCGAACTGCCAAGCCAGGTCCTCCCTGGACTGGAAACAAGCATCCTAGGACCGGTTTCGGGCTTTCAGCCCTCGTCAGCCAGGATAGCTTGATTCCAGTGGCATGGAGAGCACGGGACTCACGTCTGAGCATACCCTTCCCACTCGGGGTGACAAATGCAAAAACAACAATTGATGGACAGAATGCAGAACAATGTCATACATTCACCCCAGTACAGAGATCTGGGCCTAAATCCATCGTTTTTTTGCTCACCATGCCATTCCAGTTTGAACCCAGCCATATGCAAATCAGTCTTGACCCTGTGCCCCATGGGAACAGTCCAGCCCGAACTGCCAAGCCAGGTCCTCCCTGGACTGGAAACAAGCATCCTAGGACCGGTTTCGGGCTTTCAGCCCTCGTCAGCCAGGATAGCTTGATTCCAGTGGCATGGAGAGCACGGGACTCACGTCTGAGCATACCCTTCCCACTCGGGGTGACAAATGCAAAAACAACAATTGATGGACAGAATGCAGAACAATGTCATACATTCACCCCAGTACAGAGATCTGGGCCTAAATCCATCATTTTTTTGCTCACCATGCCATTCCAGTTTGAACCCAGCCATATGCAAATCAGTCTTGACCCTGTGCCCCATGTGAACAGTCCAGCCCGAACTGCCAAGCCAGGTCCTCCCTGGACTGGAAACAAGCATCCTAGGACCGGTTTCTGGCTTTCAGCCCTCGTCAGCCAGGATAGCTTGATTCCAGTGGCATGGAGAGCAGAGGACTCACGTCTGAGCATACCCTTCCCACTCGGGGTGACAAATGCAAAAACAACAATTGATGGACAGAATGCAGAACAATGTCATACATTCACCCCAGTACAGAGATCTGGGCCTAAATCCATCGTTTTTTTGCTCACCATGCCATTCCAGTTTGAACCCAGCCATATGCAAATCAGTCTTGACCCTGTGCCCCATGGGAACAGTCCAGCCCGAACTGCCAAGCCAGGTCCTCCCAGGACTGGAAACAAGCATCCTAGGACCGGTTTTGGGCTTTCAGCCCTCGTCAGCCAGGATAGCTTGATTCCAGTGGCATGGAGAGCACGGGACTCACGTCTGAGCATACCCTTCCCACTCGGGGTGACAAATGCAAAAACAACAATTGATGGACAGAATGCAGAACAATGTCATACATTCACCCCAGTACAGAGATCTGGGCCTAAATCCATCGTTTTTTTGCTCACCATGCCATTCCAGTTTGAACCTAGCCATATGCAAATCTTTCTTGACCCTGTTCCCCATGGGAGCAGTCCAGCCCGAACTGCCAAGCCAGGTCCTCCCTGGACTGGAAACAAGCATCCTAGGACCGGTTTCGGGCTTTCAGCCCTCGTCAGCCAGGATAGCTTGATTCCAGTGACATGGAGAGCACGGGACTCACGTCTGAGCATACCCTTCTCACTCGGGGTGACAAATGCAAAAACAACAATTGATGGACAGAATGCAGAACAATGTCATACATTCACCCCAGTACAGAGATCTGGGCCTAAATCCATCGTTTTTTTGCTCACCATGCCATTCCAGTTTGAACCCAGCCATATGCAAATCAGTCTTGACCCTGTGTCCCATGGGAACAGTCCAGCCCGAACTGCCAAGCCAGGTCCTCCCTGGACTGGAAACAAGCATCCTAGGACCGGTTTTGGGCTTTCAGCCCTCGTCAGCCAGGATAGCTTGATTCCAGTGGCATGGAGAGCACGGGACTCACGTCTGAGCATACCCTTCTCACTCGGGGTGACAAATGCAAAAACAACAATTGATGGACAGAATGCAGAACAATGTCATACATTCACCCCAGTACAGAGATCTGGGCCTAAATCCACCGTTTTTTTGCTCACCATGCCATTCCAGTTTGAACCCAGCCATATGCAAATCAGTCTTGACCCTGTGCCCCATGGGAACAGTCCAGCCCGAACTGCCAAGCCAGGTCTTCCATGGACTGGAAACAAGCATCCTAGGACCGGTTTCAGGCTTTCAGCCCTCGTCAGCCAGGATAGCTTGATTCCAGTGGCATGGAGAGCACGGGACTCACGTCTGAGCATACCCTTCTCACTCAGGGTGACAAATGCAAAAACAACAATTGATGGACAGAATGCAGAACAATGTCATACATTCACCACAGTACAGAGATCTGAGCCTAAATCCATCGTTTTTTTGCTCACCATGCCATTCCAGTTTGAACCCAGCCATATGCAAATCAGTCTTGACCCTGTGCCCCATGGGATCAGTCCAGCCCGAACTGTCAAGCCAGGTCCTCCCTGGACTGGAAACAAGCATCCTAGGACCGGTTTCGGGCTTTCAGCCCTCGTCAGCCAGGATAGCTTGATTCCAGTGGCATGGAGAGCACGGGACTCACGTCTGAGCATATCCTTCCCACTCGGGGTGACAAATGCAAAAACAACAATTGATGGACAGAATGCAGAACAATGTCATACATTCACCCCAGTACAGAGATCTGGGCCTAAATCCATCGTTTTTTTGCTCACCATGCCATTCCAGTTTGAACCCAGCCATATGCAAATCAGTCTTGACCCTGTGCCCCATGGGAACAGTCCAGCCCGAACTGCCAAGCCAGGTCTTCCATGGACAGGAAACAAGCATCCTAGGACCGGTTTCGGGCTTTCTGCCCTCGTCAGCCAGGATAGCTTGATTCCAGTGGCATGGAGAGCACGGGACTCACGTCTGAGCATACCCTTCTCACTCGGGGTGACAAATGCAAAAACAACAATTGATGGACAGAATGCAGAACAATGTCATACATTCACCCTAGTACAGAGATCTGGGCCTAAATCCATTGTGTTTTTTGCTCACCATGCCATTCCAGTTTGAACCCAGCCATATGCAAATCAGTCTTGACACTGTGCCCCATGGGAACAGTCCAGCCCGAACTGCCAAGCCAGGTCCTCCCTGGACTGGAAACAAGCATCCTAGGACCGGTTTCGGGCTTTCAGCCCTCGTCAGTCAGGATAGCTTGAATCCAGTGGCATGGAGAGCACGGGACTCACGTCTGAGCATACCCTTCCCACTCGGGGTGACAAATGCAAAAACAACAATTGATGGACAGAATGCAGAACAATGTCATACATTCACCCCAGTACAGAGATCTGGGCCTAAATCCATCGTTTTTTTGCTCACCATGCCATTCCAGTTTGAACCCAGCCATATGCAAATCAGTCTTGACCCTGTGCCCCATGGGAACAGTCCAGCCCGAACTGCCAAGCCAGGTCCTCCCTGGACTGGAAACAAGCATCCTAGGACCGGTTTCGGGCTTTCAGCCCTCGTCAGCCAGGATAGCTTGATTCCAGTGGCATGGAGAGCACGGGACTCACGTCTGAGCATACCCTTCCCACTCGGGGTGACAAATGCAAAAACAACAATTGATGGACAGAATGCAGAACAATGTCATACATTCACCCCAGTACAGAGATCTGGGCCTAAATCCATCATTTTTTTGCTCACCATGCCATTCCAGTTTGAACCCAGCCATATGCAAATCAGTCTTGACCCTGTGCCCCATGTGAACAGTCCAGCCCGAACTGCCAAGCCAGGTCCTCCCTGGACTGGAAACAAGCATCCTAGGACCGGTTTCTGGCTTTCAGCCCTCGTCAGCCAGGATAGCTTGATTCCAGTGGCATGGAGAGCACAGGACTCACGTCTGAGCATACCCTTCCCACTCGGGGTGACAAATGCAAAAACAACAATTGATGGACAGAATGCAGAACAATGTCATACATTCACCCCAGTACAGAGATCTGGGCCTAAGTCCATCGTTTTTTTGCTCACCATGCCATTCCAGTTTGAACCCAGCCATATGCAAATCAGTCTTGACCCTGTGCCCCATGGGAACAGTCCAGCCCGAACTGCCAAGCCAGGTCTTCCATGGACTGGAAACAAGCATCCTAGGACCGGTTTCAGGCTTTCAGCCCTCGTCAGCCAGGATAGCTTGATTCCAGTGGCATGGAGAGCACGGGACTCACGTCTGAGCATACCCTTCTCACTCGGGGTGACAAATGCAAAAACAACAATTGATGGACAGAATGCAGAACAATGTCATACATTCACCCCAGTACAGAGATCTGGGCCTAAATCCATCGTTTTTTTGCTCACCATGCCATTCCAGTTTGAACCCAGCCATATGCAAATCAGTCTTGACCCTGTGCCCCATGGGAACAGTCCAGCCCGAACTGCCAAGCCAGGTCCTCCCTGGACTGGAAACAAGCATCCTAGGACCGGTTTTGGGCTTTCAGCCCTCGTCAGCCAGGATAGCTTGATTCCAGTGGCATGGAGAGCACGGGACTCACGTCTGAGCATACCCTTCCCACTCGGGGTGACAAATGCAAAAACAACAATTGATGGACAGAATGCAGAACAATGTCATACATTCACCCCAGTACAGAGATCTGGGCCTAAATCCATCATTTTTTTGCTCACCATGCCATTCCAGTTTGAACCCAGCCATATGCAAATCAGTCTTGACCCTGTGCCCCATGTGAACAGTCCAGCCCGAACTGCCAATCCACGTCCTCCCTGGACTGGAAACAAGCATCCTAGGACCGGTTTCGGGCTTTCAGCCCTCGTCAGCCAGGATAGCTTGATTCCAGTGGCATGGAGAGCACGGGACTCACGTCTGAGCATACCCTTCCCACTCGAAGTGACAAATACAAAAACAAAAATTGATGGACAGAATGAAGAACAATGTCATACATTCACCCCAGTACAGAGATCTGGGCCTAAATCCATCGTTTTTTTGCTCACCATGCCATTCCAGTTTGAACCCAGCCATATGCAAATCAGTCTTGACCCTGTACCCCATGGGAACAGTCCAGCCGGAACTGCCAAGCCAGGTCCTCCCTGGACTGGAAACAAGCATCCTAGGACCAGTTTCGGGCTTTCAGCCATCGTCAGCAAGGATAGCTTGATTCCAGTGGCATGGAGAGCACGGGACTCACGTCTGAGCATACCCTTCCCACTCGGGGTGACAAATGCAAAAACAACAATTGATGGACAGAATGCAGAACAATGTCATACATTCACCCCAGTACAGAGATCTGGGCCTAAATCCATCGTTTTTTTGCTCACCATGCCATTCCAGTTTGAACCCAGCCATATGCAAATCAGTCTTGACCCTGTGCCCCATGGGAACAGTCCAGCCCGAACTGCCAAGCCAGGTCTTCCATGGACTGGAAACAAGCATCCTAGGACCGGTTTCGGGCTTTCAGCCCTCGTCAGCCAGGATAGCTTGATTCCAGTGGCATGGAGAGCACGGGACTCACGTCTGAGCATACCCTTCTCACTCGGGGTGACAAATGCAAAAACAACAATTGATGGACAGAATGCAGAACAATGTCATACATTCACCCTAGTACAGAGATCTGGGCCTAAATCCATCGTGTTTTTTGCTCACCATGCCATTCCAGTTTGAACCCAGCCATATGCAAATCAGTCTTGACACTGTGCCCCATGGGAACAGTCCAGCCCGAACTGCCAAGCCAGGTCCTCCCTGGACTGGAAACAAGCATCCTAGGACCGGTTTCGGGCTTTCAGCCCTCGTCAGCCAGGATAGCTTGATTCCAGTGGCATGGAGAGCACGGGACTCACGTCTGAGCATACCCTTCCCACTCGGGGTGACAAATGCAAAAACAACAATTGATGGACAGAATGCAGAACAATGTCATACATTCACCCCAGTACAGAGATCTGGGCCTAAATCCATCATTTTTTTGCTCACCATGCCATTCCAGTTTGAACCCAGCCATATGCAAATCAGTCTTGACCCTGTGCCCCATGTGAACAGTCCAGCCCGAACTGCCAAGCCACGTCCTCCCTGGACTGGAAACAAGCATCCTAGGACCGGTTTCGGGCTTTCAGCCCTCGTCAGCCAGGATAGCTTGATTCCAGTGGCATGGAGAGCACGGGACTCACGTCTGAGCATACCCTTCCCACTCGAAGTGACAAATACAAAAACAAAAATTGATGGACAGAATGAAGAACAATGTCATACATTCACCCCAGTACAGAGATCTGGGCCTAAATCCATCGTTTTTTTGCTCACCATGCCATTCCAGTTTGAACCCAGCCATATGCAAATCAGTCTTGACCCTGTACCCCATGGGAACAGTCCAGCCCGAACTGCCAAGCCAGGTCCTCCCTGGACTGGAAACAAGCATCCTAGGACCAGTTTCGGGCTTTCAGCCATCGTCAGCAAGGATAGCTTGATTCCAGTGGCATGGAGAGCACGGGACTCACGTCTGAGCATACCCTTCCCACTCGGGGTGACAAATGCAAAAACAACAATTGATGGACAGAATGCAGAACAATGTCATACATTCACCCCAGTACAGAGATCTGGGCCTAAATCCATCGTTTTTTGCTCACCATGCCATTCCAGTTTGAACCCAGCCATATGCAAATCAGTCTTGACCCTGTGCCCCATGGGAACAGTCCAGCCCGAACTGCCAAGCCAGGTCTTCCATGGACTGGAAACAAGCATCCTAGGACCGGTTTCGGGCTTTCAGCCCTCGTCAGCCAGGATAGCTTGATTCCAGTGGCATGGAGAGCACGGGACTCACGTCTGAGCATACCCTTCTCACTCGGGGTGACAAATGCAAAAACAACAATTGATGGACAGAATGCAGAACAATGTCATACATTCACCCTAGTACAGAGATCTGGGCCTAAATCCATCGTGTTTTTTGCTCACCATGCCATTCCAGTTTGAACCCAGCCATATGCAAATCAGTCTTGACACTGTGCCCCATGGGAACAGTCCAGCCCGAACTGCCAAGCCAGGTCCTCCCTGGACTGGAAACAAGCATCCTAGGACCGGTTTCGGGCTTTCAGCCCTCGTCAGCCAGGATAGCTTGATTCCAGTGGCATGGAGAGCACGGGACTCACGTCTGAGCATACCCTTCCCACTCGGGGTGACAAATGCAAAAACAACAATTGATGGACAGAATGCAGAACAATGTCATACATTCACCCCAGTACAGAGATCTGGGCCTAAATCCATCGTTTTTTTGCTCACCATGCCATTCCAGTTTGAACCCAGCCATATGCAAATCAGTCTTGACCCTGTGCCCCATGGGAACAGTCCAGCCCGAACTGCCAAGCCAGGTCCTCCCTGGACTGGAAACAAGCATCCTAGGACCGGTTTCGGGCTTTCAGCCCTCGTCAGCCAGGATAGCTTGATTCCAGTGGCATGGAGAGCACGGGACTCACGTCTGAGCATACCCTTCCCACTCGGGGTGACAAATGCAAAAACAACAATTGATGGACAGAATGCAGAACAATGTCATACATTCACCCCAGTACAGAGATCTGGGCCTAAATCCATCATTTTTTTGCTCACCATGCCATTCCAGTTTGAACCCAGCCATATGCAAATCAGTCTTGACCCTGTGCCCCATGTGAACAGTCCAGCCCGAACTGCCAAGCCAGGTCCTCCCTGGACTGGAAACAAGCATCCTAGGACCGGTTTCTGGCTTTCAGCCCTCGTCAGCCAGGATAGCTTGATTCCAGTGGCATGGAGAGCAGAGGACTCACGTCTGAGCATACCCTTCCCACTCGGGGTGACAAATGCAAAAACAACAATTGATGGACAGAATGCAGAACAATGTCATACATTCACCCCAGTACAGAGATCTGGGCCTAAATCCATCGTTTTTTTGCTCACCATGCCATTCCAGTTTGAACCCAGCCATATGCAAATCAGTCTTGACCCTGTGCCCCATGGGAACAGTCCAGCCCGAACTGCCAAGCCAGGTCCTCCCAGGACTGGAAACAAGCATCCTAGGACCGGTTTTGGGCTTTCAGCCCTCGTCAGCCAGGATAGCTTGATTCCAGTGGCATGGAGAGCACGGGACTCACGTCTGAGCATACCCTTCCCACTCGGGGTGACAAATGCAAAAACAACAATTGATGGACAGAATGCAGAACAATGTCATACATTCACCCCAGTACAGAGATCTGGGCCTAAATCCATCGTTTTTTTGCTCACCATGCCATTCCAGTTTGAACCTAGCCATATGCAAATCTTTCTTGACCCTGTTCCCCATGGGAGCAGTCCAGCCCGAACTGCCAAGCCAGGTCCTCCCTGGACTGGAAACAAACATCCTAGGACCGGTTTCGGGCTTTCAGCCCTCGTCAGCCAGGATAGCTTGATTCCAGTGACATGGAGAGCACGGGACTCACGTCTGAGCATACCCTTCTCACTCGGGGTGACAAATGCAAAAACAACAATTGATGGACAGAATGCAGAACAATGTCATACATTCACCCCAGTACAGAGATCTGGGCCTAAATCCATCGTTTTTTTGCTCACCATGCCATTCCAGTTTGAACCCAGCCATATGCAAATCAGTCTTGACCCTGTGTCCCATGGGAACAGTCCAGCCCGAACTGCCAAGCCAGGTCCTCCCTGGACTGGAAACAAGCATCCTAGGACCGGTTTTGGGCTTTCAGCCCTCGTCAGCCAGGATAGCTTGATTCCAGTGGCATGGAGAGCACGGGACTCACGTCTGAGCATATCCTTCCCACTCGGGGTGACAAATGCAAAAACAACAATTGATGGACAGAATGCAGAACAATGTCATACATTCACCCCAGTACAGAGATCTGGGCCTAAATCCACCGTTTTTTTGCTCACCATGCCATTCCAGTTTGAACCCAGCCATATGCAAATCAGTCTTGACCCTGTGCCCCATGGGAACAGTCCAGCCCGAACTGCCAAGCCAGGTCTTCCATGGACTGGAAACAAGCATCCTAGGACCGGTTTCAGGCTTTCAGCCCTCGTCAGCCAGGATAGCTTGATTCCAGTGGCATGGAGAGCACGGGACTCACGTCTGAGCATACCCTTCTCACTCAGGGTGACAAATGCAAAAACAACAATTGATGGACAGAATGCAGAACAATGTCATACATTCACCACAGTACAGAGATCTGAGCCTAAATCCATCGTTTTTTTGCTCACCATGCCATTCCAGTTTGAACCCAGCCATATGCAAATCAGTCTTGACCCTGTGCCCCATGGGATCAGTCCAGCCCGAACTGTCAAGCCAGGTCCTCCCTGGACTGGAAACAAGCATCCTAGGACCGGTTTCGGGCTTTCAGCCCTCGTCAGCCAGGATAGCTTGATTCCAGTGGCATGGAGAGCACGGGACTCACGTCTGAGCATATCCTTCCCACTCGGGGTGACAAATGCAAAAACAACAATTGATGGACAGAATGCAGAACAATGTCATACATTCACCCCAGTACAGAGATCTGGGCCTAAATCCATCGTTTTTTTGCTCACCATGCCATTCCAGTTTGAACCCAGCCATATGCAAATCAGTCTTGACCCTGTGCCCCATGGGAACAGTCCAGCCCGAACTGCCAAGCCAGGTCTTCCATGGACAGGAAACAAGCATCCTAGGACCGGTTTCGGGCTTTCAGCCCTCGTCAGCCAGGATAGCTTGATTCCAGTGGCATGGAGAGCACGGGACTCACGTCTGAGCATACCCTTCTCACTCGGGGTGACAAATGCAAAAACAACAATTGATGGACAGAATGCAGAACAATGTCATACATTCACCCTAGTACAGAGATCTGGGCCTAAATCCATCGTGTTTTTTGCTCACCATGCCATTCCAGTTTGAACCCAGCCATATGCAAATCAGTCTTGACACTGTGCCCCATGGGAACAGTCCAGCCCGAACTGCCAAGCCAGGTCCTCCCTGGACTGGAAACAAGCATCCTAGGACCGGTTTCGGGCTTTCAGCCCTCGTCAGCCAGGATAGCTTGATTCCAGTGGCATGGAGAGCACGGGACTCACGTCTGAGCATACCCTTCCCACTCGGGGTGACAAATGCAAAAACAACAATTGATGGACAGAATGCAGAACAATGTCATACATTCACCCCAGTACAGAGATCTGGGCCTAAATCCATCGTTTTTTTGCTCACCATGCCATTCCAGTTTGAACCCAGCCATATGCAAATCAGTCTTGACCCTGTGCCCCATGGGAACAGTCCAGCCCGAACTGCCAAGCCAGGTCCTCCCTGGACTGGAAACAAGCATCCTAGGACCGGTTTCGGGCTTTCAGCCCTCGTCAGCCAGGATAGCTTGATTCCAGTGGCATGGAGAGCACGGGACTCACGTCTGAGCATACCCTTCCCACTCGGGGTGACAAATGCAAAAACAACAATTGATGGACAGAATGCAGAACAATGTCATACATTCACCCCAGTACAGAGATCTGGGCCTAAATCCATCATTTTTTTGCTCACCATGCCATTCCAGTTTGAACCCAGCCATATGCAAATCAGTCTTGACCCTGTGCCCCATGTGAACAGTCCAGCCCGAACTGCCAAGCCAGGTCCTCCCTGGACTGGAAACAAGCATCCTAGGACCGGTTTCTGGCTTTCAGCCCTCGTCAGCCAGGATAGCTTGATTCCAGTGGCATGGAGAGCACAGGACTCACGTCTGAGCATACCCTTCCCACTCGGGGTGACAAATGCAAAAACAACAATTGATGGACAGAATGCAGAACAATGTCATACATTCACCCCAGTACAGAGATCTGGGCCTAAGTCCATCGTTTTTTTGCTCACCATGCCATTCCAGTTTGAACCCAGCCATATGCAAATCAGTCTTGACCCTGTGCCCCATAGGAACAGTCCAGCCCGAACTGCCAAGCCAGGTCTTCCATGGACTGGAAACAAGCATCCTAGGACCGGTTTCAGGCTTTCAGCCCTCGTCAGCCAGGATAGCTTGATTCCAGTGGCATGGAGAGCACGGGACTCACGTCTGAGCATACCCTTCTCACTCGGGGTGACAAATGCAAAAACAACAATTGATGGACAGAATGCAGAACAATGTCATACATTCACCCCAGTACAGAGATCTGGGCCTAAATCCATCGTTTTTTTGCTCACCATGCCATTCCAGTTTGAACCCAGCCATATGCAAATCAGTCTTGACCCTGTGCCCCATGGGAACAGTCCAGCCCGAACTGCCAAGCCAGGTCCTCCCTGGACTGGAAACAAGCATCCTAGGACCGGTTTTGGGCTTTCAGCCCTCGTCAGCCAGGATAGCTTGATTCCAGTGGCATGGAGAGCACGGGACTCACGTCTGAGCATACCCTTCCCACTCGGGGTGACAAATGCAAAAACAACAATTGATGGACAGAATGCAGAACAATGTCATACATTCACCCCAGTACAGAGATCTGGGCCTAAATCCATCGTTTTTTTGCTCACCATGCCATTCCAGTTTGAACCCAGCCATATGCAAATCTTTCTTGACCCTGTTCCCCATGGGAGCAGTCCAGCCCAAACTGCCAAGCCAGGTCCTCACTGGACTGGAAACAAGCATCCTAGGACCGGTTTCGGGCTTTCAGCCCTCGTCAGCCAGGATAGCTTGAATCCAGTGACATGGAGAGCACGGGACTCACGTCTGAGCATACCCTTCTCACTCGGGGTGACAAATGCAAAAACAACAATTGATGGACAGAATGCTGAACAATGTCATACATTCACCCCAGTACAGAGATCTGGGCCTAAATCCATCGTTTTTTTGCTCACCATGCCATTCCAGTTTGAACCCAGCCATATGCAAATCAGTCTTAACCCTGTGCCCCATGGGAACAGTCCAGCCCGAACTGCCAAGCCAGGTCTTCCATGGACTGGAAACAAGCATCCTAGGACCGGTTTCAGGCTTTCAGCCCTCGTCAGCCAGGAGAGCTTGATTCCAGTGGCATGGAGAGCACGGGACTCACGTCTGAGCATACCCTTCTCACTCGGGGTGACAAATGCAAAAACAACAATTGATGGACAGAATGCAGAACAATGTCATACATTCACCACAGTACAGAGATCTGAGCCTAAATCCATCGTTTTTTGCTCACCATGCCATTCCAGTTTGAACCCAGCCATATGCAAATCAGTCTTGACCCTGTGCCCCATGGGATCAGTCCAGCCCGAACTGTCAAGCCAGGTCCTCCCTGGACTGGAAACAAGCATCCTAGGACTGGTTTCGGGCTTTCAGCCCTCGTCAGCCAGGATAGCTTGATTCCAGTGGCATGGAGAGCACGGGACTCACGTCTGAGCATATCCTTCCCACTCGGGGTGACAAATGCAAAAACAACAATTGATATACAGAATGCAGAACAATGTCATACATTCACCCCAGTACAGAGATCTGGGCCTAAATCTATCGTTTTTTTGCACACCATGCCATTCCAGTTTGAGCCCAGCCATATGCAAATCAGTGTTGACCCTGTGCCCCATGGGAACAGTCCAGCCCGAACTGACAAGCCAGGTCCTCCCTGGACTGGAAACAAGCATCCTAGGACCGGTTTCGGGCTTTCAGCCTTCGTCAGCCAGGATAGCTTGATTCCATTGGCATGGAGAGCACGGGACTCACGTCTGAGCATACCCTTCCCACTCGGGGTGACAAATGCAAAAACAACAATTGATGGACAGAATGCAGAACAATGTCATACATTCACCCCAGTACAGAGATCTGGGCCTAAATCCATCGTTTTTTTTGCTCACCATGCCATTCCAGTTTGAACCCAGCCATATGCAAATCAGTCTTGACCCTGTGCCCCATGGGAACAGTCCAGCCCGAACTGCCAAGCCAGGTCCTCCCTGGACTGGAAACAAGCATCCTAGGACCGGTTTCGGGCTTTCAGCCCTCGTCAGCCAGGATAGCTTGATTCCAGTGGCATGGAGAGCACGGGACTCACGTCTGAGCATACCCTTCCCACTCGGGGTGACAAATGCAAAAACAACAATTGATGGACAGAATGCAGAACAATGTCATACATTCACCCCAGTACAGAGATCTGGGCCTAAATCCATCATTTTTTTGCTCACCATGCCATTCCAGTTTGAACCCAGCCATATGCAAATCAGTCTTGACCCTGTGCCCCATGTGAACAGTCCAGCCCGAACTGCCAAGCCAGGTCCTCCCTGGACTGGAAACAAGCATCCTAGGACCGTTTTCGGGCTTTCAGCCCTCGTCAGCCAGGATAGCTATATTCCAGTGGCATGGAGAGCACGGGACTCACGTCTGTGCATACCCTTCACACTCGGGGTGACAAATGCAAAAACAACAATTGATGGACAGAATGCAGAACAATGTCATACATTCACCCCAGTACAGAGATCTGGGCCTAAATCCATCGTTTTTTTGCTCACCATGCCATTCCAGTTTGAACCCAGCCATATGCAAATCAGTCTTGACCCTATACCCCATGGGAACAGTCCAGACCGAACTGCCAAGCCAGGTCCTCCCTGGACTGGAAACAAGCATCCTAGGACCGGTTTCGGGCTTTCAGCCCTCGTCAGCCAGGATAGCTTGATTCCAGTGGCATGGAGAGCACGGGACTCACGTCTGAGCATACCCTTCCCACTCGGGGTGACAAATGCAAAAACAACAATTGATGGACAGAATGCAGAACAATGTCATACATTCACCCCAGTACAGAGATCTGGGCCTAAATCCATCGTTTTTTTGCTCACCATGCCATTCCAGTTTGAACCCAGCCATATGCAAATCAGTCTTGACCCTGTGCCCCATGGGAACAGTCCAGCCCGAACTGCCAAGCCAGGTCTTCCATGGACTGGAAACAAGCATCCTAGGACCGGTTTCGGGCTTTCAGCCCTCGTCAGCCAGGATAGCTTGATTCCAGTGGCATGGAGAGCACGGGACTCACGTCTGAGCATACCCTTCTCACTCGGGGTGACAAATGCAAAAACAACAATTGATGGACAGAATGCAGAACAATGTCATACATTCACCCTAGTACAGAGATCTGGGCCTAAATCCATCGTGTTTTTTGCTCACCATGCCATTCCAGTTTGAACCCAGCCATATGCAAATCAGTCGTGACCCTGTGCCCCATGGGAACAGTCCAGCCCGAACTGCCAAGCCAGGTCCTCCCTGGACTGGAAACAAGCATCCTAGGACCGGTTTCGGGCTTTCAGCCCTCGTCAGCCAGGATAGCTTGATTCCAGTGGCATGGAGAGCACGGGACTCACGTCTGAGCATACCCTTCCCACTCGGGGTGACAAATGCAAAAACAACAATTGATGGACAGAATGCAGAACAATGTCATACATTCACCCCAGTACAGAGATCTGGGCCTAAATCCATCGTTTTTTTGCTCACCATGCCATTCCAGTTTGAACCCAGCCATATGCAAATCAGTCTTGACCCTGTGCCCCATGGGAACAGTCCAGCCCGAACTGCCAAGCCAGGTCCTCCCTGGACTGGAAACAAGCATCCTAGGACCGGTTTCGGGCTTTCAGCCCTCGTCAGCCAGGATAGCTTGATTCCAGTGGCATGGAGAGCACGGGACTCACGTCTGAGCATTCCCTTCCCACTCGGGGTGACAAATGCAAAAACAACAATTGATGGACAGAATGCAGAACAATGTCATACATTCACCCCAGTACAGAGATCTGGGCCTAAATCCATCATTTTTTTGCTCACCATGCCATTCCAGTTTGAACCCAGCCATATGCAAATCAGTCTTGACCCTGTGCCCCATGTGAACAGTCCAGCCCGAACTGCCAAGCCAGGTCCTCCCTGGACTGGAAACAAGCATCCTAGGACCGGTTTCTGGCTTTCAACCCTCGTCAGCCAGGATAGCTTGATTCCAGTGGCATGGAGAGCACAGGACTCACGTCTGAGCATACCCTTCCCACTCGGGGTGACAAATGCAAAAACAACAATTGATGGACAGAATGCAGAACAATGTCATACATTCACCCCAGTACAGAGATCTGGGCCTAAGTCCATCGTTTTTAGGCTCACCATGCCATTCCAGTTTGAACCCAGCCATATGCAAATCAGTCTTGACCCTGTGCCCCATGGGAACAGTCTAGCCCGAACTGCCAAGACAGGTCTTCCATGGACTGGAAACAAGCATCCTAGGACCGGTTTCAGGCTTTCAGCCCTCGTCAGCCAGGATAGCTTGATTCCAGTGGCATGGAGAGCACCGGACTCACGTCTGAGCATACCCTTCTCACTCGGGGTGACAAATGCAAAAACAACAATTGATGGACAGAATGCAGAACAATGTCATACATTCACCCCAGTACAGAGATCTGGGCCTAAATCCATCGTTTTTTTGCTCACCATGCCATTCCAGTTTGAACCCAGCCATATGCAAATCAGTCTTGACCCTGTGCCCCATGGGAACAGTCCAGCCCGAACTGCCAAGCCAGGTCCTCCCTGGACTGGAAACAAGCATCCTAGGACCGGTTTTGGGCTTTCAGCCCTCGTCAGCCAGGATAGCTTGATTCCAGTGGCATGGAGAGCACGGGACTCACGTCTGAGCATACCCTTCCCACTCGGGGTGACAAATGCAAAAACAACAATTGATGGACAGAATGCAGAACAATGTCATACATTCACCCCAGTACAGAGATCTGGGCCTAAATCCATCGTTTTTTTGCTCACCATGCCATTCCAGTTTGAACCCAGCCATATGCAACTCTTTCTTGACCCTGTGCCCCATGGGAGCAGTCCAGCCCGAACTGCCAAGCCAGGTCCTCCCTGGACTGGAAACAAGCATCCTAGGACCGGTTTTGGGCTTTCAGCCCTCGTCAGCCAGGATAGCTTGATTCCAGTGGCATGGAGAGCACGGGACTCACGTCTGAGCATACCCTTCCCACTCGGGGTGACAAATGCAAAAACAACAATTGATGGACAGAATGCAGAACAATGTCATACATTCACCCCAGTACAGAGATCTGGGCCTAAATCCATCATTTTTTTGCTCACCGTGCCATTCCAGTTTGAACCCAGCCATATGCAAATCAGTCTTGACCCTGTGCCCCATGTGAACAGTCCAGCCCGAACTGCCAAGCCAGGTCCTCCCTGGACTGGAAACAAGCATCCTTGGACCGTTTTCGGGCTTTCAGCCCTCGTCAGCCAGGATAGCTTGATTCCAGTGGCATGGAGAGCACGGGACTCACGTCTGTGCATACCCTTCACACTCGGGGTGACAAATGCAAAAACAACAATTGATGGACAGAATGCAGAACAATGTCATACATTCACCCCAGTACAGAGATCTGGGCCTAAATCCATCGTTTTTTTGCTCACCATGCCATTCCAGTTTGAACCCAGCCATATGCAAATCAGTCTTGACCCTGTACCCCATGGGAACAGTCCAGCCCGAACTGCCAAGCCAGGTCCTCCCTGGACTGGAAACAAGCATCCTAGGACAAGTTTCGGGCTTTCAGCCATCGTCAGCCAGGATAGCTTGATTCCAGTGGCATGGAGAGCACGGGACTCACGTCTAAGCATACACTTCCCACTCGGGGTGACAAATGCAAAAACAACAATTGATGGACAGAATGCAGAACAATGTCATACATTCACCCCAGTACAGAGATCTGGGCCTAAATCTATCGTTTTTTTGCTCACCATGCCATTCCAGTTTGAACCCAGCCATATGCAAATTAGTCTTGACCCTGTGCCCCATGGGAACAGTGCAGCCCGAACTGCCAAGCCAGGTCCTCCCTGGACTGGAAACAAGCATCCTAGGACCGGTTTCGGGCTTTCAGCCCTCGTCAGCCAGGATAGCTTGATTCCAGTGGCATGGAGAGCACGGGACTCACGTCTGAGCATACCCTTCCCACTCGGGGTGACAAATGCAAAAACAACAATTGCTGGACAGAATGCAGAACAATGTCATACATTCACCCCAGTACAGAGATCTGGGCCTAAATCCATCATTTTTTTGCTCACCATTCCATTCCAGTTTGAACCCAGCCATATACAAATCAGTCTTGACCCTGTGCCCCATGTGAACAGTCCAGCCCGAACTGCCAAGCCAGGTCCTCCCTGGAGTGGAAACAAGCATCCTAGGACCTGTTTCTGGCGTTCAGCCCTCGTCAGCCAGGATAGCTTGATTCCAGTGGCCTGGAGAGCACAGGACTCACGTCTGAGCATACCCTTCCCACTCGGGGTGACAAATGCAAAAACAACAATTGATGGACAGAATGCAGAACAATGTCATACATTCACCCCAGTACAGAGATCTGGGCCTAAATCCATCGTTTTTTTGCTCACCATGCCATTCCAGTTTGAACCCAGCCATATGCAAATCAGTCTTGACCCTGTGCCCCATGGGAACAGTCCAGCCCGAACTGCCAAGCCAGGTCCTCCCTTGACTGAAAACAAGCATCCTAGGACCGGTTTCGGGCTTTTGGCCCTCGTCAGCCAGGATAGCTTGATTCCAGTGGCATGGAGAGCACGAGACTCACGTCTGAGCATACCCTTCCCACTCGTGGTGACAAATGCAAAAACAACAATTGATGGACAGAATGCAGAACAATGTCATACATTCACCCCAGTACAGAGATCTGGGCCTAAATCCATCGTTTTTTTGCTCACCATGCCATTCCAGTTTGAACCCAGCCATATGCAAATCAGTCTTGACCCTGTGCCTCATGGGAGCTGTCCAGCCCGAACTGCCAAGCCAGGTCCTCCCTGGACTGGTAACAAGCATCCTAGGACCGGTTTCGGGCTTTCAGCCCTCGTCAGCCAGGATAGCTTGATTCCAGTGGCATGGAGAGCACGGGACTCACGTCTGAGCATACCCTTCCCACTCGGGGTGACAAATGCAAAAACAACAATTGTTGGACAGAATGCAGAACAATGTCATACATTCACCCCAGTACAGAGATCTGGGCCTAAATCCATCGTTTTTTTGTTCACCATGCCATTCCAGTTTGAACCCAGCCATATGCAAATCAGTCTTGACCCTGTGCACCATGGGAACAGTCCAGCCCGAAGTGCCAAGCCAGGTCCACCCTGGACTGGAAACAAGCATCCTAGGACCGGTTTTGGGCTTTCAGCCCTCGTCAGCCAGGATAGCTTGATTCCAGTGGCATGGAGAGCACGGGACTCACGTCTGAGCATACCCTTCCCACTCGGGGTGACAAATGCAAAAACAACAATTGATGGACAGAATGCAGAACAATGTCATACATTCACCCCAGTACAGAGATCTGGGCCTAAATCCATTGTTTTTTTGCTCACCATGCCATTCCAGTTTGAACCCAGCCATATGCAAATCAGTCTTGACCCTGTGCCCCATGGGAACAGTCCAGCCCGAACTGCCAAGCCAGGTCCTCCCTGGACTGGAAACAAGCATCCTAGGACCGGTTTCGGGCTTTCAGCCCTCGTCAGCCAGGATAGCTTGATTCCAGTGGCATGGAGAGCACGGGACTCACGTCTGAGCATTCCCTTCCCACTCGGGGTGACAAATGCAAAAACAACAATTGATGGACAGAATGCAGAACAATGTCATACATTCACCCCAGTACAGAGATCTGGGCCTAAATCCATCATTTTTTTGCTCACCATGCCATTCCAGTTTGAACCCAGCCATATGCAAATCAGTCTTGACCCTGTGCCCCATGTGAACAGTCCAGCCCGAACTGCCAAGCCAGGTCCTCCCTGGACTGGAAACAAGCATCCTAGGACCGGTTTCTGGCTTTCAGCCCTCGTCAGCCAGGATAGCTTGATTCCAGTGGCATGGAGAGCACAGGACTCACGTCTGAGCATACCCTTCCCACTCGGGGTGACAAATGCAAAAACAACAATTGATGGACAGAATGCAGAACAATGTCATACATTCACCCCAGTACAGAGATCTGGGCCTAAGTCCATCGTTTTTAGGCTCACCATGCCATTCCAGTTTGAACCCAGCCATATGCAAATCAGTCTTGACCCTGTGCCCCATGGGAACAGTCCAGCCCGAACTGCCAAGACAGGTCTTCCATGGACTGGAAACAAGCATCCTAGGACCGGTTTCAGGCTTTCAGCCCTCGTCAGCCAGGATAGCTTGATTCCAGTGGCATGGAGAGCACGGGACTCACGTCTGAGCATACCCTTCTCACTCGGGGTGACAAATGCAAAAACAACAATTGATGGACAGAATGCAGAACAATGTCATACATTCACCCCAGTACAGAGATCTGGGCCTAAATCCATCGTTTTTTTGCTCACCATGCCATTCCAGTTTGAACCCAGCCATATGCAAATCAGCCTTGACCCTGTGCCCCATGGGAACAGTCCAGCCCGAACTGCCAAGCCAGGTCCTCCCTGGACTGGAAACAAGCATCCTAGGACCGGTTTTGGGCTTTCAGCCCTCGTCAGCCAGGATAGCTTGATTCCAGTGGCATGGAGAGCACGGGACTCACGTCTGAGCATACCCTTCCCACTCGGGGTGACAAATGCAAAAACAACAATTGATGGACAGAATGCAGAACAATGTCATACATTCACCCCAGTACAGAGATCTGGGCCTAAATCCATCGTTTTTTTGCTCACCATGCCATTCCAGTTTGAACCCAGCCATATGCAACTCTTTCTTGACCCTGTGCCCCATGGGAGCAGTCCAGCCCGAACTGCCAAGCCAGGTCCTCCCTGGACTGGAAACAAGCATCCTAGGACCGGTTTTGGGCTTTCAGCCCTCGTCAGCCAGGATAGCTTGATTCCAGTGGCATGGAGAGCACGGGACTCACGTCTGAGCATACCCTTCCCACTCGGGGTGACAAATGCAAAAACAACAATTGATGGACAGAATGCAGAACAATGTCATACATTCACCCCAGTACAGAGATCTGGGCCTAAATCCATCATTTTTTTGCTCACCGTGCCATTCCAGTTTGAACCCAGCCATATGCAAATCAGTCTTGACCCTGTGCCCCATGTGAACAGTCCAGCCCGAACTGCCAAGCCAGGTCCTCCCTGGACTGGAAACAAGCATCCTTGGACCGTTTTCGGGCTTTCAGCCCTCGTCAGCCAGGATAGCTTGATTCCAGTGGCATGGAGAGCACGGGACTCACGTCTGTGCATACCCTTCACACTCGGGGTGACAAATGCAAAAACAACAATTGATGGACAGAATGCAGAACAATGTCATACATTCACCCCAGTACAGAGATCTGGGCCTAAATCCATCGTTTTTTTGCTCACCATGCCATTCCAGTTTGAACCCAGCCATATGCAAATCAGTCTTGACCCTGTACCCCATGGGAACAGTCCAGCCCGAACTGCCAAGCCAGGTCCTCCCTGGACTGGAAACAAGCATCCTAGGACAAGTTTCGGGCTTTCAGCCATCGTCAGCCAGGATAGCTTGATTCCAGTGGCATGGAGAGCACGGGACTCACGTCTAAGCATACACTTCCCACTCGGGGTGACAAATGCAAAAACAACAATTGATGGACAGAATGCAGAACAATGTCATACATTCACCCCAGTACAGAGATCTGGGCCTAAATCTATCGTTTTTTTGCTCACCATGCCATTCCAGTTTGAACCCAGCCATATGCAAATTAGTCTTGACCCTGTGCCCCATGGAAACAGTGCAGCCCGAACTGCCAAGCCAGGTCCTCCCTGGACTGGAAACAAGCATCCTAGGACCGGTTTCGGGCTTTCAGCCCTCGTCAGCCAGGATAGCTTGATTCCAGTGGCATGGAGAGCACGGGACTCACGTCTGAGCATACCCTTCCCACTCGGGGTGACAAATGCAAAAACAACAATTGCTGGACAGAATGCAGAACAATGTCATACATTCACCCCAGTACAGAGATCTGGGCCTAAATCCATCATTTTTTTGCTCACCATTCCATTCCAGTTTGAACCCAGCCATATACAAATCAGTCTTGACCCTGTGCCCCATGTGAACAGTCCAGCCCGAACTGCCAAGCCAGGTCCTCCCTGGAGTGGAAACAAGCATCCTAGGACCTGTTTCTGGCGTTCAGCCCTCGTCAGCCAGGATAGCTTGATTCCAGTGGCCTGGAGAGCACAGGACTCACGTCTGAGCATACCCTTCCCACTCGGGGTGACAAATGCAAAAACAACAATTGATGGACAGAATGCAGAACAATGTCATACATTCACCCCAGTACAGAGATCTGGGCCTAAATCCATCGTTTTTTTGCTCACCATGCCATTCCAGTTTGAACCCAGCCATATGCAAATCAGTCTTGACCCTGTGCCCCATGGGAACAGTCCAGCCCGAACTGCCAAGCCAGGTCCTCCCTTGACTGAAAACAAGCATCCTAGGACCGGTTTCGGGCTTTTGGCCCTCGTCAGCCAGGATAGCTTGATTCCAGTGGCATGGAGAGCACGAGACTCACGTCTGAGCATACCCTTCCCACTCGTGGTGACAAATGCAAAAACAACAATTGATGGACAGAATGCAGAACAATGTCATACATTCACCCCAGTACAGAGATCTGGGCCTAAATCCATCGTTTTTTTGCTCACCATGCCATTCCAGTTTGAACCCAGCCATATGCAAATCAGTCTTGACCCTGTGCCCCATGGGAGCTGTCCAGCCCGAACTGCCAAGCCAGGTCCTCCCTGGACTGGTAACAAGCATCCTAGGACCGGTTTCGGGCTTTCAGCCCTCGTCAGCCAGGATAGCTTGATTCCAGTGGCATGGAGAGCACGGGACTCACGTCTGAGCATACCCTTCCCACTCGGGGTGACAAATGCAAAAACAACAATTGTTGGACAGAATGCAGAACAATGTCATACATTCACCCCAGTACAGAGATCTGGGCCTAAATCCATCGTTTTTTTGTTCACCATGCCATTCCAGTTTGAACCCAGCCATATGCAAATCAGTTTTGACCCTGTGCACCATGGGAACAGTCCAGCCCGAAGTGCCAAGCCAGGTCCTCCCTGGACTGGAAACAAGCATCCTAGGACCGGTTTCAGGCTTTTAGCCCTCGTCAGCCAGGATAGCTTGATTCCAGTGGCATGGAGAGCACGGGACTCACGTCTGAGCATACCCTTCCCACTCGGGGTGACGAATGCAAAAACAACAAATGATGGACAGAATGCAGAACAATGTCATACATTCACCCCAGTACAGAGATCTGGGCCTAAATCCATCGTTTTTTTGCTCACCATGCCATTCCAGTTTGAACCCAACCATATGCAAATCAGTCTTGACCCTGTGCCCCGTGGGAACAGTCCAGCCCGAACTGCCAAGCCAGGTCCTCCCTGGACTGGAAACAAGCATCCTAGGACCGGTTTCAGGCTTTCAGCCCTCGTCAGCCAGGATAGCTTGATTCCAGTGGCATGGAGAGCACGGGACTCACGTCTGAGCATACCCTTCCCACTCGGGGTGACAAATGCAAAAACAACAATTGATGGACAGAATGCAGAACAATGTCATACATTCACCCCAGTACAGAGATCTGGGCCTAAATCCATCGTTTTTTTGCTCACCATGCCATTCCAGTTTGAACCCAGCCATATGCAAATCAGTCTTGACCCTGTGCCCCATGGGAACAGTCCAGCCCGAACTGCCAAGCCAGGTCCTCCCTGGACTGGAAACAAGCATCCTAGGACCGGTTTCGGGCTTTTAGCCCTCGTCAGCCAGGATAGCTTGATTCCAGTGGCATGGAGAGCACGGGACTCACGTCTGAGCATACCCTTCCCACTCGGGGTGACAAATTCAAAAACAACAATTGATGGACAGAATGCAGAACAATGTCATACATTCACCCCAGTACAGAGATCTGAGCCTAAATCCATCGTTTTTTTGCTCACCATGCCATTCCAGTTTGAACCCAGCCATATGCAAATCAGTCTTGACCCTGTGCCCCATGGGAACAGTCCAGCCCGAACTGCCAAGCCAGGTCCTCCCTGGACTGGAAACAAGCATCCTAGGACCGGTTTCGGGCTTTCAGCCCTCGTCAGCCAGGATAGCTTGATTCCAGTGGCATGGAGAGCACGGGACTCACGTCTGAGCATACCCTTCCCACTCGGGGTGACAAATGCAAGAACAACAATTGATGGACAGAATGCAGAACAATGTCATACATTCACCCCAGTACAGAGATCTGGGCCTAATTCCATCGTTTTTTTGCTCACCATGCCATTCCAGTTTGAACCCAGCCATATGCAAATCAGTCCTGACCCTGTGCCCCATGGGAACAGTCCAGCCCGAACTGCCAAGCCAGGTCCTCCCTGGACTGGAAACAAGCATCCTAGGACCGGTTTCGGGCTTTCAGCCCTCGTCAGCCAGGATAGCTTGATTCCAGTATTCCAGTAGCATGGAGAGCACGGGACTCACGTCTGAGCATACCCTTCCCACTTGGGGTGACAAATGCAAAAACAACAATTGATGGACAGAATGCAGAACAATGTCATACATTCACCACAGTACAGAGATCTGGGCCTAAATCCATCGTTTTTTTGCTCACCATGCCATTCCAGTTTGAACCCAGCCATATGCAAATCAGTCTTGACCCTGTGCCCCATGGGAACAGTCCAGCCCGAACTGCCAAGCCAGGTCCTCCCTGGACTGGAAACAAGCATCCTACGACCGGTTTCGGGCTTTCAGCCCTCGTCAGCCAGGATAGCTTGATTCCAGTGGCATGGAGAGCACGGGACTCACGTCTGAGCATTCCCTTCCCACTCGGGGTGACAAATGCAAAAACAACAATTGTTGGACAGAATGCAGAACAATGTCATACATTCACCCCAGTACAGAGATCTGGGCCTAAATCCATCGTTTTTTTGTTCACCATGCCATTCCAGTTTGAACCCAGCCATATGCAAATCAGTCTTGACCCTGTGCACCATGGGAACAGTCCAGCCCGAAGTGCCAAGCCAGGTCCACCCTGGACTGGAAACAAGCATCCTAGGACCGGTTTCGGGCTTTCAGCCCTCGTCAGCCAGGATAGCTTGATTCCAGTGGCATGGAGAGCACGGGACTCACGTCTGAGCATACCCTTCCCACTCGGGGTGACAAATGCAAAAACAACAATTGATGGACAGAATGCAGAACAATGTCATACATTCACCCCAGTACAGAGATCTGGGCCTAAATCCATTGTTTTTTTGCTCACCATGCCATTCCAGTTTGAACCCAGCCATATGCAAATCAGTCTTGACCCTGTGCCCCATGGGAACAGTCCAGCCCGAACTCCCAAGCCAGGTCCTCCCTGGACTGAAAACAAGCATCCTAAGACCGGTTTCGGGCTTTCAGCCCTCGTCAGCCAGGATAGCTTGATTCCAGTGGCATGGAGAGCACGGGACTCACGTCTGAGCATACCCTTCCCACTCGGGGTGACAAATGCAAAAACAACAATTGATGGACAGAATGCAGAACAATGTCATACATTCACCCCAGTACAGAGATCTGGGCCTAAATCCATCGTTTTTTTGCTCACCATGACATTCCAGTTTGAACCCAGCCATATGCAAATCAGTCTTGACCCTGTGCCCCATGGGAACAGTCCAGCCCGAACTGCCAAGCCAGGTCCTCCCTGGACTGGAAACAAGCATCCTAGGACCGGTTTCGGGCTTTCAGCCCTCGTCAGCCAGGATAGCTTGATTCCAGTGGCATGGAGAGCACGGGACTCACGTCTGAGCATACCCTTCCCACTCGGGGTGACAAATGCAAAAACAACAATTGATGGACAGAATGCAGAACAATGTCATACATTCACCCCAGTACAGAGATCTGGGCCTAAATCCATTGTTTTTTTGCTCACCATGCCATTCCAGTTTGAACCCAGCCATATGCAAATCAGTCTTGACCCTGTGCCCCCTGGGAACAGTCCAGCCCGAACTGCCAAGCCAGGTCCTCCCTGGACTGGAAACAAGCATCCTAGGACCGGTTTCGGGCTTTCAGCCCTCGTCAGCCAGGATAGCTTGATTCCAGTGGCATGGAGAGCACGGGACTCACGTCTGAGCATACCCTTCCCACTCGGGGTGACAAATGCAAGAACAACAATTGATGGACAGAATGCAGAACAATGTCATACATTCACCCCAGTACAGAGATCTGGGCCTAATTCCATCGTTTTTTTGCTCACCATGCCATTCCAGTTTGAACCCAGCCATATGCAAATCAGTCTTGACCCTGTGCCCCATGGGAACAGTCCAGCCCGAACTGCCAAGCCAGGTCCTCCCTGGACTGGAAACAAGCATCCTAGGACCGGTTTCGGGCTTTCAGCCCTCGTCAGCCAGGATAGCTTGATTCCAGTATTCCAGTGGCATGGAGAGCACGGGACTCACGTCTGAGCATACCCTTCCCACTCGGGGTGACAAATGCACGAACAACAATTGATGGACAGAATGCAGAACAATGTCATACATTCACCCCAGTACAGAGATCTGGGCCTAAATCCATCGTTTTTTTGCTCACCATGCCATTCCAGTTTGAACCCAGCCATATGCAAATCAATCTTGACCCTGTGCCCCATGGGAACAGTCCAGCCCGAACTGCCAAGCCAGGTCCTCCCTGGACTGGAAACAAGCATCCTAGGACCGGTTTCGGGCTTTCAGCCCTCGTCAGCCAGGATAGCTTGATTCCAGTGGCATGGAGAGCACGGGACTCACGTCTGAACATACCCTTCCCACTCGGGGTGACAAATGCAAAAACAACAATTGATGGACAGAATGCAGAACAATGTCATACATTCACCCCAGTACAGAGATCTGGGCCTAAATCCATCGTTTTTTTGCTCACCATGCCATTCCAGTTTGAACCCAGCCATATGCAAATCAGTCTTGACCCTGTGCCCCATGGGAACAGTCCAGCCCGAACTGCCAAGCCAGGTCCTCCCTGGACTGGAAACAAGCATCCTAGGACCGGTTTCGGGCTTTCAGCCCTCGTCAGCCAGGATAGCTTGATTCCAGTGGCATGGAGAGCACGGGACTCACGTCTGAGCATACCCTTCCCACTCGGGGTGACAAATGCAAAAACAACAATTGATGGACAGAATGCAGAACAATGTCATACATTCACCCCAGTACAGAGATCTGGTCCTAAATCCATCGTTTTTTTGCTCACCATGCCATTCCAGTTTGAACCCAGCCATATGCAAATCAGTCTTGACCCTGTGCCCCATGGGAACAGTCCAGCCCGAACTGCCAAGCCAGGTCCTCCCTGGACTGGAAACAAGCATCCTAGGACCGGTTTCGGGCTTTCATCCCTCGTCAGCCAGGATAGCTTGATTCCAGTGGCATGGAGAGCACGGGACTCACGTCTGAGCATACCCTTCCCACTCGGGGTGACAAATGCAAAAACAACAATTGTTGGACAGAATGCAGAACAATGTCATACATTCACCCCAGTACAGAGATCTGGGCCTAAATCCATCTTTTTTTGCTCACCATGCCATTCCAGTTTGAACCCAGCCATATGCAAATCAGTCTTGACCCTGTACCCCATGGGAACAGTCCAGCCCGAACTGCCAAGCCAGGTCCTCCCTGGACTGGAAACAAGCATCCTAGGACCGGTTTCGGGCTTTCAGCCCTCGTCAGCCAGGATAGCTTGATTCCAGTGGCATGGAGAGCACGGGACTCACGTCTGAGCATACCCTTCCCACTCGGGGTGACAAATGCAAAAACAACAATTGATGGACAGTGTTGGACCCGGCCTCGTAGAATGGCCCTTCGTGCCCCCGCACCACCGAAACCTAGTGCCTGCAGCCCCAGCCGCGGCCCAGCCGACCTTTCCCACTAGGACCCCTGCACCAACCCCGGACATCCCCGTCCATGGCCTCTCTCCTTTCGGCCACCCCGGGCCCGCGTGCCCACTCCCTGCAACAAGATGGCCGCCCGGCTCCAGAGCGACCCGGGCCTCGAGGCGCCACTCCGGCTGGAGGACATCCCGCTTCCAGGGGATGAGAGAGGGAGGAGCAGTTTCTATCGCACCTCTGAACTCCCCTGGGACGATGGGTTTCGATCGGCCCTCCGGCCTCCCTGCGAGCTGGCTCCGTGCCTGCTGGGTGTCTGGGACTCCTCCTGACCCGGCCCTGAAAGGATCAAAAGACAATAGCAGGAAACCCCGACAAGCGGCCCCCAGGTGACAAGACCCCTGCCTGCGCAGACTCCGGACATCAAAGCGGGGTCGACCTATAACAAGGGGTGCTCTGAGACTGTCCGGCAGATTCGACGCTGGAACAATGAGAGCCTGCTGACGTGGTCGCGGCTCCTGGAACTGGAACCCACCTGAGCCCTGCTGAGTGACCCGCGGCTCCCTGAAGATCGTAAGACCTCCGAACTTGTACCTGAGCCCTGCTGAGTGACTCGCGGCTCCCTGAAGATCGTAAGACCTCCGAACTTGTACCTGAGCCCTGCTGAGTGACTCGCGGCTCCCTGAAGATCGTAAGACCTCCGAACTTGTACCTGAGCCCTGCTGAGTGACTCGCGGCTCCCTGAAGATCGTAAGACCCCCGAACTTGTACCTGAGCCCTGCTGAGTGACTCGCGGCTCCCCCAGACTCTCACGGTCCCGCCGGACCCCGACTCCGACCACGTATCTCCCAGCTCGAGGATTGTGAGCTGTGCGCCGGATACGTCCCTGCTTTGAACCGTTACCAGAGACAGTCCCGCTACCCCCTACCTTTCCGAGACTCTTGAGCCCGTGCTCATCTTGTACATATTTGCAGTGATACCTATTGTGATAAAAGCTTGTTTCTGAGAATACCCAGTGTGGTCTCTCTGTGTCGTGTGGTGCCAGAAGTACGATCCTAGCTGCGAGATTCCTCCCCCCTGGGGAATCTCTCGCCAGTGCCCGGCTACAATACAATACGGGTGGGACTCAGGGAAATCAGGACCCCTTTCCGGGCCCCTCTGAGGTCGCCGTCTAACATTGGTGGCAAGCGACGGGATTCGGGCCCATCACCTAGAGATCGTACAGTGAACAACGGACGCACGACCAACAAAGATGGCAGAAGGAAGCACCATGAGCTCCGCAGAAACCAACGCTAACAGAGTGTTCCAGGTGGAGCATCTGGAAGAATACACACACAAAGAGCTAAAACAATTTTGCAAAGAACTTAAAATAGCTACCACTGGCCTCAACACTAAGGAAGACTTGCAGAAAGCACTGAAAACTTGGGTGGAGACCGGGGCATCCCGCCCGGAAGGCACGGGGGAGCGCCCCGACGAAGCCGAACCCCCTCCAAGTGAAAGCAGCGACAATCAGGTGCAAGGCATTGTACCAGACGGGGGCCTATCCCCGGGAGAACTCGCGGACAGAGAGAGAAGCCGCAGTCATGAACTCGAGTTAGCCAAACTCAAAATCGAGGGCGAATTGAAGTTAGCGGAGAAAAAGCTAGCGGTAGAACAAATGCGCGTACAAGGCGAACTGGAAGAAAAGAAGCTCCAACGGGAGCACGAAGGAAGGAAGCTCCAACTAGAGCACGAACGCAGCTTAAAAGAACTCGAGCTCAAGGCCCGAAATGAGGACGGGAGGCCCTAGGGGAACCGAGAGACGGCCCCCCCAGCGGAACAGAAGGTCCACATCCCCAAGGATGTGGTCAAAGAATATTATAAAAACGATGACATTCAGCAATGGTTTCGGGCCTACGAGGTCGCCATGACCTCCCATCGGATCCCACAGAAGGATTGGGGGGCGGGGTTGTGGGGGCGGTTTCTGAGCGAAGGAAGGGACACCCTGCTCGACCTACCCCTCTCCCTGCAGACCTCCTACAGCCACATGAAAGAGGCTCTCCTCACAAGATACGGCCTCACCCCAGAAATGTACCGCTAACGGTTCCGGGACTGCAGGAAGATCCCGGGCACCACCTGGGTGGAGTATGTAAACTTTTTTAGTCGGGCCTTCGATGGGTGGGTCAAGGGCAGCAAGGTCACCACCCTTGCCGAACTCACTGACCTCATGTTATGGGAACATCTGGCTGCGAACTGCTTCGTAGAACTACGTCAACATCTGCTGGATAGCAAGCTCACAGATCCCCGGAAGCTGGCTGTGGAGGCCGACCGCTGGACCAACACCCGGGTCTCCCGGGGGATGGTAGGAGAGTACCCCCGAACCAGTCAGGGACCACCCCGCCAGAGAGGGGGAGGGAACCAGGGAGGGCTGAGAGAGTCCCAGCCTAGCCCCCCGAAGACACCACCTCCACCTTTCCCGGCGCCCCCCCCACCAGTAACAGGGCCCCCTGGGAGGCGAGGACACCGGGTGACCGTCACCTGTTTTCGTTGCCAGAAACCCGGGCACTACGCCAATGACCCAGAGTGCCCCATGGCCACCCAAGTCACCCCTGCGAGACAGATAGCCAACGTAGCCCTAGGGGAGGAGGTTGAGGAAGCCGAGGAGTGGGAACCCGCCGCTATGGCCCTAGTATCCCTGGGAGATAGGGAAATGATCCCTGGTAGCCTCCTACCGTCCAACACACAGAAATATGGGCAGCTCGTCAAGATCAATGGCCACCAGGTAGAGGCCCTGCGGGACACCGGGGCTAGTATCACCGGTGTCCTCAGGCACCTAGTTCCCGAGGAGCAGATCCTCCCCAATGTCTTTTGCCCCGTAATCTCTGCAGACAATAGGGAAAGTTTGTGTCAGGTAGCCCTGGTGCCATTTGAGTGGGGAGGGGTGATAGGTAAACTCAAGGTGGCCGTAAGAACATCCCAGCCGGTCTACTGCCTCTTAGGGAACGACCTGGAGAGTTCTCCCTGGAAGCACGTAGAGCGCAAGGCCCACCTAGGAATGATGGGACTCCCCGAGTGGGTGTGTGCCACCACCCGATCTATGACAGCCCGACTCGCTCCCCGGAGAGAAGTCGAGAGCACCCCGGTCGAAGAAGCCCGTACCGTCCCCGCCGAGGGTCCTCCCGTTCCCCCATCGGAAGGGTCCGTCGCCAGCGACGAACCCGCACCATCCGACCCCGCCCCGGTCCCCGAGTTGTTGGATCTACCCGAGTTGGCCCATTGGCGCCACGAGGGCGGGCCCACCCGGGATGAATTTTGCCAGGAGCAAGCCACCTGTCCTTCCCTGGTCAGGCTGCGGCGCCAGGCCGAGGGCCAAGCCGCAGGTGACCAGACCGGAACGCACCGAATCTATTGGGAAAATAACATCCTGTATAGTGAGCAGAAATCAGTGGAGCTGGGATCCGGACGGGTACTGGTGGTACCCCTCCGCTTCCGGGATTTCCTCCTGGGCTTAGCCCACGATGTCCCCCTCGCCGGCCACCTGGGTCAGGACAAGACCTACAGCCGTCTCGTGACCCATTTTTATTGGCCTAAGATGAAAGCAGCGGTAGAGGCACACTGCAAGTCCTGCCCCACGTGCCAAGCCAGTGGGAAGAGTGGGGGGAAGCGCAAGGCTCCCCTCCAACCCTTCCCGGTCGTCAGTACCCCCTTCGAACGAGTCGGAATCGACATCGTGGGGCCACTGGACCCCCCCACCTCCCAAGGTCACCGTTTCATCTTGGTCCTAGTAGACCAAGCCACCCGCTATCCAGAGGCTATTCCCCTGTGCACCATTACAGCCCCCGTGGTGGGCCGGGCCCTGATGGGGATCTTTTCCAGGGTGGGTTTCCCCCGCGAGGTCGTGAGCGATCGCGGCACTAATTTTATATCAAGGTATATGACGTCCCTGTGGCAACAATGTGGGGTGTCCTATAAGTTCACCACCCCGTACCATCCCCAAGGGAACGGCCTAGTAGAGAGGTTTAATAGGACTTTGAAAGGGATGATCGCTGGCCTAGAAGAGCCCCTCCGGCGTAAGTGGGACGTCCTGCTCCCCTGCCTCTTGTTCGCTTACCGGGAGGTCCCCCAGAAGTCCTTAGGGTTCAGCCCGTTTGAATTACTCTATGGGCACCCCGTCCGAGGTCCCCTCAGTTTGGTTAAGGAAGGGTGGGAGGCAGCACCCCAGACCACCCCCCGAGATGTGTTCCAATATGTCCTGGCCCTCCGGAACCAGACCAGGAGGTTCCGAGAACTGGCCGAGGCCAACTTGGAGGCGAGTCAAGAAGAAATGAAGCGCTGGTACGACCAGAATGCTACTCTGGTCGAGTTCCAGCCGGGCCAGCAGGTGTGGGTCATGGCCCCTGTGAAGCCTGGCGCTCTCCAGGACCGATGGACTGGGCCCTACAAAGTGGTTGAGAGGAAGAGCCAAGTCACCTACTTGGTGGACGTCCAGTCGCCTCGGGATCCCCTCCGGGTCCTGCACGTGAACCGCCTCAAGCCTCACTTCGTGCGGACAGAACTGAGCCTCCTGCTGGCCACCGATGACGGGGCCGAAGATGAGTCGGATCCCCTCCCGGACCTCCTGTTTGTCAAGGAGCAGGATGGCTCCGTGGAGGGAGTGAACCTCTCCCCAGCCCTCACTGCCCAGCAACAAGCGGACTGCCGCCAGCTCCTCAGACAATTTTCTGACCTCTTCTCCCTGACCCCCCGGGTCACCAACTGGTGTGTTCACGATGTGGACACCGGGGACAGCCCGCCGGTGAGACACCGAGCCTACCGGGTTCCTGACCGGGTCCGGTCCTGTATTCAAGCCGAAGTCTCGAAAATGTTGACCCTGGGGGTGATCGAGCCCTCTGACAGTCCCTGGGCCAGCCCCGTGGTCCTGGTTCCGAAGGCAGCAGCCCCCGGTGTCGCCCCCGAGCTCCGGTTCTGCGTGGATTACCGGGGGCTCAATGACGTTACCCGAGCCGATGCCCACCCTATTCCACGAGCCGACGAGCTCATTGACCGACTAGGGGCCGCCCGGTTCCTCAGCACTTTCGACCTCACCTGCGGCTACTGGCAGATTGCGCTCACCGAAGGGGCCAAGGAGAGGTCTGCTTTCTCCACCCCCGATGGGCACTACCGCTTCCGCGTGATGCCCTTCGGGATGAAAAATGCCCCGGCCACTTTCCAGAGACTGGTAAATAGGGTCCTGGCCGGGCTAGAACAGTTCAGCGCGGCCTATCTGGACGACATCGCTGTCTTCAGTTCAGAGTGGAGTGAGCACCTCCAGCACCTCCGGAGAGTGCTAACCGCCCTGCGCCAGGCAGGCCTCACCATAAAAGCCAGCAAGTGCCAGATCGGGCAAGGATCCGTAGCCTACCTGGGGCACCAAGTCGGGAGTGGCCAGGTCGCCCCTCTACAGCCAAAAATCGACGCCATCCTGGCCTGGGACCCACCCATCACCCAAACGGAAGTCCGAGCCTTTCTGGGACTCACGGGATACTACCGCCGATTCATTCAGGGGTATGGCAGCCTGGTCGGCCCTCTCACGGAACTCACGTCTAAAAAACAGCCAAAGAAGGTGCAATGGACGGCTGCCTGCCAGGAAGCTTTCGATGCTCTAAAAAAGGCCATGTGCACGGCCCCCGTCCTCCAGGCTCCCGACTACACCAAGGAGTTCATAGTCCAGACCGATGCCTCCGAGCATGGCATTGGGGCCGTCCTGTCCCAAGTGAATGATCAAGGCCTCGACCAGCCCGTCGCCTTCCTCAGTCGGCGGCTGCTACCCCGAGAACAGAAGTGGAGCACCATAGAGCGCGAAGCCTTTGCCGTGGTCTGGGCACTCAAAAAACTACGACCCTACCTGTTCGGCACTCATTTCAGGGTCCAAACTGACCATCGGCCCTTGCGATGGCTCATGCAGATGCGAGGAGAAAACCCCAAGCTACTGCGGTGGTCAATCTCCCTCCAGGGAATGGACTTCACCGTAGAACACCGCCCTGGTACGGACCACGCTAACGCTGACGGCCTCTCCCGGTTCTTCCGCCTCAGCGAAGAGAACCCCCCAAGGTGATGGGCAGTTCTCTCCGGCTTTCAGCTGGGGGGGACGCGTGTTGGACCCGGCCTCGTAGAATGGCCCTCCGTGCCCCTGCACCACCGAAACCTAGTGCCTGCAGCCCCAGCCGCGGCCCAGCCGACCTTTCCCACTAGGACCCCTGCACCAACCCCGGACATCCCCGTCCATGGCCTCTCTCCTTTCGGCCACCCCGGGCCCGCGTGCCCACTCCCTGCAACAAGATGGCCGCCCGGCTCCAGAGCGACCCGGGCCTCGAGGCGCCACTCCGGCTGGAGGACATCCCGCTTCCAGGGGATGAGAGAGGGAGGAGCAGTTTCTATCGCACCTCTGAACTCCCCTGGGACGATGGGTTTCGATCGGCCCTCCGGCCTCCCTGCGAGCTGGCTCCGTGCCTGCTGGGTGTCTGGGACTCCTCCCGACCCGGCCCTGAAAGGATCAAAAGACAATAGCAGGAAACCCCGACAAGCGGCCCCCAGGTGACAAGACCCCTGCCTGCGCAGACTCCGGACATCAAAGCGGGGTCGACCTATAACAAGGGGTGCTCTGAGACTGTCCGGCAGATTCGACGCTGGAACAACGAGAGCCTGCTGACGTGGTCGCGGCTCCTGGAACTGGAACCCACCTGAGCCCTGCTGAGTGACCCGCGGCTCCCTGAAGATCGTAAGACCTCCGAACTTGTACCTGAGCCCTGCTGAGTGACTCGCGGCTCCCTGAAGATCGTAAGACCTCCGAACTTGTACCTGAGCCCTGCTGAGTGACTCGCGGCTCCCTGAAGATCGTAAGACCTCCGAACTTGTACCTGAGCCCTGCTGAGTGACTCGCGGCTCCCTGAAGATCGTAAGACCCCCGAACTTGTACCTGAGCCCTGCTGAGTGACTCGCGGCTCCCCCAGACTCTCACGGTCCCGCCGGACCCCGACTCCGACCACGTATCTCCCAGCTCGAGGATTGTGAGCTGTGCGCCGGATACGTCCCTGCTTTGAACCGTTACCAGAGACAGTCCCGCTTCCCCCTACCTTTCCGAGACTCTTGAGCCCGTGCTCATCTTGTACATATTTGCAGTGATACCTATTGTGATAAAAGCTTGTTTCTGAGAATACCCAGTGTGGTCTCTCTGTGTCGTGTGGTGCCAGAAGTACGATCCTAGCTGCGAGATTCCTCCCCCCTGGGGAATCTCTCGCCAGTGCCCGGCTACAATACAATACGGGTGGGACTCAGGGAAATCAGGACCCCTTTCCGGGCCCCTCTGAGGTCGCCGTCTAACAGACAGAATGCAGAACAATGTCATACATTCACCCCAGTACAGAGATCTGGGCCTAAATCCATCATTTTTTTGCTCACCATGCCATTCCAGTTTGAACCCAGCCATATGCAAATCAGTCTTGACCCTGTGCCCCATGGGAACAGTCCAGCCCGAACTGCCAAGCCAGGTCCTCCCTGGACTGGAAACAAGCATCCTAGGACCGGTTTCGGGCTTTCAGCCCTCGTCAGCCAGGATAGCTTGATTCCAGTGGCATGGAGAGCACGGGACTCACGTCTGAGCATACCCTTCCCACTCGGGGAGATAAATGCAAAAACAACAATTGATGGACAGAATGCAGAACAATGTCATACATTCACCCCAGTACAGAGATCTGGGCCTAAATCCATTGTTTTTTTTCTCACCATGCCATTCCAATTTGAACCCAGCCATATGCAAATCAGTCTTGACCCTGTGCCCCATGGGAGCAATCCAGCCCGAACTGCCAAGCCAGGTCCTCCCTGGACTGGAAACAAGCATCCTAGGACCGGTTTCGGCCTCGTCAGCCAGGATAGCTTGATTCCAGTGGCATGGAGAGCACGGGACTCACGTCTGAGCATACCCTTCCCACTCGGGGTGACAAATGCAAAAACAACAATTGATGGACAGAATGCAGAACAATGTCATACATTCACCCCAGTACAGAGATCTGGGCCTAAATCCATCGTTTTTTTGCTCACCATGCCATTCCAGTTTGAACCCAGACATATGCAAATCAGTCTTGACCCTGTGCCCCATGGGAACAGTCCAGCCCAAACTGCCAAGCCAGGTCCTCCCTGGACTGGAAACAAGCATCCTAGGACCGGTTTCGGGCTTTCAGCCCTCGTCAGCCAGGATAGCTTGATTCCAGTGGCATGAAGAGCACGGGACTCACGTCTGAGCATACCCTTCCCACTGGGGGTGACAAATGCAAAAACAACAAGTGATGGACAGAATGCAGAACAATGTCATACATTCACCCCAGTACAGAGATCTGGGCCTAAATCCATCGTTTTTTTGCTCACCATGCCATTCCAGTTTGAACCCAGCCATATGTAAATCAGTCTTGACCCTGTGCCCCATGGGAACAGTCCAGCCCGAACTCCGAAGCCAGGTCCTCCCTGGACTGAAAACAAGCATCCTAGGACCGGTTTCGGGCTTTCAGCCCTCGTCAGCCAGGATAGCTTGATTCCAGTGGCAAGGAGAGCACGGGACTCACGTCTGAGCATACCCTTCCCACTCGTGGTGACAAATGCAAAAACAACAATTGATGGACAGAATGCAGAACAATGTCATACATTCACCCCAGTACAGAGATCTGGGCCTAAATCCATTGTTTTTTTGCTCACCATGCCATCCCAGTTTGAACCCAGCCATATGCAAATCAGTCTTGACCCTGTGCCCCATGGGAACAGTCCAGCCCGAACTGCCAAGCCAGGTCCTCCCTGGACTGGAAACAAGCATCCTAGGACCGGTTTCGGGCTTTCAGCCCACGTCAGCCAGGATAGCTTGATTCCAGTGGCATGGAGAGCACGGGACTCACGTCTGAGCATACCCTTCCCACTCGGGGTGACAAATGCAAAAACAACAATTGATGGACAGAATGCAGAACAATATCATACATTCACCCCAGTACAGAGATCTGGGCCTAAATCCATCGTTTTTTTGCTCACCATGCCATTCCAGTTTGAACCCAGCCATATGCAAATCAGTCTTGACCCTGTGCCCCATGGGAACAGTCCAGCTCGAACTGCCAAGCCAGGTCCTCCCTGGACTGGAAACAAGCATCCTAGGACCGGTTTTGGGCTTTCAGCCCTCGTCAGCCAGGATAGCTTGATTCCAGTGGCATGGAGAGCACGGGACTCACGTCTGAGCATACCCTTCCCACTCGGGGTGACAAATGCAAAAACAACAATTGATGGACAGAATGCAGAACAATGTCATACATTCACCCCAGTACAGAGATCTGGGCCTAAATCCATCGTTTTTTTGCTCACCATGCCATTCCAGTTTGAACCCAGCCATATGTAAATCAGTCTTGACCCTGTGCCCCATGGGAACAGTCCAGCCCGAACTGCCAAGCCAGGTCCTCCCTGGACTGGAAACAAGCATCCTAGGACCGGTTTCGGGCTTTCAGCCCTCGTCAGCCAGGATAGCTTGATTCCAGTGGCATGGAGAGCACGGGACTCACGTCTGAGCATACCCTTCCCACTCGGGGTGACAAATGCAAAAACAACAATTGATGGACAGAATGCAGAACAATGTCATACATTCACCCCAGTACAGAGATCTGGGCCTAAATCCATCGTTTTTTTGCTCACCATGCCATTCCAGTTTGAACCCAGCCATATGCAAATCAGTCTTGACCCTGTGCCCCATGGGAACAGTCCAGCCCGAACTGCCAAGCCAGGTCCTCCCTGGACTGGAAACAAGCATCCTAGGACCGGTTTCGGGCTTTCAGCCCTCGTCAGCCAGGATAGCTTGATTCCAGTGGCATGGAGAGCACGGGACTCACGTCTGAGCATACCCTTCCCACTCGGGGTGACAAATGCAAAAACAACAATTGATGGACAGAATGCAGAACAATGTCATACATTCACCCCAGTACAGAGATCTGGGCCTAAATCCATCGTTTTTTTGCTCACCAAGCCATTCCAGTTTGAACCCAGCCATATGCAAATCAGTCTTGACCCTGTGCCCCATGGGAAAAGTCCAGCCCGAACTGCCAAGCCAGGTCCTCCATGAACTGGAAACAAGCATCCTAGGACCGGTTTCAGGCTTTCAGCCCTCGTCAGCCAGGATAGCTTGATTCCAGTGGCATGGAGAGCACGGGACTCACGTCTGAGCATACCCTTCCCACTCGGGGTGACAAATGCAAAAGCAACAATTGATGGACAGAATGCAGAACAATGTCATACATTCACCCCAGTCCAGAGATCTGGGCCTAAATCCATCATTTTTTTCCATCATTTTTTTGCTCACCATGTCATTCCAGTTTGAACCCAGCCATATGCAAATCAGTCTTGACCCTGTGGCCATGGGAACAGTCCAGCCCGAACTGCCAAGCCAGGTCCTCCCTGGACTGGAAACAAGCATCCTAGAACCGGTTTCGGGCTTTCAGCCCTCGTCAGCCAGGATAGCTTGATTCCAGTGGCATGGAGAGCACGGGACTCACGTCTGAGCATACCCTTCCCACTGGGGGTGACAAATGCAAAAACAACAAGTGATGGACAGAATGCAGAACAATGTCATACATTCACCCCAGTACAGAGATCTGGGCCTAAATCCATCGTTTTTTTGCTCACCATGCCATCCCAGTTTGAACCCAGCCATATGCAAATCAGTCTTGACCCTGTGCCCCATGGGAACAGTCCAGCCCGAACTGCCAAGCCAGGTCCTCCCTGGACTGGAAACAAGCATCCTAGGAACGGTTTCGGGCTTTCAGCCCACGTCAGCCAGGATAGCTTGATTCCAGTGGCATGGAGAGCACGGGACTCACGTCTGAGCATACCCTTCCCACTCGGGGTGACAAATGCAAAAACAACAATTGATGGACAGAATGCAGAACAATATCATACATTCACCCCAGTACAGAGATCTGGGCCTAAATCCATCGTTTTTTTGCTCACCATGCCATTCCAGTTTGAACCCAGCCATATGCAAATCAGTCTTGACCCTGTGCCCCATGGGAACAGTCCAGCCCGAACTGCCAAGCCAGGTCCTCCCTGGACTGGAAACAAGCATCCTAGGACCGGTTTTGGGCTTTCAGCCCTCGTCAGCCAGGATAGCTTGATTCCAGTGGCATGGAGAGCACGGGACTCACGTCTGAGCATACCCTTCCCACTCGGGGTGACAAATGCAAAAACAACAATTGATGGACAGAATGCAGAACAATGTCATACATTCACCCCAGTACAGAGATCTGGGCCTAAATCCATCATTTTTTTGCTCACCATGCCATTCCAGTTTGAATCCAGCCATATGTAAATCAGTCTTGACCCTGTGCCCCATGGGAACAGTCCAGCCCGAACTGCCAAGCCAGGTCCTCCCTGGACTGGAAACAAGCATCCTAGGACCGGTTTCGGGCTTTCAGCCCTCGTCAGCCAGGATAGCTTGATTCCAGTGGCATGGAGAGCACGGGACTCACGTCTGAGCATACCCTTCCCACTCGGGCTGACAAATGCAAAAACAACAATTGATGGACAGAATGCAGAACAATGTCATACATTCACCCCAGTACAGAGATCTGGGCCTAAATCCATCGTTTTTTTGCTCACCATGCCATTCCAGTTTGAACCCAGCCATATGCAAATCAGTCTTGACCCTGTGCCCCATGGGAACAGTCCAGCCCGAACTGCCAAGCCAGGTCCTCCCTGGACTGGAAACAAGCATCCTAGGACCGGTTTCGGGCTTTCAGCCCTCGTCAGCCAGGATAGCTTGATTCCAGTGGCATGGAGAGCACAGGACTCACGTCTGAGCATACCCTTCCCACTCGGGGTGACAAATGCAAAAACAACATTTGATGGACAGAATGCAGAACAATGTCATACATTCACCCCAGTACAGAGATCTGGGCCTAAATCCATTGTTTTTTTCCATCATTTTTTTGCTCACCATGTCATTCCTGTTTGAACCCAGCCATATGCAAATCAGTCTTGACCCTGTGGCCATGGGAACAGTCCAGCCCGAACTGCCAAGCCAGGTCCTCCCTGGACTGGAAACAAGCATCCTAGGACCGGTTTCGGGCTTTCAGCCCTCGTCAGCCAGGATAGCTTGATTCCAGTGGCATGGAGAGCACGGGACTCACGTCTGAGCATACCCTTCCCACTCGGGGTGACAAATGCAAAAACAACAACTGATGGACAGAATGCAGAACAATGTCATATATTCACCCCAGTACAGAGATCTGGGCCTAAATCCATCGTTTTTTTGCTCACCATGCCATTCCAGTTTGAACCCAGCCATATGCAAATCAGTCTTGACCCTGTGCCCCATGGGAACAGTCCAGCCCGAACTGCCAAGCCAGGTCCTCCCTGGACTGGAAACAAGCATCCTAGGACCGGTTTCGGGCTTTCAGCCCTCGTCAGCCAGGATAGCTTGATTCCAGTGGCATGGAGAGCACGGGACTCACGTCTGAGCATACCCTTCCCACTCGGGGTGACAAATGCTAAAACAACAATTGATGGACAGAATGCAGAACAATGTCATACATTCACCCCAGTACAGAGATCTGGGCCTAAATCCATCGTTTTTTTGCTCACCATGCCATTCCAGTTTGAACCCAGCCATATGCAAATCAGTCTTGACCCTGTGCCCCATTGGGAACAGTCCAGCCCGAACTGCCAAGCCAGGTCCTCCCTGGACTGGAAACAAGCATCCTAGGACCGGTTTCGGGCTTTCAGCCCTCGTCAGCCAGGATAGCTTGATTCCAGTGGCATGGAGAGCACGGGACTCACGTCTGAGCATACCCTTCCCACTCGGGGTGACAAGTGCAAAAACAACAATTGATGGACAGAATGCAGAACAATGTCATACATTCACCCCAGTACAGAGATCTGGGCCTAAATCCATCGTTTTCTTGCTCACCATGCCATTCCAGTTTGAATCCAGCCATATGCAAATCAGTCTTGACCCTGTGCCCCATGGGAACAGTCCAGCCCGAACTGCCAAGCCAGGTCCTCCCTGGACTGGAAACAAGCATCCTAGGACCGGTTTCGGGCTTTCAGCCCTCGTCAGCCAGGATAGCTTGATTCCAGTGGCATGGAGAGCACGGGACTCACGTCTGAGCATACCCTTCCCACTCGGGGTGACAAGTGCAAAAACAACAATTGATGGACAGAATGCAGAACAATGTCATACATTCACCCCAGTACAGAGATCTGGGCCTAAATCCATCGTTTTTTTGCTCACCATGCCATTCCAGTTTGAACCCAGCCATATGCAAATCAGTCTTGACCCTGTGCCCCATGGGAACAGTCCAGCCCGAACTGCCAAGCCAGGTCCTCCCTGGACTGGAAACAAGCATCCTAGGACCGGTTTCGGGCTTTCAGCCCTCGTCAGCCAGGATAGCTTGATTCCAGTGGCATGGAGAGCACGGGACACACGTCTGAGCATACCCTTCCCACTCGGGGTGACAAATGCAAAAACAACAATTGATGGACAGAATGCAGAACAATGTCATACATTCACCCCAGTACAGAGATCTGGGCCTAAATCCATCGTTTTTTTGCTCACCATGCCATTCCAGTTTGAACCCAGCCATATGCAAATCAGTCTTGACCCTGTGCCCCATGGGAACAGTGCAGCCCGAACTGCCAAGCCAGGTCCTCCCTGGACTGGAAACAAGCATCCTAGGACCGGTTTCGGGCTTTCAGCCCTCGTCAGCCATGATAGCTTGATTCCAGTGGCATGGAGAGCACTGGACTCACGTCTGAGCATACCCTTCCCACTCGGGGTGCCAAATGCAAAAACAACTGATGGACAGAATGCAGAACAATGTCATATATTCACCCCAGTACAGAGATCTGGGCCTAAATCCATCGTTTTTTTGCTCACCATGCCATTCCAGTTTGAAACCAGCCATATGCAAATCAGTCTTGACCCTGTGCCCCATGGGAACAGTCCAGCCAGAACTGCCAAGCCAGGTCCTCCCTGGACTGGAAAAAAGCATCCTAGGACCGGTTTCGGGCTTTCAGCCCTCGTCAGCCAGGATAGCTTGATTCCAGTGGCATGGAGAGCACGGGACTCACGTCTGAGCATACCCTTCCCACTCGGGGTGACAAATGCTAAAACAACAATTGATGGACAGAATGCAGAACAATGTCATACATACACCCCAGTACAGAGATCTGGGCCTAAATCCATAGTTTTTTTGCTCACCATGCCATTCCAGTTTGAACCCAGCCATATGCAAATCAGTCTTGACCCTGTGCCCCATGGGAACAGTCCAGCCCGAACTGCCAAGCCAGGTCCTCCCTGGACTGGAAACAAGCATCCTAGGACCGGTTTCGGGCTTTCAGCCCTCGTCAGCCAGGATACCTTGATTCCAGTGGCATGGAGAGCACGGGACTCACGTCTGAGCATACCCTTCCCACTCGGGGTGACAAATGCAAAAACAATAATTGATGGACAGAATGCAGAACAATGTCATACATTCACCCCAGTACAGAGATCTGGGCCTAAATCCATCGTTTTTTTGCTCACCATGCCATTCCAGTTTGAACCCAGCCATATGCAAATCAGTCTTGACCCTGTGCCCCATGGGAACAGTCCAGCCCGAACTGCCAAGCCAGGTCTTTCCTGGACTGGAAACAAGCATCCTAGGACCGGTTTCGGGCTTTCAGCCCTCATCAGCCAGGATAGCTTGATTCCAGTGGCATGGAGAGCACGGGACTCCCGTCTGAGCATACCCTTCCCACTCGGGGTGACAAATGCAAGAACAACAATTGATGGACAGAATGCAGAACAATGTCATACATTCATCCCAGTACAGAGATCTGGGCCTAAATCCATTGTTTTTTTGCTCACCATGCCATTCCAGTTTGAACCCAGCCATATGCAAATCAGTCTTGACCCTGTGCCCCATGGGAACAGTCCAGCCCGAACTGCCAAGCCAGGTCCTCCCTGGACTGGAAACAAGCATCCTAGGACCGGTTTCGGGCTTTCAGCCCTCGTCAGCCAGGATAGCTTGATTCCAGTGGCATGGAGAGCACGGGACTCACGTCTGAGCATACCCTTCCCACTCGGGGTGACAAATGCAAAAACAACAATTGATGGACAGAATGCAGAACAATGTCATACATTCACCCCAGTACAGAGATCTGGGCCTAAATCCATCGTTTTTTTGCTCACCATGCCATTCCAGTTTGAACCCAGCCATATGCAAATCAGTCTTGACCCTGTGCCCCATGGGAACAGTCCAGGCTGAACTGCCAAGCCAGGTCCTCCCTGGACTGGAAACAAGCATCCTAGGACCGGTTTCTGGTTTTCAGCCCTCGTCAGCCAGGATAGCTTTATTCCAGTGGCATGGAGAGCATGGGACTCACGTCTGAGCATACCCTTCCCACTCGGGGTGACAAATGCAAAAACAACAATTGATGGACAGAATGCAGAACAATGTCATTCATTCACCCCAGTACAGAGATCTGGGCCTAAATCCATTGTTTTTTTGCTCACCATGCCATTCCAGTTTGAACCCAGCCATATGCAAATCAGTCTTGACCCTGTGCCCCATGGGAACAGTCCAGCCCGAACTGCCAAGCCAGGTCCTCCCTGGACTGGAAACAAGCATCCTAGGACCGGTTTCGGGCTTTCAGCCCTCGTCAGCCAGGATAGCTTGATTCCAGTGGCATGGAGAGCACGGGACTCACGTCTGAGCATACCCTTCCCACTCGGGGTGACAAATGCAAAAACAACAATTGATGGACAGAATGCAGAACAATGTCATACATTCACCCCAGTACAGAGATCTGGGCCTAAATCCATCGTTTTTTTGCTCACCATGCCATTCCAGTTTGAATCCAGCCATATGCAAATCAGTCTTGACCCTGTGCCCCATGGGAACAGTCCAGCCCGAACTGCCAAGCCAGGTCCTCCCTGGACTGGAAACAAGCATCCTAGGACCGGTTTCGGGCTTTCAGCCCTCGTCAGCCAGGATAGCTTGATTCCAGTGGCATGGAGAGCACGGGACTCACGTCTGAGCATACCCTTCCCACTCGGGGTGACAAATGCAAAAACAACAATTGATGGACAGAATGCAGAACAATGTCATACATTCACCCCAGTACAGAGATCTGGGCCTAAATCCATCGTTTTTTTGCTCACCATGCCATTCCAGTTTGAACCCAGCCATATGCAAATCAGTCTTGACCCTGTGCCCCATGGGAACAGTCCAGCCCGAACTGCCAAGCCAGGTCCTCCCTGGACTGGAAACAAGCATCCTAGGACCGGTTTCGGGCTTTCAGCCCTCGTCAGCCAGGATAGCTTGATTCCAGTGGCATGGAGAGCACGGGACTCACGTCTGAGCATACCCTTCTCACTCGGGGTGACAAATGCAAAAACAACAATTGATGGACAGAATGCAGAACAATGTCATACATTCACCCCAGTACAGAGATCTGGGCCTAAATCCATCGTTTTTTTGCTCACCATGCCATTCCAGTTTGAACCCAGCCATAAGCAAATCAGTCTTGACCCTGTGCCCCATGGGAACAGTCCAGCCCGAACTGCCAAGCCAGGTCCTCCCTGGACTGGAAACAAGCATCCTAGGACCGGTTTCGGGCTTTCAGCCCTCATCAGCCAGGATAGCTTGATTCCAGTGGCATGGAGAGCACGGGACTCACGTCTGAGCATACCCTTCCCACTCGGGGTGACAAATGCAAGAACAACAATTGATGGACAGAATGCAGAACAATGTCATACATTCATCCCAGTACAGAGATCTGGGCCTAAATCCATTGTTTTTTTGCTCACCATGCCATTCCAGTTTGAACCCAGCCATATGCAAATCAGTCTTGACCCTGTGCCCCATGGGAACAGTCCAGCCCGAACTGCCAAGCCAGGTCCTCCCTGGACTGGAAACAAGCATCCTAGGACCGGTTTCGGGCTTTCAGCCCTCGTCAGCCAGGATAGCTTGATTCCAGTGGCATGGAGAGCACAGGACTCACGTCTGAGCATACCCTTCCCACTCGGGGTGACAAATGCAAAAACAACAATTGATGGACAGAATGCAGAACAATGTCATACATTCACCCCAGTACAGAGATCTGGGCCTAAATCCATCGTTGTTTTGCTCACCAAGCCATTCCAGTTTGAACCCAGCCATATGCAAATCAGTCTTGACCCTGTGCCCCATGGGAAAAGTCCAGCCCGAACTGCCAAGCCAGGTCCTCCATGAACTGGAAACAAGCATCCTAGGACCGGTTTCAGGCTTTCAGCCCTCGTCAGCCAGGATAGCTTGATTCCAGTGGCATGGAGAGCACGGGACTCACGTCTGAGCATACCCTTCCCACTCGGGGTGACAAATGCAAAAACAACAATTGATGGACAGAATGCAGAACAATGTCATACATTCACCCCAGTCCAGAGATCTGGGCCTAAATCCATCATTTTTTTCCATCATTTTTTTGCTCACCATGTCATTCCTGTTTGAACCCAGCCATATGCAAATCAGTCTTGACCCTGTGGCCATGGGAACAGTCCAGCCCGAACTGCCAAGCCAGGTCCTGCCTGGACTGGAAACAAGCATCCTAGAACCGGTTTCGGGCTTTCAGCCCTCGTCAGCCAGAATAGCTTGATTCCAGTGGCATGGAGAGCACGGGACTCACGTCTGAGCATACACTTCCCACTCAGGGTGACAAATCCAAAAACAACAATTGATGGACAGAATGCAGAACAATGTCATACTTTCACCCCAGTACAGAGATCTGGACCTAAATCCATTGTTTTTTTGCTCACCATGCCATTCCAGTTTGAACCCAGCCATATGCAAATCAGTCTTGACCCTGTGCCCCATGGGAACAGTCCAGCCCGAACTGCCAAGCCAGGTCCTCCCTGGACTGGAAACAAGCATCCTAGGACCGGTTTCGGGCTTTCAGCCCTCGTCAGCCAGGATAGCTTGATTCCAGTGGCATGGAGAGCACGGGAATCACGTCTGAGCATACCCTTCCCACTCGGGGTGACAAATGCAAAAACAACAACTGATGGACAGAATGCAGAACAATGTCATATATTCACCCCAGTACAGAGATCTGGGCCTAAATCCATCGTTTTTTTGCTCACCATGCCATTCCAGTTTGAACCCAGCCATATGCAAATCAGTCTTGACCCTGTGCCCCATGGGAACAGTCCAGCCCGAACTGCCAAGCCAGGTCCTCCCTGGACTGGAAACAAGCATCCTAGGACCGGTTTCGGGCTTTCAGCCCTTGTCAGCCAGGATAGCTTGATTCCAGTGGCATGGAGAGCACGGGACTCACGTCTGAGCATACCCTTCCCACTCGGGGTGACAAATGCTAAAACAACAATTGATGGACAGAATGCAGAACAATGTCATACATTCACCCCAGTACAGAGATCTGGGCCTAAATCCATCGTTTTTTTGCTCACCATGCCATTCCAGTTTGAACCCAGCCATATGCAAATCAGTCTTGACCCTGTGCCCCATTGGGAACAGTCCAGCCCGAACTGCCAAGCCAGGTCCTCCCTGGACTGGAAACAAGCATCCTAGGACCGGTTTCGGGCTTTCAGCCCTCGTCAGCCAGGATAGCTTGATTCCAGTGGCATGGAGAGCACGGGTCTCACGTCTGAGCATACCCTTCCCACTCGGGGTGACAAATGCAAAAACAACAATTGATGGACAGAATGCAGAACAATGTCATACATTCACCCCAGTACAGAGATCTGGGCCTAAATCCATCGTTTTCTTGCTCACCATGCCATTCTAGTTTGAATCCAGCCATATGCAAATCAGTCTTGACCCTGTGCCCCATTGGAACAGTCCAGCCCGAACTGCCAAGCCAGGTCCTCCCTGGACTGGAAACAAGCATCCTAGGACCGGTTTCGGGCTTTCAGCCCTCGTCAGCCAGGATAGCTTGATTCCAGTGGCATGGAGAGCACGGGACTCACGTCTGAGCATACCCTTCCCACTCGGGGTGACAAATGCAAAAACAACAATTGATGGACAGAATGCAGAACAATGTCATACATTCACCCCAGTACAGAGATCTGGGCCTAAATCCATCGTTTTTTTGCTCACCATGCCATTCCAGTTTGAACCCAGCCATATGCAAATCAGTCTTGACCCTGTGCCCCATGGGAACAGTCCAGCCCGAACTGCCAAGCCAGGTCCTCCCTGGACTGGAAACAAGCATCCTAGGACCGGTTTCGGGCTTTCAGCCCTCGTCAGCCAGGATAGCTTGATTCCAGTGGCATGGAGAGCACGGGACTCACGTCTGAGCATACCCTTCCCACTCGGGGTGACAAATGCAAAAACAACAATTGATGGACAGAATGCAGAACAATGTCATACATTCACCCCAGTACAGAGATCTGGGCCTAAATCCATCGTTTTTTTGCTCACCATGCCATTCCAGTTTGAACCCAGCCATATGCAAATCAGTCTTGACCCTGTGCCCCATGGGAACAGTCCAGCCCGAACTGCCAAGCCAGGTCCTCCCTGGACTGGAAACAAGCATCCTAGGACCGGTTTCGGGCTTTCAGCCCTCGTCAGCCATGATAGCTTGATTCCAGTGGCATGGAGAGCACTGGACTCACGTCTGAGCATACCCTTCCCACTCGGGGTGACAAATGCAAAAACAACTGATGGACAGAATGCAGAACAATGTCATATATTCACCCCAGTACAGAGATCTGGGCCTAAATCCATCGTTTTTTTGCTCACCATGCCATTCCAGTTTGAACCCAGCCATATGCAAATCAGTCTTGACCCTGTGCCCCATGGGAACAGTCCAGCCAGAACTGCCAAGCCAGGTCCTCCCTGGACTGGAAAAAAGCATCCTAGGACCGGTTTCGGGCTTTCAGCCCTCGTCAGCCAGGATAGCTTGATTCCAGTGGCATGGAGAGCACGGGACTCACGTCTGAGCATACCCTTCCCACTCGGGGTGACAAATGCTAAAACAACAATTGATGGACAGAATGCAGAACAATGTCATACATACACCCCAGTACAGAGATCTGGGCCTAAATCCATAGTTTTTTTGCTCACCATGCCATTCCAGTTTGAACCCAGCCATATGCAAATCAGTCTTGACCCTGTGCCCCATGGGAACAGTCCAGCCCGAACTGCCAAGCCAGGTCCTCCCTGGACTGGAAACAAGCATCATAGGACCGGTTTCGGGCTTTCAGCCCTCGCCAGCCAGGATACCTTGATTCCAGTGGCATGGAGAGCACGGGACTCACGTCTGAGCATACCCTTCCCACTCGGGGTGACAAATGCAAAAACAATAATTGATGGACAGAATGCAGAACAATGTCATACATTCACCCCAGTACAGAGATCTGGGCCTAAATCCATCGTTTTTTTGCTCACCATGCCATTCCAGTTTGAACCCAGCCATATGCAAATCAGTCTTGACCCTGTGCCCCATGGGAACAGTCCAGCCCGAACTGCCAAGCCAGGTCTTTCCTGGACTGGAAACAAGCATCCTAGGACCGGTTTCGGGCTTTCAGCCCTCATCAGCCAGGATAGCTTGATTCCAGTGGCATGGAGAGCACGGGACTCACGTCTGAGCATACCCTTCCCACTCGGGGTGACAAATGCAAGAACAACAATTGATGGACAGAATGCAGAACAATGTCATACATTCATCCCAGTACAGAGATCTGGGCCTAAATCCATTGTTTTTTTGCTCACCATGCCATTCCAGTTTGAACCCAGCCATATGCAAATCAGTCTTGACCCTGTGCCCCATGGGAACAGTCCAGCCCGAACTGCCAAGCCAGGTCCTCCCTGGACTGGAAACAAGCATCCTAGGACCGGTTTCGGGCTTTCAGCCCTCGTCAGCCAGGATAGCTTGATTCCAGTGGCATGGAGAGCATGGGACTCACGTCTGAACATACCCTTCCCACTCGGGGTGACAAATGCAAAAACAACAATTGATGGACAGAATGCAGAACAATGTCATACATTCACCCCAGTACAGAGATCTGGGCCTAAATCCATCGTTTTTTTGCTCACCATGCCATTCCAGTTTGAACCCAGCCATATGCAAATCAGTCTTGACCCTGTGCCCCATGGGAACAGTCCAGCCCGAACTGCCAAGCCAGGTCCTCCCTGGACTGGGAACAAGCATCCTAGGACCGGTTTCGGGCTTTCAGCCCTCGTCAGCCAGGATAGCTTGATTCCAGTGGCATGGAGAGCACGGGACTCACGTCTGAGCATACCCTTCCAACTCGGGGTGACAAATGCAAAAACAACAATTGATGGACAGAATGCAGAACAATGTCATACATTCACCCCAGTACAGAGATCTGGGCCTAAATCCATCGTTTTTTTGCTCACCATGCCATTCCAGTTTGAACCCAGCCATATGCAAATCAGTCTTGACCCTGTGCCCCATGGGAACAGTCCAGCCCGAACTGCCAAGCCAGGTCCTCCCTGGACTGGAAACAAGCATCCTAGGACCGGTTTCGGGCTTTCAGCCCTCGTCAGCCAGGATAGCTTGATTCCAGTGGCATGGAGAGCACGGGACTCACGTCTGAGCATACCCTTCCCACTCGGGGTGACAAATGCAAAAACAACAATTGATGGACAGAATGCAGAACAATGTCATACATTCACCCCAGTACAGAGATCTGGGCCTAAATCCATCGTTTTTTTGCTCACCATGCCATTCCAGTTTAAACCCAGCCATATGCAAATCAGTCTTGACCCTGTGCCCCATGGGAACAGTCCAGCCTGAACTGCCAAGCCAGGTCCTCCCTGGACTGGAAACAAGCATCCTAGGACCGGTTTCTGGTTTTCAGCCCTCGTCAGCCAGGATAGCTTTATTCCAGTGGCATGGAGAGCACAGGACTCACGTCTGAGCATACCCTTCCCACTCGGGGTGACAAATGCAAAAACAACAATTGATGGACAGAATGCAGAACAATGTCATTCATTCACCCCAGTACAGAGATCTGGGCCTAAATCCATTGTTTTTTTGCTCACCATGCCATTCCAGTTTGAATCCAGCCATATGCAAATCAGTCTTGACCCTGTGCCCCATGGGAACAGTCCAGCCCGAACTGCCAAGCCAGGTCCTCCCTGGACTGGAAACAAGCATCCTAGGACCGGTTTCGGGCTTTCAGCCCTCGTCAGCCAGGATAGCTTGATTCCAGTGGCATGGAGAGCACGGGACTCACGTCTGAGCATACCCTTCCCACTCGGGGTGACAAATGCAAAAACAACAATTGATGGACAGAATGCAGAACAATGTCATACATTCACCCCAGTACAGAGATCTGGGCCTAAATCCATCGTTTTTTTGCTCACCATGCCATTCCAGTTTGAATCCAGCCATATGCAAATCAGTCTTGACCCTGTGCCCCATGGGAACAGTCCAGCCCGAACTGCCAAGCCAGGTCCTCCCTGGACTGGAAACAAGCATCCTAGGACCGGTTTCGGGCTTTCAGCCCTCGTCAGCCAGGATAGCTTGATTCCAGTGGCATGGAGAGCACGGGACTCACGTCTGAGCATACCCTTCCCACTCGGGGTGACAAATGCAAAAACAACAATTGATGGACAGAATGCAGAACAATGTCATACATTCACCCCAGTACAGAGATCTGGGCCTAAATCCATCGTTTTTTTGCTCACCATGCCATTCCAGTTTGAACCCAGCCATATGCAAATCAGTCTTGACCCTGTGCCCCATGGGAACAGTCCAGCCCGAACTGCCAAGCCAGGTCCTCCCTGGACTGGAAACAAGCATCCTAGGACCGGTTTCGGGCTTTCAGCCCTCGTCAGCCAGGATAGCTTGATTCCAGTGGCATGGAGAGCACGGGACTCACGTCTGAGCATACCCTTCCCACTCGGGGTGACAAATGCAAAAACAACAATTGATGGACAGAATGCAGAACAATGTCATACATTCACCCCAGTACAGAGATCTGGGCCTAAATCCATCGTTTTTTTGCTCACCATGCCATTCCAGTTTGAACCCAGCCATAAGCAAATCAGTCTTGACCCTGTGCCCCATGGGAACAGTCCAGCCCGAACTGCCAAGCCAGGTCCTCCCTGGACTGGAAACAAGCATCCTAGGACCGGTTTTGGGCTTTCAGCCCTCATCAGCCAGGATAGCTTGATTCCAGTGGCATGGAGAGCACGGGACTCACGTCTGAGCATACCCTTCCCACTCGGGGTGACAAATGCAAGAACAACAATTGATGGACAGAATGCAGAACAATGTCATACATTCATCCCAGTACAGAGATCTGGGCCTAAATCCATTGTTTTTTTGCTCACCATGCCATTCCAGTTTGAACCCAGCCATATGCAAATCAGTCTTGACCCTGTGCCCCATGGGAACAGTCCAGCCCGAACTGCAAAGCCAGGTCCTCCCTGGACTGGAAACAAGCATCCTAGGACCGGTTTCGGGCTTTCAGCCCCCGTCACCCAGGATAGCTTGATTCCAGTGGCATGGAGAGCACGGGACTCACGTCTGAGCATACCCTTCCCACTCGGGGTGACAAATGCAAAAACAACAATTGATGGACAGAATGCAGAACAATGTCATACATTCACCCCAGTACAGAGATCTGGGCCTAAATCCATCGTTTTTTTGCTCACCATGCCATTCCAGTTTGAACCCAGCCACATGCAAATCAGTCTTGACCCTGTGCCCCATGGGAACAGTCCAGCCCGAACTGCCAAGCCAGGTCCTCCCTGGACTGGAAACAAGCATCCTAGGACCGGTTTCGGGCTTTCAGCCCTCATCAGCCAGGATAGCTTGATTCCAGTGGCATGGAGAGCACGGGACTCACGTCTGAGCATACCCTTCCCACTCGGGGTGACAAATGCAAGAACAACAATTGATGGACAGAATGCAGAACAATGTCATACATTCATCCCAGTACAGAGATCTGGGCCTAAATCCATTGTTTTTTTGCTCACCATGCCATTCCAGTTTGAACCCAGCCATATGCAAATCAGTCTTGACCCTGTGCCCCATGGGAACAGTCCAGCCCGAACTGCAATGCCAGGTCCTCCCTGGACTGGAAACAAGCATCCTAGGACCGGTTTCGGGCTTTCAGCCCCCGTCAGCCAGGATAGCTTGATTCCAGTGGCATGGAGAGCACGGGACTCACGTCTGAGCATACCCTTCCCACTCGGGGTGACAAATGCAAAAACAACAATTGATGGACAGAATGCAGAACAATGTCATACATTCACCCCAGTACAGAGATCTGGGCCTAAATCCATCGTTTTTTTGCTCACCATGCCATTCCAGTTTGAACCCAGCCATATGCAAATCAGTCTTGACCCTGTGCCCCATGGGAACAGTCCAGCCCGAACTGCCAAGCCAGGTCCTCCCTGGACTGGAAACAAACATCCTAGGACCGGTTTCGGGCTTTCAGCCCTCGTCAGCCAGGATAGCTTGATTCCAGTGGCATGGAGAGCATGGGACTCACGTCTGAACATACCCTTCCCACTCGGGGTGACAAATGCAAAAACAACAATTGATGGACAGAATGCAGAACAATGTCATACATTCACCCCAGTACAGAGATCTGGGCCTAAATCCATCGTTTTTTTGCTCACCATGCCATTCCAGTTTGAACCCAGCCATATGCAAATCAGTCTTGACCCTGTGCCCCATGGGAACAGTCCAGCCCGAACTGCCAAGCCAGGTCCTCCCTGGACTGGGAACAAGCATCCTAGGACCGGTTTCGGGCTTTCAGCCCTCGTCAGCCAGGATAGCTTGATTCCAGTGGCATGGAGAGCACGGGACTCACGTCTGAGCATACCCTTCCCACTCCGGGTGACAAATGCAAAAACAACAATTGATGGACAGAATGCAGAACAATGTCATACATTCACCCCAGTACAGAGATCTGGGCCTAAATCCATTGTTTTTTTGCTCACCATGCCATTCCAGTTTGAACCCAGCCATATGCAAATCAGTCTTGACCCTGTGCCCCATGGGAACAGTCCAGCCCGAACTGCCAAGCCAGGTCCTCCCTGGACTGGAAACAAGCATCCTAGGACCGGTTTCGGGCTTTCAGCCCTCGTCAGCCAGGATAGCTTTATTCCAGTGGCATGGAGAGCACGGGACTCACGTCTGAGCATACCCTTCCCACTCGGGGTGACAAATGCAAAAACAACAATTGATGGACAGAATGCAGAACAATATCATTCATTCACCCCAGTACAGAGATCTGGGCCTAAATCCATTGTTTTTTTGCTCACCATGCCATTCCAGTTTGAACCCAGCCATATGCAAATCAGTCTTGACCCTGTGCCCCATGGGAACAGTCCAGCCTGAACTGCCAAGCCAGGTCCTCCCTGGACTGGAAACAAGCATCCTAGGACCGGTTTCGGGCTTTCAGCCCTCGTCAGCCAGGATAGCTTGATTCCAGTGGCATGGAGAGCACGGGACTCACGTCTGAGCATACCCTTCCCACTCGGGGTGACAAATGCAAGAACAACAATTGATGGACAGAATGCAGAACAATGTCATACATTCACCCCAGTACAGAGATCTGGGCCTAAATCCATCGTTTTTTTGCTCACCATGCCATTCCAGTTTGAACCCAGCCATATGCAAATCAGTCTTGACCCTGTGCCCCATGGGAACAGTCCAGCCCGAACTGCCAAGCCAGGTCCTCCCTGGACTGGAAACAAGCATCCTAGGACCGGTTTCGGGCTTTCAGCCCTCGTCAGCCAGGATAGCTTGATTCCAGTGGCATGGAGAGCACGGGGCTCACGTCTGAGCATACCCTTCCCACTCGGGGTGACAAATGCAAAAACAACAATTGATGGACAGAATGCAGAACAATGTCATACATTCACCCGAGTACAGAGATCTGGGCCTAAATCCATCGTTTTTTTGCTCACCATGCCATTCCAGTTTGAACCCAGCCATATGCAAATCAGTCTTGACCCTGTGCCCCATGGGAACAGTCCAGCCCGAACTGCCAAGCCAGGTCCTCCCTGGACTGGAAACAAGCATCCTAGGACCGGTTTCGGGCTTTCAGCCCTCGTCAGCCAGGATAGCTTGATTCCAGTGGCATGGAGAGCACGGGACTCACGTCTGAGCATACCCTTCCAACTCGGGGTGACAAATGCAAAAACAACAATTGATCGACAGAATGCAGAACAATGTCATACATTCACCCCAGTACAGAGATCTGGGCCTAAATCCATCTTTTTTTGCTCACCATGCCATTCCAGTTTGAACCCAGTCATATGCAAATCAGTCTTGACCCTGTGCCCCATGGGAACAGTCCAGCCCGAACAGCCAAGCCAGGTCCTCCCTGGACTGGAAACAAGCATTCTAGGACCGGTTTCGGGCTTTCAGCCCTCGTCAGCCAGGATAGCTTGATTCCAGTGGCATGGAGAGCATGGGACTCACGTCTGAGCATACCCTTCCCACTCGGGGTGACAAATGCAAAAACAACAATTGATGGACAGAATGCAGAACAATGTCATACATTCACCCCAGTACAGAGATCTGGGCCTAAATCCATCATTTTTTTGCTCACCATGCCATTCCAGTTTGAACCCAGCCATATGCAAATCAGTCTTGACCCTGTGCCCCATGGGAACAGTCCAGCCCGAACTGCCAAGCCAGGTCCTCCCTGGGCTGGAAACAAGCATCCTAGGACCGGTTTCTGGCTTTCAGCCCTCGTCAGCCAGGATAGCTTGATTCCAGTGGCATGGAGAGCACGGGACTCACGTCTGAGCATACCCTTCCCACTCGGGGTGACAAATGCAAGAACAACAATTGATGTACAGAATGCAGAACAATGTCATACATTCACCCCAGTACAGAGATCTGGGCCTAAATCCATCGTTTTCTTGCTCACCATGCCATTCCAGTTTGAACCCAGCCATATGCAAATCAGTCTTGACCCTGTGCCCCATGGGAACAGTCCAGCCCGAACTGCCAAGCCAGGTCCTCCCTGGACTGGAAACAAGCATCCTAGGACCGGTTTTGGGCTTTCAGCCCTCGTCAGCCAGGATAGCTTGATTTCAGTGGCATGGAGAGCACAGGACTCACGTCTGAGCATACCCTTCCCACTCGGGGTGACAAATGCAAAAACAACAATTGATGGACAGAATGCAGAACAATGTCATACATTCACCCCAGTACAGAGATCTGGGCCTAAATCCATCGTTTTTTTGCTCACCATGCCATTCCAGTTTGAACCCAGCCATATGCAAATCAGTCTTGAGCCTGTGCCCCATGGGAACAGTCCAGCCCGAACAGCCAAGCCAGGTCCTCCCTGGACTGGAAACAAGCATCCTAGGACCGGTTTCGGGCTTTCAGCCCTCGTCAGCAAGGATAGCTTGATTCCAGTGGCATGGAGAGCACGGGACTCACGTCTGAGCATACCCTTCCCACTCGGGGTGACAAATGCAAGAACAACAATTGATGGACAGAATGCAGCACAATGTCATACATTCACCCCAGTACAGAGTTCGGGCCTAAATCCATCGTTTTTTTGCTCACCATGCCATTCCAGTTTGAACCCAGCCATATGCAAATCAGTCTTGACCCTGTGCCCCATGGGAACAGTCCAGCCCGAACTGCCAAGCCAGGTCCTCCCTGGACTGGAAACAAGCATCCTAGGACCGGTTTCGGGCTTTCAGCCCCCGTCAGCCAGGATAGCTTGATTCCAGTGGCATGGAGAGCACGGGACTCACGTCTGAGCATACCCTTCCCACTCGGGTTGACAAATGCAAAAACAACAATTGATGGACAGAATGCAGAACAATGTCATTCATTCACCCCAGTACAGAGATCTGGGCCTAAATTCATCGTTTTTTTGCTCACCATGCCATTCCAGTTTGAACCCAGCCATATGCAAATCAGTCTTGACCCTGTGCCCCATGGGAACAGTCCAGCCCGAACTGCCAAGCCAGGTCCTCCCTGGACTGGAAACAAGCATCCTAGGACCGGTTTCGGGCTTTCAGCCCTCGTCAGCCAGGATAGCTTGATTCCAGTGGCATGGAGAGCACGGGACTCATGTCTGAGCATACCCTTCCCATTCGGGGTGACAAATGCAAGAACAACAATTGATGGACAGAATGCAGAACAATGTCATACATTCACCCCAGTACAGAGATCTGGGCCTAAATCCATCGTTTTTTTGCTCACCATGCCATTCCAGTTTGAACCAAGCCATATGCAAATCAGTCTTGACCCTGTGCCCCATGGGAACAGTCCAGACCAAACTGCCAAGCCAGGGCCTCCCTGGACTGGAAACAAGCATCCTAGGACCGGTTTCGGGCTTTCAGCCCTCGTCAGCCAGGATAGCTTGATTCCAGTGGCATGGAGAGCACGGGACTCACGTCTGAACATACCCTTCCCACTCGGGGTGATAAATGCAAAAACAACAATTGATGGACAGAATGCAGAACAATGTCATACATTCACCCCAGTACAGAGATCTGGGCCTAAATCCATCGTTTTTTTGCTCACCATGCCATTCCAGTTTGAACCCAGCCATATGCAAATCAGTCTTGACCCTGTGCCCCATGGGAACAGTCCAGCCCGAACTGCCAAGCCAGATCCTCCCTGGACTGGAAACAAGCATCCTAGGACCAGTTTCTGGCTTTCAGCCCTCGTCAGCCAGAATAGCTTGATTCCAGTGGCATGGAGAGCACACGACTCACGTCTGAGCATACCCTTCCCACTCGGGGTGACAAATGCAAAAACAACAATTGATGGACAGAATGCAGAACAATGTCATACATTCACCCCAGTACAGAGATCTGGGCCTAAATCCATCGTTTTTTTGCTCACCATGCCATTCCAGTTTGAACCCAGCCATATGCAAATCAGTCTTGACCCTGTGCCCCATGGGAACAGTCCAGCCCGAACTGCCAAGCCAGGTCCTCCCTGGACTGGAAACAAGCATCCTAGGACCGGTTTCGGGCTTTCAGCCCTCGTCAGCCAGGATAGCTTGATTCCAGTGGCATGGAGAGCACGGGACTCACTTCTGAGCATACCCTTCCCACTCGGGGTGACAAATGCAAAAACAACAATTGATGGACAGAATGCAGAACAATGTCATACATTCACCCCAGTACAGAGATCTGGGCCTAAATCCATCGTTTTTTTGCTCACCATGCCATTCCAGTTTGAACCCAGCCATATGCAAATCAGTCTTGACCCTGTGCCCCATGGGAACAGTCCAGCCCGAACTGCCAAGCCAGGTCCTCCCTGGACTGGAAACAAGCATCCTAGGACCGGTTTCGGGCTTTCAGCCCTCGTCAGCCAGGATAGCTTGATTCCAGTGGCATGGAGAGCACGGGACTCACGTCTGAGCATACACTTCCCACTCGGGGTGACAAATGCAAAAACAACAATTGATGGACAGAATGCAGAACAATGTCATACATTCACCCCAGTACAGAGATCTGGGCCTAAATCCATCATTTTTTTGCTCACCATGCCATTCCAGTTTGAACCCAGCCATATGCAAATCAGTCTTGACCCTGTGCCCCATGGGAACAGTCCAGCCCGAACTGCCAAGCCAGGTCCTCCCTGGACTGGAAACAAGCATCCTAGGACCGGTTTCTGGCTTTCAGCCCTCGTCAGCCAGGATAGCTTGATTCCAGTGGCATGGAGAGCACGGGATTCACGTCTGAGCATACCCTTCCCACTCGGGGTGACAAATGCAAAAACAACAATTGATGGACAGAATGCAGAACAATGTCATACATTCACCCCAGTACAGAGATCTGGGCCTAAATCCATCGTTTTTTTGATCACCATGCCATTCCAGTTTGAACCCAGCCATATGCAAATCAGTCATGACCCTGTGCCCCATGGGAACAGTCCAGCCCGAACTGCCAAGCCAGGTCCTCCCTGGACTGGAAACAAGCATCCTAGGACCGGTTTCGGGCTTTCAGCCCTCGTCAGCCAGGATAGCTTGATTCCAGTGGCATGGAGAGCACGGGACTCACGTCTGAGCATAACCTTCCCACTCGGGGTGACAAATGCAAAAACAACAATTGATGGACAGAATGCAGAACAATGTCATACATTCACCCCAGTACAGAGATCTGGGCCTAAATCCATCGTTTTTTTGCTCACCATGCCATTCCAGTTTGAACCCAGCCATATGCAAATCAGTCTTGACCCTGTGCCCCATGGGAACAGTCCAGCCCGAACTGCCGAGCCAGGTCCTCCCTGGACTGGAAACAAGCATCCTAGGACCGGTTTTGGGCTTTCAGCCCTCGTCAGCCAGGATAGCTTGATTCCAGTGGCATGGAGAGCACGGGACTCACGTCTGAGCATACCCTTCCCACTCGGGGTGACAAATGCAAAAACAACAATTGATGGACAGAATGCAGAACAATGTCATACACTCACCCCAGTACAGAGATCTGGGCCTAAATCCATCATTTTTTTGCTCACCATGCCATTCCAGTTTGAACCCAGCCATATGCAAATCAGTCTTGACCCTGTGCCCCATGGGAACAGTCCAGCCCGAACTGCCAAGCCAGGTCCTCCCTGGACTGGAAACAAGCATCCTAGGACCGGTTTCTGGCTTTCAGCCCTCGTCAGCCAGGATAGCTTGATTCCAGTGGCATGGAGAGCACGGGATTCACGTCTGAGCATACCCTTCCCACTCGGGGTGACAAATGCAAAAACAACAATTGATGGACAGAATGCAGAACAATGTCATACATTCACCCCAGTACAGAGATCTGGACCTAAATCCATCGTTTTTTTGATCACCATGCCATTCCAGTTTGAACCCAGCCATATGCAAATCAGTCATGACCCTGTGCCCCATGGGAACAGTCCAGCCCGAACTGCCAAGCCAGGTCCTCCCTGGACTGGAAACAAGCATCCTAGGACCGGTTTCGGGCTTTCAGCCCTCGTCAGCCAGGATAGCTTGATTCCAGTGGCATGAAGAGCACGGGACTCACGTCTGAGCATAACCTTCCCACTCGGGGTGACAAATGCAAAAACAACAATTGATGGACAGAATGCAGGACAATGTCATACATTCACCCCAGTACAGAGATCTGGGCCTACATCCATCGTTTTTTTGCTTACCATGCCATTCCAGTTTGAACCCAGCCATATGCAAATCAGTCTTGACCCTGTGGCCCATGGGAACAGTCCAGCCCAAACTGCCAAGCCAGGTCCTCCCTGGACTGGAAACAAGCATCCTAGGACCGGTTTCGGGCTTTCAGCCCTCGTCAGCCAGGATAGCTTGATTCCAGTGGCATGGAGAGCACGGGACTCACGTCTGAGCATACCCTTCCCACTCGGGGTGACAAATGCAAAAACAACAATTGATGGACAGAATGCAGAACAATGTCATACATTCACCCCAGTACAGAGATCTGGGCCTAAATCCATCATTTTTTTGCTCACCATGCCATTCCAGTTTGAACCCAGCCATATGCAAATCAGTCTTGACCCTGTGCCCCATGGGAACAGTCCAGCCCGAACTGCCTAGCCAGGTCCTCCCTGGACTGGAAACAAGCATCCTAGGACCGGTTTCTGGCTTTCAGCCCTCGTCAGCCAGGATAGCTTTATTCCAGTGGCAAGGAGAGCACGGGACTCACGTCTGAGCATACCCTTCCCACTCGGGGTGACAAATGCAAAAACAACAATTGATGGACAGAATGCAGAACAATGTCATTCATTCACCCCAGTACAGAGATCTGGGCCTAAATCCATTGTTTTTTTGCTCACCATGCCATTCCAGTTTGAACCCAGCCATATGCAAATCAGTCTTGACCCTGTGCCCCATGGGAACAGTCCAGCCCGAACTGCCAAGCCAGGTCCTCCCTGGACTGGAAACAAGCATCCTAGGACCGGTTTCGGGCTTTCAGCCCTCGTCAGCCAGGATAGCTTGATTCCAGTGGCATGGAGAGCACGGGACTCACGTCTGAGCATACCCTTCCCACTCGGGGTGACAAATGCAAGAACAACAATTGATGGACAGAATGCAGAACAATGTCATACATTCACCCCAGTACAGAGATCTGGGCCTAAATCCATCGTTTGTTTGCTCACCATGCCATTCCAGTTTGAACCCAGCCATATGCAAATCAGTCTTGACCCTGTGCCCCATGGGAACAGTCCAGCCCGAACTGCCAAGCCAGGTCCTCCCTGGACTGGAAACAAGCATCCTAGGACCGGTTTCGGGCTTTCAGCCCTCGTCAGCCAGGATAGCTTGATTCCAGTGGCATGGAGAGCACGGGACTCACGTCTGAGCATACCCTTCCCACTCGGGGTGACAAATGCAAAAACAACAATTGATGGACAGAATGCAGAACAATGTCATACATTCATCCCAGTACAGAGATCTGGGCCTAAATCCATCGTTTTTTTGCTCACCATGCCATTCCAGTTTGAACCCAGCCATATGCAAATCAGTCTTGACCCTGTGCCCCATGGGAACAGTCCAGCCCGAACTGCCAAGCCAGGTCCTCCCTGGACTGGAAACAAGCATCCTAGGACCGGTTTCGGGCTTTCAGCCCTCGTCAGCCAGGATAGCTTGATTCCAGTGGCATGGAGAGCACGGGACTCACGTCTGAGCATACCCTTCCCACTCGGGGTGACAAATGCAAAAACAACAATTGATGGACAGAATGCAGAACAATGTCATACATTCACCCCAGTACAGAGATCTGGGCCTAAATCCATCGTTTTTTTGCTCACCATGCCATTCCAGTTTGAACCCAGCCATATGCAAATCAGTCTTGACCCTGTGCCCCATGGGAACAGTCCAGCCCGAACTGCCAAGCCAGGTCCTCCCTGGACTGGAAACAAGCATCCTAGGACCGGTTTTGGCTTTCAGCCCTCGTCAGCCAGGATAGCTTGATTCCAGTGGCATGGAGAGCACAGGACTCACGTCTGAGCATACCCTTCCCACTCGGGGTGACAAATGCAAAAACAACAATTGATGGACAGAATGCAGAACAATGTCATATATTCACCCCAGTACAGAGATCTGGGCCTAAATGCATAGTTTTTTTGCTCACCATGCCATTCCAGTTTGAACCCAGCCATATGCAAATCAGTCTTGACCCTGTGCCCCATGGGAACACTCCAGCCCGAACTGCCAAGCCAGGTCCTCCCTGGACTGGAAACAAGCATCCTAGGACCGGTTTCTGGCTTTCAGCCTTCGTCAGCCAGGATAGCTTTATTCCAGTGGCATGGAGAGCACGGGACTCACGTCTGAGCATACCCTTCCCACTCGGGGTGACAAATGCAAAAACAACAATTGATGGACAGAATGCAGAACAATGTCATTCATTCACCCCAGTACAGAGATCTGGGCCTAAATCCATCGTTTTTTTGCTCACCATGCCATTCCAGTTTGAACCCAGCCATATGCAAATCAGTCTTGACCCTGTGCCCCATGGGAACAGTCCAGCCCGAACTGCCAAGCCAGGTCCTCCCTGGACTGGAAACAAGCATCCTAGGACCGGTTTCGGGCTTTCAGCCCTCGTCAGCCAGGATAGCTTGATTCCAGTGGCATGGAGAGCACGGGACTCACGTCTGAGCATACCCTTCCCATTCGGGGTGACAAATGCAAGAACAACAATTGATGGACAGAATGCAGAACAATGTCATACATTCACCCCAGTACAGAGATCTGGGCCTAAATCCATCGTTTTTTTGCTCACCATGCCATTCCAGTTTGAACCCAGCCATATGCAAATCAGTCTTGACCCTGTGCCCCATGGGAACAGTCCAGCCCGAACTGCCAAGCCAGGTCCTCCCTGGACTGGAAATAAGCATCCTAGGACCGGTTTCGGGCTTTCAGCCCTCGTCAGCTAGGATAGCTTGATTCCAGTGGCATGGAGAGCACGGGACTCACGTCTGAGCATACCCTTCCCACTCGGGGTGACAAATGCAAAAACAACAATTGATGGTCAGAATGCAGAACAATGTCATACATTCACCCCAGTACAGAGATCTGGGCCTAAATCCATCATTTTTTTGCTCACCATGCCATTCCAGTTTGAACCCAGCCATATGCAAATCAGTCTTGACCCTGTGCCCCATGGGAACAGTCCAGCCCGAACTGCCAAGCCAGGTCCTCCCTGGACTGGAAACAAGCATCCTAGGACCGGTTTCGGGCTTTCAGCCCTCGTCAGCCAGGATAGCTTGATTCCAGTGGCATGGAGAGCACGGGACTCACGTCTGAGCATACCCTTCCCACTCGGGGTGACAAATGCAAAAACAACAATTGATGGACAGAATGCAGAACAATGTCATACATTCACCCCAGTACAGAGATCTGGGCCTAAATCCATCGTTTTTTTGCTCACTATGCTATTCCAGTTTGAACCCAGCCATATGCAAATCAGTCTTGACCCTGTGCCCCATGGGAACAGTCCAGCCCGAACTGCCAAGCCAGGTCCTCCCTGGACTGGAAACAAGCATCCTAGGACCGGTTTCGGGCTTTCAGCCCTCGTCAGCCAGGATAGCTTGATTCCAGTGGCATGGAGAGCACGGGACTCACGTCTGAGCATACCCTTCCCACTCGGGGTGACAAATGCAAGAACAACAATTGATGGACAGAATGGAGAACAATGTCATACATTCACCCCAGTACAGAGATCTGGGCCTAAATCCATCGTTTTTTTGCTCACCATGCCATTCCAGTATGAACCCAGCCATATGCAAATCAGTCTTGACCCTGTGCCCCATGGGAACAGTCCAGCCCGAACTGCCAAGCCAGGTCCTCCGTGGACTGGAAACAAGCATCCTAGGACCGGTTTCGGGCTTTCAGCCCTCGTCAGCCAGGATAGCTTGATTCCAGTGGCATGGAGAGCACGGGACTCACGTCTGAACATACCCTTCCCACTCGGGGTGACAAATGCAAAAACAACAACTGATGGACAGAATGCAGAACAATGTCATACATTCACCCCAGTACAGAGATCTGGGCCTAAATCCATCGTTTTTGTGCTCACAATGCCATTCCAGTTTGAACCCAGCCATATGCAAATTAGTCTTGACCCTGTGCCCCATGGGAACAGTCCAGCCCGAACTGCCAAGCCAGGTCCTCCCTGGACTGGAAACAAGCATCCTAGGACCGGTTTCGGGCTTTCAGCCCTCGTCAGCCAGGATAGCTTGATTCCAGTGGCATAGAGAGCACGGGACTCACGTCTGAGCATACCCTTCCCACTCGGGGTGACAAATGCATAAACAACAATTGATGGACAGAATGCAGAACAATGTCATACATTCACCCCAGTACAGAGATCTGGGCCTAAATCCATCATTTTTTTGCTCACCATGCTATTCCAGTTTGAACCCAGCCATATGCAAATCAGTCTTGACCCTGTGCCCCATGGGAACAGTCCAGCCCGAACTGCCAAGCCAGGTCCTCCCTGGACTGGAAACAAGCATCCTAGGACCGGTTTCTGGCTTTTAGCCCTCGTCAGCCAGGATAGCTTGATTCCAGTGGCATGGAGAGCACAGGACTCACGTCTGAGCATACCCTTTCCACTCGGGGTGACAAATGCAAAAATAACAATTGATGGACAGAATGCAGAACAATGTCATACATTCACCCCAGTACAGAGATCTGGGCCTAAATCCATCGTTTTTTTGCTCACCATGCCATTCCAGTTTGAATCCAGCCATATGTAAATCAGTCTTGACCCTGTGCCCCATGGGAACAGTCCAGCCTGAACTGCCAAGCCAGGTCCTCCCTGGACTGGAAACAAGCATCCTAGGACCGGTTTCGGGCTTTCAGCCCTCGTCAGCCAGGATAGCTTGATTCCAGTGGCATGGAGAGCACGGGACTCACGTCTGAGCATACCCTTCCCACTCGGGGTGACAAATGCAAAAACAACAATTGATGGACAGAATGCAGAACAATGTCATACATTCATCCCAGTACAGAGATCTGGGCCTAAATCCATCGTTTTTTTGCTCACCATGCCATTCCAGTTTGAACCCAGCCATATGCAAATCAGTCTTGACCCTGTGCCCCATGGGAACAGTCCAGCCCGAACTGCCAAGCCAGGTCCTCCCTGGACTGGAAACAAGCATCCTAGGACCGGTTTCGGGCTTTCAGCCCTCGTCAGCCAGGATAGCTTGATTCCAGTGGCATGGAGAGCACGGGACTCACGTCTGAGCATACCCTTCCCACTCGGGGTGACAAATGCAAAAACAACAATTGATGGACAGAATGCAGAACAATGTCATACATTCACCCCAGTACAGAGATCTGGGCCTAAATCCATCGTTTTTTTGCTCACCATGCCATTCCAGTTTGAACCCAGCCATATGCAAATCAGTCTTGACCCTGTGCCCCATGGGAACAGTCCAGCCCAAACTGCCAAGCCAGGTCCTCCCTGGACTGGAAACAAGCATCCTAGGACCGGTTTCGGGCTTTCAGCCCTCGTCAGCCAGGATAGCTTGATTCCAGTGGCATGGAGAGCACGGGACTCACGTCTGAACATACCCTTCCCACTCGGGGTGACAAATGCAAAAACAACAATTGATGGACAGAATGCAGAACAATGTCATACATTCACCCCAGTACAGAGATCTGGGCCTAAATCCATCGTTTTTTTGCTCACCATGCCATTCCAGTTTGAACCCAGCCATATGCAAATCAGTCTTGACCCTGTGCCCCATGGGAACAGTCCAGCCCGAACTGCCAAGCCAGGTCCTCCCTGGACTGGAAACAAGCATCCTAGGACCGGTTTCGGGCTTTCAGCCCTCGTCAGCCAGGATAGCTTGATTCCAGTGGCATGGAGAGCACGGGACTCACGTCTGAGCATACCCTTCCAACTCGGGGTGAAAAATGCAAAAACAACAATTGATCGACAGAATGCAGAACAATGTCATACATTCACCCCAGTACAGAGATCTGGGCCTAAATCCATCTTTTTTTGCTCACCATGCCATTCCAGTTTGAACCCAGTCATATGCAAATCAGTCTTGACCCTGTGCCCCATGGGAACAGTCCAGCCCGAACTGCCAAGCCAGGTCCTCCCTGGACTGGAAACAAGCATCCTAGGACCGGTTTTGGGCTTTCAGCCCTCGTCAGCCAGGATAGCTTGATTCCAGTGGCATGGAGAGCACGGGACTCACGTCTGAGCATACCCTTCCCACTCGGGGTGACAAATGCAAAAACAACAATTGATGGACAGAATGCAGAACAATGTCATACATTCACCCCAGTACAGAGATCTGGGCCTAAATCCATCATTTTTTTGCTCACCATGCCATTCCAGTTTGAACCCAGCCATATGCAAATCAGTCTTGACCCTGTGCCCCATGGGAACAGTCCAGCCCGAACTGCCAAGCCAGGTCCTCCCTGGACTGGAAACAAGCATCCTAGGACCGGTTTCTGGCTTTCAGCCCTCGTCAGCCAGGATAGCTTGATTCCAGTGGCATGGAGAGCACGGGACTCACGTCTGAGCATACCCTTCCCACTCGGGGTGACAAATGCAAGAACAACAATTGATGTACAGAATGCAGAACAATGTCATACATTCACCCCAGTACAGAAATCTGGGCCTAAATCCATCGTTTTTTTGCTCACCATGCCATTCCAGTTTGAACCCAGCCATATGCAAATCAGTCTTGACCCTGTGCCCCATGGGAACAGTCCAGCCCGAACTGCCAAGCCAGGTCCTCCCTGGACTGGAAACAAGCATCCTAGGACCGGTTTTGGGCTTTCAGCCCTCGTCAGCCAGGATAGCTTGATTCCAGTGGCATGGAGAGCACAGGACTCACGTCTGAGCATACCCTTCCCACTCGGGGTGACAAATGCAAAAACAACAATTGATGGACAGAATGCAGAACAATGTCATATATTCACCCCAGTACAGAGATCTGGGCCTAAATGCATCGTTTTTTTGCTCACCATGCCATTCCAGTTTGAACCCAGCCATATGCAAATCAGTCTTGACCCTGTGCCCCATGGGAACAGTCCAGCCCGAACTGCCAAGCCAGGTCCTCCCTGGACTGGAAACAAGCATCCTAGGACCGGTTTCGGGCTTTCAGCCCTCGTCAGCCAGGATAGCTTGATTCCAGTGGCATGGAGAGCACGGGACTCACGTCTGAGCATACCCTTCCCACTCGGGGTGACAAATGCAAAAACAACAATTGATGGACAGAATGCAGAACAATGTCATACATTCACCCCAGTACAGAGATCTGGGCCTAAATCCATCGTTTTTTTGCTCACTATGCCATTCCAGTTTGAACCCAGCCATATGCAAATCAGTCTTGACCCTGTGCCCCATGGGAACAGTCCAGCCCAAACTGCCAAGCCAGGTCCTCCCTGGACTGGAAACAAGCATCCTAGGACCGGTTTCGGGCTTTCAGCCCTCGTCAGCCAGGATAGCTTGATTCCAGTGGCATGGAGAGCACGGGACTCACGTCTGAGCATACCCTTCCCACTCGGGGTGACAAATGCAAGAACAACAATTGATGGACAGAATGGAGAACAATGTCATACATTCACCCCAGTACAGAGATCTGGGCCTAAATCCATCGTTTTTTTGCTCACCATGCCATTCCAGTATGAACCCAGCCATATGCAAATCAGTCTTGACCCTGTGCCCCATGGGAACAGTCCAGCCCGAACTGCCAAGCCAGGTCCTCCGTGGACTGGAAACAAGCATCCTAGGACCGGTTTCGGGCTTTCAGCCCTCGTCAGCCAGGATAGCTTGATTCCAGTGGCATGGAGAGCACGGGACTCACGTCTGAACATACCCTTCCCACTCGGGGTGACAAATGCAAAAACAACAACTGATGGACAGAATGCAGAACAATGTCATACATTCACCCCAGTACAGAGATCTGGGCCTAAATCCATCGTTTTTGTGCTCACAATGCCATTCCAGTTTGAACCCAGCCATATGCAAATTAGTCTTGACCCTGTGCCCCATGGGAACAGTCCAGCCCGAACTGCCAAGCCAGGTCCTCCCTGGACTGGAAACAAGCATCCTAGGACCGGTTTCGGGCTTTCAGCCCTCGTCAGCCAGGATAGCTTGATTCCAGTGGCATAGAGAGCACGGGACTCACGTCTGAGCATACCCTTCCCACTCGGGGTGACAAATGCATAAACAACAATTGATGGACAGAATGCAGAACAATGTCATACATTCACCCCAGTACAGAGATCTGGGCCTAAATCCATCATTATTTGCTCACCATGCTATTCCAGTTTGAACCCAGCCATATGCAAATCAGTCTTGACCCTGTGCCCCATGGGAACAGTCCAGCCCGAACTGCCAAGCCAGGTCCTCCCTGGACTGGAAACAAGCATCCTAGGACCGGTTTCTGGCTTTTAGCCCTCGTCAGCCAGGATAGCTTGATTCCAGTGGCATGGAGAGCACAGGACTCACGTCTGAGCATACCCTTTCCACTCGGGGTGACAAATGCAAAAATAACAATTGATGGACAGAATGCAGAACAATGTCATACATTCACCCCAGTACAGAGATCTGGGCCTAAATCCATCGTTTTTTTGCTCACCATGCCATTCCAGTTTGAATCCAGCCATATGTAAATCAGTCTTGACCCTGTGCCCCATGGGAACAGTCCAGCCTGAACTGCCAAGCCAGGTCCTCCCTGGACTGGAAACAAGCATCCTAGGACCGGTTTCGGGCTTTCAGCCCTCGTCAGCCAGGATAGCTTGATTCCAGTGGCATGGAGAGCACGGGACTCACGTCTGAGCATACCCTTCCCACTCGGGGTGACAAATGCAAAAACAACAATTGATGGACAGAATGCAGAACAATGTCATACATTCATCCCAGTACAGAGATCTGGGCCTAAATCCATCGTTTTTTTGCTCACCATGCCATTCCAGTTTGAACCCAGCCATATGCAAATCAGTCTTGACCCTGTGCCCCATGGGAACAGTCCAGCCCGAACTGCCAAGCCAGGTCCTCCCTGGACTGGAAACAAGCATCCTAGGACCGGTTTCGGGCTTTCAGCCCTCGTCAGCCAGGATAGCTTGATTCCAGTGGCATGGAGAGCACGGGACTCACGTCTGAGCATACCCTTCCCACTCGGGGTGACAAATGCAAAAACAACAATTGATGGACAGAATGCAGAACAATGTGATACATTCACCCCAGTACAGAGATCTGGGCCTAAATCCATCGTTTTTTTGCTCACCATGCCATTCCAGTTTGAACCCAGCCATATGCAAATCAGTCTTGACCCTGTGCCCCATGGGAACAGTCCAGCCCAAACTGCCAAGCCAGGTCCTCCCTGGACTGGAAACAAGCATCCTATGACCGGTTTCGGGCTTTCAGCCCTCGTCAGCCAGGATAGCTTGATTCCAGTGGCATGGAGAGCACGGGACTCACGTCTGAACATACCCTTCCCACTCGGGGTGACAAATGCAAAAACAACAATTGATGGACAGAATGCAGAACAATGTCATACATTCACCCCAGTACAGAGATCTGGGCCTAAATCCATCGTTTTTTTGCTCACCATGCCATTCCAGTTTGAACCCAGCCATATGCAAATCAGTCTTGACCCTGTGCCCCATGGGAACAGTCCAGCCCGAACTGCCAAGCCAGGTCCTCCCTGGACTGGAAACAAGCATCCTAGGACCGGTTTCGGGCTTTCAGCCCTCGTCAGCCAGGATAGCTTGATTCCAGTGGCATGGAGAGCACGGGACTCACGTCTGAGCATACCCTTCCAACTCGGGGTGAAAAATGCAAAAACAACAATTGATCGACAGAATGCAGAACAATGTCATACATTCACCCCAGTACAGAGATCTGGGCCTAAATCCATCTTTTTTTGCTCACCATGCCATTCCAGTTTGAACCCAGTCATATGCAAATCAGTCTTGACCCTGTGCCCCATGGGAACAGTCCAGCCCGAACTGCCAAGCCAGGTCCTCCCTGGACTGGAAACAAGCATCCTAGGACCGGTTTCGGGCTTTCAGCCCTCGTCAGCCAGGATAGCTTGATTCCAGTGGCATGGAGAGCACGGGACTCACGTCTGAGCATACCCTTCCCACTCGGGGTGACAAATGCAAAAACAACAATTGATGGACAGAATGCAGAACAATGTCATACATTCACCCCAGTACAGAGATCTGGGCCTAAATCCATCATTTTTTTGCTCACCATGCCATTCCAGTTTGAACCCAGCCATATGCAAATCAGTCTTGACCCTGTGCCCCATGGGAACAGTCCAGCCCGAACTGCCAAGCCAGGTCCTCCCTGGACTGGAAACAAGCATCCTAGGACCGGTTTCTGGCTTTCAGCCCTCGTCAGCCAGGATAGCTTGATTCCAGTGGCATGGAGAGCACGGGACTCACGTCTGAGCATACCCTTCCCACTCGGGGTGACAAATGCAAAAACAACAATTGATGTACAGAATGCAGAACAATGTCATACATTCACCCCAGTACAGAGATCTGGGCCTAAATCCATCGTTTTTTTGCTCACCATGCCATTCCAGTTTGAACCCAGCCATATGCAAATCAGTCTTGACCCTGTGCCCCATGGGAACAGTCCAGCCCGAACTGCCTAGCCAGGTCCTCCCTGGACTAGAAACAAGCATCCTAGGACCGGTTTTGGGCTTTCAGCCCTCGTCAGCCAGGATAGCTTGATTCCAGTGGCATGGAGAGCACAGGACTCACGTCTGAGCATACCCTTCCCACTCGGGGTGACAAATGCAAAAACAACAATTGATGGACAGAATGCAGAACAATGTCATATATTCACCCCAGTACAGAGATCTGGGCCTAAATGCATCGTTTTTTTGCTCACCATGCCATTCCAGTTTGAACCCAGCCATATGCAAATCAGTCTTGACCCTGTGCCCCATGGGAACACTCCAGCCCGAACTGCCAAGCCAGGTCCTCCCTGGACTGGAAACAAGCATCCTAGGACCGGTTTCTGGCTTTCAGCCTTCGTCAGCCAGGATAGCTTTATTCCAGTGGCATGGAGAGCACGGGACTCACGTCTGAGCATACCCTTCCCACTCGGGGTGACAAATGCAAAAACAACAATTGATGGACAGAATGCAGAACAATGTCATTCATTCACCCCAGTACAGAGATCTGGGCCTAAATCCATCGTTTTTTTGCTCACCATGCCATTCCAGTTTGAACCCAGCCATATGCAAATCAGTCTTGACCCTGTGCCCCATGGGAACAGTCCAGCCCGAACTGCCAAGCCAGGTCCTCCCTGGACTGGAAACAAGCATCCTAGGACCGGTTTCGGGCTTTCAGCCCTCGTCAGCCAGGATAGCTTGATTCCAGTGGCATGGAGAGCACGGGACTCACGTCTGAGCATACCCTTCCCATTCGGGGTGACAAATGCAAGAACAACAATTGATGGACAGAATGCAGAACAATGTCATACATTCACCCCAGTACAGAGATCTGGGCCTAAATCCATCGTTTTTTTGCTCACCATGCCATTCCAGTTTGAACACAGCCATATGCAAATCAGTCTTGACCCTGTGCCCCATGGGAACAGTCCAGCCCGAACTGCCAAGCCAGGTCCTCCCTGGACTGGAAACATGCATCCTAGGACCGGTTTCGGGCTTTCAGCCCTCGTCAGCCAGGATAGCTTGATTCCAGTGGCATGGAGAGCACGGGACTCACGTCTGAGCATACCCTTCCCACTCGGGGTGACAAATGCAAAAACAACAATTGATGGACAGAATGCAGAACAATGTCATACATTCATCCCAGTACAGAGATCTGGGCCTAAATCCATCGTTTTTTTGCTCACCATGCCATTCCAGTTTGAACCCAGCCATATGCAAATCAGTCTTGACCCTGTGCCCCATGGGAACAGTCCAGCCCAAACTGCCAAGCCAGGTCCTCCCTGGACTGGAAACAAGCATCCTAGGACCGGTTTCGGGCTTTCAGCCCTCGTCAGCCAGGATAGCTTGATTCCAGTGGCATGGAGAGCACGGGACTCACGTCTGAACATACCCTTCCCACTCGGGGTGACAAATGCAAAAACAACAATTGATGGACAGAATGCAGAACAATGTCATACATTCACCCCAGTACAGAGATCTGGGCCTAAATCCATCGTTTTTTTGCTCACCATGCCATTCCAGTTTGAACCCAGCCATATGCAAATCAGTCTTGACCCTGTGCCCCATGGGAACAGTCCAGCCCGAACTGCCAAGCCAGGTCCTCCCTGGACTGGAAACAAGCATCCTAGGACCGGTTTTGGGCTTTCAGCCCTCGTCAGCCAGGATAGCTTGATTCCAGTGGCATGGAGAGCACGGGACTCACGTCTGAGCATACCCTTCCAACTCGGGGTGAAAAATGCAAAAACAACAATTGATCGACAGAATGCAGAACAATGTCATACATTCACCCCAGTACAGAGATCTGGGCCTAAATCCATCTTTTTTTGCTCACCATGCCATTCCAGTTTGAACCCAGTCATATGCAAATCAGTCTTGACCCTGTGCCCCATGGGAACAGTCCAGCCCGAACTGCCAAGCCAGGTCCTCCCTGGACTGGAAACAAGCATCCTAGGACCGGTTTCGGGCTTTCAGCCCTCGTCAGCCAGGATAGCTTGATTCCAGTGGCATGGAGAGCACGGGACTCACGTCTGAGCATACCCTTCCCATTCGGGGTGACAAATGCAAGAACAACAATTGATGGACAGAATGCAGAACAATGTCATACATTCACCCCAGTACAGAGATCTGGGCCTAAATCCATCGTTTTTTTGCTCACCATGCCATTCCAGTTTGAACACAGCCATATGCAAATCAGTCTTGACCCTGTGCCCCATGGGAACAGTCCAGCCCGAACTGCCAAACCAGGTCCTCCCTGGACTGGAAACAAGCATCCTAGGACCGGTTTCGGGCTTTCAGCCCTCGTCAGCCAGGATAGCTTGATTCCAGTGGCATGGAGAGCACGGGACTCACGTCTGAGCATACCCTTCCCACTCGGGGTGACAAATGCAAAAACAACAATTGATGGACAGAATGCAGAACAATGTCATACATTCATCCCAGTACAGAGATCTGGGCCTAAATCCATCGTTTTTTTGCTCACCATGCCATTCCAGTTTGAACCCAGCCATATGCAAATCAGTCTTGACCCTGTGCCCCATGGGAACAGTCCAGCCCGAACTGCCAAGCCAGGTCCTCCCTGGACTGGAAACAAGCATCCTAGGACCGGTTTCGGGCTTTCAGCCCTCGTCAGCCAGGATAGCTTGATTCCAGTGGCATGGAGAGCACGGGACTCACGTCTGAGCATACCCTTCCCACTCGGGGTGACAAATGCAAAAACAACAATTGATGGACAGAATGCAGAACAATGTCATACATTCACCCCAGTACAGAGATCTGGGCCTAAATCCATCGTTTTTTTGCTCACCATGCCATTCCAGTTTGAACCCAGCCATATGCAAATCAGTCTTGACCCTGTGCCCCATGGGAACAGTCCAGCCCAAACTGCCAAGCCAGGTCCTCCCTGGACTGGAAACAAGCATCCTAGGACCGGTTTCGGGCTTTCAGCCCTCGTCAGCCAGGATAGCTTGATTCCAGTGGCATGGAGAGCACGGGACTCACGTCTGAACATACCCTTCCCACTCGGGGTGACAAATGCAAAAACAACAATTGATGGACAGAATGCAGAACAATGTCATACATTCACCCCAGTACAGAGATCTGGGCCTAAATCCATCATTTTTTTGCTCACCATGCCATTCCAGTTTGAACCCAGCCATATGCAAATCAGTCTTGACCCTGTGCCCCATGGGAACAGTCCAGCCCGAACTGCCAAGCCAGGTCCTCCCTGGACTGGAAACAAGCATCCTAGGACCGGTTTCTGGCTTTCAGCCCTCGTCAGCCAGGATAGCTTGATTCCAGTGGCATGGAGAGCACGGGACTCACGTCTGAGCATACCCTTCCCACTCGGGGTGACAAATGCAAGAACAACAATTGATGTACAGAATGCAGAACAATGTCATACATTCACCCCAGTACAGAGATCTGGGCCTAAATCCATCGTTTTTTTGCTCACCATGCCATTCCAGTTTGAACCCAGCCATATGCAAATCAGTCTTGACCCTGTGCCCCATGGGAACAGTCCAGTCCGAACTGCCAAGCCAGGTCCTCCCTGGACTGGAAACAAGCATCCTAGGACCGGTTTTGGGCTTTCAGCCCTCGTCAGCCAGGATAGCTTGATTCCAGTGGCATGGAGAGCACAGGACTCACGTCTGAGCATACCCTTCCCACTCGGGGTGACAAATGCAAAAACAACAATTGATGGACAGAATGCAGAACAATGTCATATATTCACCCCAGTACAGAGATCTGGGCCTAAATGCATCGTTTTTTTGCTCACCATGCCATTCCAGTTTGAACCCAGCCATATGCAAATCAGTCTTGACCCTGTGCCCCATGGGAACACTCCAGCCCGAACTGCCAAGCCAGGTCCTCCCTGGACTGGAAACAAGCATCCTAGGACCGGTTTCTGGCTTTCAGCCTTCGTCAGCCAGGATAGCTTTATTCCAGTGGCATGGAGAGCACGGGACTCACGTCTGAGCATACCCTTCCCACTCGGGGTGACAAATGCAAAAACAACAATTGATGGACAGAATGCAGAACAATGTCATTCATTCACCCCAGTACAGAGATCTGGGCCTAAATCCATCGTTTTTTTGCTCACCATGCCATTCCAGTTTGAACCCAGCCATATGCAAATCAGTCTTGACCCTGTGCCCCATGGGAACAGTCCAGCCCGAACTGCCAAGCCAGGTCCTCCCTGGACTGGAAACAAGCATCCTAGGACCGGTTTCGGGCTTTCAGCCCTCGTCAGCCAGGATAGCTTGATTCCAGTGGCATGGAGAGCACGGGACTCACGTCTGAGCATACCCTTCCCATTCGGGGTGACAAATGCAAGAACAACAATTGATGGACAGAATGCAGAACAATGTCATACATTCACCCCAGTACAGAGATCTGGGCCTAAATCCATCGTTTTTTTGCTCACCATGCCATTCCAGTTTGAACCCAGCCATATGCAAATCAGTCTTGACCCTGTGCCCCATGGGAACAGTCCAGCCCGAACTGCCAAGCCAGGTCCTCCCTGGACTGGAAATAAGCATCCTAGGACCGGTTTCGGGCTTTCAGCCCTCGTCAGCTAGGATAGCTTGATTCCAGTGGCATGGAGAGCACGGGACTCACGTCTGAGCATACCCTTCCCACTCGGGGTGACAAATGCAAAAACAACAATTGATGGTTAGAATGCAGAACAATGTCATACATTCACCCCAGTACAGAGATCTGGGTCTAAATCCATCATTTTTTTGCTCACCATGCCATTCCAGTTTGAACCCAGCCATATGCAAATCAGTCTTGACCCTGTGCCCCATGGGAACAGTCCAGCCCGAACTGCCAAGCCAGGTCCTCCCTGGACTGGAAACAAGCATCCTAGGACCGGTTTCGGGCTTTCAGCCCTCGTCAGCCAGGATAGCTTGATTCCAGTGGCATGGAGAGCACGGGACTCACGTCTGAGCATACCCTTCCCACTCGGGGTGACAAATGCAAAAACAACAATTGATGGACAGAATGCCGAACAATGTCATACATTCACCCCAGTACAGAGATCTGGGCCTAAATCCATCGTTTTTTTGCTCACTATGCCATTCCAGTTTGAACCCAGCCATATGCAAATCAGTCTTGACCCTGTGCCCCATGGGAACAGTCCAGCCCGAACTGCCAAGCCAGGTCCTCCCTGGACTGGAAACAAGCATCCTAGGACCGGTTTCGGGCTTTCAGCCCTCGTCAGCCAGGATAGCTTGATTCCAGTGGCATGGAGAGCACGGGACTCACGTCTGAGCATACCCTTCCCACTCGGGGTGACAAATGCAAGAACAACAATTGATGGACAGAATGGAGAACAATGTCATACATTCACCCCAGTACAGAGATCTGGGCCTAAATCCATCGTTTTTTTGCTCACCATGCCATTCCAGTATGAACCCAGCCATATGCAAATCAGTCTTGACCCTGTGCCCCATGGGAACAGTCCAGCCCGAACTGCCAAGCCAGGTCCTCCGTGGACTGGAAACAAGCATCCTAGGACCGGTTTCGGGCTTTCAGCCCTCGTCAGCCAGGATAGCTTGATTCCAGTGGCATGGAGAGCACGGGACTCACGTCTGAACATACCCTTCCCACTCGGGGTGACAAATGCAAAAACAACAACTGATGGACAGAATGCAGAACAATGTCATACATTCACCCCAGTACAGAGATCTGGGCCTAAATCCATCGTTTTTGTGCTCACAATGCCATTCCAGTTTGAACCCAGCCATATGCAAATCAGTCTTGACCCTGTGCCCCATGGGAACAGTCCAGCCCGAACTGCCAAGCCAGGTCCTCCCTGGACTGGAAACAAGCATCCTAGGACCGGTTTCGGGCTTTCAGCCCTCGTCAGCCAGGATAGCTTGATTCCAATGGCATGGAGAGCACGGGACTCACGTCTGAGCATACCCTTCCCACTCGGGGTGACAAATGCATAAACAACAATTGATGGACAGAATGCAGAACAATGTCATACATTCACCCCAGTACAGAGATCTGGGCCTAAATCCATCATTTTTTTGCTCACCATGCTATTCCAGTTTGAACCCAGCCATATGCAAATCAGTCTTGACCCTGTGCCCCATGGGAACAGTCCAGCCCGAACTGCCAAGCCAGGTCCTCCCTGGACTGGAAACAAGCATCCTAGGACCGGTTTCTGGCTTTTAGCCCTCGTCAGCCAGGATAGCTTGATTTCAGTGGCATGGAGAGCACAGGACTCACGTCTGAGCATACCCTTTCCACTCGGGGTGACAAATGCAAAAATAACAATTGATGGACAGAATGCAGAACAATGTCATACATTCACCCCAGTACAGAGATCTGGGCCTAAATCCATCGTTTTTTTGCTCACCATGCCATTCCAGTTTGAATCCAGCCATATGTAAATCAGTCTTGACCCTGTGCCCCATGGGAACAGTCCAGCCTGAACTGCCAAGCCAGGTCCTCCCTGGACTGGAAACAAGCATCCTAGGACCGGTTTCGGGCTTTCAGCCCTCGTCAGCCAGGATAGCTTGATTCCAGTGGCATGGAGAGCACGGGACTCACGTCTGAGCATACCCTTCCCACTCGGGGTGACAAATGCAAAAACAACAATTGATGGACAGAATGCAGAACAATGTCATACATTCATCCCAGTACAGAGATCTGGGCCTAAATCCATCGTTTTTTTGCTCACCATGCCATTCCAGTTTGAACCCAGCCATATGCAAATCAGTCTTGACCCTGTGCCCCATGGGAACAGTCCAGCCCGAACTGCCAAGCCAGGTCCTCCCTGGACTGGAAACAAGCATCCTAGGACCGGTTTCGGGCTTTCAGCCCTCGTCAGCCAGGATAGCTTGATTCCAGTGGCATGGAGAGCACGGGACTCACGTCTGAGCATACCCTTCCCACTCGGGGTGACAAATGCAAAAACAACAATTGATGGACAGAATGCAGAACAATGTCATACATTCACCCCAGTACAGAGATCTGGGCCTAAATCCATCGTTTTTTTGCTCACCATGCCATTCCAGTTTGAACCCAGCCATATGCAAATCAGTCTTGACCCTGTGCCCCATGGGAACAGTCCAGCCCAAACTGCCAAGCCAGGTCCTCCCTGGACTGGAAACAAGCATCCTAGGACCGGTTTCGGGCTTTCAGCCCTCGTCAGCCAGGATAGCTTGATTCCAGTGGCATGGAGAGCACGGGACTCACGTCTGAACATACCCTTCCCACTCGGGGTGACAAATGCAAAAACAACAATTGATGGACAGAATGCAGAACAATGTCATACATTCACCCCAGTACAGAGATCTGGGCCTAAATCCATCGTTTTTTTGCTCACCATGCTATTCCAGTTTGAACCCAGCCATATGCAAATCAGTCTTGACCCTGTGCCCCATGGGAACAGTCCAGCCCGAACTGCCAAGCCAGGTCCTCCCTGGACTGGAAACAAGCATCCTAGGACCGGTTTCGGGCTTTCAGCCCTCGTCAGCCAGGATAGCTTGATTCCAGTGGCATGGAGAGCACGGGACTCACGTCTGAGCATACCCTTCCCACTCGGGGTGACAAATGCAAAAACAACAATTGATGGACAGAATGCTGAACAATGTCATTCATTCACCCCAGTACAGAGATCTGGGCCTAAAACCATCGTTTTTTTGCTCACCATGCCATTCGAGTTTGAACCCAGCCATATGCAAATCAGTCATGACCCTGTGCCCCATGGGAACAGTCCAGCCCGAACTGCCAAGCCAGGTCCTCCCTGGACTGGAAACAAGCATCCTAGGACCGGTTTCGGGCTTTCAGCCCTCGTCAGCCAGGATAGCTTGATTCCAGTGGCATGGAGAGCACGGGACTCACGTCTGAGCATACCCTTCCCACTCGGGGTGACAAATGCAAAAACAACAATTGATGGACAGAATGCAGAACAATGTCATACATTCACCCCAGTACAGAGATCTGGGCCTAAATCCATCGTTTTTTTGCTCACCATGCCATTCCAGTTTGAACCCAGCCATATGCAAATCAGTCTTGACCCTGTGCCCCATGGGAACAGTCCAGCCCAAACTGCCAAGCCAGGTCCTCCCTGGACTGGAAACAAGCATCCTAGGACCGGTTTCGGGCTTTCAGCCCTCGTCAGCCAGGATAGCTTGATTCCAGTGGCATGGAGAGCACGGGACTCACGTCTGAACATACCCTTCCCACTCGGGGTGACAAATGCAAAAACAACAATTGATGGAGAGAATGCAGAACAATGTCATACATTCACCCCAGTACAGAGATCTGGGCCTAAATCCATCGTTTTTTTGCTCACCATGCCATTCCAGTTTGAACCCAGCCATATGCAAATCAGTCTTGACCCTGTGCCGCATGGGAACAGTCCAGCCCGAACTGCCAAGCCAGATCCTCCTGGACTGGAAACAAGCATCCTAGGACCGGTTTCTGGCTTTCAGCCCTCGTCAGCCAGGATAGCTTGATTCCAGTGGCATGGAGAGCACAGGACTCACGTCTGAGCATACCCTTCCCACTCGGGGTGACAAATGCAAAAACAACAATTGATGGACAGAATGCAGAACAATGTCATACATTCACCCCAGTACAGAGATCTGGGCCTAAATCCATCGTTTTTTTGCTCACCATGCCATTCCAGTTTGAACCCAGCCATATGCAAATCAGTCTTGACCCTGTGCCCCATGGGAACAGTCCAGCCCGAACTGCCAAGCCAGGTCCTCCCTGGACTGGAAACAAGCATCCTAGGACCGGTTTCGGGCTTTCAGCCCTCGTCAGCCAGGATAGCTTGATTCCAGTGGCATGGAGAGCACGGGACTCACGTCTGAGCATACCCTTCCCACTCGGGGTGACAAATGCAAAAACAACAATTGATGGACAGAATGCAGAACAATGTCATACATTCACCCCAGTACAGAGATCTGGGCCTAAATCCATCGTTTTTTTGCTCACCATGCCATTCCAGTTTGAACCCAGCCATATGCAAATCAGTCTTGACCCTGTGCCCCATGGGAACAGTCCAGCCCGAACTGCCAAGCCAGGTCCTCCCTGGACTGGAAACAAGCATCCTAGGACCGGTTTCGGGCTTTCAGCCCTCGTCAGCCAGGATAGCTTGATTCCAGTGGCATGGAGAGCACGGGACTCACGTCTGAGCATACACTTCCCACTCGGGGTGACAAATGCAAAAACAACAATTGATGGACAGAATGCAGAACAATGTCATACATTCACCCCAGTACAGAGATCTGGGCCTAAATCCATCATTTTTTTGCTCACCATGCCATTCCAGTTTGAACCCAGCCATATGCAAATCAGTCTTGACCCTGTGCCCCATGGGAACAGTCCAGCCCGAACTGCCAAGCCAGGTCCTCCCTGGACTGGAAACAAGCATCCTAGGACCGGTTTCTGGCTTTCAGCCCTCGTCAGCCAGGATAGCTTGATTCCAGTGGCATGGAGAGCACGGGATTCACGTCTGAGCATACCCTTCCCACTCGGGTTGACAAATGCAAAAACAACAATTGATGGACAGAATGCAGAACAATGTCATACATTCACCCCAGTACAGAGATCTGGGCCTAAATCCATCGTTTTTTTGCTCACCATGCCATTCCAGTTTGAACCCAGCCATATGCAAATCAGTCTTGACTCTGTGCCCCATGGGAACAGTCCAGCCCGAACTGCCAAGCCAGGTCCTCCCTGGACTGGAAACAAGCATCCTAGGACCGGTTTCGGGCTTTCAGCCCTCGTCAGCCAGGATAGCTTGATTCCAGTGGCATGGAGAGCACGGGACTCACGTCTGAGCATACACTTCCCACTCGGGGTGACAAATGCAAAAACAACAATTGATGGACAGAATGCAGAACAATGTCATACATTCACCCCAGTACAGAGATCTGGGCCTAAATCCATCATTTTTTTGCTCACCATGCCATTCCAGTTTGAACCCAGCCATATGCAAATCAGTCTTGACCCTGTGCCCCATGGGAACAGTCCAGCCCAAACTGCCAAGCCAGGTCCTCCCTGGACTGGAAACAAGCATCCTAGGACCTGTTTCGGGCTTTCAGCCCTCGTCAGCCAGGATAGCTTGATTCCAGTGGCATGGAGAGCACGGGACTCACGTCTGAGCATACCCTTCCCACTCGGGGTGACAAATGCAAAAACAACAATTGATGGACAGAATGCAGAACAATGTCATACATTCACCCCAGTACAGAGATCTGGGCCTAAATCCATCGTTTTTTTGCTCACCATGCCATTCCAGTTTGAACCCAGCCATATGCAAATCAGTCATGACCCTGTGCCCCATGGGAACAGTCCAGCCCGAACTGCCAAGTCAGGTCCTCCCTGGACTGGAAACAAGCATCCTAGGACCGGTTTTGGGCTTTCAGCCCTCGTCAGCCAGGATAGCTTGATTCCAGTAGCATGGAGAGCACGGGACTCACGTCTGAGCATACCCTTCCCACTCGGGGTGACAAATGCAAAAACAACAATTGATGGACAGAATGCAGAACAATGTCATACATTCACCCCAGTACAGAGATCTGGGCCTAAATCCATCGTTTTTTTGCTCACCATGCCATTCCAGTTTGAACCCAGCCATATGCAAATCAGTCTTGACCCTGTGCCCCATGGGAACAGTCCAGCCCAAACTGCCAAGCCAGGTCCTCCCTGGACTGGAAACAAGCATCCTAGGACCGGTTTTGGGCTTTCAGCCCTCGTCAGCCAGGATAGCTTGATTCCAGTGGCATGGAGAGCACGGGACTCACGTCTGAACATACCCTTCCCACTCGGGGTGACAAATGCAAAAACAACAATTGATGGACAGAATGCAGAACAATGTCATACATTCACCCCAGTACAGAGATCTGGGCCTAAATCCATCGTTTTTTTGCTCACCATGCCATTCCAGTTTGAACCCAGCCATATGCAAATCAGTCTTGACCCTGTGCCCCATGGGAACAGTCCAGCCCGAACTGCCAAGCCAGGTCCTCCCTGGACTGGAAACAAGCATCCTAGGACCGGTTTCTGGCTTTCAGCCCTCGTCAGCCAGGATAGCTTGATTCCAGTGGCATGGAGAGCACGGGACTCACGTCTGAGCATACCCTTCCCACTCGGGGTGACAAATGCAAAAACAACAATTGATGGACAGAATGCAGAACAATGTCATACATTCACCCCAGTACAGAGATCTGGGCCTAAATCCATCATTTTTTTGCTCACCATGCCATTCCAGTTTGAACCCAGCCATATGCAAATCAGTCTTGACCCTGTGCCCCATGGGAACAGTCCAGCCCGAACTGCCAAGCCAAGTCCTCCCTGGACTGGAAACAAGCATCCTAGGAGCGGTTTCTGGCTTTCAGCCCTCGTCAGCCAGGATAGCTTGATTCCAGTGGCATGGAGAGCACGGGATTCACGTCTGAGCATACCCTTCCCACTCGGGGTGACAAATGCAAAAACAACAATTGATGGACAGAATGCAGAACAATGTCATACATTCACCCCAGTACAGAGATCTGGGCCTAAATCCATCGTTTTTTTGATCACCATGCCATTCCAGTTTGAACCCAGCCATATGCAAATCAGTCATGACCCTGTGCGCCATGGGAACAGTCCAGCCCGAACTGCCAAGCCAGGTCCTCCCTGGACTGGAAACAAGCATCCTAGGACCGGTTTCGGGCTTTCAGCCCTCGTCAGCCAGGATAGCTTGATTCCAGTGGCATGGAGAGCACGGGACTCACGTCTGAGCATAACCTTCCCACTCGGGGTGACAAATGCAAAAACAACAATTGATGGACAGAATGCAGAACAATGTCATACATTCACCCCAGTACAGAGATCTGGGCCTAAATCCATCGTTTTTTTGCTCACCATGCCATTCCAGTTTGAACCCAGCCATATGCAAATCAGTCTTGACCCTGTGCCCCATGGGAACAGTCCAGCCCAAACTGCCAAGCCAGGTCCTCCCTGGACTGGAAACAAGCATCCTAGGACCTGTTTCGGGCTTTCAGCCCTCGTCAGCCAGGATAGCTTGATTCCAGTGGCATGGAGAGCACGGGACTCACGTCTGAGCATACCCTTCCCACTCGGGGTGACAAATGCAAAAACAACAATTGATGGACAGAATGCAGAACAATGTCATACATTCACCCCAGTACAGAGATCTGGGCCTAAATCCATCGTTTTTTTGCTCACCATGCCATTCCAGTTTGAACCCAGCCATATGCAAATCAGTCATGACCCTGTGCCCCATGGGAACAGTCCAGCCCGAACTGCCAAGTCAGGTCCTCCCTGGACTGGAAACAAGCATCCTAGGACCGGTTTTGGGCTTTCAGCCCTCGTCAGCCAGGATAGCTTGATTCCAGTAGCATGGAGAGCACGGGACTCACGTCTGAGCATACCCTTCCCACTCGGGGTGACAAATGCAAAAACAACAATTGATGGACAGAATGCAGAACAATGTCATACATTCACCCCAGTACAGAGATCTGGGCCTAAATCCATCGTTTTTTTGCTCACCATGCCATTCCAGTTTGAACCCAGCCATATGCAAATCAGTCTTGACCCTGTGCCCCATGGGAACAGTCCAGCCCGAACTGCCAAGCCAGGTCCTCCCTGGACTGGAAACAAGCATCTTAGGACCGGTTTCTGGATTTCAGCCCTCGTCAGCCAGGATAGCTTGATTCCAGTGGCATGGAGAGCACGGGACTCACGTCTGAGCATACCCTTCCCACTCGGGGTGACAAATGCAAAAACAACAATTGATGGACAGAATGCAGAACAATGTCATACATTCACCCCAGTACAGAGATCTGGGCCTAAATCCATCATTTTTTTGCTCACCATGCCATTCCAGTTTGAACCCAGCCATATGCAAATCAGTCTTGACCCTGTGCCCCATGGGAACAGTCCAGCCCGAACTGCCAAGCCAGGTCCTCCCTGGACTGGAAACAAGCATCCTAGGACCGGTTTCTGGCTTTCAGCCCTCGTCAGCCAGGATAGCTTGATTCCAGTGGCATGGAGAGCACGGGACTCACGTCTGAGCATACCCTTCCCACTCGGGGTGACAAATGCAAAAACAACAATTGATGGACAGAATGCAGAACAATGTCATACATTCACCCCAGTACAGAGATCTGGGACTAAATCCATCGTTTTTTTGCTCACCATGCCATTCTAGTTTGAACCCAGCCATATGCAAATCAGTCTTGACCCTGTGCCCCATGGGAACAGTCCAGCCCAAACTGCCAAGCCAGGTCCTCCCTGGACTGGAAACAAGCATCCTAGGACCGGTTTCGGGCTTTCAGCCCTCGTCAGCCAGGATAGCTTGATTCCAGTGGCATGGAGAGCACGGGACTCACGTCTGAACATACCCTTCCCACTCGGGGTGACAAATGCAAAAACAACAATTGATGGACAGAATGCAGAACAATGTCATTTATTCACCCCAGTACAGAGATCTGGGCCTAAATCCATCGTTTTTTTGCTCACCATACCATTCCAGTTTGAACCCAGCCATATGCAAATCAGTCTTGACCCTGTGCCCCATGGGAACAGTCCAGCCCGAACTGCCAAGTCAGGTCCTCCCTGGACTGGAAACAAGCATCCTAGGACCGGTTTCGGGCTTTCAGCCCTCATCAGCCAGGATAGCTTGATTCCAGTGGCATGGAGAGCACGGGACTCACGTCTGAGCATACCCTTCCCACTCGGGGTGACAAATGCATAAACAACAATTGATGGACAGAATGCAGAACAATGTCATACATTCACCCCAGTACAGAGATCTGGGCCTAAATCCATCATTTTTTTGCTCACCATGCCATTCCAGTTTGAACCCAGCAATATGCAAATCAGTCTTGACCCTGTGCCCCATGGGAACAGTCTAGCCCGAACTGCCAAGCCAGGTCCTCCCTGGACTGGAAACAAGCATCCTAGGACCGGTTTCTGGCTTTCAGCCCTCGTCAGCCAGGATAGCTTGATTCCAGTGGCATGGAGAGCACAGGACTCACGTCTGAGCATACCCTTCCCACTCGGGGTGACAAATGCAAAAACAACAATTGATGGACAGAATGCAGAACAATGTCATACATTCACCCCAGTACAGAGATCTGGGCCTAAATCCATCGTTTTTTTGCTCACCATGCCATTCCAGTTTGAACCCAGCCATATGCAAATCAGTCTTGACCCTGTGCCCCATGGGAACAGTCCAGCCCGAACTGCCAAGCCAGGTCCTCCCTGGACTGGAAACAAGCATCCTAGGACCAGTTTTGGGCTTTCAGCCCTCGTCAGCCAGGTTAGCTTGATTCCAGTGGCATGGAGAGCACGGGACTCACGTCTGAGCATACCCTTCCCACTCGGGGTGACAAATGCATAAACAACAATTGATGGACAGAATGCAGAACAATGTCATACATTCACCCCAGTACAGAGATCTGGGCCTAAATCCATCATTTTTTTGCTCACCATGCTATTCCAGTTTGAACCCAGCCATATGCAAATCAGTCTTGACCCTGTGCCCCATGGGAACAGTCCAGCCCGAACTGCCAAGCCAGGTCCTCCCTGGACTGGAAACAAGCATCCTAGGACCGGTTTCTGGCTTTTAGCCCTCGTCAGCCAGGATAGCTTGATTCCAGTGGCATGGAGAGCACAGGACTCACGTCTGAGCATACCCTTCCCACTCGGGGTGACAAATGCATAAACAACAATTGATGGACAGAATGCAGAACAATGTCATACATTCACCCCAGTACAGAGATCTGGGCCTAAATCCATCGTTTTTTTGCTCACCATGCCATTCCAGTTTGAACCCAGCCATATGCAAATCAGTCTTGACCCTGTGCCCCATGGGAACAGTCCAGCCCGAACTGCCAAGCCAGGTCCTCCCTGGACTGGAAACAAGCATCCTAGGACCGGTTTCGGGCTTTCAGCCCTCGTCAGCCAGGATAGCTTGATTCCAGTGGCATGGAGAGCACGGGACTCACGTCTGAGCATACCCTTCCCACTCGGGGTGACAAATGCAAAAACAACAATTGATGGACAGAATGCAGAACAATGTCATACATTCACCCCAGTACAGAGATCTGGACCTAAATCCATCATTTTTTTGCTCACCATGCCATTCCAGTTTGAACCCAGCCATATGCAAATCAGTCTTGACCCTGTGCCCCATGGGAACAGTCCAGCCCGAACTGCCAAGCCAGGTCCTCCCTGGACTGGAAACAAGCATCCTAGTACCGGTTTCTGGCTTACAGCCCTCGTCAGCCAGGATAGCTTGATTCCAGTGGCATGGAGAGCACGGGACTCACGTCTGAGCATACCCTTCCCACTCGGGGTGACAAATGCAAAAACAACAATTGATGGACAGAATGCAGAACAATGTCATACATTCACCCCAGTACAGAGATCTGGGCCTAAATCCATCGTTTATTTGCTCACCATGCCATTCCAGTTTGAACCCAGCCATATGCAAATCAGTCTTGACCCTGTGCCCCATGGGAACAGTCCAGCCCGAACTGCCAAGCCAGGTCCTCCCTGGACTGGAAACAAGCATCCTAGGACCGGTTTCTGGCTTTTAGCCCTCGTCAGCCAGGATAGCTTGATTCCAGTGGCATGGAGAGCACAGGACTCACGTCTGAGCATACCCTTCCCACTCGGGGTGACAAATGCATAAACAACAATTGATGGACAGAATGCAGAACAATGTCATACATTCACCCCAGTACAGAGATCTGGGCCTAAATCCATCGTTTTTTTGCTCACCATGCCATTCCAGTTTGAACCCAGCCATATGCAAATCAGTCTTGACCCTGTGCCCCATGGGAACAGTCCAGCCCGAACTGCCAAGCCAGGTCCTCCCTGGACTGGAAACAAGCATCCTAGGACCGGTTTCGGGCTTTCAGCCCTCGTCAGCCAGGATAGCTTGATTCCAGTGGCATGGAGAGCACGGGACTCACGTCTGAGCATACCCTTCCCACTCGGGGTGACAAATGCAAAAACAACAATTGATGGACAGAATGCAGAACAATGTCATACATTCACCCCAGTACAGAGATCTGGACCTAAATCCATCATTTTTTTGCTCACCATGCCATTCCAGTTTGAACCCAGCCATATGCAAATCAGTCTTGACCCTGTGCCCCATGGGAACAGTCCAGCCCGAACTGCCAAGCCAGGTCCTCCCTGGACTGGAAACAAGCATCCTAGTACCGGTTTCTGGCTTTCAGCCCTCGTCAGCCAGGATAGCTTGATTCCAGTGGCATGGAGAGCACGGGATTCACGTCTGAGCATACCCTTCCCACTCGGGGTGACAAATGCAAAAACAACAATTGATGGACAGAATGCAGAACAATGTCATACATTCACCCCAGTACAGAGATCTGGGCCTAAATCCATCGTTTTTTTGCTCACCATGCCATTCCAGTTTGAACCCAGCCATATGCAAATCAGTCTTGACCCTCTGCCCCATGGGAACAGTCCAGCCCGAACTGCCAAGCCAGGTCCTCCGTGGACTGGAAACAAGCATCCTAGGACCTGTTTCGGGCTTTCAGCCCTCGTCAGCCAGGATAGCTTGATTCCAGTGGCATGGAGAGCACGGGACTCACGTCTGAGCATACCCTTCCCACTCGGGGTGACAAATGCAAAACAACAATTGATGGACAGAATGCAGAACAATGTCATACATTCACCCCAGTACAGAGATCTGGGCCTAAATCCATCGTTTTTTTGCTCACCATGCCAATCCAGTTTGAACCCAGCCATATGCAAATCAGTCTTGACCCTGTGCCCCATGGGAACAGTCCAGCCCGAACTGCCAAGCCAGGTCCTCCCTGGACTGGAAACAAGCATCCTAGGACCGGTTTTGGGCTTTCAGCCCTCGTCAGCCAGGATAGCTTGATTCCAGTGGCATGGAGAGCACGGGACTCACGTCTGAGCATACCCTTCCCACTCGGGGTGACAAATGCAAAAACAACAATTGATGGACAGAATGCAGAACAATGTCATACATTCACCCCAGTACAGAGATCTGGGCCTAAATGCATCGTTTTTTTGCTCACCATGCCATTCCAGTTTGAACCCAGCCATATGCAAATCAGTCTTGACCCTGTGCCCCATGGGAACAGTCCAGCCTGAACTGCCAAGCCAGGTCCTCCCTGGACTGGGAACAAGCGTCCTAGGACCGGTTTCGGGCTTTCAGCCCTCGTCAGCCTGGATAGCTTGATTCCAGTGGCATGGAGAGCACGGGACTCACGTCTGAGCATACCCTTCCCACTCGGGGTGACAAATGCAAAAACAACAATTGATGGACAGAATGCAGAACAATATCATACATTCACCCCAGTACAGAGATCTGGGCCTAAATCCATCGTTTTTTTGCTCACCATGCCATTCCAGTTTGAACCCAGCCATATGCAAATCAGTCTTGACCCTGTGCCCCATGGGAACAGTCCAGCCCGAACTGCCAAGCCAGGTCCTCCCTGGACTGGAAACAAGCATCCTAGGACCAGTTTCGGGCTTTCAGCCCTCGTCAGCCAGGATAGCTTGATTCCAGTGGCATGGAGAGCACGGGACTCACGTCTGAGCATACCCTTCCCACTCGGGGTGACAAATGCAAAAACAACAATTGATGGACAGAATGCAGAACAATGTCATACATTCACCCCAGTACAGAGAACTGGGCCTAAATCCATCGTTTTTTTGCTCACCATGCCATTCCAGTTTGAACCCAGCCATATGCAAATCAGTCTTGACCCTGTGCCCCATGGGAACAGTCCAGCCCGAACTGCCAAGCCAGGTCCTCCCTGGACTGGAAACAAGCATCCTAGGACCGGTTTTGGGCTTTCAGCCCTCGTCAGCCAGGATAGCTTGATTCCAGTGGCATGGAGAGCACGGGACTCACGTCTGAGCATACCCTTCCCACTCGGGGTGACAAATGCAAAAACAACAATTGATGGACAGAATGCAGAACAATGTCATACATTCACCCCAGTACAGAGATCTGGGCCTAAATCCATCGTTTTTTTGCTCACCATGCCATTCCAGTTTGAACCCAGCCATATGCAAATCAGTCTTGACCCTGTGCCCCATGGGAACAGTCCAGCCCGAACTGCCAAGCCAGGTCCTCCCTGGACTGGAAACAAGCATCCTAGGACCGGTTTCGGGCTTTCAGCCCTCGTCAGCCAGGATAGCTTGATTCCAGTGGCATGGAGAGCACGGGACTCACGTCTGAGCATACCCTTCCCACTCGGGGTGACAAATGCAAAAACAACAATTGATGGACAGAATGCAGAACAATGTCATACATTCACACCAGTACAGAGATCTGGGCCTAAATCCATCGTTTTTTTGCTCACCATGCTATTCCAGTTTAAACCCAGCCATATGCAAATCAGTCTTGACCTTGTGCCCCATGGGAACAGTCCAGCCCAAACTGCCAAGCCAGGTCCTCCCTGGACTGGAAACAAGCATCCTAGGACCGGTTTCGGGCTTTCAGCCCTCGTCAGCCAGGATAGCTTGATTCCAGTGGCATGGAGAGCACGGGACTCACGTCTGAGCATACCCTTCCCACTCGGGGTGACAAATGCAAAAACAACAATTGATGGACAGAATGCAGAACAATGTCATTCATTCACCCCAGTACAGAGATCTGGGCCTAAATCCATCGTTTTTTTGCTCACCATGCCATTCCAGTTTGAACCCAGCCATATGCAAATCAGTCATGACCCTGTGCCCCATGGGAACAGTCCAGCCCGAACTGCCAAGCCAGGTCCTCCCTGGACTGGAAACAAGCAACCTAGGACCGGTTTCGGGCTTTCAGCCCTCGTCAGCCAGGATAGCTTGATTCCAGTGGCATGGAGAGCACGGGACTCACGTCTGAGCATACCCTTCCCACTCGGGGTGACAAATGCAAAAACAATTGATGGACAGAATGCAGAACAATGTCATACATTCACCCCAGTACAGAGATCTGGGCCTAAATCCATCGTTTTTTTGCTCACCATGCCATTCCAGTTTGAACCCAGCCATACGCAAATCAGTCTTGACCCTGTAACCCATGGGAACAGTCCAGCCCAAACTGCCAAGCCAGGTCCTCCCTGGACTGGAAACAAGCATCCTAGGACCGGTTTCGGGCTTTCAGCCCTCGTCAGCCAGGATAGCTTGATTGCAGTGGCATGGAGAGCACGGGACTCACGTCTGAACATACCCTTCCCACTCGGGGTGACAAATGCAAAAACAACAATTGATGGACAGAATGCAGAACAATGTCATACATTCACCCCAGTACAGAGATCTGGGCCTAAATCCATCGTTTTTTTGCTCACCATGCCATTCCAGTTTGAACCCAGCCATATGCAAATCAGTCTTGACCCTGTGCCCCATGGGAACAGTCCAGCCCGAACTGCTAAGCCAGGTCCTCCCTGGACTGGAAACAAGCATCCTAGGACCGGTTTCGGGCTTTCAGCCCTCGTCAGCCAGGATAGCTTGATTCCAGTGGCATGGAGAGCACGGGACTCACGTCTGAGCATACCCTTCCCACTCGGGGTGACAAATGCAAAAACAACAATTGATGGACAGAATGCAGAACAATGTCATACATTCACACCAGTACAGAGATCTGGGCCTAAATCCATCGTTTTTTTGCTCACCATGCTATTCCAGTTTGAACCCAGCCATATGCAAATCAGTCTTGACCCTGTGCCCCATGGGAACAGTCCAGCCCAAACTGCCAAGCCAGGTCCTCCCTGGACTGGAAACAAGCGTCCTAGGACCGGTTTCGGGCTTTCAGCCCTCGTCAGCCTGGATAGCTTGATTCCAGTGGCATGGAGAGCACGGGACTCACGTATGAGCATACCCTTCCCATTCGGGGTGACAAATGCAAAAACAACAATTGATGGACAGAATGCAGAACAATATCATACATTCACCCCAGTACAGAGATCTGGGCCTAAATCCATAGTTTTTTTGCTCACCATGCCATTCCAGTTTGAACCCAGCCATATGCAAATCAGTCTTGACCCTGTGCCCCATGGGAACAGTCCAGCCCGAACTGCCAAGCCAGGTCCTCCCTGGACTGGAAACAAGCATCCTAGGACCGGTTTTGGGCTTTCAGCCCTCGTCAGCCAGGATAGCTTGATTCCAGTGGCATGGAGAGCACGGGACTCACATCTGAGCATACCCTTCCCACTCGGGGTGACAAATGCAAAAACAACAATTGATGGACAGAATGCAGAACAATGTCATACATTCACCCCAGTACAGAGATCTGGGCCTAAATCCATCGTTTTTTTGCTCACCATGCCATTCCAGTTTGAACCCAGCCATATGCAAATCAGTCTTGACCCTGTGCCCCATGGGAACAGTCCAGCCCGAACTGCCAAGCCAGGTCCTCCCTGGACTGGAAACAAGCATCCTAGGACCGGTTTCGGGCTTTCAGCCCTCGTCAGCCAGGATAGCTTGATTCCAGTGGCATGGAGAGCACGGGACTCACGTCTGAGCATACCCTTCCCACTCGGGGTGACAAATGCAAAAACAACAATTGATGGACAGAATGCAGAACAATGTCATACATTCACACCAGTACAGAGATCTGGGCCTAAATCCATCGTTTTTTTGCTCACCATGCTATTCCAGTTTGAACCCAGCCATATGCAAATCAGTCTTGACCCTGTGCCCCATGGGAACAGTCCAGCCCAAACTGCCAAGCCAGGTCCTCCCTGGACAGGAAACAAGCATCCTAGGACCGGTTTCGGGCTTTCAGCCCTCGTCAGCCAGGATAGCTTGATTCCAGTGGCATGGAGAGCACGGGACTCACGTCTGAGCATACCCTTCCCACTCGGGGTGACAAATGCAAAAACAACAATTGATGGACAGAATGCAGAACAATGTCATTCATTCACCCCAGTACAGAGATCTGGGCCTAAATCCATCGTTTTTTTGCTCACCATGCCATTCCAGTTTGAACCCAGCCATATGCAAATCAGTCATGACCCTGTGCCCCATGGGAACAGTCCAGCCCGAACTGCCAAGCCAGGTCCTCCCTGGACTGGAAACAAGCAACCTAGGACCGGTTTCGGGCTTTCAGCCCTCGTCAGCCAGGATAGCTTGATTCCAGTGGCATGGAGAGCACGGGACTCACGTCTGAGCATACCCTTCCCACTCGGGGTGACAAATGCAAAAACAATTGATGGACAGAATGCAGAACAATGTCATACATTCACCCCAGTACAGAGATCTGGGCCTAAATCCATCGTTTTTTTGCTCACCATGCCATTCCAGTTTGAACCCAGCCATATGCAAATCAGTCTTGACCCTGTAACCCATGGGAACAGTCCAGCCCAAACTGCCAAGCCAGGTCCTCCCTGGACTGGAAACAAGCATCCTAGGACCGGTTTCGGGCTTTCAGCCCTCGTCAGCCAGGATAGCTTGATTGCAGTGGCATGGAGAGCACGGGACTCACGTCTGAACATACCCTTCCCACTCGGGGTGACAAATGCAAAAACAACAATTGATGGACAGAATGCAGAACAATGTCATACATTCACCCCAGTACAGAGATCTGGGCCTAAATCCATCGTTTTTTTGCTCACCATGCCATTCCAGTTTGAACCCAGCCATATGCAAATCAGTCTTGACCCTGTGCCCCATGGGAACAGTCCAGCCCGAACTGCTAAGCCAGGCCCTCCCTGGACTGGAAACAAGCATCCTAGGACCGGTTTCGGGCTTTCAGCCCTCGTCAGCCAGGATAGCTTGATTCCAGTGGCATGGAGAGCACGGGACTCACGTCTGAGCATACCCTTCCCACTCGGGGTGACAAATGCAAAAACAACAATTGATGGACAGAATGCAGAACAATGTCATACATTCACACCAGTACAGAGATCTGGGCCTAAATCCATCGTTTTTTTGCTCACCATGCTATTCCAGTTTGAACCCAGCCATATGCAAATCAGTCTTGACCCTGTGCCCCATGGGAACAGTCCAGCCCAAACTGCCAAGCCAGGTCCTCCCTGGACTGGAAACAAGCATCCTAGGACCGGTTTCGGGCTTTCAGCCCTCGTCAGCCAGGATAGCTTGATTCCAGTGGCATGGAGAGCACGGGACTCACGTCTGAGCATACCCTTCCCACTCGGGGTGACAAATGCAAAAACAACAATTGATGGACAGAATGCAGAACAATGTCATTCATTCACCCCAGTACAGAGATCTGGGCCTAAATCCATCGTTTTTTTGCTCACCATGCCATTCCAGTTTGAACCCAGCCATATGCAAATCAGTCATGACCCTGTGCCCCATGGGAACAGTCCAGCCCGAACTGCCAAGCCAGGTCCTCCCTGGACTGGAAACAAGCAACCTAGGACCGGTTTCGGGCTTTCAGCCCTCGTCAGCCAGGATAGCTTGATTCCAGTGGCATGGAGAGCACGGGACTCACGTCTGAGCATACCCTTCCCACTCGGGGTGACAAATGCAAAAACAACAATTGATGGACAGAATGCAGAACAATGTCATACATTCACCCCAGTACAGAGATCTGGGCCTAAATCCATCGTTTTTTTGCTCACCATGCCATTCCAGTTTGAACCCAGCCATATGCAAATCAGTCTTGACCCTGTGCCCCATGGGAACAGTCCAGCCCGAACTGCCAAGCAAGGTCCTCCCTGGACTGGAAACAAGCATCCTAGGACCGGTTTCGGGCTTTCAGCCCTCGTCAGCCAGGATAGCTTGATTCCAGTGGCATGGAGAGCACGGGACTCACGTCTGAGCATACCCTTCCCACTCGGGGTGACAAATGCAAAAACAACAATTGATGGACAGAATGCAGAAGAATGTCATACATTCACACCAGTACAGAGATCTGGGCCTAAATCCATCGTTTTTTTGCTCACCATGCTATTCCAGTTTGAACCCAGCCATATGCAAATCAGTCTTGACCCTGTGCCCCATGGGAACAGTCCAGCCCAAACTGCCAAGCCAGGTCCTCCCTGGACTGGAAACAAGCATCCTAGGACCGGTTTCGGGCTTTCAGCCCTCGTCAGCCAGGATAGCTTGATTCCAGTGGCATGGAGAGCACGGGACTCACGTCTGAGCATACCCTTCCCACTCGGGGTGACAAATGCAAAAACAACAATTAATGGACAGAATGCAGAACAATGTCATTCATTCACCCCAGTACAGAGATCTGGGCCTAAATCCATCGTTTTTTTGCTCACCATGCCATTCCAGTTTGAACCCAGCCATATGCAAATCAGTCATGACCCTGTGCCCCATGGGAACAGTCCAGCCCGAACTGCCAAGCCAGGTCCTCCCTGGACTGGAAACAAGCAACCTAGGACCGGTTTCGGGCTTTCAGCCCTCGTCAGCCAGGATAGCTTGATTCCAGTGGCATGGAGAGCACGGGACTCACGTCTGAGCATACCCTTCCCACTCGGGGTGACAAATGCAAAAACAACAATTGATGGACAGAATGCAGAACAATGTCATACATTCACCCCAGTACAGAGATCTGGGCTTAAATCCATCGTTTTTTTGCTCACCATGCTTTTCCAGTTTGAACCCAGCCATATGCAAATCAGTCTTGACCCTGTGCCCCATGGGAACAGTCCAGCCCGAACTGCCAAGCCAGGTCCTCCCTGGACTGGAAACAAGCATCCTAGGACCGGTTTCGGGCTTTCAGCCCTCGTCAGCCAGGATAGCTTGATTCCAGTGGCATGGAGAGCACGGGACTCACGTCTGAGCATACCCTTCCCACTCGGGGTGACAAATGCAAAAACAACAATTGATGGACAGAATGCAGAACAATGTCATTCATTCACCCCAGTACAGAGATCTGGGCCTAAATCCATCGTTTTTTTGCTCACCATGCCATTCCAGTTTGAACCCAGCCATATGCAAATCAGTCATGACCCTGTGCCCCATGGGAACAATCCAGCCCGAACTGCCAAGCCAGGTCCTCCCTGGACTGGAAACAAGCATCCTAGGACCGGTTTCGGGCTTTCAGCCCTCGTCAGCCAGGATAGCTTGATTCCAGTGGCATGGAGAGCACGGGACTCACGTCTGAGCATACCCTTCCCACTCGGGGTGACAAATGCAAAAACAACAATTGAACAACAGAATGCAGAACAATGTCATACATTCACCCCAGTACAGAGATCTGGGCCTAAATCCATCGTTTCTTTGCTCACCATGCCATTCCAGTTTGAACCCAGCCATATGCAAATCAGTCTTGACCCTGTGCCCCATGGGAACAGTCCAGCCCAAACTGCCAAGCCAGGTCCTCCCTGGACTGGAAACAAGCATCCTAGGACCGGTTTCGGGCTTTCAGCCCTCGTCAGCCAGGATAGCTTAATTCCAGTGGCATGGAGAGCACGGGACTCACGTCTGAACATACCCTTCCCACTCGGGGTGACAAATGCAAAAACAACAATTGATGGACAGAATGCAGAACAATGTCATACATTCACCCCAGTACAGAGATCTGGGCCTAAATCCATCGTTTTTTTGCTCACCATGCCATTCCAGTTTGAACCCAGCCATATGCAAATCAGTCTTGACCCTGTGCCCCATGGGAACAGTCCAGCCCGAACTGCCAAGCCAGGTCCTCCCTGGACTGGAAACAAGCATCCTAGGACCGGTTTCTGGCTTTCAGCCCTCGTCAGCCAGGATAGCTTGATTCCAGTGGCATGGAGAGCACAGGACTCACGTCTGAGCATACCCTTCCCACTCGGGGTGACAAATGCAAAAACAACAATTGATGGACAGAATGCAGAACAATGTCATACATTCACCCCAGTACAGAGATCTGGGCCTAAATCCATTGTTTTTTTGCTCACCATGCCATTCCAGTTTGAACCCAGCCATATGCAAATCAGTCTTGACCCTGTGCCCCATGGGAACAGTCCAGCCCAAACTGCCAAGCCAGGTCCTCCCTGGACTGGAAACAAGCATCCTAGGACCGGTTTCAGGCTTTCAGCCCTCGTCAGCCAGGATAGCTTGATTCCAGTGGCATGGAGAGCACGGGACTCACGTCTGAGCATACCCTTCCCACTCGGGGTGACAAATGCAAAAACAACAATTGATGGACAGAATGCAGAACAATGTCATACATTCACCCCAGTACAGAGATCTGGGCCTAAATCCATCGTTTTTTTGCTCACCATGCCATTCCAGTTTGAACCCAGCCATATGCAAATCAGTCTTGACCCTGTGACCCATGGGAACAGTCCAGCCCGAACTGCCAAGCCAGGTCCTCCCTGGACTGGAAACAAGCATCCTAGGACCGGTTTCGGGCTTTCAGCCCTCGTCAGCCAGGATAGCTTGATTCCAGTGGCATGGAGAGCACGGGACTCACGTCTGAGCATACCCTTCCCACTCGGGGTGACAAATGCAAAAACAACAATTGATGGACAGAATGCAGAACAATGTCATACATTCACCCCAGTACAGAGATCTAGGCCTAAATCCATCATTTTTTTGCTCACCATGCCATTCCAGTTTGAACCCAGCCATTTGCAAATCAGTCTTGACCCTGTGCCCCATGGGAACAGTCCAGCCCGAACTGCCAAGCCAGGTCCTCCCTGGACTGGAAACAAGTATCCTAGGACCGGTTTCTGGCTTTCAGCCCTCGTCAGCCAGGATAGCTTGATTCCAGTGGCATGGAGAGCACGGGATTCACGTCTGAGCATACCCTTCCCACTCGGGGTGACAAATGCAAATCAACAATTGATGGAAAGAATGCAGAACAATGTCATACATTCACCCCAGTACAGAGATCTGGGCCTAAATCCATCGTTTTTTTGATCACCATGCCATTCCAGTTTGAACCCAGCCATATGCAAATCAGTCATGACCCTGTGCCCCATGGGAACAGTCCAGCCCGAACTGCCAAGCCAGGTCCTCCCTGGACTGGAAACAAGCATCCTAGGACCGGTTTCGGGCTTTCAGCCCTCGTCAGCCAGGATAGCTTGATTCCAGTGGCATGGAGAGCACGGGACTCACGTCTGAGCATACCCTTCCCACTCGGGGTGACAAATGCATAAACAACAATTGATGGACAGAATGCAGAACAATGTCATACATTCACCCCAGTACAGAGATCTGGGCCTAAATCCATCATTTTTTTGCTCACCATGCTATTCCAGTTTGAACCCAGCCATATGCAAATCAGTCTTGACCCTGTGCCCCATGGGAACAGTCCAGCCCGAACTGCCAAGCCAGGTCCTCCCTGGACTGGAAACAAGCATCCTAGGACCGGTTTCTGGCTTTTAGCCCTCGTCAGCCAGGATAGCTTGGTTCCAGTGGCATGGAGAGCACAGGACTCACGTCTGAGCATACCCTTCCCACTCGGGGTGACAAATGCAAAAATAACAATTGATGGACAGAATGCAGAACAATGTCATACATTCACCCCAGTACAGAGATCTGGGCCTAAATCCATCGTTTTTTTGCTCACCATGCCATTCCAGTTTGAACCCAGCCATATGCAAATCAGTCTTGACCCTGTGCCCCATGGGAACAGTCCAGCCTGAACTGCCAAGCCAGGTCCTCCCTGGACTGGAAACAAGCATCCTAGGACCGGTTTCAGGCTTTCAGCCCTCGTCAGCCAGGATAGCTTGATTCCAGTGGCATGGAGAGCACGGGACTCATGTCTGAGCATACCCTTCCCACTCGGGGTGACAAATGCAAAAACAACAATTGATGGACAGAATGCAGAACAATGTCATACATTCACCCCAGTACAGAGATCTGGGCCTAAATCCATCATTTTTTTGCTCACCATGCCATTCCAGTTTGAACCCAGCCATATGCAAATCAGTCTTGACCCTGTGCCCCATGGGAACAGTCCAGCCCGAACTGCCAAGCCAGGTCCTCCCTGGACTGGAAACAAGCATCCTAGGACCGGTTTCTGGCTTTCAGCCCTCGTCAGCCAGGATAGCTTGATTCCAGTGGCATGGAGAGCACGGGATTCACGTCTGAGCATACCCTTCCCACTCGGGGTGACAAATGCAAAAACAACAATTGATGGACAGAATGCAGAACAATGTCATACATTCACCCCAGTACAGAGATCTGGGCCTAAATCCATCGTTTTTTTGATCACCATGCCATTCCAGTTTGAACCCAGCCATATGCAAATCAGTCATGACCCTGTGCCCCATGGGAACAGTCCAGCCCGAACTGCCAAGCCAGGTCCTCCCTGGACTGGAAACAAGCATCCTAGGACCGGTTTCGGGCTTTCAGCCCTCGTCAGCCAGGATAGCTTGATTCCAGTGGCATGGAGAGCACAGGACTCACGTCTGAGCATACCCTTCCCACTCGGGGTGACAAATGCAAAAACAACAATTGATGTACAGAATGCAGAACAATGTCATACATTCACCCCAGTACAGGATCTGGGCCTAAATCCATCGTTTTTTTGCTCACCATGCCATTCTAGTTTGAACCCAGCCATATGCAAATCAGTCTTGACCCTGTGCCCCATGGGAACAGTCCAGCCCAAACTGCCAAGCCAGGTCCTCCCTGGACTGGAAACAAGCATCCTAGGACCGGTTTCGGGCTTTCAGCCCTCGTCAGCCAGGATAGCTTGATTCCAGTGGCATGGAGAGCACGGGACTCACGTCTGAACATACCCTTCCCACTCGGGGTGACAAATGCAAAAACAACAATTGATGGACAGAATGCAGAACAATGTCATTTATTCACCCCAGTACAGAGATCTGGGCCTAAATCCATCGTTTTTTTGCTCACCATGCCATTCCAGTTTGAACCCAGCCATATGCAAATCAGTCTTGACCCTGTGCCCCATGGGAACAGTCCAGCCCGAACTGCCAAGCCAGGTCCTCCCTGGACTGGAAACAAGCATCCTAGGACCGGTTTCTGGCTTTCAGCCCTCGTCAGCCAGGATAGCTTGATTCCAGTGGCATGGAGAGCACGGGACTCACGTCTGAGCATACCCTTCCCACTCGGGGTGACAAATGCAAAAACAACAATTGATGGACAGAATGCAGAACAATGTCATACATTCACCCCAGTACAGAGATCTGGGCCTAAATCCATCATTTTTTTGCTCACCATGCCATTCCAGTTTGAACCCAGCCATATGCAAATCAGTCTTGACCCTGTGCCCCATGGGAACAGTCCAGCCCGAACTGCCAAGCCAGGTCCTCCCTGGACTGGAAACAAGCATCCTAGGACCGGTTTCTGGCTTTCAGCCCTCGTCAGCCAGGATAGCTTGATTCCAGTGGCATGGAGAGCACGGGATTCACGTCTGAGCATACCCTTCCCACTCGGGGTGACAAATGCAAAAACAACAATTGATGGACAGAATAAAGAACAATGTCATACATTCACCCCAGTACAGAGATCTGGGCCTAAATCCATCGTTTTTTTGCTCACCATGCCATTCCAGTTTGAACCCAGCCATATGCAAATCAGTCTTGACCCTGTGCCCCATGGGAACAGTCCAGCCCGAACTGCCAAGCCAGGTCCTCCCTGGACTGGAAACAAGCATCCTAGGACCGGTTTCGGGCTTTCAGCCCTCGTCAGCCAGGATAGCTTGATTCCAGTGGCATGGAGAGCACGGGACTCACGTCTGAGCATACCCTTCCCACTCGGGGTGACAAATGCATAAACAACAATTGATGGACAGAATGCAGAACAATGTCATACATTCACCCCAGTACAGAGATCTGGGCCTAAATCCATCATTTTTTTGCTCAACATGCCATTCCAGTTTAAACCCAGCCATATGCAAATCAGTCTTGACCCTGTGCCCCATGGGAACAGTCCAGCCCGAACTGCCAAGCCAGGTCCTCCCTGGACTGGAAACAAGCATCCTAGGACCGGTTTCTGGCTTTCAGCCCTCGTCAGCCAGGATAGCTTGATTCCAGTGGCATGGAGAGCACAGGACTCACGTCTGAGCATACCCTTCCCACTCGGGGTGACAAATGCAAAAACAACAATTGATGGACAGAATGCAGAACAATGTCATACATTCACCCCAGTACAGAGATCTGGGCCTAAATCCATCGTTTTTTTGCTCACCATGCCAATCCAGTTTGAACCCAGCCATATGCAAATCAGTCTTGACCCTGTGCCCCATGGGAACAGTCCAGCCCGAACTGCCAAGCCAGGTCCTCCCTGGACTGGAAACAAGCATCCTAGGACCGGTTTTGGGCTTTCAGCCCTCGTCAGCCAGGATAGCTTGATTCCAGTGGCATGGAGAGCACGGGACTCACGTCTGAGCATACCCTTCCCACTCGGGGTGACAAATGCAAAAACAACAATTGATGGACAGAATGCAGAACAATGTCATATATTCACCCCAGTACAGAGATCTGGGCCTAAATGCATCGTTTTTTTGCTCACCATGCCATTCCAGTTTGAACCCAGCCATATGCAAATCAGTCTTGACCCTGTGCCCCATGGGAACAGTCCAGCCCGAACTGCCAAGCCAGGTCCTCCCTGGACTGGGAACAAGCATCCTAGGACCGGTTTCGGGCTTTCAGCCCTCGTCAGCCTGGATAGCTTGATTCCAGTGGCATGGAGAGCACGGGACTCACGTCTGAGCATACCCTTCCCACTCGGGGTGACAAATGCAAAAACAAAAATTGATGGACAGAATGCAGAACAATATCATACATTCACCCCAGTACAGAGATCTGGGCCTAAATCCATCGTTTTTTTTCTCACCATGCCATTCCAGTTTGAACCCAGCCATATGCAAATCAGTCATGACCCTGTGCCCCATGGGAACAGTCCAGCCCGAACTGCCAAGCCAGGTCCTCCCTGGACTGGAAACAAGCAACCTAGGACCGGTTTCGGGCTTTCAGCCCTCGTCAGCCAGGATAGCTTGATTCCAGTGGCATGGAGAGCACGGGACTCACGTCTGAGCATACCCTTCCCACTCGGGGTGACAAATGCAAAAACAACAATTGATGGACAGAATGCAGAACAATGTCATACATTCACCCCAGTACAGAGATCTGGGCCTAAATCCATCGTTTTTTTGCTCACCATGCCATTCCAGTTTGAACCCAGCCATATGCAAATCAGTCTTGACCCTGCAACCCATGGGAACAGTCCAGCCCAAACTGCCAAGCAAGGTCCTCCCTGGACTGGAAACAAGCATCCTAGGACCGGTTTCGGGCTTTCAGCCCTCGTCAGCCAGGATAGCTTGATTGCAGTGGCATGGAGAGCACGGGACTCACGTCTGAACATACCCTTCCCACTCGGGGTGACAAATGCAAAAACAACAATTGATGGACAGAATGCAGAACAATGTCATTAATTCACCCCAGTAAAGAGATCTGGGCCTAAATCCATCGTTTTTTTGCTCACCATGCCATTCCAGTTTGAACCCAGCCATATGCAAATCAGTCATGATCCTGTGCCCCATGGGAACAGTCCAGCCCGAACTGCCAAGCCAGGTCCTTCCTGGACTGGAAACAAGCAACCTAGGACCGGTTTCGGGCTTTCAGCCCTCGTCAGCCAGGATAGCTTGATTCCAGTGGCATGGAGAGCACGGGACTCACGTCTGAGCATACCCTTCCCACTCGGGGTGACAAATGCAAAAACACCAATTGATGGACAGAATGCAGAACAATGTCATACATTCACCCCAGTACAGAGATCTGGGCCTAAATCCATCGTTTTTTTGCTCACCATGCCATTCCAGTTTGAACCCAGCCATATGCAAATCAGTCTTGACCCTGTGCCCCATGGGAACAGTCCAGCCCAAACTGCCAAGCCAGGTCCTCCCTGGACTGGAAACAAGCATCCTAGGACCGGTTTCGGGCTTTCAGCCCTCGTCAGCCAGGATAGCTTGATTGCAGTGTCATGGAGAGCACGGGACTCACGTCTGAACATACCCTTCCCACTCGGGGTGACAAATGCAAAAACAACAATTGATGGACAGAATGCAGAACAATGTCATACATTCACCCCAGTACAGAGATCTGGGCCTAAATCCATCGTTTTTTTTGCTCACCATGCTATTCCAGTTTGAACCCAGCCATATGCAAATCAGTCTTGACCCTGTGCCCCATGGGAACATTCCAGCCCGAACTGCCAAGCCAGGTCCTCCCTGGACTGGAAACAAGCATCCTAGGACCGGTTTCGGGCTTTCAGCCCTCGTCAGCCAGGATAGCTTGATTCCAGTGGCATGGAGAGCACGGGACTCACGTCTGAGCATACCCTTCCCACTCGGGGTGACAAATGCAAAAACAACAATTGATGGACAGAATGCAGAACAATGTCATTCATTCACCCCAGTACAGAGATCTGGGCCTAAATCCATCGTTTTTTTGCTCACCATGCCATTCCAGTTTGAACCCAGCCATATGCAAATCAGTCATGACCCTGTGCCCCATGGGAACAGTCCAGCCCGAACTGCCAAGCCAGGTCCTCCCTGGACTGGAAACAAGCATCCTAGGACCGGTTTCGGGCTTTCAGCCCTCGTCAGCCAGGATAGCTTGATTCCAGTGGCATGGAGAGCACGGGACTCACGTCTGAGCATACCCTTCCCACTCGGGGTGACAAATGCAAAAACAACAATTGATGGACAGAATGCAAAACAATGTCATACATTCACCCCAGTACAGAGATCTGGGCCTAAATCCATCGTTTTTTTGCTCACCATGCCATTCCAGTTTGAACCCAGCCATATGCAAATCAGTCTTGACCCTGTGCCCCATGGGAACAGTCCAGCCCAAACTGCCAAGCCAGGTCCTCCCTGGACTGGAAACAAGCATCCTAGGACCGGTTTCGGGCTTTCAGCCCTCGTCAGCCAGGATAGCTTGATTCCAGTGGCATGGAGAGCACGGGACTCACGTCTGAACATACCCTTCCCACTCGGGGTGACAAATGCAAAAACAACAATTGATGGACAGAATGCAGAACAATGTCATACATTCACCCCAGTACAGAGATCTGGGCCTAAATCCATTGTTTTTTTGCTCACCATGCCATTCCAGTTTGAACCCAGCCATATGCAAATCAGTCTTGACCCTGTGCCCCATGGGAACAGTCCAGCCCGAACTGCCAAGCCAGGTCCTCCCTGGACTGGAAACAAGCATCCTAGGACCGGTTTCGGGCTTTCAGCCCTCGTCAGCCAGGATAGCTTGATTCCAGTGGCATGGAGAGCACGGGACTCACGTCTGAGCATACCCTTCCCACTCGGGGTGACAAATGCAAAAACAACAATTGATGGACAGAATGCAGAACAATGTCATACATTGACCCCAGTACAGAGATCTGGGCCTAAATCCATCGTTTTTTTGCTCACCATGCCATTCCAGTTTGAACCCAGCCATATGCAAATCAGTCTTGACCCTGTGCCCCATGGGAAAAGTCCAGCCCGAACTGCCAAGCCAGGTCCACCCTGGACTGGAAACAAGCATCCTAGGACCGGTTTCTGGCTTTTAGCCCTCGTCAGCCAGGATAGCTTGGTTCCAGTGGCATGGAGAGCACAGGACTCACGTCTGAGCATACCCTTCCCACTCGGGGTGACAAATGCAAAAATAACAATTGATGGACAGAATGCAGAACAATGTCATACATTCACCCCAGTACAGAGATCTGGGCCTAAATCCATCGTTTTTTTGCTCACCATGCCATTCCAGTTTGAACCCAGCCATATGCAAATCAGTCTTGACCCTGTGCCCCATGGGAACAGTCCAGCCTGAACTGCCAAGCCAGGTCCTCCCTGGACTGGAAACAAGCATCCTAGGACCGGTTTCGGGCTTTCAGCCCTCGTCAGCCCGGATAGCTTGATTCCAGTGGCATGGAGAGCACGGGACTCACGTCTGAGCATACCCTTCCCACTCGGGGTGACAAATGCAAAAACAACAATTGATGGACAGAATGCAGAACAATGTCATTCATTCACCCCAGTACAGAGATCTGGGCCTAAATCCATCGTTTTTTTGCTCACCATGCCATTCCAGTTTGAACCCAGCCATATGCAAATCAGTCATGACCCTGTGCCCCATGGGAACAGTCCAGCCCGAACTGCCAAGCCAGGTCCTCCTTGGACTGGAAACAAGCATCCTAGGACCGGTTTCGGGCTTTCAGCCCTCGTCAGCCAGGATAGCTTGATTCCAGTGGCATGGAGAGCACGGGACTCACGTCTGAGCATACCCTTCCCACTCGGGGTGACAAATGCAAAAACAACAATTGATGGACAGAATGCAAAACAATGTCATACATTCACCCCAGTACAGAGATCTGGGCCTAAATCCATCGTTTTTTTGCTCACCATGCCATTCCAGTTTGAACCCAGCCATATGCAAATCAGTCTTGACCCTGTGCCCCATGGGAACAGTCCAGCCCAAACTGCCAAGCCAGGTCCTCCCTGGACTGGAAACAAGCATCCTAGGACCGGTTTCGGGCTTTCAGCCCTCGTCAGCCAGGATAGCTTGATTCCAGTGGCATGGAGAGCACGGGACTCACGTCTGAACATACCCTTCCCACTCGGGGTGACAAATGCAAAAACAACAATTGATGGACAGAATGCAGAACAATGTCATACATTCACCCCAGTACAGAGATCTGGGCCTAAATCCATTGTTTTTTTGCTCACCATGCCATTCCAGTTTGAACCCAGCCATATGCAAATCAGTCTTGACCCTGTGCCCCATGGGAACAGTCCAGCCCGAACTGCCAAGCCAGGTCCTCCCTGGACTGGAAACAAGCATCCTAGGACCGGTTTCGGGCTTTCAGCCCTCGTCAGCCAGGATAGCTTGATTCCAGTGGCATGGAGAGCACGGGACTCACGTCTGAGCATACCCTTCCCACTCGGGGTGACAAATGCAAAAACAACAATTGATGGACAGAATGCAGAACAATGTCATACATTGACCCCAGTACAGAGATCTGGGCCTAAATCCATCGTTTTTTTGCTCACCATGCCATTCCAGTTTGAACCCAGCCATATGCAAATCAGTCTTGACCCTGTGCCCCATGGGAACAGTCCAGCACGAACTGCCAAGCCAGGTCCACCCTGGACTGGAAACAAGCATCCTAGGACCGGTTTCTGGCTTTTAGCCCTCGTCAGCCAGGATAGCTTGGTTCCAGTGGCATGGAGAGCACAGGACTCACGTCTGAGCATACCCTTCCCACTCGGGGTGACAAATGCAAAAATAACAATTGATGGACAGAATGCAGAACAATGTCATACATTCACCCCAGTACAGAGATCTGGGCCTAAATCCATCGTTTTTTTGCTCACCATGCCATTCCAGTTTGAACCCAGCCATATGCAAATCAGTCTTGACCCTGTGCCCCATGGGAACAGTCCAGCCTGAACTGCCAAGCCAGGTCCTCCCTGGACTGGAAACAAGCATCCTAGGACCGGTTTCGGGCTTTCAGCCCTCGTCAGCCCGGATAGCTTGATTCCAGTGGCATGGAGAGCACGGGACTCACGTCTGAGCATACCCTTCCCACTCGGGGTGACAAATGCAAAAACAACAATTGATGGAAAGAATGCAGAACAATGTCATACATTCACCCCAGTACAGAGATCTGGGCCTAAATCCATCGTTTTTTTGCTCACCATGCCATTCCAGTTTGAACCCAGCCATATGCAAATCAGTCTTGACCCTGTGCCCCATGGGAACAGTCCAGCCCAAACTGCCAAGCCAGGTCCTCCCTGGACTGGAAACAAGCATCCTAGGACCGGTTTCTGGCTTTCAGCCCTCGTCAGCCAGGATAGCTTGATTCCAGTGGCATGGAGAGCACGGGACTCACGTCTGAGCATACCCTTCCCACTCGGGTGACAAGTGCAAAAACAACAATTGATGGACAGAATGCAGAACAATGTCATACATTCACCCCAGTACAGAGATCTGGGCCTAAATCCATCATTTTTTTGCTCACCATGCCATTCCAGTTTGAACCCAGCCATATGCAAATCAGTCTTGACCCTGTGCCCCATGGGAACAGTCCAGCCCGAACTGCCAAGCCAGGTCCTCCCTGGACTGGAAACAAGCATCCTAGGACCGGTTTCTGGCTTTTAGCCCTCGTCAGCCAGGATAGCTTGATTCCAGTGGCATGGAGAGCACGGGATTCACGTCTAAGCATACCCTTCCCACTCGGGGTGACAAATGCATAAACAACAATTGATGGACAGAATGCAGAACAATGTCATACATTGACCCCAGTACAGAGATCTGGGCCTAAATCCATCGTTTTTTTGCTCACCATGCCATTCCAGTTTGAACCCAGCCATATGCAAATCAGTCTTGACCCTGTGCCCCATGGGAACAGTCCAGCCCGAACTGCCAAGCCAGGTCCTCCCTGGACTGGAAACAAGCAACCTAGGACCGGTTTCGGGCTTTCAGCCCTCGTCAGCCAGGATAGCTTGATTCCAGTGGCATGGAGATCACGGGACTCACGTCTGAGCATACCCTTCCCACTCGGGGTGACAAATGCATAAACAACAATTGATGGACAGAATGCAGAACAATGTCATACATTCACCCCAGTACAGAGATCTGGGCCTAAATCCATCGTTTTTTTGCTCACCATGCCATTCCAGTTTGAACCCAGCCATATGCAAATCAGTCTTGACCCAGCTTGATTCCAGTGGCATGGAGAGCACGGGACTCACGTCTGAGCATACCCTTCCCACTCGGGGTGACAAATGCAAAAACAACAATTGATGGACAGAATGCAGAACAATGTCATTCATTCACCCCAGTACAGAGATCTGGGCCTAAATCCATCGTTTTTTTGCTCACCATGCCATTCCAGTTTGAACCCAGCCATATGCAAATCAGTCTTGACCCTGTAACCCATGGGAACAGTCCAGCCCAAACTGCCAAGCCAGGTCCTCCCTGGACTGGAAACAAGCATCCTAGGACCGGTTTCGGGCTTTCAGCCCTCGTCAGCCAGGATAGCTTGATTCCAGTGGCATGGAGAGCACGAGACTCACGTCTGAGCATACCCTTCCCACTCGGGGTGACAAATGCAAAAACAACAATTGATGGACAGAATGCAGAACAATGTCATTCATTCACCCCAGTACAGAGATCTGGGCCTAAATCCATCGTTTTTTTGCTCACCATGCCATTCCAGTTTGAACCCAGCCATATGCAAATCAGTCATGACCCTTTGCCCCATGGGAACAGTCCAGCCCGAACTGCCAAGCCAGGTCCTCCCTGGACTGGAAACAAGCATCCTAGGACCGGTTTCGGGCTTTCAGCCCTCGTCAGCCAGGATAGCTTGATTCCAGTGGCATGGAGAGCACGGGACTCACGTCTGAGCATACGCTTCCCACTCGGGGTGACAAATGCAAAAACAACAATTGATGGACAGAATGCAGAACAATGTCATACATTCACCCCAGTACAGAGATCTGGGCCTAAATCCATCGTTTTTTTGCTCACCATGCCATTCCAGTTTGAACCCAGCCATATGCAAATCAGTCTTGACCCTGTAACCCATGGGAACAGTCCAGCCCAAACTGCCAAGCCAGGTCCTCCCTGGACTGGAAACAAGCATCCTAGGTCCGGTTTCGGGCTTTCAGCCCTCGTCAGCCAGGATAGCTTGATTCCAGTGGCATGGAGAGCACGAGACTCACGTCTGAGCATACCCTTCCCACTCGGGGTGACAAATGCAAAAACAACAATTGATGGACAGAATGCAGAACAATGTCATTCATTCACCCCAGTACAGAGATCTGGGCCTAAATCCATCGTTTTTTTGCTCACCATGCCATTCCAGTTTGAACCCAGCCATATGCAAATCAGTCATGACCCTTTGCCCCATGGGAACAGTCCAGCCCGAACTGCCAAGCCAGGTCCTCCCTGGACTGGAAACAAGCATCCTAGGACCGGTTTCGGGCTTTCAGCTCTCGTCAGCCAGGATAGCTTGATTCCAGTGGCATGGAGAGCACGGGACTCACGTCTGAGCATACCCTTCCCACTCGGGGTGACAAATGCAAGACAACAATTGATGGACAGAATGCAGAACAATGTCATACATTCACCCCAGTACAGAGATCTGGGCCTAAATCGATCGTTTTTTTGCTCACCATGCCATTCCAGTTTGAACCCAGCCATATGCAAATCAGTCTTGACCCTGTGCCCCATGGGAACAGTCCAGCCCGAACTGCCAAGCCAGGTCCTACGTGGACTGGAAACAAGCATCCTAGGACCTGTTTCGGGCTTTCAGCCCTCGTCAGCCAGGATAGCTTGATTCCAGTGGCATGGAGAGCACGGGACTCACGTCTGAGCATACCCTTCCCACTCGGGGTGACAAATGCAAAACAACAATTGATGGACAGAATGCAGAACAATGTCATACATTCACCCCAGTACAGAGATCTGGGCCTAAATCCATCGTTTTTTTGCTCACCATGCCAATCCAGTTTGAACCCAGCCATATGCAAATCAGTCTTGACCCTGTGCCCCATGGGAACAGTCCAGCCCGAACTGCCAAGCCAGGTCCTCTCTGGACTGGGAACAAGCATCCTAGGACCGGTTTCGGGCTTTCAGTCCTCGTCAGCCTGGATAGCTTGATTCCAGTGGCATGGAGAGCACGGGACTCACGTCTGAGCATACCCTTCCCACTCGGGGTGACAAATGCAAAAACAACAATTGATGGACAGAATGCAGAACAATATCATACATTCACCCCAGTACAGAGATCTGGGCCTAAATCCATCGTTTTTTTGCTCACCATGCCATTCCAGTTTGAACCCAGCCATATGCAAATCAGTCTTGACCCTGTGCCCCATGGGAACAGTCCAGCCCGAACTGCCAAGCCAGGTCCTCCCTGGACTGGAAACAAGCATCCTAGGACCGGTTTCGGGCTTTCAGCCCTCGTCAGCCAGGATAGCTTGATTCCAGTGGCATGGAGAGCACGGGACTCACGTCTGAGCATACCCTTCCCACTCGGGGTGACAAATGCAAAAACAACAATTGATGGACAGAATGCAGAACAATGTCATACATTCACCCCAGTACAGAGAACTGGGCCTAAATCCATCGTTTTTTTGCTCACCATGCCATTCCAGTTTGAACCCAGCCATATGCAAATCAGTCTTGACGCTGTGCCCCATGGGAACAGTCCAGCCCGAACTGCCAAGCTAGGTCCTCCCTGGACTGGAAACAAGCATCCTAGGACCGGTTTCGGGCCTTCAGCCCTCGTCAGCTAGGATAGCTTGATTCCAGTGGCATGGAGAGCACGGGACTCACGTCTGAGCATACCCTTCCCACTCGGGGTGGCAAATGCAAAAACAACAATTGATGGACAGAATGCAGAACAATGTCATACATTCACCCCAGTACAGAGATCTGGGCCTAAATCCATCATTTTTTTGCTCACCATGCCATTCCAGTTTGAACCCAGCCATATGCAAATCAGTCTTGACCCTGTGCCCCATGGGAACAGTCCAGCCCGAACTGCCAAGCCAGGTCCTCCCTGGACTGGAAACAAGCATCCTAGGACCGGTTTCGGGCTTTCAGCCCTCGTCAGCCAGGATAGCTTGATTCCAGTGGCATGGAGAGCACGGGACTCACGTCTGAGCATACCCTTCCCACTCGGGGTGACAAATGCAAAAACAACAATTGATGGACAGAATGCAGAACAATGTCATACATTCACCCCAGTACAGAGATCTGGGCCTAAATCCATCGTTTTTTTGCTCACCATGCCATTCCAGTTTGAACCCAGCCATATGCAAATCAGTCTTGACCCTGTGCCCCATGGGAACAGTCCAGCCCGAACTGCCAAGCCAGGTCCTCCCTGGACTGGAAACAAGCATCCTAGGACCGGTTTTGGGCTTTCAGCCCTCGTCAGCCAGGATAGCTTGATTCCAGTGGCATGGAGAGCACGGGACTCACGTCTGAGCATACCCTTCCCACTCGGGGTGACAAATGCAAAAACAACAATTGATGGACAGAATGCAAAACAATGTCATACATTCACCCCAGTACAGAGATCTGGGCCTAAATCCATCGTTTTTTTGCTCACCATGCCATTCCAGTTTGAACCCAGCCATATGCAAATCAGTCTTGACCCTGTGCCCCATGGGAACAGTCCAGCCCGAACTGCCAAGCCAGGTCCTCCCTGGACTGGAAACAAGAATCCTAGGACCGGTTTCGGGCTTTCAGCCCTCGTCAGCCAGGATAGCTTGATTCCAGTGGCATGGAGAGCATCGGACTCACGTCTGAGCATACCCTTCCCACTCGGGGTGACAAATGCAAAAACAACAACTGATGGACAGAATGCAGAACAATGTCATATATTCACCCCAGTACAGAGATCTGGGCCTAAATCCATCGTTTTTTTTCTCACCATGCCATTCCAGTTTGAACCCAGCCATATGCAAATCAGTCTTGACCCTGTGCCCCATGGGAACAGTCCAGCCCGAACTGCCAAGCCAGGTCCTCCCTGGACTGGAAACAAGCATCCTAGGACCGGTTTCGGGCTTTCAGCCCTCGTCAGCCAGGATAGCTTGATTCCAGTGGCATGGAGAGCACGGGACTCACGTCTGAGCATACCCTTCCCACTGGGGGTGACAAATGCAAAAACAACAATTGATGGACAGAATGCAGAACAATGTCATACATTCACACCAGTACAGAGATCTGGGCCTAAATCCATCGTTTTTTTGCTCACCATGCTATTCCAGTTTGAACCCAGCCATATGCAAATCAGTCTTGACCCTGTGCCCCATGGGAACAGTCCAGCCCAAACTGCCAAGCCAGGTCCTCCCTGGACTGGAAACAAGCATCCTAGGACCGGTTTCGGGCTTTCAGCCCTCATCAGCCAGGATAGCTTGATTCCAGTGGCATGGAGAGCACGGGACTCACGTCTGAGCATACAATTCCCACTCGGGGTGACAAATGCAAAAACAACAATTGATGGACAGAATGCAGAACAATGTCATTCATTCACCCCAGTACAGAGATCTGGGCCTAAATCCATCGTTTTTTTGCTCAACATGCCATTCCAGTTTGAACCCAGCCATATGCAAATCAGTCATGACCCTGTGCCCCATGGGAACAGTCCAGCCCGAACTGCCAAGCCAGGTCCTCCCTGGACTGGAAACAAGCAACCTAGGACCGGTTTCGGGCTTTCAGCCCTCGTCAGCCAGGATAGCTTGATTCCAGTGGCATGGAGAGCACGGGACTCACGTCTGAGCATACCCTTCCCACTCGGGGTGACAAATGCAAAAACAACAATTGATGGACAGAATGCAGAACAATGTCATACATTCACCCCAGTACAGAGATCTGGGCCTAAATCCATCGTTTTTTTGCTCACCATGCCATTCAAGTTTGAACCCAGCCATATGCAAATCAGTCTTGACCCTGTGACCCATGGGAACAGTCCAGCCCAAACTGCCAAGCCAGGTCCTCCCTGGACTGGAAACAAGCATCCTAGGACCGGTTTCGGGCTTTCAGCCCTCGTCAGCCAGGATAGCTTGATTGCAGTGGCATGGAGAGCACGGGACTCACGTCTGAACATACCCTTCCCACTCGGGGTGACAAATGCAAAAACAACAATTGATGGACAGAATGCAGAACAATGTCATACATTCACCCCAGTACAGAGATCTGGGCCTAAATCCATTGTTTTTTTGCTCACCATGCCATTCCAGTTTGAACCCAGCCATATGCAAATCAGTCTTGACCCTGTGCCCCATGGGAACAGTCCAGCCCGAACTGCCAAGCCAGGTCCTCCCTGGACTGGAAACAAGCATCCTAGGACCGGTTTCTGGCTTTCATCCCTCGTCAGCCAGGATAGCTTGATTCCAGTGGCATGGAGAGCACGGGACTCACGTCTGAGCATACCCTTCCCACTCGGGGTGACAAATGCAAAAACAACAATTGATGGACAGAATGCAGAACAATGTCATTCATTCACCCCAGTACAGAGATCTGGGCCTAAATCCATCGTTTTTTTGCTCACCATGCCATTCCAGTTTGAACCCAGCTATATGCAAATCAGTCATGACCCTGTGCCCCATGGGAACAGTCCAGCCCGAACTGCCAAGCCAGGTCCTCCCTGGACTGGAAACAAGCATCCTAGGACCGGTTTCTGGCTTTCAGCCCTCGTCAGCCAGGATAGCTTGATTCCAGTGGCATGGAGAGCACGGGACTCACGTCTGAGCATACCCTTCCCACTCGGGGTGACAAATGCAAAAACAACAATTGATGGACAGAATGCAGAACAATGTCATTCATTCACCCCAGTACAGAGATCTGGGCCTAAATCCATCGTTTTTTTGCTCACCATGCTATTCCAGTTTGAACCCAGCTATATGCAAATCAGTCATGACCCTGTGCCCCATGGGAACAGTCCAGCCCGAACTGCCAAGCCAGGTCCTCCCTGGACTGGAAACAAGCATCCTAGGACCGGTTTCGGGCTTTCAGCCCTCGTCAGCCAGGATAGCTTGATTCCAGTGGCATGGAGAGCACGGGACTCACGTCTGAGCATACCCTTCCCACTCGGGGTGACAAATGCAAAAACAACAATTGATGGACAGAATGCAGAACAATGTCATTCATTCACCCCAGTACAGAGATCTGGGCCTAAATCCATCGTTTTTTTGCTCACCATGCCATTCCAGTTTGAACCCAGCTATATGCAAATCAGTCATGACCCTGTGCCCCATGGGAACAGTCCAGCCCGAACTGCCAAGCCAGGTCCTCCCTGGATTGGAAACAAGCATCCTAGGACCGGTTTCGGGCTTTCAGCCCTCGTCAGCCAGGATAGCTTGATTCCAGTGGCATGGAGAGCACGGGACTCACGTCTGAGCATACCCTTCCCACTCGGGGTGACAAATGCAAAAACAACAATTGATGGACAGAATGCAGAACAATGTCATACATTCACCCCAGTACAGAGATCTGGGCCTAAATCCATCGTTTTTTTGCTCACCATGCCATTCCAGTTTGAACCCAGCCAAATGCAAATCAGTCTTGACCCTGTGCCCCATGGGAACAGTCCAGCCCAAACTGCCAAGCCAGGTCCTCCCTGGAGTGGAAACAAGCATCCTAGGACCGGTTTCGGGCTTTCAGCCCTCGTCAGCCAGGATAGCTTGATTCCAGTGGCATGGAGAGCACGGGACTCACGTCTGAACATACCCTTCCCACTCGGGGTGACAAATGCAAAAACAACAATTGATGGACAGAATGCAGAACAATGTCATACATTCACCCCAGTACAGAGATCTGGGCCTAAATCCATTGTTTTTTTGCTCACCATGCCATTCCAGTTTGAACCCAGCCATATGCAAATCAGTCTTGACCATGTGCCCCATGGGAACAGTCCAGCCCGAACTGCCAAGCCAGGTCCTCCCTGGACTGGAAACAAGCATCCTAGGACCGGTTTCTGGCTTTCAGCCCTCGTCAGCCAGGATAGCTTGATTCCAGTGGCATGGAGAGCACAGGACTCACGTCTGAGCATACCCTTCCCACTCGGGGTGACAAATGCAAAAACAACAATTGATGGACAGAATGCAGAACAATGTCATACATTCACCCCAGTACAGAGATCTGGGCCTAAATCCATCGTTTTTTTGCTCACCATGCCATTCCAGTTTGAACCCAGCCATATGCAAATCAGTCTTGACCCTGTGCCCCATGGGAACAGTCCAGCCCGAACTGCCAAGCCAGGTCCTCCCTGGACTGGAAACAAGCATCCTAGGACTGGTTTCTGGATTTCAGCCCTCGTCAGCCAGGATAGCTTGATTCCAGTGGCATGGAGAGCACGGGACTCACGTCTGAGCATACCCTTCCCACTCGGGGTGACAAATGCAAAAACAACAATTGATGGACAGAATACAGAACAATGTCATACATTCACCCCAGTACAGAGATCTGGGCCTAAATCCATTGTTTTTTTGCTCACCATGCCATTCCAGTTTGAACCCAGCCATATGCAAATCAGTCTTGACCCTGTGCCCCATGGGAACAGTCCAGCCCGAACTGCCAAGCCAGGTCCTCCCTGGACTGGAAACAAGCATCCTAGGACCGGTTTCGGGCTTTCAGCCCTCGTCAGCCAGGATAGCTTGATTCCAGTGGCATGGAGAGCACGGGACTCACGTCTGAGCATACCCTTCCCACTCGGGGTGACAAATGCAAAAACAACAATTGATGGACAGAATGCAGAACAATGTCATACATTCACCCCAGTACAGAGATCTGGGCCTAAATCCATCGTTTTTTTGCTCACCATGCCATTCCAGTTTGAACCCAGCCATATGCAAATCAGTCTTGACCCTGTGCCTCATGGGAACAGTCCAGCCCGAACTGCCAAGCCAGGTCCTCCCTGGACTGGAAACAAGCATCCTAGGACCGGTTTCGGGCTTTCAGCCCTCGTCAGCCAGGATAGCTTGATTCCAGTGGCATGGAGAGCACGGGACTCACGTCTGAGCATACCCTTCCCACTCGGGGTGACAAATGCAAAAACAACAATTGATGGACAGAATGCAGAACAATGTCATTCATTCACCCCAGTACAGAGATCTGGGCCTAAATCCATCGTTTTTTTGCTCACCATGCCATTCCAGTTTGAACCCAGCCATATGCAAATCAGTCATGACCCTGTGCCCCATGGGAACAGTCCAGCCCGAACTGCCAAGCCAGGTCCTCCCTGGACTGGAAACAAGCAACCTAGGACCGGTTTCGGGCTTTCAGCCCTCGTCAGCCAGGATAGCTTGATTCCAGTGGCATGGAGAGCATGGGACTCACGTCTGAGCATACCCTTCCCACTCGGGGTGACAAATGCAAAAACAACAATTGATGGACAGAATGCAGAACAATGTCATACATTCACCCCAGTACAGAGATCTGGGCCTAAATCCATCGTTTTTTTGCTCACCATGCCATTCCAGTTTGAACCCAGCCATATGCAAATCAGTCATGACCCTGTGCCCCATGGGAACAGTCCAGCCCGAACTGCCAAGCCAGGTCCTCCCTGGACTGGAAACAAGCAACCTAGGACCGGTTTCGGGCTTTCAGCCCTCGTCAGCCAGGATAGCTTGATTCCAGTGGCATGGAGAGCACGGGACTCACGTCTGAGCATACCCTTCCCACTCGGGGTGACAAATGCAAAAACAACAATTGATGGACAGAATGCAGAACAATGTCATACATTCACCCCAGTACAGAGATCTGGGCCTAAATCCATCGTTTTTTTGCTCACCATGCCATTCAAGTTTGAACCCAGCCATATGCAAATCAGTCTTGACCCTGTGCCCCATGGGAACAGTCCAGCCCGAACTGCCAAGCCAGGTCCTCCCTGGACTGGAAACAAGCATCCTAGGACCGGTTTCGGGCTTTCAGCCCTCGTCAGCCAGGATAGCTTGATTGCAGTGGCATGGAGAGCACGGGACTCACGTCTGAACATACCCTTCCCACTCGGGGTGACAAATGCAAAAACAACAATTGATGGACAGAATGCAGAACAATGTCATACATTCACCCCAGTACAGAGATCTGGGCCTAAATCCATCGTTTTTTTGCTCACCATGCCATTCCAGTTTGAACCCAGCCATATGCAAATCAGTCTTGACCCTGTGTCCCATGGGAACAGTCCAGCCCGAACTGCCAAGCCAGGTCCTCCCTGGACTGGAAACAAGCATCCTAGGACCGGTTTCGGGCTTTCAGCCCTCGTCAGCCAGGATAGCTTGATTCCAGTGGCATGGAGAGCACGGGACTCACGTCTGAGCATACCCTTCCCACTCGGGGTGACAAATGCAAAAACAACAATTGATGGACAGAATGCAATACAATGTCATACATTCACCCCAGTACAGAGATCTGGGCCTAAATCCATCGTTTTTTTGCTCACCATGCCATTCCAGTTTGAACCAAGCCATATGCAAATCAGTCTTGACCCTGTGCCCCATGGGAACAGTCCAGCCCAAACTGCCAAGCCAGGTCCTCCCTGGACTGGAAACAAGCATCCTAGGACCGGTTTCGGGCTTTCAGCCCTCGTCAGCCAGGATAGCTTGATTCCAGTGGCTTGGAGAGCACGGGACTCACGTCTGAACATACCCTTCCCACTCGGGGTGACAAATGCAAAAACAACAATTGATGGACAGAATGCAGAACAATGTCATACATTCACCCCAGTACAGAGATCTGGGCCTAAATCCATCGTTTTTTTGCTCGCCATGCCATTCCAGTTTGAACCCAGCCATATGCAAATCAGTCTTGACCCTGTGCTCCATGGGAACAGTCCAGCCCGAACTGCCAAGCCAGGTCCTCCCTGGACTGGAAACAAGCATCCTAGGACCGGTTTCTGGCTTTCAGCCCTCGTCAGCCAGGATAGCTTGATTCCAGTGGCATGGAGAGCACAGGACTCACGTCTGAGCATACCCTTCCCACTCGGGGTGACAAATGCAAAAACAACAATTGATGGACAGAATGCAGAACAATGTCATACATTCACCCCAGTACAGAGATCTGGGCCTAAATCCATTGTTTTTTTGCTCACCATGCCATTCCAGTTTGAACCCAGCCATATGCAAATCAGTCTTGACCCTGTGCCCCATGGGAACAGTCCAGCCCGAACTGCCAAGCCAGGTCCTCCCTGGACTGGAAACAAGCATCCTAGGACCGGTTTCGGGCTTTCAGCCCTCGTCAGCCAGGATAGCTTGATTCCAGTGGCATGGAGAGCACGGGACTCACGTCTGAACATACCCTTCCCACTCGGGGTGACAAATGCAAAAACAACAATTGATGGACAGAATGCAGAACAATGTCATACATTCACCCCAGTACAGAGATCTGGGCCTAAATCCATTGTTTTTTTGCTCACCATGCCATTCCAGTTTGAACCCAGCCATATGCAAATCAGTCTTGACCCTGTGCCCCATGGGAACAGTCCAGCCTGAACTGCCAAGCCAGGTCCTCCCTGGACTGGAAACAAGCATCCTAGGACCGGTTTCTGGCTTTCAGCCCTCGTCAGCCAGGATAGCTTGATTCCAGTGGCATGGAGAGCACAGGACTCACGTCTGAGCATACCCTTCCCACTCGGGGTGACAAATGCAAAAACAACAATTGATGGACAGAATGCAGAACAATGTCATACATTCACCCCAGTACAGAGATCTGGGCCTAAATCCATTGTTTTTTTGCTCACCATGCCATTCCAGTTTGAACCCAGCCATATGCAAATCAGTCTTGACCCTGTGCCCCATGGGAACAGTCCAGCCCGAACTGCCAAGCCAGGTCCTCCCTGGACTGGAAACAAGCATCCTAGGACCGGTTTCGGGCTTTCAGCCCTCGTCAGCCAGGATAGCTTGATTCCAGTGGCATGGAGAGCACGGGACTCACGTCTGAGCATACCCTTCCTACTCGGGGTGACAAATGCAAAAACAACAATTGATGGACAGAATGCAGAACAATGTCATACATTCACCCCAGTACAGAGATCTGGGCCTAAATCCATCGTTTTTTTGCTCACCATGCCATTCCAGTTTGAACCCAGCCATATGCAAATCAGTCTTGACCCTGTGCCCCATGGGAACAGTCCAGCCCGAACTGCCAAGCCAGGTCCTCCCTGGACTGGAAACAAGCATCCTAGGACCGGTTTCGGGCTTTCAGCCCTCGTCAGCCAGGATAGCTTGATTCCAGTGGCATGGAGAGCACGGGACTCACGTCTGAGCATACCCTTCCCACTCGGGGTGACAAATGCAAAAACAACAATTGATGGACAGAATGCAGAACAATGTCATTCATTCACCCCAGTACAGAGATCTGGGACTAAATCCATCGTTTTTTTGCTCACCATGCCATTCCAGTTTGAACCCAGCCATATGCAAATCAGTCATGACCCTGTGCCCCATGGGAACAGTCCAGCCCGAACTGCCAAGCCAGGTCCTCCCTGGACTGGAAACAAGCAACCTAGGACCGGTTTCGGGCTTTCAGCCCTCGTCAGCCAGGATAGCTTGATTCCAGTTGCATGGAGAGCACGGGACTCACGTCTGAGCATACCCTTCCCACTCGGGGTGACAAATGCAAAAACAACAATTGATGGACAGAATGCAGAACAATGTCATACATTCACCCCAGTACAGAGATCTGGGCCTAAATCCATCGTTTTTTTGCTCACCATGCCATTCCAGTTTGAACCCAGCCATATGCAAATCAGTCTTGACCCTGTGCCCCATGGGAACAGTCCAGCCCAAACTGCCAAGCCAGGTCCTCCCTGGACTGGAAACAAGCATCCTAGGACCGGTTTCGGGCTTTCAGCCCTCGTCAGCCAGGATAGCTTGATTGCAGTGGCATGGAGAGCACGGGACTCACGTCTGAACATACCCTTCCCACTCGGGGTGACAAATGCAAAAACAACAATTGATGGACAGAATGCAGAACAATGTCATACATTCACCCCAGTACAGAGATCTGGGCCTAAATCCATCGTTTTTTTGCTCACCATGCTATTCCAGTTTGAACCCAGCCATATGCTAATCAGTCTTGACCCTGTGCCCCATGGGAACAGTCCAGCCCGAACTGCCAAGCCAGGTCCTCCCTGGACTGGAAGCAAGCATCCTAGGACCGGTTTCGGGCTTTCAGCCCTCGTCAGCCAGGATAGCTTGATTCCAGTGGCATGGAGAGCACGGGACTCACGTCTGAGCATACCCTTCCCACTCGGGGTGACAAATGCAAAAACAACAATTGATGGACAGAATGCAGAACAATGTCATTCATTCACCTCAGTACAGAGATCTGGGCCTATATCCATCGTTTTTTTGCTCACCATGCCATTCCAGTTTGAACCCAGCCATATGCAAATCAGTCATGACCCTGTGCCCCATGGGAACAGTCCAGCCCAAACTGCCAAGCCAGGTCCTCCCTGGACTGGAAACAAGCATCCTAGGACCGGTTTCGGGCTTTCAGCCCTCGTCAGCCAGGATAGCTTGATTCCAGTGGCATGGAGAGCACGGGACTCACGTCTGAACATACCCTTCCCACTCGGGGTGACAAATGCAAAAACAACAATTGATGGACAGAATGCAGAACAATGTCATACATTCACCCCAGTACAGAGATCTGGGCCTAAATCCATCGTTTTTTTGCTCACCATGCCATTCCAGTTTGAACCCAGCCATATGCAAATCAGTCTTGACCCTGTGCCCCATGGGAACAGTCCAGCCCGAACTGCCAAGCCAGGTCCTCCCTGGACTGGAAACAAGCATCCTAGGACCGGTTTCTGGCTTTCAGCCCTCGTCAGCCAGGATAGCTTGATTCCAGTGGCATGGAGAGCACAGGACTCACGTCTGAGCATACCCTTCCCACTCGGGGTGACAAATGCAAAAACAACAATTGATGGACAGAATGCAGAACAATGTCATACATTCACCCCAGTACAGAGATCTGGGCCTAAATCCATCGTTTTTTTGCTCACCATGCCATTCCAGTTTGAACCCAGCCATATGCAAATCAGGCTTGACCCTGTGCCCCATGGGAACAGTCCAGCCCGAACTGCCAAGCCAGGTCCTCCCTGGACTGGAAACAAGCATCCTAGGACCGGTTTCTGGCTTTCAGCCCTCGTCAGCCAGGATAGCTTGATTCCAGTGGCATGGAGAGCACGGGACTCACGTCTGAGCATACCCTTCCCACTCGGGGTGACAAATGCAAAAACAACAATTGATGGACAGAATGCAGAACAATGTCATACATTCACCCCAGTACAGAGATCTGGGCCTAAATCCATTGTTTTTTTGCTCACCATGCCATTCCAGTTTGAACCCAGCCATATGCAAATCAGTCTTGACCCTGTGCCCCATGGGAATAGTCCAGCCCAAACTGCCAAGCCAGGTCCTCCCTGGACTGGAAACAAGCATCCTAGGACCGGTTTCGGGCTTTCAGCCCTCGTCAGCCAGGATAGCTTGATTCCAGTGGCATGGAGAGCACGGGACTCACGTCTGAGCATACCCTTCCCACTCGGGGTGACAAATGCAAAAACAACAATTGATGGACAGAATGCAGAACAATGTCATACATTCACCCCAGTACAGAGATCTGGGCCTAAATCCATCATTTTTGTGCTCACCATGCCATTCCAGTTTGAACCCAGCCATTTGCAAATCAGTCTTGACCCTGTGCCCCATGGGAACAGTCCAGCCCGAACTGCCAAGCCAGGTCCTCCCTGGACTGGAAACAAGTATCCTAGGACCGGTTTCTGGCTTTCAGCCCTCGTCAGCCAGGATAGCTTGATTCCAGTGGCATGGAGAGCACGGGATTCACGTCTGAGCATACCCTTCCCACTCGGGGTGACAAATGCAAAAACAACAATTGATGGACAGAATGCAGAACAATGTCATACATTCACCCCAGTACAGAGATCTGGGCCTAAATCCATCGTTTTTTTGATCACCATGCCATTCCAGTTTGAACCCAGCCATATGCAAATCAGTCATGACCCTGTGCCCCATGGGAACAGTCCAGCCCGAACTGCCAAGCCAGGTCCTCCCTGGACTGGAAACAAGCATCCTAGGACCGGTTTCGGGCTTTCAGCCCTCGTCAGCCAGGATAGCTTGATTCCAGTGGCATGGAGAGCACGGGACTCACGTCTGAGCATACCCTTCCCACTCGGGGTGACAAATGCATAAACAACAATTGATGGACAGAATGCAGAACAATGTCATACATTCACCCCAGTACAGAGATCTGGGCCTAAATCCATCATTTTTTTGCTCACCATGCTATTCCAGTTTGAACCCAGCCATATGCAAATCAGTCTTGACCCTGTGCCCCATGGGAACAGTCCAGCCCGAACTGCCAAGCCAGGTCCTCCCTGGACTGGAAACAAGCATCCTAGGACCGGTTTCTGGCTTTTAGCCCTCGTCAGCCAGGATAGCTTGGTTCCAGTGGCATGGAGAGCACAGGACTCACGTCTGAGCATACCCTTCCCACTCGGGGTGACAAATGCAAAAATAACAATTGATGGACAGAATGCAGAACAATGTCATACATTCACCCCAGTACAGAGATCTGGGCCTAAATCCATTGTTTTTTTGCTCACCATGCCATTCCAGTTTGAACCCAGCCATATGCAAATCAGTCTTGACCCTGTGCCCCATGGGAACAGTCCAGCCTGAACTGCCAAGCCAGGTCCTCCCTGGACTGGAAACAAGCATCCTAGGACCGGTTTCGGGCTTTCAGCCCTCGTCAGCCAGGATAGCTTGATTCCAGTGGCATGGAGAGCACGGGACTCACGTCTGAGCATACCCTTCCCACTCGGGGTGACAAATGCAAAAACAACAATTGATGGACAGAATGCAGAACAATGTCATACATTCACCCCAGTACAGAGATCTGGGCCTAAATCCATCGTTTTTTTGCTCACCATGCCATTCCAGTTTGAACCCAGCCATATGCAAATCAATCTTGACCCTGTGCCCCATGGGAACAGTCCAGCCCGAACTGCCAAGCCAGGTCCTCCCTGGACTGGAAACAAGCATCCTAGGACCTGTTTCGGGCTTTCAGCCCTCGTCAGCCAGGATAGCTTGATTCCAGTGGCATGGAGAGCACGGGACTCACGTCTGAGCATACCCTTCCCACTCGGGGTGACAAATGCAAAAACAACAATTGATGGACAGAATGCAGAACAATGTCATACATTCACCCCAGTACAGAGATCTGGGCCTAAATCCATAATTTTTTTGCTCACCATGCCATTCCAGTTTGAACCCAGCCATATGCAAATCAGTCTTGACCCTGTGCCCCATGGGAACAGTCCACCCGAACTGCCAAGCCAGGTCCTCCCTGGACTGGAAACAAGCATCCTAGGACCGGTTTCGGGCTTTCAGCCATCGTCAGCCAGGATAGCTTGATTCCAGTGGCATGGAGAGCACGGGACTCACGTCTGAGCATACCCTTCCCACTCGGGGTGACAAATGCAACAAGCATTGGCATAGCCAATAGGTCTCGCTTTTGGGACCTTATAAGTATTTAGTTATGCAGCACAATATCCTTTGTGCAACAACATCAACTGTTGCATGGCTAAGCACTTATAAGGTCCCAAAGGCGAGACCTATTGGCTATGCAAATGCTTGTTCTCTTTCTAGAGGAGAACAGTGTTTTCTCCAACACTCACAGAGTGAACATACCTGATACATTCCAAGCCAGGGGATAGTGTCCCGACTGGCTCAGAAAAGGGACCCATCCAATCTAATGGTCCTGATGAAAGCCATCGACCTGTATGGGCGCAGGTAGGCTGATACATGTTGACCTTATAAGTATGTTGATGTGAGACACCTTATATTTCCCTAGACATGTCCTCTCTTTTTAAACCTTATCCCTGCCTATGTTTTAAGAAATTCCTGTTGCATTGCGACAGGAGGTAATTTTAGATCACTACCTACTTGTTACGGATACCCTACTGTCGTTTTGCTTTGAGAAATGCCCTCCTGGTAGAGGGAAGACCCAATGATGATGCTACCAGTTACTAGTATGTCAGTGGGGAACAAGCTATTGCCCGAAAGTAGCTGTTCAGGGAACCAAAATGTATTTTTCAAAAAGACTCCTGTGCAAACTACCTAGTCCCACCCTTTTTGATACTTGACAAAAAAGATTAGCCATGTCTTGGAGAACAGCCGGTGCAACTAGGATTGCCTGTTAGAAGGGCAAACTACTTGAGTGGGCAGAAGCAGAAAGCACAGAATGGAAGGAGGAGCGAGTTACATAACAGGATGAAATTATATACTCTAGAAACTTACGGGAGACAATGACAACTGACCGTTCTGAGTACTAGGGAAGGTCCTAAATTAGACATAACACACAAAAAAAAAAAACACAACAGGACAAGACACACTTCACGGACAAGACACACTTCACAGACAGCCAACATAAAAAAAGATGCACAGGGCTTCACCGAACTTGAACGAGATGTACTCACAAGTAATAGTGCCATTCTGGGGATTGGAGCCAAAACAGGAAATCGTGAGAAATCAAAAGATGGAAACCCCAGAAAAATTGGGCCATTGGTGGGGGCAGCAATACATAAGAATAGCATTCCTCAAATGTCTCAATGACTGCAAGTTGACATCAAGTTCATCATTAAAGTTACAAGGAAAAAGCAAAACGTTTATGATTACTGTATGCTTGTTTTCACATAAACATTTCTAGGCATTGGTACTGGTGCAATTTTTAGGGTGATTCATCCGTTGGGGAATTCTTAGGGGAGTATGGAAATGTCAAACAGGTCTTTGTGTCCCCCTTTCACAGCAAAGTAAGTTTATCTATCATGTTAATACATTTTTTTGGGGTGGGGGGGTAATACAGCGCTACACCCTACCTAATGTAGCCTCAGAGCACTACTAACAGATGACATCAGTATAAATCAGCAATTATAATGAATAGACGATAGTGAAGTTGTAAAATTCTTGAGAATCGGAAGCGCCACGAGTGTAGTTGCTGGTTTTTAGGCATCCAAACAATCCAAGCCTTAGTAAACACAAGTGGCCACCTGCATGGAAGTGAACAATGGGTTTAAAAAAAAAACTGGGTTTTTATGAGTTTTAGTAAGTAATTTTCCAGTCAAAGATGCACTGGGAGTGAGCTCCCGTGGGATGATCCTGGTGTTTATGTGTAAGGTCCTGCCACCAAACTTCTTGAGGTGGTATGACTGAATTGAGAGCAAGCTGTGGTTCCTAGATCGAAAGATTCTAGCTAGATGATCTGGAAGAAACAGCTTCCACAAGTACTTAAGGGACCTGCCCTGTAGAACCTTATGGCCTCTCAAAGGGGCGTGGCTTAAAAACATGTAAGCTAAAAACGTGCTTAGCATAGTGGGCCTGCCGCCGGACGGGTATTTTGCTGCTTCTGTCATTGCATCCTGAATATTTAACACGACAAGCGGCTCATTAAGTAGGATGAAAAAACTGGGGAGTCTCTCAAAGGGGCGTGGCCAATGTAATCAAGGCCATGGCTTAAAACATGTAAGCTAAAAATCTGTGCATAGCATAGTGTGCTGCCCAACTTGTATTTGGCTGTTTCTGTTATTGCATCCAGATGTATGATACAACAAGTAACATCATACCTACAACATGTTAGGACTATTGGCTTTGTCAACGGTTGTTGGCTGCGTAAGATAAATAAGCAGCAACTATGGCTTGTATATAATATTGAAAAAGCTTCCACTTAAAGCCCTGGTGACACCACGACGATGTTGCTGCTCCTGAGTTTCAAAAAGAGAAGGGAAAACCATAGAAAAAAAATGTTACTCTTTAAAGGATTTCCCTTCCCCTACCAGGCTCACCTGGCATGACCTAATGCCGTAACTTGTCCGCTAGTGAGAAGTGAGCAGACGCGCACATCCATGTGCCTGCTGTCACTGCAGTCCGGGAAAAAACGGACCGCCTGTGCCAGGGCACGAAACAGAGCCCAATAGAGCCCCGTTTCGATGCCCCTTTTAAAAAACTGCAGGTGCTCAGCACCGGTGAGACCCGTCCCACTTAAAGCCCTGACAAGAGGTAACATTACACCAACAACAAGCCAGGACTATTGGCTTTGCCAATGTATGTTAACTGCATAAGATAAATAAGCAACACCTATGGCTCCCCTGCATAGAATATTAAAAATGCGTCAGTTCTGAAATGATGAGGCTGTTAAAGAACTATAGCGAGTCTGTTTGAAGTTACATCAAAGGCAGGGAAGGGTTGAACCGCTGCCGAGTAAAGATTTCACCCTGAATGGGAAGGGAAAATATAGAGAGCTCGAGCGTCTCAACAGCTGGCAGGACCCGGCCCACTTAAAGTTCCGAGCCAGAGTATGTTTACTTTACTGCTGTTCGAACAATGTACCTTTTCTCAGATAGATGTGAAGACAATTATGAGCAATTATGTGAATGGCTACTGAGATCTAGGTGAACCTGAGTGACGGTTCCCTCCATCTAAGACCTTGTGGAGGGAGGGCTGCTACTGAGTAAGAGAAGTCTGATGTGGTGTTACAGTTGTAGATGCGAGCAGAAGTGCAGAACTATGGTGTAGCTTACTTCTACATAGGCTAGAATTAGTTCCGGGATTATTTAAATAGGTGTTTATCCGGGAAACAATTACTTTAGGATACGACGTCTTGGGACCACGGCAAAATGTCTGGTTAATGCTGAGGTGGAGCAGAGAAGCCCGGGCTAATGTTTGCCCGTTGCCTGGGTCACGCACCTCACAAGCAGCTCAGCGCCGGGCCTAAGAATGTGTTGAGCAGATTCCTCCTCCAGAAATGAAAGAAGACATGCAAGAGCGCATGTGCTAGCTGCCGTGCACCCAATTAAAAAAATATTTTTAAAAATAGGTTCACGGGTATTGGGGATCGGATGTTCAAAAGAGGAGCAAGTGGGGGAATCAAACAAACAAAGCTGGATTTGGGGGAAGCAGGGAAAAGCAGCACACGAGAGAGCAGCAACACAGAGTGCTGAGGGAGATAGACATGAGGAAAGAGCAGCATGGTACGAGGGGAGAGGCACACGAGGGAAAAAACTACATGCGAAAGTGATCGCGGTAAACATCAAAGCGGCCGCGAAAGTGAAAGTAATCACTTCAAGCGCGGCGCGCGCGCCCGCGCACATGCACTGTAGCTCTAGGCTGGCCTGGTAGCACTTTTTGGAGCCCTCTCAATAAGTCTTGCCAGACCAGCGCATGCGCTGGGTCAGGCGAGACCTAAAAACAACAATTGATGGACAGAATGCAGAACAATGTCATACATTCACCCCAGTACAGAGATCTGGGCCTAAATCCATCGTTTTTTTGCTCACGATGCCATTCCAGTTTGAACCCAGCCATATGCAAATCAGTCTTGACCCTGTGCCCCATGGGACCAGTCCAGCCCGAACTGCCAAGCCAGGTCCTCCTTGGACTGGAAACAAGCATCCTAGGACCGGTTTCGGGCTTTCAGCCCTCGTCAGCCAGGATAGCTTGATTCCAGTGGCATGGAGAGCACGGGACTCACGTCTGAGCATACCCTTCCCACTCGGGGTGACAAATGCAAAAACAACAATTGATGGACAGAATGCAGAACAATGTCATACATTCACCCCAGTACAGAGATCTGGGCCTAAATCCATCATTTTTTTGCTCACCATGCCATTCCAGTTTGAACCCAGCCATATGCAAATCAGTCTTGACCCTGTGCCCCATGGGAACAGTCCAGCCCGAACTGCCAAGCCAGGTCCTCCCTGGACTGGAAACAAGCATCCTAGGACCGGTTTCGGGCTTTCAGCCCTCGTCAGCCGGGATAGCTTGATTCCAGTGGCATGGAGAGCACGGGACTCACGTCTGAGCATACCCTTCCCACTCGGGGTGACAAATGCAAAAACAACAATTGATGGACAGAATGCAGAAAAATGTCATACATTCACCCCAGTACAGAGATCTGGGCCTAAATCCATTGTTTTTTTGCTCACCATGCCATTCCAGTTTGAACCCAGCCATATGCAAATCAGTCTTGACCCTGTGCCCCATGGGAACAGTCCAGCCCAAACTGCCAAGCCAGGTCCTCCCTGGACTGGAAACAAGCATCCTAGGACCGGTTTCGGGCTTTCAGCTCTCGTCAGCCAGGATAGCTTGATTCCAGTGGCATGGAGAGCACGGGACTCACGTCTGAACATACCCTTCCCACTCGGGGTGACAAATGCAAAAACAACAATTGATGGACAGAATGCAGAACAATGTCATACATTCACACCAGTACAGAGATCTGGGCCTAAATCCATCGTTTTTTTGCTCACCATGCCATTCCAGTTTGAACCCAGCCATATGCAAATCAGTCTTGACCCTGTGCCCCATGGGAACAGTCCAGCCCGAACTGCCAAGCCAGGTCCTCCCTGGACTGGAAACAAGCATCCTAGGACCGGTTTCTGGCTTTCAGCCCTCGTCAGCCAGGATAGCTTGATTCCAGTGGCATGGAGAGCACAGGACTCACGTCTGAGCATACCCTTCCCACTCGGGGTGACAAATGCAAAAACAACAATTGATGGACAGAATGCAGAACAATGTCATACATTCACCCCAGTACAGAGATCTGGGCCTAAATCCATTGTTTTTTTGCTCACCATGCCATTCCAGTTTGAACCCAGCCATATGCAAATCAGTCTTGACCCTGTGCCCCATGGGAACAGTCCAGCCCGAACTGCCAAGCCAGGTCCTCCCTGGACTGGAAACAAGCATCCTAGGACCGGTTTCGGGCTTTCAGCCCTCGTCAGCCAGGATAGCTTGATTCCAGTGGCATGGAGAGCACGGGACTCACATCTGAGCATACCCTTCCCACTCGGGGTGACAAATGCAAAAACAACAATTGATGGACAGAATGCAGAACAATGTCATACATTCACCCCAGTACAGAGATCTGGGCCTAAATCCATCGTTTTTTTGCTCACCATGCCATTCCAGTTTGAACCCAGCCATATGCAAATCAGTCTTGACCCTGTGCCCCATGGGAACAGTCCAGCCCGAACTGCCAAGCCAGGTCCTCCCTGGACTGGAAACAAGCATCCTAGGACCGGTTTCGGGCTTTCAGCCCTCGTCAGCCAGGATAGCTTGATTCCAGTGGCATGGAGAGCACAGGACTCACGTCTGAGCATACCCTTCCCACTCGGGGTGACAAATGCAAAAACAACAATTGATGGACAGAATGCAGAACAATGTCATACATTCACCCCAGTACAGAGATCTGGGCCTAAATCCATCGTTTTTTTGCTCACCATGCCATTCCAGTTTGAACCCAGCCATATGCAAATCAGTCTTGACCCTGTGCCCCATGGGAACAGTCCAGCCCGAACTGCCAAGCCAGGTCCTCCCTGGACTGGAAACAAGCATCCTAGGACCGGTTTCGGGCTTTCAGCCCTCGTCAGCCAGGATAGCTTTATTCCAGTGGCATGGAGAGCACGGGACTCACGTCTGAGCATACCCTTCCCACTCGGGGTGACAAATGCAAAAACAACAATTGATGGACAGAATGCAGAACAATGTCATTCATTCACCCCAGTACAGAGATCTGGGCCTAAATCCATCGTTTTTTTTGCTCACCATGCCATTCCAGTTTGAACCCAGCCATATGCAAATCAGTCATGACCCTGTGCCCCATGGGAACAGTCCAGCCCGAACTGCCAAGCCAGGTCCTCCCTGGACTGGAAACAAGCAACCTAGAACCGGTTTCGGGCTTTCAGCCCTCGTCAGCCAGGATAGCTTGATTCCAGTGGCATGGAGAGCACGGGACTCACGTCTGAGCATACCCTTCCCACTCGGGGTGACAAATGCAAAAACAACAATTGATGGACAGAATGCAGAACAATGTCATACATTCACCCCAGTACAGAGATCTGGGCCTAAATCCATCGTTTTTTTGCTCACCATGCCATTCCAGTTTGAACCCAGCCATATGCAAATCAGTCTTGACCCTGTGCCCCATGGGAACAGTCCAGCCCAAACTGCCAAGCCAGGTCCTCCCTGGACTGGAAACAAGCATCCTAGGACCGGTTTCGGGCTTTCAGCCCTCGTCAGCCAGGATAGCTTGATTGCAGTGGCATGGAGAGCACGGGACTCACGTCTGAACATACCCTTCCCACTCGGGGTGACAAATGCAAAAACAACAATTGATGGACAGAATGCAGAACAATGTCATACATTCACCCCAGTACAGAGATCTGGGCCTAAATCCATCGTTTTTTTGCTCACCTTGCTATTCCAGTTTGAACCCAGCCATATGCAAATCAGTCTTGACCCTGTGCCCCATGGGAACAGTCCAGCCCGAACTGCCAAGCCAGGTCCTCCCTGGACTGGAAACAAGCATCCTAGGACCGGTTTCGGGCTTTCAGCCCTCGTCAGCCAGGATAGCTTGATTCCAGTGGCATGGAGAGCACGGGACTCACGTCTGAGCATACCCTTCCCACTCGGGGTGACAAATGCAAAAACAACAATTGATGGACAGAATGCAGAACAATGTCATACATTCACCCCAGTACAGAGATCTGGGCCTAAATCCATCGTGTTTTTGCTCACCATGCCATTCCAGTTTGAACCCAGCCATATGCAAATCAGTCTTGACCCTGTGCCCCATGGGAACAGTCCAGCCCAAACTGCCAAGCCAGGTCCTCCCTGGACTGGAAACAAGCATCCTAGGACCGGTTTCGGGCTTTCAGCCCTCGTCAGCCAGGATAGCTTGATTCCAGTGGCATGGAGAGCACGGGACTCACGTCTGAACATACCCTTCCCACTCGGGGTGACAAATGCAAAAACAACAATTGATGGACAGAATGCAGAACAATGTCATACATTCACCCCAGTACAGAGATCTGGGCCTAAATCCATCGTTTTTTTGCTCACCATGCCATTCCAGTTTGAACCCAGCCATATGCAAATCAGTCTTGACCCTGTGCCCCATGGGAACAGTCCAGCCCGAACTGCCAAGCCAGGTCCTCCCTGGACTGGAAACAAGCATCCTAGGACCGGTTTCTGGCTTTCAGCCCTCGTCAGCCAGGATAGCTTGATTCCAGTGGCATGGAGAGCACAGGACTCACGTCTGAGCATACCCTTCCCACTCGGGGTGACAAATGCAAAAACAACAATTGATGGACAGAATGCAGAACAATGTCATACATTCACCCCAGTACAGAGATCTGGGCCTAAATCCATCGTTTTTTTGCTCACCATGCCATTCCAGTTTGAACCCAGCCATATGCAAATCAGTCTTGACCCTGTGCCCCATGGGAACAGTCCAGCCCGAACTGCCAAGCCAGGTCCTCCCTGGACTGGAAACAAGCATCCTAGGACCGGTTTCTGGCTTTCAGCCCTCGTCAGCCAGGATAGCTTGATTCCAGTGGCATGGAGAGCACGGGACTCACGTCTGAGCATACCCTTCCCACTCGGGGTGACAAATGCATAAACAACAATTGATGGACAGAATGCAGAACAATGTCATACATTCACCCCAGTACAGAGATCTGGGCCTAAATCCATCATTTTTTTGCTCACCATGATATTCCAGTTTGAACCCAGCCATATGCAAATCAGTCTTGACCCTGTGCCCCATGGGAACAGTCCAGCCCGAACTGCCAAGCCAGGTCCTCCCTGGACTGGAAACAAGCATCCTAGGACCGGTTTCTGGCTTTTAGCCCTCGTCAGCCAGGATAGCTTGGTTCCAGTGGCATGGAGAGCACAGGACTCACGTCTGAGCATACCCTTCCCACTCGGGGTGACAAATGCAAAAATAACAATTGATGGACAGAATGCAGAACAATGTCATACATTCACCCCAGTACAGAGATCTGGGCCTAAATCCATCGTTTTTTTGCTCACCATGCCATTCCAGTTTGAACCCAGCCATATGCAAATCAGTCTTGACCCTGTGCCCCATGGGAACAGTCCAGCCTGAACTGCCAAGCCAGGTCCTCCCTGGACTGGAAACAGCATCCTAGGACCGGTTTCGGGCTTTCAGCCCTCGTCAGCCAGGATAGCTTGATTCCAGTGGCATGGAGAGCACGGGACTCACGTCTGAGCATACCCTTCCCACTCGGGGTGACAAATGCAAAAACAACAATTGATGGACAGAATGCAGAACAATGTCATACATTCACCCCAGTACAGAGATCTGGGCCTAAATCCATCGTTTTTTTGCTCACCATGCCATTCCAGTTTGAACCCAGCCATATGCAAATCAGTCTTGACCCTGTGCCCCATGGGAACAGTCCAGCCCGAACTGCCAAGCCAGGTCCTCCCTGGACTGGAAACAAGCATCCTAGGACCTGTTTCGGACTTTCAGCCCTCGTCAGCCAGGATAGCTTGATTTCAGTGGCATGGAGAGCACGGGACTCACGTCTGAGCATACCCTTCCCACTCGGGGTGACAAATGCAAAAACAACAATTAATGGACAGAATGCAGAACAATGTCATACATTCACCCCAGTACAGAGATCTGGGCCTAAATCCATCATTTTTTTGCTCACCATGCCATTCCAGTTTGAACCCAGCCTTATGCAAATCAGTCTTGACCCTGTGCCCCATGGGAACAGTCCACCCGAACTGCCAAGCCAGGTCCTCCCTGGACTGGAAACAAGCATCCTAGGACCGGTTTCGGGCTTTCAGCCCTCGTCAGCCAGGATAGCTTCATTCCAGTGGCATGGAGAGCACGGGACTCACGTCTGAGCATACACTTCCCACTCAGGGTGACAAATGCAAAAACAACAATTGATGGACAGAATGCAGAACAATGTCATACAATCACCCCAGTACAGAGATCTGGGCCTAAATCCATCGTTTTTTTGCTCACCATGCCATTCCAGTTTGAACCCAGCCATATGCAAATCAGTCTTGACCCTGTGCCCCATGGGAACAGTCCAGCCCGAACTGCCAAGCCAGGTCCTCCCTGGACTGGAAACAAGCATCCTAGGACCGGTTTCGGGCTTTCAGCCCTCGTCAGCCAGGATAGCTTGATTCCAGTGGCATGGAGAGCACGGGACTCACGTCTGAGCATACCCTTCCCATTCGGGGTGACAAATGCAAAAACAACAATTGATGGACAGAATGCAGAACAATGTCATACATTCACCCCAGTACAGAGATCTGGGCCTAAATCCATCGTTTTTTTGCTCACCATGCCATTCCAGTTTGAACCCAGCCATATGCAAATCAGTCTTGACCCTGTGCCCCATGGGAACAGTCCAGCCCGAACTGCCAAGCCAGGTCCTCCCTGGACTGGAAACAAGCATCCTAAGACCGGTTTCGGGCTTTCAGCCCTCGTCAGCTAGGATAGCTTGATTCCAGTGGCATGGAGAGCACGGGACTCACGTCTGAGCATACCCTTCCCACTCGGGGTGACAAATGCAAAAACAACAATTGATGGACAGAATGCAGAACAATGTCATACATTCACCCCAGTACAGAGATCTGGGCCTAAATCCATCGTTTTTTTGCTCACGATGCCATTCCAGTTTGAACCCAGCCATATGCAAATCAGTCTTGACCCTGTGCCCCATGGGACCAGTCCAGCCCGAACTGCCAAGCCAGGTCCTCCCTGGACTGGAAACAAGCATCCTAGGACCGGTTTCGGGCTTTCAGCCCTCGTCAGCCAGGATAGCTTGATTCCAGTGGCATGGAGAGCACGGGACTCACGTCTGAGCATACCCTTCCCACTCGGGGTGACAAATGCAAAAACAACAATTGATGGACAGAATGCAGAACAATGTCATACATTCACCCCAGTACAGAGATCTGGGCCTAAATCCATCATTTTTTTGCTCACCATGCCATTCCAGTTTGAACCCAGCCATATGCAAATCAGTCTTGACCCTGTGCCCCATGGGAACAGTCCAGCCCGAACTGCCAAGCCAGGTCCTCCCTGGACTGGAAACAAGCATCCTAGGACCGGTTTCGGGCTTTCAGCCCTCGTCAGCCAGGATAGCTTGATTCCAGTGGCATGGAGAGCACGGGACTCACGTCTGAGCATACCCTTCCCACTCGGGGTGACAAATGCAAAAACAACAATTGATGGACAGAATGCAGAACAATGTCATACATTCACCCCAGTACAGAGATCTGGGCCTAAATCCATTGTTTTTTTGCTCACCATGCCATTCCAGTTTGAACCCAGCCATATGCAAATCAGTCTTGACCCTGTGCCCCATGGGAACAGTCCAGCCCGAACTGCCAAGCCAGGTCCTCCCTGGACTGGAAACAAGCATCCTAGGACCAGTTTCGGGCTTTCAGCCCTCCTCAGCCAGGATAGCTTGATTCCAGTGGCATGGAGAGCACGGGACTCACGTCTGAGCATACCCTTCCCAATCGGGGTGACAAATGCAAAAACAACAATATATGGACAGAATGCAGAACAATGTCATACATTCACCCCAGTACAGAGATCTGGGCCTAAATCCATCGTTTTTTTGCTCACCATGCCATTCCAGTTTGAACCCAGCCATATGCAAATCAGTCTTGACCCTGTGCCCCATGGGAACAGTCCAGCCTGAACTGCCAAGCCAGGTCCTCCCTGGACTGGAAACAAGCATCCTAGGACTGGTTTCGGGCTTTCAGCCCTCGTCAGCCAGGATAGCTTGATTCCAGTGGCATGGAGAGCACGGGACTCACGTCTGAGCATACCCTTCCCACTCGGGGTGACAAATGCAAAAACAACAATTGATGGACAGAATGCAGAACAATGTCATACATTCACCCCAGTACAGAGATCTGGGCCTAAATCCATCGTTTTTTTGCTCACCATGCCATTCCAGTTTGAACCCAGCCATATGCAAATCAGTCTTGACCCTGTGCCCCATGGGAACAGTCCAGCCCGAACTGCCAAGCCAGGTCCTCCCTGGACTGGAAACAAGCATCCTAGGACCTGTTTCGGGCTTTCAGCCCTCGTCAGCCAGGATAGCTTGATTCCAGTGGCATGGAGAGCACGGGACTCACGTCTGAGCATACCCTTCCCACTCGGGGTGACAAATGCAAAAACAACAATTGATGGACAGAATGCAGAACAATGTCATACATTCACCCCAGTACAGAGATCTGGGCCTAAATCCATCATTTTTTTGCTCACCATGCCATTCCAGTTTGAACCCAGCCATATACAAATCAGTCTTGACCCTGTGCCCCATGGGAACAGTCCACCCGAACTGCCAAGCCAGGTCCTCCCTGGACTGGAAACAAGCATCCTAGGACCGGTTTCAGGCTTTCAGCCCTCGTCAGCCAGGATAGCTTCATTCCAGTGGCATGGAGAGCACGGGACTCACGTCTGAGCATACACTTTCCACTCAGGGTGACAAATGCAAAAACAACAATGTCATACATTCACCCCAGTACAGAGATCTGGGCCTAAATCCATCGTTTTTTTGCTCACCATGCCATTCCAGTTTGAACCCAGCCATATGCAAATCAGTCTTGACCCTGTGCCCCATGGGAACAGTCCAGCCCGAACTGCCAAGCCAGGTCCTCCCTGGACTGGAAACAAGCATCCTAGGACCGGTTTCGGGATTTCAGCCCTCGTCAGCCAGGATAGCTTGATTCCAGTGGCATGGAGAGCACGGGACTCACGTCTGAGCATACCCTTCCCACTCGGGGTGACAAATGCAAAAACAACAATTGATGGACAGAATGCAGAACAATGTCATACATTCACCCCAGTACAGAGATCTGGGCCTAAATCCATCGTTTTTTTGCTCACCATGCCATTCCAGTTTGAACCCAGCCATATGCAAATCAGTCTTGACCCTGTGCCCCATGGGAACAGTCCAGCCCGAACTGCCAAGCCAGGTCCTCCCTGGACTGGAAACAAGCATCCTAGGACCTGTTTCGGGCTTTCAGCCCTCGTCAGCCAGGATAGCTTGATTCCAGTGGCATGGAGAGCACGGGACTCACGTCTGAGCATACCCTTCCCACTCGGGGTGACAAATGCAAAAACAACAATTGATGGACAGAATGCAGAACAATGTCATACATTCACCCCAGTACAGAGATCTGGGCCTAAATCCATCATTTTTTTGCTCACCATGCCATTCCAGTTTGAACCCAGCCATATACAAATCAGTCTTGACCCTGTGCCCCATGGGAACAGTCCACCCGAACTGCCAAGCCAGGTCCTCCCTGGACTGGAAACAAGCATCCTAGGACCGGTTTCAGGCTTTCAGCCCTCGTCAGCCAGGATAGCTTCATTCCAGTGGCATGGAGAGCACGGGACTCACGTCTGAGCATACACTTTCCACTCAGGGTGACAAATGCAAAAACAACAATGTCATACATTCACCCCAGTACAGAGATCTGGGCCTAAATCCATCGTTTTTTTGCTCACCATGCCATTCCAGTTTGAACCCAGCCATATGCAAATCAGTCTTGACCCTGTGCCCCATGGGAACAGTCCAGCCCGAACTGCCAAGCCAGGTCCTCCCTGGACTGGAAACAAGCATCCTAGGACCGGTTTCGGGATTTCAGCCCTCGTCAGCCAGGATAGCTTGATTCCAGTGGCATGGAGAGCACGGGACTCACGTCTGAGCATACCCTTCCCACTCGGGTTGACAAATGCAAAAACAACAATTGATGGACAGAATGCAGAACAATGTCATACATTCACCCCAGTACAGAGATCTGGGCCTAAATCCATCGTTTTTTTGCTCACCATGCCATTCCAGTTTGAACCCAGCCATATGCAAATCAGTCTTGACCCTGTGCCCCATGGGAACAGTCCAGCCCGAACTGCCAAGCCAGGTCCTCCCTGGACTGGAAACAAGCATCCTAGGACCGGTTTCGGGCTTTCAGCCCTCGTCAGCCAGGATAGCTTGATTCCAGTGGCATGGAGAGCACGGGACTCACGTCTGAGCATACCCTTCCCACTCGGGGTGACAAATGCAAAAACAACAATTGATGGACAGAATGCAGAACAATGTCATACATTCACCCCAGTACAGAGATCTGGGCCTAAATCCATCTTTTTTTTGCTCACGATGCTATTTCAGTTTGAACCCAGCCATATGCAAATCAGTCTTGACCCTGTGCCCCATGGGAACAGTCCAGCCCAAACTGCCAAGCCAGGTCCTCCTGGACTGGAAACAAGCATCCTAGGACCGGTTTCGGGCTTTCAGCCCTCGTCAGCCAGGATAGCTTGATTCCAGTGGCATGGAGAGCACGGGACTCACGTCTGAGCATACCCTTCCCACTCGGGGTGACAAATGCAAAAACAACAATTGATGGACAGAATGCAGAACAATGTCATTCATTCACCCCAGTACAGAGATCTGGGCCTAAATCGATTGTTTTTTTGCTCACCATGCCATTCCAGTTTGAACCCAGCCATATGCAAATCAGTCTTGACCCTGTGCCCCATGGGAACAGTCCAGCCTGAACTGCCAAGCCAGGTCCTCCCTGGACTGGAAACAAGCATCCTAGGACTGGTTTCGGGCTTTCAGCCCTCGTCAGCCAGGATAGCTTGATTCCAGTGGCATGGAGAGCACGGGACTCACGTCTGAGCATACCCTTCCCACTCGGGGTGACAAATGCAAAAACAACAATTGATGGACAGAATGCAGAACAATGTCATACATTCACCCCAGTACAGAGATCTGGGCCTAAATCCATCGTTTTTTTGCTCACCATGCCATTCCAGTTTGAACCCAGCCATATGCAAATCAGTCTTGACCCTGTGCCCCATGGGAACAGTCCAGCCCGAACTGCCAAGCCAGGTCCTCCCTGGACTGGAAACAAGCATCCTAGGACCTGTTTCGGGCTTTCAGCCCTCGTCAGCCAGGATAGCTTGATTCCAGTGGCATGGAGAGCACGGGACTCACGTCTGAGCATACCCTTCCCACTCGGGGTGACAAATGCAAAAACAACAATTGATGGACAGAATGCAGAACAATGTCATACATTCACCCCAGTACAGAGATCTGGGCCTAAATCCATCATTTTTTTGCTCACCATGCCATTCCAGTTTGAACCCAGCCATATACAAATCAGTCTTGACCCTGTGCCCCATGGGAACAGTCCACCCGAACTGCCAAGCCAGGTCCTCCCTGGACTGGAAACAAGCATCCTAGGACCGGTTTCGGGCTTTCAGCCCTCGTCAGCCAGGATAGCTTCATTCCAGTGGCATGGAGAGCACGGGACTCACGTCTGAGCATACACTTTCCACTCAGGGTGACAAATGCAAAAACAACAATTGATGGACAGAATGCAGAACAATGTCATACATTCACCCCAGTACAGAGATCTGGGCCTAAATCCATCGTTTTTTTGCTCACCATGCCATTCCAGTTTGAACCCAGCCATATGCAAATCAGTCTTGACCCTGTGCCCCATGGGAACAGTCCAGCCCGAACTGCCAAGCCAGGTCCTCCCTGGACTGGAAACAAGCATCCTAGGACCGGTTTCGGGATTTCAGCCCTCGTCAGCCAGGATAGCTTGATTCCAGTGGCATGGAGAGCACGGGACTCACGTCTGAGCATACCCTTCCCACTCGGGTTGACAAATGCAAAAACAACAATTGATGGACAGAATGCAGAACAATGTCATACATTCACCCCAGTACAGAGATCTGGGCCTAAATCCATCGTTTTTTTGCTCACCATGCCATTCCAGTTTGAACCCAGCCATATGCAAATCAGTCTTGACCCTGTGCCCCATGGGAACAGTCCAGCCCGAACTGCCAAGCCAGGTCCTCCCTGGACTGGAAACAAGCATCCTAGGACCGGTTTCGGGCTTTCAGCCCTCGTCAGCCAGGATAGCTTGATTCCAGTGGCATGGAGAGCACGGGACTCACGTCTGAGCATACCCTTCCCACTCGGGGTGACAAATGCAAAAACAACAATTGATGGACAGAATGCAGAACAATGTCATACATTCACCCCAGTACAGAGATCTGGGCCTAAATCCATCGTTTTTTTGCTCACGATGCCATTCCAGTTTGAACCCAGCCATATGCAAATCAGTCTTGACCCTGTGCCCCATGGGACCAGTCCAGCCCGAACTGCCAAGCCAGGTCCTCCCTGGACTAGAAACAAGCATCCTAGGACCGGTTTCGGGCTTTCAGCCCTCGTCAGCCAGGATAGCTTGATTCCAGTGGCATGGAGAGCACGGGACTCACGTCTGAGCATACCCTTCCCACTCGGGGTGACAAATGCAAAAACAACAATTGATGGACAGAATGCAGAACAATGTCATACATTCACCCCAGTACAGAGATCTGGGCCTAAATCCATCATTTTTTTGCTCACCATGCCATTCCAGTTTGAACCCAGCCATATGCAAATCAGTCTTGACCCTGTGCCCCATGGAAACAGTCCAGCCCGAACTGCTAAGCCAGGTCCTCCCTGGACTGGAAACAAGCATCCTAGGACCGGTTTCGGGCTTTCAGCCCTCGTCAGCCAGGATAGCTTGATTCCAGTGGCATGGAGAGCACGGGACTCACGTCTGAGCATACCCTTCCCACTCGGGGTGACAAATGCAAAAACAACAATTGATGGACAGAATGCAGAACAATGTCATACATTCACCCCAGTACAGAGATCTGGGCCTAAATCCATCGTTTTTTTGCTCACCATGCCATTCCAGTTTGAACCCAGCCATATGCAAATCAGTCTTGACCCTGTGCCCCATGGGAACAGTCCAGCCCAAACTGCCAAGCCAGGTCCTCCCTGGACTGGAAACAAGCATCCTAGGACCGGTTTCGGGCTTTCAGCCTTCGTCAGCCAGGATAGCTTGATTCCAGTGGCATGGAGAGCACGGGACTCACGTCTGAACATACCCTTCCCACTCGGGGTGACAAATGCAAAAACAACAATTGACGGACAGAATGCAGAACAATGTCATACATTCACCCCAGTACAGAGATCTGGGCCTAAATCCATCGTTGTTTTGCTCACCATGCTATTCCAGTTTGAACCCAGCCATATTCAAATCAGTCTTGACCCTGTGCCCCATGGGAACAGTCCAGCCCGAACTGCCAAGCCAGGTCCTCCCTGGACTGGAAACAAGCATCCTAGGACCGGTTTTGGGCTTTCAGCCCTCGTCAGCCAGGATAGCTTGATTCCAGTGGCATGGAGAGCACGGGACTCACGTCTGAGCATACCCTTCCCACTCGGGGTGACAAATGCAAAAACAACAATTGATGGACAGAATGCAGAACAATGTCATACATTCACCCCAGTACAGAGATCTGGGCCTAAATCCATCATTTTTTTGCTAACCATGCCTTTCCAGTTTGAACCCAGCCATATGCAAATCAGTCTTGACCCTGTGCCCCATGGGAACAGTCCAGCCCGAACTGCCAAGCCAGGTCCTCCCTGGACTGGAAACAAGCATCCTAGGACCGGTTTCGGGCTTTCAGCCCTCGTCAGCCAGGATAGCTTGATTCCAGTGGCATGGAGAGCACGGGACTCACGTCTGAACATACCCTTCCCACTCGGGGTGACAAATGCAAAAACAACAATTGATGGACAGAATGCAGAACAATGTCATACATTCACCCCAGTACAGAGATCTGGGCCTAAATCCATCGTTTTTTTGCTCACCATGCCATTCCAGTTTGAACCCAGCCATATGCAAATCAGTCTTGACCCTGTGCCCCATGGGAACAGTCCAGCCGAACTGCCAAGTCAGGTCCTCCCTGGACTGGAAACAAGCAACCTAGGACCGGTTTCTGGCTTTCAGCCCTCGTCAGCCAGGATAGCTTGATTCCAGTGGCATGGAGAGCACAGGACTCACGTCTGAGCATACCCTTCCCACTCGGGGTGACAAATGCAAAAACAACAATTGATGGACAGAATGCAGAACAATGTCATACATTCACCCCAGTACAGAGATCTGGGCCTAAATCCATCGTTTTTTTGCTCACCATGCCATTCCAGTTTGAACCCAGCCATATGCAAATCAGTCTTGACCCTGTGCCCCATGGGAACAGTCCAGCCCGAACTGCCAAGCCAGGTCCTCCCTGGACTGGAAACAAGCATCCTAGGACCGGTTTCGGGCTTTCAGCCCTCGTCAGCCAGGATAGCTTGATTCCAGTGGCATGAAGAGCACGGGACTCACGTCTGAGCATACCCTTCCCACTCGGGGTGACAAATGCAAAAACAACAATTGATGGACAGAATGCAGAACAATGTCATACATTCACCCCAGTACAGAGATCTGGGCCTAAATCCATCGTTTTTTTGCTCACCATGCCATTCCAGTTTGAACCCAGCCATATGCAAATCAGTCTTGACCCTGTGCCCCATGGGAACAGTCCAGCCCGAACTGCCAAGCCAGGTCCTCCCTGGACTGGAAACAAGCATCCTAGGACCGGTTTCGGGCTTTCAGCCCTCGTCAGCCAGGATAGCTTGATTCCAGTGGCATGGATAGCACGGGACTCACGTCTGAGCATACACTTCCCACTCGGGGTGACAAATGCAAAAACAACAATTGATGGACAGAATGCAGAACAATGTCATACATTCACCCCAGTACAGAGATCTGGGCCTAAATCCATCATTTTTTTGCTCACCATGCCATTCCAGTTTGAACCCAGCCATATGCAAATCAGTCTTGACCCTGTGCCCCATGGGAACAGTCCAGCCCGAACTGCCAAGCCAGGTCCTCCCTGGACTGGAAACAAGCATCCTAGGACCGGTTTTGGGCTTTCAGCCCTCGTCAGCCAGGATAGCTTGATTCCAGTAGCATGGAGAGCAAGGGACTCACGTCTGAGCATACCCTTCCCACTCGGGGTGACAAATGCAAAAACAACAATTGATGGACAGAATGCAGAACAATGTCATACATTCACCCCAGTACAGAGATCTGGGCCTAAATCCATCGTTTTTTGCTCACCATGCCATTCCAGTTTGAACCCAGCCATATGCAAATCAGTCTTGACCCTGTGCCCCATGGGAACAGTCCAGCCCAAACTGCCAAGCCAGGTCCTCCCTGGACTGGAAACAAGCATCCTAGGACCGGTTTTGGGCTTTCAGCCCTCGTCAGCCAGGATAGCTTGATTCCAGTGGCATGGAGAGCACGGGACTCACGTCTGAACATACCCTTCCCACTCGGGGTGACAAATGCAAAAACAACAATTGATGGACAGAATGCAGAACAATGTCATACATTCACCCCAGTACAGAGATCTGGGCCTAAATCCATCGTTTTTTTGCTCACCATGCCATTCCAGTTTGAACCCAGCCATATGCAAATCAGTCTTGACCCTGTGCCCCATGGGAACAGTCCAGCCCGAACTGCCAAGCCAGGTCCTCCCTGGACTGGAAACAAGCATCCTAGGACCGGTTTCTGGCTTTCAGCCCTCGTCAGCCAGGATAGCTTGATTCCAGTGGCATGGAGAGCACAGGACTCACGTCTGAGCATACCCTTCCCACTCGGGGTGACAAATGCAAAAACAACAATTGATGGACAGAATGCAGAACAATGTCATACATTCACCCCAGTACAGAGATCTGGGCCTAAATCCATCGTTTTTTTGCTCACCATGCCATTCCAGTTTGAACCCAGCCATATGCAAATCAGTCTTGACCCTGTGCCCCATGGGAACAGTCCAGCCCGAACTGCCAAGCCAGGTCCTCCCTGGACTGGAAACAATCATCCTAGGACCGGTTTCAGGCTTTCAGCCCTCGTCAGCCAGGATAGCTTGATTCCAGTGGCATGGAGAGCACGGGACTCACGTCTGAGCATACCCTTCCCACTCGGGGTGACCAATGCAAAAACAACAATTGATGGACAGAATGCAGAACAATGTCATACATTCACCCCAGTACAGAGATCTGGGCCTAAATCCATCTTTTTTTTGCTCACCATGCCATTCCAGTTTGAACCCAGCCATATGCAAATCAGTCTTGACCCTGTGCCCTATGGGAACAGTCCAGCCCGAACTGCCAAGCCAGGTCCTCCCTGGACTGGAAACAAGCATCCTAGTACCCGTTTCGGGCTTTCAGCCCTCGTCAGCCAGGATAGCTTGATTCCAGTGGCATGGAGAGCACGGGACTCACGTCTGAACATACCCTTCCCACTCGGGGTGACATATGCAAAAACAACAATTGATGGACAGAATGCAGAACAATGTCATACATTCACCCCAGTACAGAGATCTGGGCCTAAATCCATCATTTTTTTGCTCACCATGCCATTCCAGTTTGAACCCAGCCATATGCAAATCAGTCTTGACCCTGTGCCCCATGGGAACAGTCCAGCCCGAACTGCCAAGCCAGGTCCTCCCTGGACTGGAAACAAGCATCCTAGGACCGGTTTCGGGCTTTCAGCCCTCGTCAGCCAGGATAGCTTGATTCCAGTGGCATGGAGAGCACGGGACTCACGTCTGAGCATACCCTTCCCACTCGGGGTGACAAATGCAAAAACAACAATTGATGGACAGAATGCAGAACAATGTCATACATTCACCCCAGTACAGAGATCTGGGCCTAAATCCATCGTTTTTTTGCTCACCATGCCATTCCAGTTTGAACCCAGCCATATGCAAATCAGTCTTGACCCTGTGCCCCATGGGAACAGTCCAGCCCAAACTGCCAAGACAGGTCCTCCCTGGACTGGAAACAAGCATCCTAGGACCGGTTTTGGGCTTTCAGCCCTCGTCAGCCAGGATAGCTTGATTCCAGTGGCATGGAGAGCACGGGACTCACGTCTGAACATACCCTTCCCACTCGGGGTGACAAATGCAAAAACAACAATTGATGGACAGAATGCAGAACAATGTCATACATTCACCCCAGTACAGAGATCTGGGCCTAAATCCATCGTTTTTTTGCTCACCATGCTATTCCAGTTTGAACCCAGCCATATGCAAATCAGTCTTGACCCTGTGCCCCATGGGAACAGTCCAGCCCGAACTGCCAAGCCAGGTCCTCCCTGGACTGGAAACAAGCATCCTAGGACCGGTTTTGGGCTTTCAGCCCTCGTCAGCCAGGATAGCTTGATTCCAGTGGCATGGAGAGCACGGGACTCACGTCTGAACATACCCTTCCCCTCGGGGTGACAAATGCAAAAACAACAATTGATGGACAGAATGCAGAACAATGTCATACATTCACCCCAGTACAGAGATCTGGGCCTAAATCCATCGTTTTTTTGCTCACCATGCCATTCCAGTTTGTACCCAGCCATATGCAAATCAGTCTTGACCCTGTGCCCCATGGGAACAGTCCAGCCGAACTGCCAAGTCAGGTCCTCCCTGGACTGGAAACAAGCAACCTAGGACCGGTTTCTAGCTTTCAGCCCTCGTCAGCCAGGATAGCTTGATTCCAGTGGCATGGAGAGCACAGGACTCACGTCTGAGCATACCCTTCCCACTCGGGGTGACAAATGCAAAAACAACAATTGATGGACAGAATGCAGAACAATGTCATACATTCACCCCAGTACAGAGATCTGGGCCTAAATCCATCGTTTTTTTGCTCACCATGCCATTCCAGTTTGAACCCAGCCATATGCAAATCAGTCTTGACCCTGTGCCCCATGGGAACAGTCCAGCCCGAACTGCCAAGCCAGGTCCTCCCTGGACTGGAAACAAGCATCCTAGGACCGGTTTCGGGCTTTCAGCCCTCGTCAGCCAGGATAGCTTGATTCCAGTGGCATGGAGAGCACGGGACTCACGTCTGAGCATACCCTTCCCACTCGGGGTGACAAATGCAAAAACAACAATTGATGGACAGAATGCAGAACAATGTCATACATTCACCCCAGTACAGAGATCTGGGCCTAAATCCATCGTTTTTTTGCTCACCATGCCATTCCAGTTTGAACCCAGCCATATGCAAATCAGTCTTGACCCTGTGCCCCATGGGAACAGTCCAGCCCGAACTGCCAAGCCAGGTCCTCCCTGGACTGGAAACAAGCATCCTAGGACCGGTTTCGGGCTTTCAGCCCTCGTCAGCCAGGATAGCTTGATTCCAGTGGCATGGAGAGCACGGGACTCACGTCTGAGCATACACTTCCCACTCGGGGTGACAAATGCAAAAACAACAATTGATGGACAGAATGCAGAACAATGTCATACATTCACCCCAGTACAGAGATCTGGGCCTAAATCCATCATTTTTTTGCTCACCATGCCATTCCAGTTTGAACCCAGCCATATGCAAATCAGTCTTGACCCTGTGCCCCATGGGAACAGTCCAGCCCGAACTGCCAAGCCAGGTCCTCCCTGGACTGGAAACAAGCATCCTAGGACCAGTTTCTGGCTTTCAGCCCTCGTCAGCCAGGATAGCTTGATTCCAGTGGCATGGAGAGCATGGGACTCACGTCTGAGCATACCCTTCCCACTCGGGGTGACAAATGCAAAAACAACAATTGATGGACAGAATGCAGAACAATGTCATACATTCACCCCAGTACAGAGATCTGGGCCTAAATCCATCGTTTTTTTGCTCACCATGCCATTCCAGTTTGAACCCAGCCATATGCAAATCAGTCTTGACCCTGTGCCCCATGGGAACAGTCCAGCCCAAACTGCCAAGCCAGGTCCTCCCTGGACTGGAAACAAGCATCCTAGGACCGGTTTTGGGCTTTCAGCCCTCGTCAGCCAGGATAGCTTGATTCCAGTGGCATGGAGAGCACGGGACTCACGTCTGAACATACCCTTCCCACTCGGGGTGACAAATGCAAAAACAACAATTGATGGACAGAATGCAGAACAATGTCATACATTCACCCCAGTACAGAGATCTGGGCCTAAATCCATCGTTTTTTTGCTCACCATGCCATTCCAGTTTGAACCCAGCCATATGCAAATCAGTCTTGACCCTGTGCCCCATGGGAACAGTCCAGCCCGAACTGCCAAGCCAGGTCCTCCCTGGACTGGAAACAAGCATCCTAGGACCGGTTTCTGGCTTTCAGCCCTCGTCAGCCAGGATAGCTTGATTCCAGTGGCATGGAGAGCACGGGACTCACGTCTGAACATACCCTTCCCACTCGGGGTGACAAATGCAAAAACAACAATTGATGGACAGAATGCAGAACAATGTCATACATTCACCCCAGTACAGAGATCTGGGCCTAAATCCATCGTTTTTTTGCTCACCATGCCATTCCAGTTTGAACCCAGCCATATGCAAAGCAGTCTTGACCCTGTGCCCCATGGGAACAGTCCAGCCCGAACTGCCAAGCCAGGTCCTCCCTGGACTGGAAACAAGCATCCTAGGACCGGTTTCTGGCTTTCAGCCCTCGTCAGCCAGGATAGCTTGATTCCAGTGGCATTGAGAGCACAGGACTCACGTCTGAGCATACCCTTCCCACTCGGGGTGACAAATGCAAAAACAACAATTGATGGACAGAATGCAGAACAATGTTATACATTCACCCCAGTACAGAGATCTGGGCCTAAATCCATCGTTTTTTTGCTCACCATGCCATTCCAGTTTGAACCCAGCCATATGCAAATCAGTCTTGACCCTGTGCCCCATGGGAACAGTCCAGCCCGAACTGCCAAGCCAGGTCCTCCCTGGACTGGAAACAAGCATCCTAGGACCAGTTTCGGGCTTTCAGCCCTCGTCAGCCAGGATAGCTTGATTCCAGTGGCATGGAGAGCACGGGACTCACGTCTGAGCATACCCTTCCCACTCGGGGTGACCAATGCAAAAACAACAATTGATGGACAGAATGCAGAACAATGTCATACATACACCCCAGTACAGAGATCGGGGCCTAAATCCATCGTTTTTTTGCTCACCATGCCATTCCAGTTTGAACCCAGCCATATGCAAATCAGTCTTGACCCTGTGCCCTATGGGAACAGTCCAGCCCGAACTGCCAAGCCAGGTCCTCCCTGGACTGGAAACAAGCATCCTAGTACCCGTTTCGGGCTTTCAGCCCTCGTCAGCCAGGATAGCTTGATTCCAGTGGCATGGAGAGCACGGGACTCACGTCTGAGCATACCCTTCCCACTCGGGGTGACAAATGCAAAACAGCAATTGATGGACAGAATGCAGAACAATGTCATACATTCACCCCAGTACAGAGATCTGGGCCTAAATCCATCGTTTTTTTGATCACCATGCCATTCCAGTTTGAACCCAGCCATATGCAAATCAGTCTTGACCCTGTGCCCCATGGGAACAGTCCAGCCCAAACTGCCAAGCCAGGTCCTCCCTGGACTGGAAACAAGAATCCTAGGACCGGTTTTGGGCTTTCAGCCCTCGTCAGCCAGGATAGCTTGATTCCAGTGGCATGGAGAGCACGGGACTCACGTCTGAAAATACCCTTCCCACTCGGGGTGACAAATGCAAAAACAACAATTGATGGACAGAATGCAGAACAATGTCATACATTCACCCCAGTACAGAGATCTGGGCCTAAATCCATCGTTTTTTTGCTCACCATGCCATTCCAGTTTGAACCCAGCCATATGCAAATCAGTCTTGACCCTGTGCCCCATGGGAACAGTCCAGCCCGAACTGCCAAGCCAGGTCCTCCCTGGACTGGAAACAAGCATCCTAGGACCGGTTTCTGGCTTTCAGCCCTCGTCAGCCAGGATAGCTTGATTCCAGTGGCATGGAGAGCACGGGACTCACGTCTGAACATACCCTTCCCACTCGGGGTGACAAATGCAAAAACAACAATTGATGGACAGAATGCAGAACAATGTCATACATTCACCCCAGTACAGAGATCTGGGCCTAAATCCATCGTTTTTTTGCTCACCATGCCATTCCAGTTTGAACCCAGCCATATGCAAATCAGTCTTGACCCTGTGCCCCATGGGAACAGTCCAGCCCGAACTGCCAAGCCAGGTCCTCCCTGGACTGGAAACAAGCATCCTAGGACCGGTTTCTGGCTTTCAGCCCTCATCAGCCAGGATAGCTTGATTCCAGTGGCATGGAGAGCACAGGACTCACGTCTGAGCATACCCTTCCCACTCGGGGTGACAAATGCAAAAACAACAATTGATGGACAGAATGCAGAACAATGTCATACATTCACCCCAGTACAGAGATCTGGGCCTAAATCCATCGTTTTTTTGCTCACCATGCCATTCCAGTTTGAACCCAGCCATATGCAAATCAGTCTTGACCCTGTGCCCCATGGGAACAGTCCAGCCCGAACTGCCAAGCCAGGTCCTCCCTGGACTGGAAACAAGCATCCTAGGACCAGTTTCGGGCTTTCAGCCCTCGTCAGCCAGGATAGCTTGATTCCAGTGGCATGGAGAGCACGGGACTCACGTCTGAGCATACCCTTCCCACTCGGGGTGACCAATGCAAAAACAACAATTGATGGACAGAATGCAGAACAATGTCATACATTCACCCCAGTACAGAGATCGGGGCCTAAATCCATCGTTTTTTTGCTCACCATGCCATTCCAGTTTGAACCCAGCCATATGCAAATCAGTCTTGACCCTGTGCCCTATGGGAACAGTCCAGCCCGAACTGCCAATCCAGGTCCTCCCTGGACTGGAAACAAGCATCCTAGTAACCGTTTCGGGCTTTCAGCCCTCGTCAGCCAGGATAGCTTGATTCCAGTGGCATGGAGAGCACCGGACTCACGTCTGAGCATACCCTTCCCACTCGGGGTGACAAATGCAAAACAACAATTGATGGACAGAATGCAGAACAATGTCATACATTCACCCCAGTACAGAGATCTGGGCCTAAATCCATCGTTTTTTTGATCACCATGCCATTCCAGTTTGAACCCAGCCATATGCAAATCAGTCATGACCCTGTGCCCCATGGGAACAGTCCAGCCCGAACTGCCAAGCCAGGTCCTCCCTGGACTGGAAACAAGCATCCTAGGACCGGTTTCGGGCTTTCAGCCCTCGTCAGCCAGGATAGCTTGATTCCAGTGGCATGAAGAGCACGGGACTCACGTCTGAGCATACCCTTCCCACTCGGGGTGACAAATGCAAAAACAACAATTGATGGACAGAATGCAGAACAATGTCATACATTCACCCCAGTACAGAGATCTGGGCATAAATCCATCGTTTTTTTGCTCACCATGCCATTCCAGTTTGAACCCAGCTATATGCAAATCAGTCTTGACCCTGTGCCCCATGGGAACAGTCCAGCCCAAACTGCCAAGCCAGGTCCTCCCTGGACTGGAAACAAGCATCCTAGGACCGGTTTCGGGCTTTCAGCCCTCGTCAGCCAGGATAGCTTGATTCCAGTGGCATGGAGAGTACGGGACTCACGTCTGAACATACCCTTCCCACTCGGGGTGACAAATGCAAAAACAACAATTGATGGACAGAATGCAGAACAATGTCATACATTCACCCCAGTACAGAGATCTGGGCCTAAATCCTTCGTTTTTTTGCTCACCATACCATTCCAGTTTGAACCCAGCCATATGCAAATCAGTCTTGACCCTGTGCCCCATGGGAACAGTCCAGCCCGAACTGCCAAGTCAGGTCCTCCCTGGACTGGAAACAAGCATCCTAGGACCGGTTTCGGGCTTTCAGCCCTCGTCAGCCAGGATAGCTTGATTCCAGTGGCATGGAGAGCACGGGACTCACGTCTGAGCATACCCTTCCCACTCGGGGTGACAAATGCAAAAACAACAATTGACGGACAGAATGCAGAACAATGTCATACATTCACCCCAGTACAGAGATCTGGGCCTAAATCCATCGTTTTTTTGCTCACCATGCCATTCCAGTTTGAACCCAGCCATATGCAAATCAGTCTTGACCCTGTGCCCCATGGGAACAGTCCAGCCCGAACTGCCAAGCCAGGTCCTCCCTGGACTGGAAACAAGCATCCTAGGACCGGTTTCGGGCTTTCAGCCCTCGTCAGCCAGGATAGCTTGATTCCAGTGGCATGGAGAGTACGGGACTCACGTCTGAGCATACCCTTCCCACTCGGGGTGACAAATGCATAATCAACAATTGATGGACAGAATGCAGAACAATGTCATACATTCACCCCAGTACAGAGATCTGGGCCTAAATCCATCATTTTTTTGCTCACCATGCCATTCCAGTTTGAACCCAGCCATATGCAAATCAGTCTTGACCCTGTGCCCCATGGGAACAGTCCAGCCCGAACTGCCAAGCCAGGTCCTCCCTGGACTGGAAACAAGCATCCTAGGACCGGTTTCTGGCTTTCAGCCCTCGTCAGCCAGGATAGCTTGATTCCAGTGGCATGGAGAGCACAGGACTCACGTCTGAGCATACCCTTCCCACTCGGGGTGACAAATGCAAAAACAACAATTGATGGACAGAATGCAGAACAATGTCATACATTCACCCCAGTACAGAGATCTGGGCCTAAATCCATCGTTTTTTTGCTCACCATGCCATTCCAGTTTGAACCCAGCCATATGCAAATCAGTCTTGACCCTGTGCCCCATGGGAACAGTCCAGCCCGAACTGCCAAGCCAGGTCCTCCCTGGACTGGAAACAAGCATCCTAGGACCGGTTTCGGGCTTTCAGCCCTCGTCAGCCAGGATAGCTTGATTCCAGTGGCATGGAGAGCACGGGACTCACGTCTGAGCATACCCTTCCCACTCGGGGTGACAAATGCATAAACAACAATTGATGGACAGAATGCAGAACAATGTCATACATTCATCCCAGTACAGAGATCTGGACCTAAATCCATCATTTTTTTGCTCACCATGCTATTCCAGTTTGAACCCAGCCATATGCAAATCAGTCTTGACCCTGTGCCCCATGGGAACAGTCCAGCCCGAACTGCCAAGCCAGGTCCTCCCTGGACTGGAAACAAGCATCCTAGGACCGGTTTCTGGCTTTTAGCCCTCGTCAGCCAGGATAGCTTGATTCCAGTGGCATGGAGAGCACAGGACTCACGTCTGAGCATACCCTTCCCACTCGGGGTGACAAATGCATAAACAACAATTGATGGACAGAATGCAGAACAATGTCATACATTCACCCCAGTACAGAGATCTGGGCCTAAATCCATCGTTTTTTTGCTCACCATGCCATTCCAGTTTGAACCCAGCCATATGCAAATCAGTCTTGACCCTGTGCCCCATGGGAACAGTCCAGCCCGAACTGCCAAGCCAGGTCCTCCCTGGACTGGAAACAAGCATCCTAGGACCGGTTTCGGGCTTTCAGCCCTCGTCAGCCAGGATAGCTTGATTCCAGTGGCATGGAGAGCACGGGACTCACGTCTGAGCATACCCTTCCCACTCAGGGTGACAAATGCAAAAACAACAATTGATGGACAGAATGCAGAACAATGTCATACATTCACCCCAGTACAGAGATCTGGGCCTAAATCCATCGTTTTTTTGCTCACCATGCCATTCCAGTTTGAACCCAGCCATATGCAAATCAGTCTTGACCCTGTGCCCCATGGGAACAGTCCAGCCCGAACTGCCAAGCCAGGTCCTCCCTGGACTGGAAACAAGCATCCTAGGAACGGTTTCTGGCTTTCAGCCCTCGTCAGCCAGGATAGCTTGATTCCAGTGGCATGGAGAGCACGGGATTCTCGTCTGAGCATACCCTTCCCACTCGGGGTGACAAATGCAAAAACAACAATTGATGGACAGAATGCAGAACAATGTCATACATTCACCCCAGTACAGAGATCTGGGCCTAAATCCATCGTTTTTTTGCTCACCATGCCATTCCAGTTTGAACCCAGCCATATGCAAATCAGTCTTGACCCTGTGCCCCATGGGAACAGTCCAGCCCGAACTGCCAAGCCAGGTCCTCCGTGGACTGGAAACAAGCATCCTAGGACCTGATTCGGGCATTCAGCCCTCGTCAGCCAGGATAGCTTGATTCCAGTGGCATGGAGAGCACGGGACTCACGTCTGAGCATACCCTTCCCACTCGGGGTGACAAATGCAAAACAACAATTGATGGACAGAATGCAGAACAATGTCATACATTCACACCAGTACAGAGATCTGGGCCTAAATCCATCGTTTTTTTGCTCACCATGCCAATCCAGTTTGAACCCAGCCATATGCAAATCAGTCTTGACCCTGTGCCCCATGGGAACAGTCCAGCCCGAACTGCCAAGCCAGGTCCTCCCTGGACTGGAAACAAGCATCCTAGGACCGGTTTTGGGCTTTCAGCCCTCGTCAGCCAGGATAGCTTGATTTCAATGGCATGGAGAGCACGGGACTCACGTCTGAGCATACCCTTCCCACTCGGGGTGACAAATGCAAAAACAACAATTGATGGACAGAATGCAGAACAATGTCATACATTCACCCCAGTACAGAGATCTGGGCCTAAATGCATCGTTTTTTTGCTCACCATGCCATTCCAGTTTGAACCCAGCCATATTCAAATCAGTCTTGACCCTGTGCCCCATGGGAACAGTCCAGCCCGAACTGCCAAGCCAGGTCCTCCCTGGACTGGGAACAAGCATCCTAGGACCGGTTTCAGGCTTTCAGCCCTCGTCAGCCTGGATAGCTTGATTCCAGTGGCATGGAGAGCACGGGACTCACGTCTGAGCATACCCTTCCCACTCGGGGTGACAAATGCAAAAACAACAATTGATGGACAGAATGCAGAACAATATCATACATTCACCCCCAGTACAGAGATCTGGGCCTAAATCCATCGTTTTTTTGCTCACCATGCCATTCCAGTTTGAACCCAGCCATATGCAAATCAGTCTTGACCCTGTGCCCCATGGGAACAGTCCAGCCCGAACTGCCAAGCCAGGTCCTCCCTGGACTGGAAACAAGCATCCTAGGACCGGTTTCGGGCTTTCAGCCCTCGTCAGCCAGGATAGCTTGATTCCAGTGGCATGGAGAGCACGGGACTCACGTCTGAGCATACCCTTCCCACTCGGGGTGACAAATGCAAAAACAACAATTGATGGACAGAATGCAGAACAATGTCATACATTCACCCCAGTACAGAGATCTGGGCCTAAATCCATCGTTTTTTTGCTCACCATGCCATTCCAGTTTGAACCCAGCCATATGCAAATCAGTCTTGACCCTGTGCCCCATGGGAACAGTCCAGCCCGAACTGCCAAGCCAGGTCCTCCCTGGACTGGAAACAAGCATCCTAGGACCGGTTTCGGGCTTTCAGCCCTCGTCAGCCAGGATAGCTTGATTCCAGTGGCATGGAGAGCACGGGACTCACGTCTGAGCATACCCTTCCCACTCGGGGTGGCAAATGCAAAAACAACAATTGATGGACAGAATGCAGAACAATGTCATACATTCACCCCAGTACAGAGATCTGGGCCTAAATCCATCATTTTTTTGCTCACCATGCCATTCCAGTTTGAACCCAGCCATATGCAAATCAGTCTTGACCCTGTGCCCCATGGGAACAGTCCAGCCCAAACTGCCAAGCCAGGTCCTCCCTGGACTGGAAACAAGCATCCTAGGACCGGTTTCGGGCTTTCAGCCCTCGTCAGCCAGGATAGCTTGATTCCAGTGGCATGGAGAGCATGGGACTCACGTCTGAGCATACCCTTCCCACTCGGGGTGACAAATGCAAAAACAACAATTGATGGACAGAATGCAGAACAATGTCATACATTCACCCCAGTACAGAGATCTGGGCCTAAATCCATCGTTTTTTTGCTCACCATGCTATTCCAGTTTGAACCCAGCCATATGCAAATCAGTCTTGACCCTGTGCCCCATGGGAACAGTCCAGCCCAAACTGCCAAGCCAGGTCCTCCCTGGACTGGAAACCAGCATCCTAGGACCGGTTTCGGGCTTTCAGCCCTCGTCAGCCAGGATAGCTTGATTCCAGTGGCATGGAGAGCACGGGACTCACGTCTGAGCATACCCTTCCCACTCGGGGTGACAAATGCAAAAACAACAATTGATGGACAGAATGCAGAACAATGTCATACATTCACCCCAGTACAGAGATCTGGGCCTAAATCCATCGTTTTTTTGCTCACCATGCCATTCCAGTTTGAACCCAGCCATATGCAAATCAGTCTTGACCCTGTGCCCAATGGGAACAGTCCAGCCCGAACTGCCAAGCCAGGTCCTCCCTGGACTGGAAACAAGCATCCTAGGACCGGTTTCGGGCTTTCAGCCCTCGTCAGCCAGAATAGCTTGATTCCAGTGGCATGGAGAGCACGGGACTCACGTCTGAGCATATCCTTCCCACTCGGGGTGGCAAATGCAAAAACAACAATTGATGGACAGAATGCAGAACAATGTCATACATTCACCCCAGTACAGAGATCTGGGCCTAAATCCATATTTTTTTTGCTCACCATGCCATTCCAGTTTGAACCCAGCCATATGCAAATCAGTCTTGACCCTGTGCCCCATGGGAACAGTCCAGCCCGAACTGCCAAGCCAGGTCCTCCCTGGACTGGAAACAAGCATCCTAGGACCGGTTTCGGGCTTTCAGCCCTCGTCAGCCAGGATAGCTTGATTCCAGTGGCATGGAGAGCACGGGACTCACGTCTGAGCATACCCTTCCCACTCGGGGTGACAAATGCAAAAACAACAATTGATGGACAGAATGCAGAACAATGTCATACATTCACCCCAGTACAGAGATCTGGGCCTAAATCCATCGTTTTTTTGCTCACCATGCCATTCCAGTTTGAACCCAGCCATATGCAAATCAGTCTTGACCCTGTGCCCCATGGGAACAGTCCAGCCCGAACTGCCAAGCCAGGTCCTCCCTGGACTGGAAACAAGCATCCTAGGACCGGTTTCGGGCTTTCAGCCCTCGTCAGCCAGGATAGCTTGATTCCAGTGGCATGGAGAGCACGGGACTCACGTCTGAGCATACCCTTCCCACTCGGGGTGACAAATGCAAAAACAACAATTGATGGACAGAATGCAGAACAATGTCATACATTCACCCCAGTACAGAGATCTGGGCCTAAATCCATCGTTTTTTTGCTCACCATGCCATTCCAGTTTGAACCCAGCCATATGCAAATCAGTCTTGATCCTGTGCCACATGGGAACAGTCCAGCCCGAACTGCCAAGCCAGGTCCTCCCTGGACTGGAAACAAGAATCCTAGGACCGGTTTCGGGCTTTCAGCCCTCGTCAGCCAGGATAGCTTGATTCCAGTGGCATGGAGAGCATGGGACTCACGTCTGAGCATACCCTTCCCACTCGGGGTGACAAATGCAAAAACAACAATTGATGGACAGAATGCAGAACAATGTCATACATTCACCCCAGTACAGAGATCTGGGCCTAAATCCATTGTTTTTTTGCTCACCATGCTATTTCAGTTTGAACCCAGCCATATGCAAATCAGTCTTGACCCTGTGCCCCATGGGAACAGTCCAGCCCAAACTGCCAAGCCAGGTCCTCCTGGACTGGAAACAAGCATCCTAGGACCGGTTTCGGGCTTTCAGCCCTCGTCAGCCAGGATAGCTTGATTCCAGTGGCATGGAGAGCACGGGACTCACGTCTGAGCATACCCTTCCCACTCGGGGTGACAAATGCAAAAACAACAATTGATGGACAGAATGCAGAACAATGTCATTCATTCACCCCAGTACAGAGATCTGGGCCTAAATCCATTGTTTTTTTGCTCACCATGCCATTCCAGTTTGAACCCAGCCATATGCAAATCAGTCATGACCCTGTGCCCCATGGGAACAGTCCAGCCCGAACTGCCAAGCCAGGTCCTCCCTGGACTGGAAACAAGCATCCTAGGACCGGTTTCGGGCTTTCGCCCTCGTCAGCCAGGATAGCTTGATTCCAGTGGCATGGAGAGCACGGGACTCACGTCTGAGCATACCCTTCCTACTCGGGGTGACAAATGCAAAAACAACAATTGATGGACAGAATGCAGAACAATGTCATACATTCACCCCAGTACAGAGATCTGGGCCTAAATCCATCATTTTTTTGCTCACCATGCCATTCCAGTTTGAACCCAGCCATATGCAAATCAGTCTTGACCCTGTGCCCCATGGGAACAGTCCAGCCCGAACTGCCAAGCCAGGCCCTCCCTGGACTGGAAACAAGCATCCTAGGACCGGTTTCGGGCTTTCAGCCCTCGTCAGCCAGGATAGCTTGATTCCAGTGGCATGGAGAGCACGGGACTCACGTCTGAACATACCCTTCCCACTCGGGGTGACAAATGCAAAAACAACAATTGATGGACAGAATGCAGAACAATGTCATACATTCACCCCAGTACAGAGATCTGGGCCTAAATCCATCGTTTTTTTGCTCACCATGCTATTCCAGTTTGAACCCAGCCATATGCAAATCAGTCTTGACCCTGTGCCCCATGGGAACAGTCCAGCCCGAACTGCCAAGCCAGGTCCTCCCTGGACTGGAAACAAGCATCCTAGGACCGGTTTCGGGCTTTCAGCCCTCGTCAGCCAGGATAGCTTGATTCCAGTGGCATGGAGAGCACGGGACTCACGTCTGAGCATACCCTTCCCACTCGGGGTGACAAATGCAAAAACAACAATTGATGGACAGAATGCAGAACAATGTCATTCATTCACCCCAGTACAGAGATCTGGGCCTAAATCCATTGTTTTTTTGCTCACCATGCCATTCCAGTTTGAACCCAGCCATATGCAAATCAGTCATGACCCTGTGCCCCATGGGAACAGTCCAGCCCGAACTGCCAAGCCAGGTCCTCCCTGGACTGGAAACAAGCATCCTAGGACCGGTTTCGGGCTTTCGCCCTCGTCAGCCAGGATAGCTTGATTCCAGTGGCATGGAGAGCACGGGACTCACGTCTGAGCATACCCTTCCCACTCGGGGTGACAAATGCAAAAACAACAATTGATGGACAGAATGCAGAACAATGTCATACATTCACCCCAGTACAGAGATCTGGGCCTAAATCCATCATTTTTTTGCTCACCATGCCATTCCAGTTTGAACCCAGCCATATGCAAATCAGTCTTGACCCTGTGCCCCATGGGAACAGTCCAGCCCAAACTGCCAAGCCAGGCCCTCCCTGGACTGGAAACAAGCATCCTAGGACCGGTTTCGGGCTTTCAGCCCTCGTCAGCCAGGATAGGTTGATTCCAGTGGCATGGAGAGCACGGGACTCACGTCTGAGCATACCCTTCCCACTCGGGGTGACAAATGCAAAAACAACAATTGATGGACAGAATGCAGAACAATGTCATACATTCACCCCAGTACAGAGATCTGGGCCTAAATCCATCGTTTTTTTGCTCACCATGCCATTCCAGTTTGAACCCAGCCATATGCAAATCAGTCTTGACCCTGTGCCTCATGGGAACAGTCCAGCCCGAACTGCCAAGCCAGGTCCTCCCTGGACTGGAAACAAGCATCCTAGGACCGGTTTCTGGCTTTCAGCCCTCGTCAGCCAGGATAGCTTGATTCCAGTGGCATGGAGAGCACGGGACTCACGTCTGAGCATACCCTTCCCACTCGGGGTGACAAATGCAAAAACAACAATTGATGGACAGAATGCAGAACAATGTCATACATTCACCCCAGTACAGAGATCTGGGCCTAAATCCATCGTTTTTTTGCTCACCATGCCATTCCAGTTTGAACCCAGCCATATGCAAATCAGTCTTGACCCTGTGCCCCATGGGAACAGTCCAGCCCGAACTGCCAAGCCAGGTCCTCCCTGGACTGGAAACAAGCATCCTAGGACCGGTTTCGGGCTTTCAGCCCTCGTCAGCCAGGATAGCTTGATTCCAGTGGCATGGAGAGCACGGGACTCACGTCTGAGCATACCCTTCCCACTCGGGGTGACAAATGCAAAAACAACAATTGATGGACAGAATGCAGAACAATGTCATACATTCACCCCAGTACAGAGATCTGGGCCTAAATCCATCATTTTTTTGTTCACCATGCCATTCCAGTTTGAACCCAGCCATTTGCAAATCAGTCTTGACCCTGTGCCCCATGGGAACAGTCCAGCCCGAACTGCCAAGCCAGGTCCTCCCTGGACTGGAAACAAGTATCCTAGGACCGGTTTCTGGCTTTCAGCCCTCGTCAGCCAGGATAGCTTGATTCCAGTGGCATGGAGAGCACGGGATTCACTTCTGAGCATACCCTTCCCACTCGGGGTGACAAATGCAAAAACAACAATTGATGGACAGAATGCAGAACAATGTCATACATTCACCCCAGTACAGAGATCTGGGCCTAAATCCATCGTTTTTTTGATCACCATGCCATTCCAGTTTGAACCCAGCCATATGCAAATCAGTCATGACCCTGTGCCCCATGGGAACAGTCCAGCCCGAACTGCCAAGCCAGGTCCTCCCTGGACTGGAAACAAGCATCCTAGGACCGTTTTCGGGCTTTCAGCCCTCGTCAGCCAGGATAGCTTGATTCCAGTGGCATGGAGAGGACGGGACTCACGTCTGAGCATACCCTTCCGACTCGGGGTGACAAATGCAAAAACAACAATTGATGGACAGAATGCAGAACAATGTCATACATTCACCCCAGTACAGAGATCTGGGCCTAAATCCATCGTTTTTTTGCTCACCATGCCATTCCAGTTTGAACCCAGCCATATGCAAATCAGTCTTGACCCTGTGCCCCATGGGAACAGTCCAGCCCAAACTGCCAAGCCAGGTCCTCCCTGGACTGGAAACAAGCATCCTAGGACCGGTTCGGGCTTTCAGCCCTCGTCAGCCAGGATAGCTTGATTCCAGTGGCATGGAGAGCACGGGACTCACGTCTGAGCATACCCTTCCCACTCGGGGTGACAAATGCAAAAACAACAATTGATGGACAGAATGCAGAACAATGTCATACATTCACCCCAGTACAGAGATCTGGGCCTAAATCCATCGTTTTTTTGCTCACCATGCCATTCCAGTTTGAACCCAGCCATATGCAAATCAGTCATGACCCTGTGCCCCATGGGAACAGTCCAGCCCGAACTGCCAAACCAGGTCCTCCCTGGACTGGAAACAAGCATCCTAGGACCGGTTTCGGGCTTTCAGCCCTTGTCAGCCAGGATAGCTTGATTCCAGTGGCATGGAGAGCACGGGACTCACGTCTGAGCATACCCTTCCCACTCGGGGTGACAAATGCAAAAACAACAATTGATGGACAGAATGCAGAACAATGTCATACATTCACCCCAGTACAGAGATCTGGGCCTAAATCCATAGTTTTTTTGCTCACCATGCCATTCCAGTTTGAACCCAGCCATATGCAAATCAGTCTTGACCCTGTGCCCCATGGGAACAGTCCAGCCCAAACTGCCAAGCCAGGTCCTCCCTGGACTGGAAACAAGCATCCTAGGACCGGTTTCGGGCTTTCAGACCTCGTCAGCCAGGATAGCTTGATTCCAGTGGCATGGAGAGCACGGGACTCACGTCTAAACATACCCTTCCCACTCGGGGTGACAAATGCAAAAACAACAATTGATGGACAGAATGCAGAACAATGTCATACATTCACCCCAGTACAGAGAACTGGGCCTAAATCCATCGTTTTTTTGCTCACCATGCCATTCCAGTTTGAACCCAGCCATATGCAAATCAGTCTTGACCCTGTGCCCCATGGGAACAGTCCAGCCCGAACTGCCAAGCCAGGTCCTCCCTGGACTGGAAACAAGCATCCTAGGACCGGTTTCTGGCTTTCAGCCCTCGTCAGCCAGGATAGCTTGATTCCAGTGGCATCGAGAGCACAGGACTCACGTCTGAGCATACCCTTCCCACTCGGGGTGACAAATGCAAAAACAACAATTGATGGACAGAATGCAGAACAATGTCATACATTCACCCCAGTACAGAGATCTGGGCCTAAATCCATCGTTTTTTTGCTCACCATGCCATTCCAGTTTGAACCCAGCCATATGCAAATCAGTCTTGACCCTGTGCCCCATGGGAACAGTCCAGCCCGAACTGCCAAGCCAGGTCCTCCCTGGACTGGAAACAAGCATCCTAGGACCGGTTTCGGGCTTTCAGCCCTCGTCAGCCAGGATAGCTTGATTCCAGTGGCATGGAGAGCACGGGACTCACGTCTGAGCATACCCTTCCCACTCGGGGTGACAAATGCAAAAACAACAATTGATGGACAGAATGCGGAACAATGTCATACATTCACCCCAGTACAGAGATCTGGGCCTAAATCCATCGTTTTTTTGCTCACCATGCCATTCCAGTTTGAACCCAGCCATATGCAAATCAGTCTTGACCCTGTGCCCCATGGGAACAGTCCAGCCCAAACTGCCAAGCCAGGTCCTCCCTGGACTGGAAACAAGCATCCTAGGACCGGTTTCGGGCTTTCAGCCCTCGTCAGCCAGGATAGCTTGATTCCAGTGGCATGGAGAGCACGGGACTCACGTCTTAACATACCCTTCCCACTCGGGGTGACAAATGCAAAAACAACAATTGATGGACAGAATGCAGAACAATGTCATTTATTCACCCCAGTACAGAGATCTGGGCCTAAATCCATCGTTTTTTTGTTCACCATACCATTCCAGTTTGAACCCAGCCATATGCAAATCAGTCTTGACCCTGTGCCCCATGGGAACAGTCCAGCCCGAACTGCCAAGCCAGGTCCTCCCTGGACTGGAAACAAGCATCCTAGGACCGGTTTCGGGCTTTCAGCCCTCGTCAGCCAGGATAGCTTGATTCCAGTGGCATGGAGAGCACGGGACTCACGTCTGAGCATACCCTTCCCACTCGGGGTGACAAATGCAAAAACAACAATTGATGGACAGAATGCAGAACAATGTCATACATTCACCCCAGTACAGAGATCTGGGCCTAAATCCATCGTTTTTTTGCTCACCATGCCATTCCAGTTTGAACCCAGCCATATGCAAATCAGTCTTGACCCTGTGCCCCATGGGAACAGTCCAGCCCGAACTGCCAAGCCAGGTCCTCCCTGGACTGGAAACAAGCATCCTAGGACCGGTTTCGGGCTTTCAGCCCTCGTCAGCCAGGATAGCTTGATTCCAGTGGCATGGAGAGCACGGGACTCACGTCTGAGCATACCCTTCCCACTCGGGGTGACAAATGCATAAACAACAATTGATGGACAGAATGCAGAACAATGTCATACATTCACCCCAGTACAGAGATCTGGGCCTAAATCCATCATTTTTTTGCTCACCATGCCATTCCAGTTTGAACCCAGCCATATGCAAATCAGTCTTGACCCTGTGCCCCATGGGAACAGTCCAGCCCGAACTGCCAAGCCAGGTCCTCCCTGGACTGGAAACAAGCATCCTAGGACCGGTTTCTGGCTTTCAGTCCTCGTCAGCCAGGATAGCTTGATTCCAGTGGCATGGAGAGCACAGGACTCACGTCTGAGCATACCCTTCCCACTCGGGGTGACAAATGCAAAAACAACAATTGATGGACAGAATGCAGAACAATGTCATTCATTCACCCCAGTACAGAGATCTGGGCCTAAATCCATCGTTTTTTTGCTCACCATGCCATTCCAGTTTGAACCCAGCCATATGCAAATCAGTCTTGACCCTGTGCCCCATGGGAACAGTCCAGCCCAAACTGCCAAGCCAGGTCCTCCCTGGACTGGAAACAAGCATCCTAGGACCGGTTTCGGGCTTTCAGCCCTCGTCAGCCAGGATAGCTTGATTCCAGTGGCATGGAGAGCACGGGACTCACGTCTGAGCATACCCTTCACACTCGGGGTGACAAATGCAAAAACAACAATTGATGGACAGAATGCAGAACAATGTCATACATTCACCCCAGTACAGAGATCTGGGCCTAAATCCATCGTTTTTTTGCTCACCATGCCATTCCAGTTTGAACCCAGCCATATGCAAATCAGTCTTGACCCTGTGCCCCATGGGAACAGTCCAGCCCAAACTGCCAAGCCAGGTCCTCCCTGGACTGGAAACAAGCATCCTAGGACCGTTTTCGGGCTTTCAGCCCTCGTCAGCCAGGATAGCTTGATTCCAGTGGCATGGAGAGGACGGGACTCACGTCTGAGCATACCCTTCCGACTCGGGGTGACAAATGCAAAAACAACAATTGATGGACAGAATGCAGAACAATGTCATACATTCACCCCAGTACAGAGATCTGGGCCTAAATCCATCGTTTTTTTGCTCACCATGCCATTCTAGTTTGAACCCAGCCATATGCAAATCAGTCTTGACCCTGTGCCCCATGGGAACAGTCCAGCCCAAACTGCCAAGCCAGGTCCTCCCTGGACTGGAAACAAGCATCCTAGGACCGGTTCGGGCTTTCAGCCCTCGTCAGCCAGGATAGCTTGATTCCAGTGGCATGGAGAGCACGGGACTCACGTCTGAGCATACCCTTCCCACTCGGGGTGACAAATGCAAAAACAACAATTGATGGACAGAATGCAGAACAATGTCATACATTCACCCCAGTACAGAGATCTGGGCCTAAATCCATCGTTTTTTTGCTCACCATGCCATTCCAGTTTGAACCCAGCCATATGCAAATCAGTCATGACCCTGTGCCCCATGGGAACAGTCCAGCCCGAACTGCCAAACCAGGTCCTCCCTGGACTGGAAACAAGCATCCTAGGACCGGTTTCGGGCTTTCAGCCCTCGTCAGCCAGGATAGCTTGATTCCAGTGGCATGGAGAGCACGGGACTCACGTCTGAGCATACCCTTCCCACTCGGGGTGACAAATGCAAAAACAACAATTGATGGACAGAATGCAGAACAATGTCATACATTCACCCCAGTACAGAGATCTGGGCCTAAATCCATAGTTTTTTTGCTCACCATGCCATTCCAGTTTGAACCCAGCCATATGCAAATCAGTCTTGACCCTGTGCCCCATGGGAACAGTCCAGCCCAAACTGCCAAGCCAGGTCCTCCCTGGACTGGAAACAAGCATCCTAGGACCGGTTTCGGGCTTTCAGACCTCGTCAGCCAGGATAGCTTGATTCCAGTGGCATGGAGAGCACGGGACTCACGTCTAAACATACCCTTCCCACTCGGGGTGACAAATGCAAAAACAACAATTGATGGACAGAATGCAGAACAATGTCATACATTCACCCCAGTACAGAGAACTGGGCCTAAATCCATCGTTTTTTTGCTCACCATGCCATTCCAGTTTGAACCCAGCCATATGCAAATCAGTCTTGACCCTGTGCCCCATGGGAACAGTCCAGCCCGAACTGCCAAGCCAGGTCCTCCCTGGACTGGAAACAAGCATCCTAGGACCGGTTTCTGGCTTTCAGCCCTCGTCAGCCAGGATAGCTTGATTCCAGTGGCATCGACAGCACAGGACTCACGTCTGAGCATACCCTTCCCACTCGGGGTGACAAATGCAAAAACAACAATTGATGGACAGAATGCAGAACAATGTCATACATTCACCCCAGTACAGAGATCTGGGCCTAAATCCATCGTTTTTTTGCTCACCATGCCATTCCAGTTTGAACCCAGCCATATGCAAATCAGTCTTGACCCTGTGCCCCATGGGAACAGTCCAGCCCGAACTGCCAAGCCAGGTCCTCCCTGGACTGGAAACAAGCATCCTAGGACCGGTTTCGGGCTTTCAGCCCTCGTCAGCCAGGATAGCTTGATTCCAGTGGCATGGAGAGCACGGGACTCACGTCTGAGCATACCCTTCCCACTCGGGGTGACAAATGCAAAAACAACAATTGATGGACAGAATGCGGAACAATGTCATACATTCACCCCAGTACAGAGATCTGGGCCTAAATCCATCGTTTTTTTGCTCACCATGCCATTCCAGTTTGAACCCAGCCATATGCAAATCAGTCTTGACCCTGTGCCCCATGGGAACAGTCCAGCCCAAACTGCCAAGCCAGGTCCTCCCTGGACTGGAAACAAGCATCCTAGGACCGGTTTCGGGCTTTCAGCCCTCGTCAGCCAGGATAGCTTGATTCCAGTGGCATGGAGAGCACGGGACTCACGTCTTAACCTACCCTTCCCACTCGGGGTGACAAATGCAAAAACAACAATTGATGGACAGAATGCAGAACAATGTCATTTATTCACCCCAGTACAGAGATCTGGGCCTAAATCCATCGTTTTTTTGCTCACCATACCATTCCAGTTTGAACCCAGCCATATGCAAATCAGTCTTGACCCTGTGCCCCATGGGAACAGTCCAGCCCGGACTGCCAAGCCAGGTCCTCCCTGGACTGGAAACAAGCATCCTAGGACCGGTTTCGGGCTTTCAGCCCTCGTCAGCCAGGATAGCTTGATTCCAGTGGCATGGAGAGCACGGGACTCACGTCTGAGCATACCCTTCCCACTCGGGGTGACAAATGCAAAAACAACAATTGATGGACAGAATGCAGAACAATGTCATTTATTCACCCCAGTACAGAGATCTGGGCCTAAATCCATCGTTTTTTTGCTCACCATACCATTCCAGTTTGAACCCAGCCATATGCAAATCAGTCTTGACCCTGTGCCCCATGGGAACAGTCCAGCCCGGACTGCCAAGCCAGGTCCTCCCTGGACTGGAAACAAGCATCCTAGGACCGGTTTCAGGCTTTCAGCCCTCGTCAGCCAGGATAGCTTGATTCCAGTGGCATGGAGAGCACGGGACTCACGTCTGAGCATACCCTTCCCACTCGGGGTGACAAATGCAAAAACAACAATTGATGGACAGAATGCAGAACAATGTCATACATTCACCCCAGTACAGAGATCTGGGCCTAAATCCATCGTTTTTTTGCTCACCATGCCATTCCAGTTTGAACCCAGCCATATGCAAATCAGTCTTGACCCTGTGCCCCATGGGAACAGTCCAGCCCGAACTGCCAAGCCAGGTCCTCCCTGGACTGGAAACAAGCATCCTAGGACCGGTTTCTGGCTTTCAGTCCTCGTCAGCCAGGATAGCTTGATTCCAGTGGCATGGAGAGCACAGGACTCACGTCTGAGCATACCCTTCCCACTCGGGGTGACAAATGCAAAAACAACAATTGATGGACAGAATGCAGAACAATGTCATTCATTCACCCCAGTACAGAGATCTGGGCCTAAATCCATCGTTTTTTTGCTCACCATGCCATTCCAGTTTGAACCCAGCCATATGCAAATCAGTCTTGACCCTGTGCCCCATGGGAACAGTCCAGCCCAAACTGCCAAGCCAGGTCCTCCCTGGACTGGAAACAAGCATCCTAGGACCGGTTTCGGGCTTTCAGCCCTCGTCAGCCAGGATAGCTTGATTCCAGTGGCATGGAGAGCACGGGACTCACGTCTGAGCATACCCTTCACACTCGGGGTGACAAATGCAAAAACAACAATTGATGGACAGAATGCAGAACAATGTCATACATTCACCCCAGTACAGAGATCTGGGCCTAAATCCATCGTTTTTTTGCTCACCATGCCATTCCAGTTTGAACCCAGCCATATGCAAATCAGTCTTGACCCTGTGCCCCATGGGAACAGTCCAGCCCAAACTGCCAAGCCAGGTCCTCCCTGGACTGGAAACAAGCATCCTAGGACCGGTTTCGGGCTTTCAGCCCTCGTCAGCCATGATAGCTTGATTCCAGTGGCATGGAGAGCACGGGACTCACGTCTGAGCATACCCTTCCCACTCGTGGTGACAAATGCAAAAACAACAATTGATGGACAGAATGCAGAACAATGTCATACATTCACCCCAGTACAGAGATCTGGGCCTAAATCCATCATTTTTTTGCTCACCATGCCATTCCAGTTTGAACCCAGCCATATGCAAATCAGTCTTGACCCTGTGCCCCATGGGAACAGTCCAGCCCAAACTGCCAAGCCAGGTCCTCCCTGGACTGGAAACAAGCATCCTAGGACCGGTTTCTGGCTTTCAGCCCTCGTCAGCTAGGATAGCTTGATTCCAGTGGCATGGAGAGCACGGGATTCACGTCTGAGCATACCCTTCCCACTCGGGGTGACAAATGCAAAAACAACAATTGATGGACAGAATGCAGAACAATGATACATTCACCCCAGTACAGAGATCTGGTCCTAAAACCATCGTTTTTTTGCTCACCATGCCATTCCAGTTTGAACCCAGCCATATGCAAATCAGTCTTGACCCTGTGCCCCATGGGAACAGTCCAGCCCGAACTGCCAAGCCAGGTCCTCCGTGGACTGGAAACAAGCATCCTAGGACTCGTTTCGGGCTTTCAGCCCTCGTCAGCCAGGATAGCTTGATTCCAGTGGCATGGAGAGCACGGGACTCACGTCTGAGCATACCCTTCCCACTCGTGGTGACAAATGCAAAACAACAATTGATGGACAGAATGCAGAACAATGTCATACATTCACCCCAGTACAGAGATCTGGGCCTAAATCCATCGTTTTTTTGCTCACCATGCCATTCCAGTTTGAACCCAGCCATATGCAAATCAGTCATGACCCTGTGCCCCATGGGAACAGTCCAGCCCGAACTGCCAAGCCAGGTCCTCCCTGGACTGGAAACAAGCATCCTAGGACCGGTTTCGGGCTTTCAGCCCTCGTCAGCCAGGATAGCTTGATTCCAGTGGCATGGAGAGCACGGGACTCACGTCTGAGCATACCCTTCCCACTCGGGGTGACAAATGCAAAAACAACAATTGATGGACAGAATGCAGAACAATGTCATACATTCACCCCAGTACAGAGATCTGGGCCTAAATCCATCGTTTTTTTGCTCACTATGCCATTCCAGTTTGAACCCAGCCATATGCAAATCAGTCTTGACCCTGTGCCCCATGGGAACAGTCCAGCCCGAACTGCCAAGCCAGGTCCTCCCTGGACTGGAAACAAGCATCCTAGGACCGGTTTCGGGCTTTCAGCCCTCGTCAGCCAGGATAGCTTGATTCCAGTGGCATGGAGAGCACAGGACTCACGTCTGAGCATACCCTTCCCACTCAGGGTGACAAATGCAAAAACAACAATTGATGGACAGTATGCAGAACAATGTCATTCATTCACCCCAGTACAGAGATCTGGGCCTAAATCCATCGTTTTTTTGCTCACCATGCCATTCCAGTTTGAACCCAGCCATATGCAAATCAGTCTTGACCCTGTGCCCCATGGGAACAGTCCAGCCCGAACTGCCAAGCCAGGTCCTCCCTGGACTGGAAACAAGCATCCTAGGACCGGTTTCGGGCTTTCAGCCCTCGTCAGCCAGGATAGCTTGATTCCAGTGGCATGGAGAGCACGGGACTCACGTCTGAGCATACCCTTCCCACTCGGGGTGACAAATGCAAAAACAACAATTGATGGACAGAATGCAGAACAATGTCATACATTCACCCCAGTACAGAGATCTGGGCCTAAATCCATCGTTTTTTTGCTCACCATGCCATTCCAGTTTGAACCCAGCCATATGCAAATCAGTCTTGACCCTGTGCCCCATGGGAACAGTCCAGCCCGAACTGCCAAGCCAGGTCCTCCGTGGACTGGAAACAAGCATCCTAGGACCCGTTTCGGGCTTTCAGCCCTCGTCAGCCAGGATAGCTTGATTCCAGTGGCATGGAGAGCACGGGACTCACGTCTGAGCATACCCTTCCCACTCGGGGTGACAAATGCAAAACAACAATTGATGGACAGAATGCAGAACAATGTCATACATTCACCCCAGTACAGAGATCTGGGCCTAAATCCATCGTTTTTTTGCTCACCATGCCATTCCAGTTTGAACCCAGCCATATGCAAATCAGTCTTGACCCTGTGCCCCATGGGAACAGTCCAGCCCGAACTGCCAAGCCAGGTCCTCCCTGGACTGGAAACAAGCATCCTAGGACCGGTTTCGGGCTTTCAGCCCTCGTCAGCCAGGATAGCTTGATTCCAGTGGCATGGAGAGCACGGGACTAACGTCTGAGCATACCCTTCCCACTCGGGGTGACAAATGCAAAAACAACAATTGATGGACAGAAAGCAGAACAATGTCATACATTCACCCCAGTACAGAGATCTGGGCCTAAATCCATCGTTTTTTTTGCTCCCCATGCCATTCCAGTTTGAACCCAGCCATATGCAAATCAGTCTTGACCCTGTGCCCCATGGGAACAGTCCAGCCCGAACTGCCAAGCCAGGTCCTCCCTGGACTGGGAACAAGCATCCTAGGACCGGTTTCGGGTTTTCAGCCCTCGTCAGCCTGGATAGCTTGATTCCAGTGGCATGGAGAGCACGGGACTCACGTCTGAGCATACCCTTCCCACTCGGGGTGACAAATGTAAAAACAACAATTGATGGACAGAATGCAGAACAATGTCATACATTCACCCCAGTACAGAGATCTGGGCCTAAATCCATTGTTTTTTTGCTCACCATGCCATTCCAGTTTGAACCCAGCCATATGCAAATCAGTCTTGACCCTGTGCCCCATGGGAACAGTCCAGCCCGAACTGCCAAGCCAGGTCCTCCCTGGACTGGAAACAAGCATCCTAGGACCGGTTTCTGGCTTTCAGCCCTCGTCAGCCAGGATAGCTTGATTCCAGTGGCATGGAGAGCACGGGATTCACGTCTGAGCATACCCTTCCCACTCGGGGTGACAAATGCAAAAACAACAATTGATGGACAGAATGCAGAACAATGTCATACATTCACCCCAGTACAGAGATCTGGGCCTAAATCCATCGTATTTTTGCTCACCATGCCATTCCAGTTTGAACCCAGCCATATGCAAATCAGTCTTGACCCTGTGCCCCATGGGAACAGTCCAGCCCAAACTGCCAAGCCAGGTCCTCCCTGGACTGGAAACAAGCATCCTAGGACCGGTTTCTGGCTTTCAGCCCTCGTCAGCTAGGATAGCTTGATTCCAGTGGCATGGAGAGCACGGGATTCACGTCTGAGCATACCCTTCCCACTCGGGGTGACAAATGCAAAAACAACAATTGATGGACAGAATGCAGAACAATGTCATACATTCACCCCAGTACAGAGATCTGGTCCTAAAACCATCGTTTTTTTGCTCACCATGCCATTCCAGTTTGAACCCAGCCATATGCAAATCAGTCTTGACCCTGTGCCCCATGGGAACAGTCCAGCCCGAACTGCCAAGCCAGGTCCTCCGTGGACTGGAAACAAGCATCCTAGGACTCGTTTCGGGCTTTCAGCCCTCGTCAGCCAGGATAGCTTGATTCCAGTGGCATGGAGAGCACGGGACTCACGTCTGAGCATACCCTTCCCACTCGTGGTGACAAATGCAAAACAACAATTGATGGACAGAATGCAGAACAATGTCATACATTCACCCCAGTACAGAGATCTGGGCCTAAATCCATCGTTTTTTTGCTCACCATGCCATTCCAGTTTGAACCCAGCCATATGCAAATCAGTCTTGACCCTGTGCCCCATGGGAACAGTCCAGCCCGAACTGCCAAGCCAGGTCCTCCCTGGACTGGAAACAAGCATCCTAGGACCGGTTTCGGGCTTTCAGCCCTCGTCAGCCAGGATAGCTTGATTCCAGTGGCATGGAGAGCACGGGACTCACGTCTGAGCATACCCTTCCCACTCGGGGTGACAAATGCAAAAACAACAATTGATGGACAGAAAGCAGAACAATGTCATACATTCACCCCAGTACAGAGATCTGGGCCTAAATCCATCGTTTTTTTGCTCACCATGCCATTCCAGTTTGAACCCAGCCATATGCAAATCAGTCTTGACCCTGTGCCCCATGGGAACAGTCCAGCCCGAACTGCCAAGCCAGGTCCTCCGTGGACTGGGAACAAGCATCCTAGGACCGGTTTCGGGCTTTCAGCCCTCGTCAGCCTGGATAGCTTGATTCCAGTGGTATGGAGAGCACGGGACTCACGTCTGAGCATACCCTTCCCACTCGGGGAGACAAATGCAAAAACAACAATTGATGGACAGAATGCAGAACAATGTCATACATTCACCCCAGTACAGAGATCTGGGCCTAAATCCATTGTTTTTTTGCTCACCATGCCATTCCAGTTTGAACACAGCCATATGCAAATCAGTCTTGACCCTGTGCCCCATGGGAACAGTCCAGCCCGAACTGACAAGCCAGGTCCTCCCTGGACTGGAAACAAGCATCCTAGGACCGGTTTCTGGCTTTCAGCCCTCGTCAGCCAGGATAGCTTGATTCCAGTGGCATGGAGAGCACGGGATTCACGTCTGAGCATACCCTTCCCACTCGGGGTGACAAATGCAAAAACAACAATTGATGGACAGAATGCAGAACAATGTCATACATTCACCCCAGTACAGAGATCTGGGCCTAAATCCATCGTTTTTTTGATCACCATGCCATTCCAGCCTGAACCCAGCCATATGCAAATCAGTCATGACCCTGTGCCCCATGGGAACAGTCCAGCCCGAACTGCCAAGCCAGGTCCTCCCTGGACTGGAAACAAGCATCCTAGGACCGGTTTCGGGCTTTCAGCCCTCGTCAGCCAGGATAGCTTGATTCCAGTGGCATGGAGAGCACGGGACTCACGTCTGAGCATACCCTTCCCACTCGGGGTGACAAATGCAAAAACAACAATTGATGGACAGAATGCAGAACAATGTCATACATTCACCCCAGTACAGAGATCTGGGCCTAAATCCATCGTTTTTTTGCTCACTATGCCATTCCAGTTTGAACCCAGCCATATGCAAATCAGTCTTGACCCTGTGCCCCATGGGAACAGTCCAGCCCGAACTGCCAAGCCAGGTCCTCCCTGGACTGGAAACAAGCATCCTAGGACCGGTTTCGGGCTTTCAGCCCTCGTCAGCCAGGATAGCTTGATTCCAGTGGCATGGAGAGCACAGGACTCACGTCTGAGCATACCCTTCCCACTCGGGGTGACAAATGCAAAAACAACAATTGATGGACAGAATGCAGAACAATGTCATTCATTCACCCCAGTACAGAGATCTGGGCCTAAATCCATCGTTTTTTTGCTCACCATGCCATTCCAGTTTGAACCCAGCCATATGCAAATCAGTCTTGACCCTGTGCCCCATGGGAACAGTCCAGCCCGAACTGCCAAGCCAGGTCCTCCCTGGACTGGAAACAAGCATCCTAGGACCGGTTTCGGGCTTTCAGCCCTCGTCAGCCAGGATAGCTTGATTCCAGTGGCATGGAGAGCACGGGACTCACGTCTGAGCATACCCTTCCCACTCGGGGTGACAAATGCAAAAACAACAATTGATGGACAGAATGCAGAACAATGTCATACATTCACCCCAGTACAGAGATCTGGGCCTAAATCCATCGTTTTTTTGCTCACCATGCCATTCCAGTTTGAACCCAGCCATATGCAAATCAGTCTTGACCCTGTGCCCCATGGGAACAGTCCAGCCCGAACTGCCAAGCCAGGTCCTCCGTGGACTGGAAACAAGCATCCTAGGACCCGTTTCGGGCTTTCAGCCCTCGTCAGCCAGGATAGCTTGATTCCAGTGGCATGGAGAGCACGGGACTCACGTCTGAGCATACCCTTCCCACTCGGGGTGACAAATGCAAAACAACAATTGATGGACAGAATGCAGAACAATGTCATACATTCACCCCAGTACAGAGATCTGGGCCTAAATCCATCGTTTTTTTGCTCACCATGCCATTCCAGTTTGAACCCAGCCATATGCAAATCAGTCTTGACCCTGTGCCCCATGGGAACAGTCCAGCCCGAACTGCCAAGCCAGGTCCTCCCTGGACTGGAAACAAGCATCCTAGGACCGGTTTCGGGCTTTCAGCCCTCGTCAGCCAGGATAGCTTGATTCCAGTGGCATGGAGAGCACGGGACTAACGTCTGAGCATACCCTTCCCACTCGGGGTGACAAATGCAAAAACAACAATTGATGGACAGAAAGCAGAACAATGTCATACATTCACCCCAGTACAGAGATCTGGGCCTAAATCCATCGTTTTTTTTGCTCACCATGCCATTCCAGTTTGAACCCAGCCATATGCAAATCAGTCTTGACCCTGTGCCCCATGGGAACAGTCCAGCCCGAACTGCCAAGCCAGGTCCTCCCTGGACTGGGAACAAGCATCCTAGGACCGGTTTCGGGCTTTCAGCCCTCGTCAGCCTGGATAGCTTGATTCCAGTGGCATGGAGAGCACGGGACTCACGTCTGAGCATACCCTTCCCACTCGGGGTGACAAATGTAAAAACAACAATTGATGGACAGAATGCAGAACAATGTCATACATTCACCCCAGTACAGAGATCTGGGCCTAAATCCATTGTTTTTTTGCTCACCATGCCATTCCAGTTTGAACCCAGCCATATGCAAATCAGTCTTGACCCTGTGCCCCATGGGAACAGTCCAGCCCGAACTGCCAAGCCAGGTCCTCCCTGGACTGGAAACAAGCATCCTAGGACCGGTTTCTGGCTTTCAGCCCTCGTCAGCCAGGATAGCTTGATTCCAGTGGCATGGAGAGCACGGGATTCACGTCTGAGCATACCCTTCCCACTCGGGGTGACAAATGCAAAAACAACAATTGATGGACAGAATGCAGAACAATGTCATACATTCACCCCAGTACAGAGATCTGGGCCTAAATCCATCGTTTTTTTGCTCACCATGCCATTCCAGTTTGAACCCAGCCATATGCAAATCAGTCTTGACCCTGTGCCCCATGGGAACAGTCCAGCCCAAACTGCCAAGCCAGGTCCTCCCTGGACTGGAAACAAGCATCCTAGGACCGGTTTCTGGCTTTCAGCCCTCGTCAGCTAGGATAGCTTGATTCCAGTGGCATGGAGAGCACGGGATTCACGTCTGAGCATACCCTTCCCACTCGGGGTGACAAATGCAAAAACAACAATTGATGGACAGAATGCAGAACAATGTCATACATTCACCCCAGTACAGAGATCTGGTCCTAAAACCATCGTTTTTTTGCTCACCATGCCATTCCAGTTTGAACCCAGCCATATGCAAATCAGTCTTGACCCTGTGCCCCATGGGAACAGTCCAGCCCGAACTGCCAAGCCAGGTCCTCCGTGGACTGGAAACAAGCATCCTAGGACTCGTTTCGGGCTTTCAGCCCTCGTCAGCCAGGATAGCTTGATTCCAGTGGCATGGAGAGCACGGGACTCACGTCTGAGCATACCCTTCCCACTCGGGGTGACAAATGCAAAACAACAATTGATGGACAGAATGCAGAACAATGTCATACATTCACCCCAGTACAGAGATCTGGGCCTAAATCCATCGTTTTTTTGCTCACCATGCCATTCCAGTTTGAACCCAGCCATATGCAAATCAGTCTTGACCCTGTGCCCCATGGGAACAGTCCAGCCCGAACTGCCAAGCCAGGTCCTCCCTGGACTGGAAACAAGCATCCTAGGACCGGTTTCGGGCTTTCAGCCCTCGTCAGCCAGGATAGCTTGATTCCAGTGGCATGGAGAGCACGGGACTCACGTCTGAGCATACCCTTCCCACTCGGGGTGACAAATGCAAAAACAACAATTGATGGACAGAAAGCAGAACAATGTCATACATTCACCCCAGTACAGAGATCTGGGCCTAAATCCATCGTTTTTTTGCTCACCATGCCATTCCAGTTTGAACCCAGCCATATGCAAATCAGTCTTGACCCTGTGCCCTATGGGAACAGTCCAGCCCGAACTGCCAAGCCAGGTCCTCCGTGGACTGGGAACAAGCATCCTAGGACCGGTTTCGGGCTTTCAGCCCTCGTCAGCCTGGATAGCTTGATTCCAGTGGCATGGAGAGCACGGGACTCACGTCTGAGCATACCCTTCCCACTCGGGGTGACAAATGCAAAAACAACAATTGATGGACAGAATGCAGAACAATGTCATACATTCACCCCAGTACAGAGATCTGGGCCTAAATCCATTGTTTTTTTGCTCACCATGCCATTCCAGTTTGAACACAGCCATATGCAAATCAGTCTTGACCCTGTGCCCCATGGGAACAGTCCAGCCCGAACTGCCAAGCCAGGTCCTCCCTGGACTGGAAACAAGCATCCTAGGACCGGTTTCTGGCTTTCAGCCCTCGTCAGCCAGGATAGCTTGATTCCAGTGGCATGGAGAGCACGGGATTCACGTCTGAGCATACCCTTCCCACTCGGGGTGACAAATGCAAAAACAACAATTGATGGACAGAATGCAGAATAATGTCATACATTCACCCCAGTACAGAGATCTGGGCCTAAATCCATCGTTTTTTTGATCACCATGCCATTCCAGCCTGAACCCAGCCATATGCAAATCAGTCATGACCCTGTGCCCCATGGGAACAGTCCAGCCCGAACTGCCAAGCCAGGTCCTCCCTAAACTGGAAACAAGCATCCTAGGACCGGTTTCGGGCTTTCAGCCCTCGTCAGCCAGGATAGCTTGATTCCAGTGGCATGGAGAGCACGGGACTCACGTCTGAGCATACCCTTCCCACTCGGGGTGACAAATGCAAAAACAACAATTGATGGACAGAATGCAGAACAATGTCATACATTCACCCCAGTACAGAGATCTGGGCCTAAATCCATCGTTTTTTTGCTCACTATGCCATTCCAGTTTGAACCCAGCCATATGCAAATCAGTCTTGACCCTGTGCCCCATGGGAACAGTCCAGCCCGAACTGCCAAGCCAGGTCCTCCCTGGACTGGAAACAAGCATCCTAGGACCAGTTTCTGGCTTTCAGCCCTCGTCAGCCAGGATAGCTTGATTCCAGTGGCATGGAGAGCACAGGACTCACGTCTGAGCATACCCTTCCCACTCGGGGTGACAAATGCAAAAACAACAATTGATGGACAGAATGCAGAACAATGTCATTCATTCACCCCAGTACAGAGATCTGGGCCTAAATCCATCGTTTTTTTGCTCACCATGCCATTCCAGTTTGAACCCAGCCATATGCAAATCAGTCTTGACCCTGTGCCCCATGGGAACAGTCCAGCCCGAACTGCCAAGCCAGGTCCTCCCTGGACTGGAAACAAGCATCCTAGGACCGGTTTCGGGCTTTCAGCCCTCGTCAGCCAGGATAGCTTGATTCCAGTGGCATGGAGAGCACGGGACTCACGTCTGAGCATACCCTTCCCACTCGGGGTGACAAATGCGAAAACAACAATTGATGGACAGAATGCAGAACAATGTCATACATTCACCCCAGTACAGAGATCTGGGCCTAAATCCATCGTTTTTTTGCTCACCATGCCATTCCAGTTTGAACCCAGCCATATGCAAATCAGTCTTGACCCTGTGCCCCATGGGAACAGTCCAGCCCGAACTGCCAAGCCAGGTCCTCCCTGGACTGGAAACAAGCATCCTAGGACCGGTTTCGGGCTTTCAGCCCTCGTCAGCCAGGATAGCTTGATTCCAGTGGCATGGAGAGCACGGGACTCACGTCTGAGCATACCCTTCCCACTCGGGGTGACAAATGCAAAAACAACAATTGATGGACAGAAAGCAGAACAATGTCATACATTCACCCCAGTACAGAGATCTGGGCCTAAATCCATCGTTTTTTTGCTCACCATGCCATTCCAGTTTGAACCCAGCCATATGCAAATCAGTCTTGACCCTGTGCCCTATGGGAACAGTCCAGCCCGAACTGCCAAGCCAGGTCCTCCGTGGACTGGGAACAAGCATCCTAGGACCGGTTTCGGGCTTTCAGCCCTCGTCAGCCTGGATAGCTTGATTCCAGTGGCATGGAGAGCACGGGACTCACGTCTGAGCATACCCTTCCCACTCGGGGTGACAAATGCAAAAACAACAATTGATGGACAGAATGCAGAACAATGTCATACATTCACCCCAGTACAGAGATCTGGGCCTAAATCCATTGTTTTTTTGCTCACCATGCCATTCCAGTTTGAACACAGCCATATGCAAATCAGTCTTGACCCTGTGCCCCATGGGAACAGTCCAGCCCGAACTGCCAAGCCAGGTCCTCCCTGGACTGGAAACAAGCATCCTAGGACCGGTTTCTGGCTTTCAGCCCTCGTCAGCCAGGATAGCTTGATTCCAGTGGCATGGAGAGCACGGGATTCACGTCTGAGCATACCCTTCCCACTCGGGGTGACAAATGCAAAAACAACAATTGATGGACAGAATGCAGAATAATGTCATACATTCACCCCAGTACAGAGATCTGGGCCTAAATCCATCGTTTTTTTGATCACCATGCCATTCCAGCCTGAACCCAGCCATATGCAAATCAGTCATGACCCTGTGCCCCATGGGAACAGTCCAGCCCGAACTGCCAAGCCAGGTCCTCCCTAAACTGGAAACAAGCATCCTAGGACCGGTTTCGGGCTTTCAGCCCTCGTCAGCCAGGATAGCTTGATTCCAGTGGCATGGAGAGCACGGGACTCACGTCTGAGCATACCCTTCCCACTCGGGGTGACAAATGCAAAAACAACAATTGATGGACAGAATGCAGAACAATGTCATACATTCACCCCAGTACAGAGATCTGGGCCTAAATCCATCGTTTTTTTGCTCACTATGCCATTCCAGTTTGAACCCAGCCATATGCAAATCAGTCTTGACCCTGTGCCCCATGGGAACAGTCCAGCCCGAACTGCCAAGCCAGGTCCTCCCTGGACTGGAAACAAGCATCCTAGGACCAGTTTCTGGCTTTCAGCCCTCGTCAGCCAGGATAGCTTGATTCCAGTGGCATGGAGAGCACAGGACTCACGTCTGAGCATACCCTTCCCACTCGGGGTGACAAATGCAAAAACAACAATTGATGGACAGAATGCAGAACAATGTCATTCATTCACCCCAGTACAGAGATCTGGGCCTAAATCCATCGTTTTTTTGCTCACCATGCCATTCCAGTTTGAACCCAGCCATATGCAAATCAGTCTTGACCCTGTGCCCCATGGGAACAGTCCAGCCCGAACTGCCAAGCCAGGTCCTCCCTGGACTGGAAACAAGCATCCTAGGACCGGTTTCGGGCTTTCAGCCCTCGTCAGCCAGGATAGCTTGATTCCAGTGGCATGGAGAGCACGGGACTCACGTCTGAGCATACCCTTCCCACTCGGGGTGACAAATGCGAAAACAACAATTGATGGACAGAATGCAGAACAATGTCATACATTCACCCCAGTACAGAGATCTGGGCCTAAATCCATCGTTTTTTTGCTCACCATGCCATTCCAGTTTGAACCCAGCCATATGCAAATCAGTCTTGACCCTGTGCCCCATGGGAACAGTCCAGCCCGAACTGCCAAGCCAGGTCCTCCGTGGACTGGAAACAAGCATCCTAGGACCCGTTTCGGGCTTTCAGCCCTCGTCAGCCAGGATAGCTTGATTCCAGTGGCATGGAGAGCACGGGACTCACGTCTGAGCATACCCTTCCCACTCGGGGTGAAAAATGCAAAACAACAATTGATGGACAGAATGCAGAACAATGTCATACATTCACCCCAGTACAGAGATCTGGGCCTAAATCCATCGTTTTTTTGCTCACCATGCCATTCCAGTTTGAACCCAGCCATATGCAAATCAGTCTTGACCCTGTGCCCCATGGGAACAGTCCAGCCCGAACTGCCAAGCCAGGTCCTCCCTGGACTGGAAACAAGCATCCTAGGACCGGTTTCAGGCTTTCAGCCCTCGTCAGCCAGGATAGCTTGATTCCAGTGGCATGGAGAGCACGGGACTAACGTCTGAGCATACCCTTCCCACTCGGGGTGACAAATGCAAAAACAACAATTGATGGACAGAAAGCAGAACAATGTCATACATTCACCCCAGTACAGAGATCTGGGCCTAAATCCATCGTTTTTTTTGCTCACCATGCCATTCCAGTTTGAACCCAGCCATATGCAAATCAGTCTTGACCCTGTGCCCCATGGGAACAGTCCAGCCCGAACTGCCAAGCCAGGTCCTCCCTGGACTGGAAACAAGCATCCTAGGACCGGTTTCTGGCTTTCAGCCCTCGTCAGCCAGGATAGCTTGATTCCAGTGGCATGGAGAGCACGGGATTCACGTCTGAGCATACCCTTCCCACTCGGGGTGACAAATGCAAAAATAACAATTGATGGACAGAATGCAGAACAATGTCATACATTCACCCCAGTACAGAGATCTGGGCCTAAATCCATCGTTTTTTTGCTCACCATGCCATTCCAGTTTGAACCCAGCCATATGCAAATCAGTCTTGACCCTGTGCCCCATGGGAATAGTCCAGCCCAAACTGCCAAGCCAGGTCCTCCCTGGACTGGAAACAAGCATCCTAGGACCGGTTTCGGGCTTTCAGCCCTCGTCAGCCAGGATAGCTTGATTGTAGTGGCATGGAGAGCACGGGACTCACGTCTGAACATACCCTTCCCACTCGGGGTGACAAATGCAAAAACAACAATTGATGGACAGAATGCAGAACAATGTCAAACATTCACCCCAGTACAGAGATCTGGGCCTAAATCCATCGTTTTTTTGCTCACCATGCTATTCCAGTTTGAACCCAGCCATATGCAAATCAGTCTTGACCCTGTGCCCCATGGGAACAGTCCAGCCCGAACTGCCAAGCCAGGTCCTCCCTGGACTGGAAACAAGCATCCTAGGACCGGTTTCGGGCTTTTAGCCCTCGTCAGCCAGGATATCTTGATTCCAGTGGCATGGAGAGCACGGGACTCACGTCTGAGCATACCCTTCCCACTCGGGGTGACAAATGCAAAAACAACAATTGATGGACAGAATGCAGAACAATGTCATACATTCACCCCAGTACAGAGATCTGGGCCTAAATCCATCGTTTTTTTGCTCACTATGCCATTCCAGTTTGAACCCAGCCATATGCAAATCAGTCTTGACCCTGTGCCCCATGGGAACAGTCCAGCCCGAACTGCCAAGCCAGGTCCTCCCTGGACTGGAAACAAGCATCCTAGGACCGGTTTCTGGCTTTCAGCCCTCGTCAGCCAGGATAGCTTGATTCCAGTGGCATGGAGAGCACGGGATTCACATCTGAGCATACCCTTCCCACTCGGGGTGACAAATGCAAAAACAACAATTGATGGACAGAATGCAGAACAATGTCATACATTCACCCCAGTACAGAGATCTGGGCCTAAATCCATCATTTTTTTGCTCACCATGCCATTCCAGTTTGAACCCAGCCATATGCAAATCAGTCTTGACCCTGTGCCCCATGGGAAACGTCCAGCCAGAACTGCCAAGCCAGGTCCTCCGTGGACTGGAAACAAGCATCCTAGGACCGGTTTTGGGGTTTCAGCCCTCGTCAGCCAGGATAGCTTGACTCCAGTGGCATAGTGAGCACGGGACCCACGCCTGGGCATACCCTTCCCAAATAGGGTGAACAGCAAAACACACAAGATGATGGACGGAATGTTGCACATTGGCAAAACATTCACCCCCAGTCACAGATCTGGGTTTAATCCATGGTTATTTTGCTCACCAAACCACCCCAGTTCAGATATTGCCATATGCAAATCAGTCTTGACCCTGTGCCTCAGGGGAATAGTCTAGCCCGAACTGCCAAGCCATGCCTTCCCTGGACCGGAATCAAGCATACTAGGACCGGTTTCGGGGTTTCACCCCTCTTCAGCCAGGATAGCTTGACTCCAGTGGCATAGTGAGCACGGGACCCACGTCTGGGCATACCCTTCCCACATGCCCTGGTTTCCTCTGTTGAAGTCCCTGACGACTTACGAACCATAGAGAAGTTCTTCTTTTCCAGTTTCTCCTCTTCCTCTGGGATTTCCAAATCTGGATGGGTTAGCTTTGTCGATCTGGAAGTTGAAACGAGGGTGTTGCAGCAGAAAGTACTCACCTAGCCGAGGTCATACAGAATTAAAGGAGACCTTCTACACCTAAGCCTCTGTTAGCCGTTGGAGGTCTTCTTGATTATGGGGAGTTGCTCTTTAGTGTGTAATTCCTAATATTTTGAAGTTCTGTGGGTTTAGTGTCAATCTGGCTACTGTGATGCTTACATCTCAGCAGTCAGCAAATAAAACATTTAGAGAGCCAGGGTTGATCTTTGTAGAAAGGGGATTTATTTGTTTCTAGACCGCATAAATGTTTTGCTTTGTCTAAAACTGCTGTAAGAACCAAGATTACTATTTGAGGTCTTTTGTCATTTCTTAGTGCTCTACAGTCTCATCCCTGCAAACCTTTCTTTGATGTGACAGACTTTTTGGTGGCATTCATGTCTATTAGGAGGTCAGGGGAGCACTTAGAAGCTCTTTTAGCCAAACCTTGTAATTGTCTTTTCATAGATCCCAAGAGATAATTTTGCCAAGGTCATCCTTCTTCACTTGAAGGATTTCTTAATTAAAAAAAAAAAATGTTTAGGGCTCTGACCATATATTTGAATGGGGGTCAAAGTCTCCAGGAGTGTGACAACTTGTTTGTGACTTTTGGCAAATCAGATCAAGGGAAGAATGCTTCCTCTTTGACTAGATGTTGCTGGATCAGATCTGCGATTTCTTTGGCATATTCTATGACAGTAATTGCTGTTCCTATAGGCATCCAGGGTAGATCGCCCAAGAGTTTAGCAGCTTCATTGACAGAAATTAAAGGAGTTTTTCTTTTTGAAATTTGCAGAGCTGCTACCTGGTCAACACGTCATAAATGTGTCTATTTTTTTAGACTTCATGGATTTCAAAGTATGGACAACAATTTTGGAGTTTTTTTTAAACTTCTTTATGTTATAACGTACATGGATTTCAATAAATCACTGAGTGTGAATTGAAATCTTGCATTCGTATTATGTTTCTTATTGTTGATTAAGTCAATTTTGGGCCTTGGTATTCTTGATTAGCAATGACTGGGACGGGGTACCTAGAGGTAATGACCTAATTACTTACCGGTAATCTTCATTATTCCTAGTCCTACTCATACTCGCCCCAGTCATTACAAACCACCCGTCCTCCCTGCTGATATTTTAAGCATCAATTGCCCTTTGCAATTCAAGCCCTCATCTCATTTATATCCGTCAATGGATAATTCGATCCACATATTGTCCCAGTGCATTACGGTAAATTTATTTCCCAAAAGGCTACCAAGCCACCTACCTGTCTTCTAGCTAATATTGGTGGCACAAACCATTGTCTCTCCCGCTACCTCTCTTTCCTTCATCTAACTTCGTTACGTTCTCAATCGCCATTTTCTTGTTCACTTATCTTTTTATGACTTTCCTTTTCCTCTAAATCTTCAAGCTGAGATCTATGTCTAATAGCACCGGTAACGTACCTTCTTTGGGGCATTCCTGCACAAGTTCTCCAGCAAGCCAGCGTTGTGTGAGTTTTGTTTTTTGGTCTCTCCCTATTCAGATTCACTGGGTTGGTAATCAGCAAATTAACTTGATTGTTGTCTTTTCAAGAAGTAAAGCAAGGGTTAAGCATGGTAATTGTCCGAGAATGCATTTGCTTCTTAATAATCCCAGTATCTGAGATTTGTTGCTATGCAGTTCATTATGCTGAGTCACCCTTTGTTTTCTCGGTTCAACTTTGACCAAATGCCCAGTTCTCCGGCATAATTGGTTGTGGTTAGTGAGCAGGGAACAGCAATTACAATATATCAACAGGCTTGTGTTTCTTGAGCCAAGACTGAATGAGAAAACGAAGTAAGAGAATGTGTTCATTAATGTTAGGCTGATTAAAAGGACCTATTCTTGAAAGAAACAAATTATAAAATGATGATCTCATGTTTAGAAAATTCTGTAAGTGCAGTTATGTATTCCCAACCGGGCTGAAATGCTTATATGATTTCGCAAGTCGCTATTTATTCAAGGAATTGTTTGCACCTGGCAAGGTTGGTATTAACAACAGAGAAAATAATTGTCCTTTCATTTTTAAAACATCTTTATTCCAGTCAAAAAAGTAAATTAATGAAAAAATAGATCACATATGTCTTAAAAATAGAATGGGTCGGCGAAGTATATGCTTTGTGCCAGATGTACAAAGCCTTCTTCTGGTCGCAAACGGCCCAATTCGCAGAATCAGGCAATTTGCAATCAGAAAATATAACTTTTCAAATGTACAAAATGCGATTTGATAACTTGTTACCAAATCACATTTTGCATTTGAGATTCGGTATTTGGAAGTGGTGTGTTTAGGGCATCCCTTCCAAATAGCGAATCGGTATGTTATGTTTTACTGTTTTGCAAACGAATTCCGGTCACAAAACTGTAATACTTTACCACCAGTTAAAAAAAGAGTGGCAACCCATTAGCAAAGGGAAATGGGACCCCCCTTCACCTTTGAGAATGTAAATAATAATATTTTTTACGAGCAGGCAGTGGTCCCACGGACCACTACCTACTTTCAAAAAATGAAACTTCAAGGTTTCATTTTTTACATTTTTAAATGCATCCTGTTTAACTTTAAAGAAAACGGGCTGCATTTTATAAAAAAAATAGATTGCTTTATTAAAAAGCATTTACCAACATGGTGGTCTGCTGACCTCAGCATTCCACCATCCCTGTGATGGCTGTGATTCCAAGTCGGTCGCAAACTGCAACCTACCTCATAAATATTCATGAGGTAGGTCGATTTGCGACCCACAAGGAATCCCTAAAAGAAACTCAATGAGTATCATACATTAGTAATACCGATTTCCTAATTGTGATTCAGAAAGAATTGGAAGTAGGAAATCGGTATTCCTAATGTTTGTACATCTGGCGCTTAGTCCGCATAGCCGTGTCATTGAGCAAAATCAAACAACGGTGGCCATGACGAAGACAGGCAAAGTATCCCGACTTCACCAAATTCTCCAATGCATGATCATAGCCCAGGCCTGCCTCCAATGACAATTTCCCAAGATTTTCCGTGACTAGGAAATCCTGGTTGTCTGCAACCCCTCCATATGATAGTCGGTTAAGAGGTGACCAGGAGGGTGGCAGGGGCAGTGCAGAGTTTGCAGTGCGGGGGTTAGAAAGTGTTAGTGAGGATACAGGGGGCTCTAATGCAGCTCTGGGTGAAGCTTAGGAACCTTGTAAATATGTGGCAGTGCGTAGGGCCATGATAGGTAGTGTATCCGTGTATTGGTGTGGCACTGGAATTTGAGGGGATGCAAGGGGGGGACTCTGAGCAAGGCACAGTGAATGGTTGCAGGCGGTCTCTTGATGCAGAACAAATGTTTTCCACTGCAGGTCATAGCTTGATATCACAAGATGGCAGTTGCATTGTAGGGGTGTCTATGGCCGGGGCTTGAAAAATCCTTCATCATGCGGACAGCATCAAGCACTTTCTCCTGGCAACATGCCCTTGTGCTGCCTATCAGTAACTGATGAGCTGTGGTGGCTACTGGAACTCCCCAGAGGAGATGCCAGAAAACCTGCTAAGGGAGGGCCTCTAATGGGCAGCAGATGTGACCTGCTATAGCAGTTAACAGGGCATTTCCTGAGGGCCATGCAAAGCAAGTCTAGGTGCCTTGGACCCATAGATAGATTGTGGAAGCCATTCCCCCTCCCCCACTCTGAAGCAGTGAGTCACACGGACTGCCCGCTTGAGGAAGTGAGAAGTGCAGGGGCTGCTTGAACGAGATGTGCTGAGGCCTGTGTGTGCTGTTCATTGCAGCCACCCCTGGCGTGTCCTAGGGTCCCACAGCGGGTGCTGCTGGAACACTGGTGTTGAGGCCTGGCCTCGTTGTCTCTGTTGACTGCGTGAGGGCTGCATTGGGAGGTCCTGCCGGGCGCATTCACCCCTGTCTAATTTCTGGTGCCTCCACAGACACATTAGTGCCAGAGCTTGGAAGTACCAGTACTCAGTGTTGTATAGAGGTCACAAGCACAGGACCCGGGGCAGTGGCGTGAGACCCTCTCTTCTCAGGCGGCCTGGATATGCTGTGGTGACGCAGACTACATCACCTTGACTATTTTGCTGAAACCAGAGTGTTGTTTCCCCTGGCCTCATGCTATTCCAGAACTGTTCACCCTTCTCTGAGAGCTCATCCAGCCCAGGGTTGCTGGGGAGGTTGACTTGCAACTGGAACACCAGACCTCCAATCTCCAAGCTGCGACATATTTTCGATATCTAGATTTGCAACTTGCCCGTCCGACGGCCTTGTATCGTGCCTGCCCTGTCAGATCTCCTCTGCACTGCCTGACTAGGGGTTAGGCCAGTCTCTATCCCTTGGATTGCGCTAACTAGGCTTAACAAACCGCTGACATAGACTAACCAGCGCTTGCGCAGACGACGGCTTCCACCGAGATGGCTTTTCACCCCAGAGAGACAGCCTGTGACACTTCAGGGTCCCCTGTGGGAGTGGAGATTATGCCTGGACCCTCGGCCGAAAAACTAGACATGATTCTCCAGGTGACTGTAGAGACTAGCTCGGACTTGGGTAACAAGGTGGATGCGGTAGCTATCGAGCTGGGTCTCTGATGGAATGACCAAAGCAAACTCTCAGACTAAGTGAAAAATACTGAAACAGCCATACAAGACATCCAACCACAGAGTGACAACCTTAGTAAACAGGTCGATGAAGTCACAGACAAGGTCCACTCTCTTGAAGGCAGAGTAAAAGATGCTGAAGGGCAATCTAGATGCAACAATGGTCACATCATAGGACTACCAGAGGGTACAGAGTGCACGGACCCTATAATTTTCACGGGAGCCTGGCTGTCTCCTCACGTTGAACCGGCAGGTCTTCCATCTCTCTTTACTGTCGAACATACACACCGGATGCGAGCTCAATCCACCCCTGCTAGGTCCCCACCAGACCTATTATTTCTAAAATATTGAATTTCAGAGGCAGGGATGTAATATTGCAAGCTGCTAGACAGGACGGATGCATATCTTTTGAAAATGTACACGTTCTAATCTTTCCTGTACAACATTGCGGTTCAACTTCAGCAGGCTTCATGCTTGAGGGTTAATTGTAGACCGAGTGACAGTGGATTTAATACTCCTTGTTGTTCCCCACAAAGCTTAAGTTAATTAGTAACCAACGCTCATATTTTTTAATGGAATTGGTGAACACATGAGATTTGGTCGAGCAACAACAACAAACTGTGCCAAAGGTAGGCAATGATTTTCTTCGCATCTGCTTGAGGCCATTGTACAGATCCGCTCCCAGTGCTCCTTTGTTGGCACAGTCACAGGACAAGAGGATTTCAGCCTTGACCACAGCATCTCAACTGGGTTACTCAGTCTTGCCACGTACCACTGACATTTCAGGCAATGCTTCTTCAGACAAAGAATTTGGGGCCTCTCTAATGAATATTGCATCTATAATACCCCCGATAATGCCCCAAACAGCTGATGACATAATAGTCCGAATGTGCAACCTACACCTCACTCTCTGCGGGAAGAGGGGACACATTGCTTGTATAGGTGTTCATCACGCTGGGCATGCCACTCAAGTCCTGCACTGCATGCCTGACCTTCATATGCTGGGGCTGTTTGCTGGTGCCGCTTGTTGTCTAGGGCAGGCATAGTGTATCTTGTTGTCCTAAGCACCTTTCAGGAGTGGACATGATAGTAGGTAATAATAGCTCATGGTCAAACACTGACTCGCTCACAACATATCTTTCTTTATGAAGAGCCCTGTCGGATCACCATGCTGGTCACTGCCTGCTCCATCACTGCAGGCTTTTCACCCTGCAGGTACACCACAGCCTACAGGGTTGCTAAATACAGGTTCTCAAAGGTTTTATTGTTTGGGCAGCCAAATGTTACTCTGACTCCATAGGCAAGACCATATCTGATCACAACCTTCTGCTCCTACATCTCACCTGACGGAACGTCTCATACTGATCCCAACCTAGAGGCTTACAACCTTGGAAGAGCAGGCCTTCCATGAGACCATCTGAGAAACCATAACTCAGTACATTGATGAATACAGTAACACCGCTTCCAACTACCTCCTGAAATGGGATGTGCTTAAAACAATGGTATGGGGGCATTGTATACACACAATCTATGAGGTGCGCTGAACGGCCAACTACAAGCTGGGTCAGCTTTAAGGCTCCTCATGTGGTCTTGAGAAGTCTGCAGTCGTAGATAAATCTGCCGTGGAAGACTTAATGGCCATGAGGGAGCGCCACCCACAACTGATCGAGTCCTTGCACTGCATCAATTACAAGGCTTTTCCAAAATACTTTAGTTCACTCGCAGGAAGCTATACATGCAGCTTTCTGTGCCCACTACTGACACTGTACCGCCCTAGGAGCTCTCCACCACAGTCCAATAGTGCTAAATTTCTCTGTGAAATCTTATTACTGTAGGTGCCTGCTACTCATAGAGAATGCCTAGAGTGTCTGATTATGGAACAGGAGATCAGTTGCACAATACGTGACTCTCCAACTTGTAAAACCCCTGGAATGGATGACCTGTAAATCAAATTTAATAAGAGCTACGTGGACCTGCTGGTCTCAAAGCTGACAGAATTGTATAGCTCCACCCTCACTGCCAGAGAACTGCCCCAATATTTGTGCAAGTCTCTTTTGGTCTCTTTCCCACAGCTGGGCCGTGGCCCACTTTAAGTCACTTCTGACAAGCCTCTGACCATGTTAGGCAGTGATTATAAGATCCTAAGGATGATCCTACCAATGAGACTACTGGAAGTCATGCCTGACATGGTTCACCCTGACCAGAAGGTTTTATACCAGGTAGGTCCACGCCCCTCAATATGCACAGACTACAAAGGCTGCCAGGGCAACCCCTCTGCATTGGCCTTACTCTATTAGCTTAGTGCTAGATTTGGAAAATTCCTTCAACATGCAAGATTGGAATTTTATATTTGCTGTGCTATGCAGGGTAGGCCTAGATGACAAGATGCTGAGATTGATTAGGCCACTCTACTCCAGCCAGGGTCAAAATTGGCCAATTTTTTTCTGACCCATTTCCCATCAGCCAACTCACATGCCAGAGGTGTATGCTTTCACCATTGTTTTTTGTGCTGGCGATTGAGCCTGACATTGATTTGACAGGGATTGTGGCTATTGCATGAGAAGGCTCACATTTCCCTCACCCAACAACCCAATTTCTCACACCCCACAACTGGCACAATTTCAATATCATGGCAGGGACATATTTTCCTTCATAGGTGCCCGAGGAGCATCACCAATCTAATTTGGAGGCTCGTTTAGGGTGCTCCTACATGGGTCATCGTCATAGCCACACCTCGTAGTAACTCTTTATTACCACTGCCACTGAGAGCTGCTAGTGGTTTGAAATGTCTATCTGTCTTCACGCCATCAGAAGGGCATTTGGACAACCAACACACCACATCAGCTTGGCAGCTCTAATGCTCCACAAGTATTGCTGATCCCCTCCCTCTTTCGGCATTCCATTATCTGAGTCCAAGAAATCCTCTTTACAACTCAGTTCTTTTTAACCTTCCACCCAGTGGAGTAAAGAAATTTGAGGCCTCTCTGGACCCAGTCAGGAGCCCTCAGGACAGGGGCCCACCACTGGACTGGAGCTCTGGACCCTCCGGCACTGCAGGGGCTTGGAGGCTATTGTTACTCCACTGCTTCCACCCGACATTTCTCAGAAGGGCTGCTGCCATTGGAGGCTGGTTTCGAAAACCCAGGGCTGCACCTCTGTCATAATCCCCAGCTCCCAAAGGTTAATTGCAGTAGGCACAGGGAGGCTTCAAAACAGAGCGAAAGAGAGGGAGAGAGAGGGAAGGTAGAGAGAAAGCAATGAGAGAGTGAGAAGCGGGAGAGAGAGAGAATGGATGGATGGAAAGAGAGAGATTGCTTGAGGAGACTAACGGAGCAGACTGGTTTGTGCATTTTTACTAGGGCTGCTTTTGGCTCCCCGGTCCAGCCCTCATTTTGGGAAAGAGACATTTAAACCGCTTTATGAAAGTATGTGCAAGATAATCTTGGCTAACTTGAATCCAACATTATTTACAGGATTTGCAACTCAGCTGGTTACCCCTACCAAAACTTAAGTACAATCCTATTTAACTGTAAACCAATTAATTAGCAGACACGTTTTGACAACATGTTGATCCATTTCCTTCTTCTTTTTTCAAAATATAACCCTTAAACTGCAAAGCAATCCACTTTTCCCCCACAAGCATGCCCCTCTTTCCAAAGAGAGAAGCAAACTATACTTCCATTTGTGTATTAAACCAAATATCCCATGTTTCCGCACATAGCAGATTGTGGGGACATTTGAGAATGGCACATTCCCCAGGTATTTCAATTTTTTTACAGATTAATTATTCTTGTAAGGAATAGATTATCATGTGCAAATAATAAATATATTTTTTCAAGAATCAATTGTGCTTTTTTAGCAGGTGGTGTGGGGGAAAAGGGAAGGTAACATTATTTTTGGTAATTGGTGATCCATGCACGTGAGTGTGACCCTCCCAAGAAAGATTTACTGTATTCTCCCTGCGAAAATTGCAAAATGGAGCATTTTCAGCCGAATTTGCAGAACATGATGAAAAAAAAATTTAAGGTTTGATTTAAAAGCGTTTGTAAAGTGACACTCTGCAATTGAATTATGTGTCACATTTGGGACACAAGTGCTTTTTAGGTCTCGCCTGGCGAACGCAGCGCGAAGCGCTGCTGTCGCCAGCGAGATCTATTGTTGCTGACTTGCCTCGGAAGTGGGACAGGAGATGGGCACGCGCAGGCTCTTGGCGGATTTGAGTTGGTGTACGCGCTTACAGCCACGCGGCGTGCACATCTCCTGTCCCCCTTCCCTCGCAAGTCAGCATGCAGTTTCACTTTCGTGAACATTCACTCGTTAAAAACACAGCATTTGTTAAAAACATATTTTATACTCTACCGATCTATAAACTGTCGTTTATAGGAGATGGGCATGCGCAGGTCTTTTGGGGCTTGCATGTAACGTGTACAGCTGGTGCTTGGTGCCGTGTTAATTAGGCTCGAGGCAGTAGTTTCTTTGTGAACGCGCTCATAAAGACTCGGCCCCCTCTCAATTCCTGAACTATGGCTATGGCGCAGCGGTAAAAATACGAGAACCAAACCATAGAGGTACGATGGACCTGCGCCACCTGTACCTTGGTACCCACATGCTACGGTAATTACCTAGCCCTCGAACTCCAGTGCTCGCGCCCCTTGCGCCATTTCAATGTGTACATATTAACAGGTTCGAGCCTTATGCGTGCTCTGTCATACTACATGCCGCGCTACATCCGCTAATAGCGAACGGGAGGGTTGGAGCTCAGGACACCCTATACTGCCTTCTTCATTCAAGCGGACCCATTCCTTTTTAGCGCTGGGAGCTAGGCGATTTGCCCAGAATCACCGGATGTTTGAGGGTCGGTGCCGAGACTCGAACTGGGTTCCCCAGCTTCAAAGTCCCACGCTCTAGCCATTATGTTGTGTTGCTCTACACAACGCGTGCACCCCTAGGCCGACGCACTATCACCCCCCCTAGGGACAGGATAAAGGATCTGTGATCCCGGCTGTCGGGAAACCCGGTCTGGCTGAAGGGGGAAGCGAGGAGAGAAAACTCACGGGCAGTCTTGCCCGAGTGTAATCCAAAGTGGGCCAGCCACCCCCATCGCTGGCTACCCTGGGGCAGTCCCCGGGCAGCTAAACACATCGGCATGAGCCCCCGGTCCTAGTGCCTGGTAGGCAAACCACTAATGCAAGCGCAATTCAAAGCAACAAATATTTTGCAGTCGCTGGGCCGGCATGTACTCCCGGGAAGACCCGCTGGTCATCTTGTACTCCGACTCGGCCTGCTCTCACCTGCTGAACTCCAGCAGCGCCTGCTTCGCCGAGTTCTACGCCCCCTGTGCCAACAAACACACACGCACGAGCCGCCCCAGCCAGTGCATGCGTATCCCTCAACGCGCGCATGGCGTGCTTTCGCTTTCCCTCCCTCCGGCGTTTCAGCCCACGCTCAGGTTCTCCCGCCCGTTGAGGCCCCCTCTCTTCCTCCCTCGCAGCTCTCTCCCCTCCTCTCCCTGCCTCCTCTTCGACCCCCTTTTGTCTTACTCCCTGCCCTTTGAGGCACCTTCCTCCCCCCTTTGACTACCTAGTGCCTCTTCCCAGCGTAGCCACGCACTGCTCGGTGACCCTCGGCAGAGAGCAGCCCTCGCACGGCCACAAGATTCTCCTGCTGGCGATCCTTACCGGCCAGCTGAGGCTGCGCAGGAAGGTTAGTGCCCCTGGCAGACACCCTCCCCACCCCCTGCTGGCATGTAAGAGTGATCGGCCGGACACCCCCTGCTGGCATGTGTGAGTGTGAACGAGCCTGGCACACCCCTGGTGGCATGTGTGAGTGAGTGTGAACGAGCCTGGCACCCCCCTGCTGGCATGTGTGAGTGAGTTGGAACGAGCCTGACACCCCCTGCTGGCATGTGCACGTGATCGGCCTGACACCCCGTGCTGGCATGTGTGCGTGAGTGTGAAGGAGCCTGACCCTACCCTGCTGGCGATCCTCACCGGCCAGCTGCGGCTGCGCAGGAAGGTGGGTGCCCCCGGCCTGACAGCCTCTCCTCCCCCTGCTGGCATGTGTTTTGTGATGGTATTGTGTATCTTTATTTTCAGCGTGGTCCGCTTTCAGTGCGGTCCGCCTTGGCCACGCTTGTCTTTTAATATTGTCAGAGCTGGTTATAAATTGCATTAACTGTCCTCTTGACTCTTCGTAAATGAGGTGCCATGGCGGCGGTACCTGCCCATTGATCGCCCGCCTTGCACCCTGGCATGGCAATTAGCAGCATGACCGGACTGAGAAATCATAAGGGGGTGTCCCGCCCAAACAGCCCATCTGAAGCTACGTACCTGCATTTACATTTAGTAAACACATACTTTTCGGTCGATTTTACCATTGCCAGCACCTCTAAATGGGCCAAGTCCATAATGTGATCTTTTTGGCCGCCTTTGTGTGTGAATTCCCTTCTAGCTGAGTGTGCGGGTTTGTGTATTTCTTTAAAAGTGCATGGGCATGGATGTCTGTGCCACTCTATCTAAGTCAATCTGGGTGTGCGTGCGTAACGCTTTTATGATTAAGATCTAAGAATCCGCCTCGGGCACCACACAACCCCTTCGTTAACGACTTTCACAGCGCAGCAGTAAATGGAACAAAAATTCCTTGGAAACCTACACGCGTCCCCGGGCGATTCAGGCTGGGTCAGTACTGCCAGCATTCAGCTTTTTGTTTCGTTTCTTTAATTGAATTTAATTACATTAATCAGCAGTTGAATTAAAAAGACATCCTATGCATTTGAAGGCCGCAATCACTGGAGGAACGCCTGGCCTACCTTTCAATGCAACCACGGCACAAGTTTTCACGTTTTACAAATTATGCTTAATTATTTTGTTATTATGCAACAATACTGTATCCTGCCGTCGAGATGGAGAGAGTAACTGAAACATTTTGCGAATGTTCGACCTGGCACCCCGTCACCCTGAGGTTAAGCAATTGTTTGGCATTGGAGTCTCGAGCTTGTTGCTTTTGTATTGAGGGTGATTTTTGTGTTGATCGTGTTTTTTGTGTAGCTGTCTGTTGGCAATAGGCCTCGCATTACTAAAAATTAGAGCTATTGGTGTTGCATTAATATTTGCAACGCCAAAAGCTCAAACTTTTACTAATGCGAGACCTATTGCATTGCAAATGCTTGTTTTTTAATTTCAAGGCCCTCACTGTGCTTGTGTCTCCCTGTTAGTCTTCTCACTGTGCCACAGTCCACTGGGCCTCCAGGCTCCTGTGTTCACTCTTTACAAAAACGTTCTCCAAGCACACAGAAATCCAAAGTTGAGGTCGTGGTTTCAACAGTTCTTTTATTTCTTTCTTATCTTACACACCCCTTTGCCAACACGTGTTTTGTCTCTGGCTGTTACAGTCACAGCAGGCTGCGTCAGTGCTTTACATCAAGGGGCAGATTTACAATAACTGGCGCATCCCTGCATATCAGCAGGGATGCGCCAGTTATTTTGTGTGACGGTTAAAACCCCTTGCGCCACCATGGATGCGCCGCATTTACAATGCGGCGCACCGTGGAGCAAGGATAGAGAGATCCGTGACGCATCTGACGGCGTAAAGGTGACGCAGTGCTGGAGTTGTGTCGCAGGTGCGATGCAACTCCAGCACTGCTCAGGGGCGCCCTATGCTTGCTGTCCTGCATCACTCCTTATGCCTGCTACAAGCAGGCGTAAGGTTTTGATGCAGCGGGGACGTAAATGACTCAGTTAAATCTTGTAGATTTCACTGCGTCACTTTTACGGGGCTTCCTTGCGACGGAATGCCCACCCTACATACATTACGCAGGTAAAATGTAGCGCAGGGCTTTACAACGTGACGCATCTCAGTAGATGCGTCACATTGTAAATATGTTGCATGGTGGCACATTGCATACGCCGCCGCTGCGTCACAAAAGTGACGCAACGGTGGCGTAAAAGTGTCGCAAGGGACTTGTAAATCTGCCCCCAAGTTTTTGGAGACTATTGTTGACATGTGTCTTTTATAGGAGGCTTCTATGAGTGTGCCACACTGTGTGGGCCTCTAGTTAGTGTTTCAGGCTGATCATTTCTTCCTTCGTATCTTGAGTGTATGATCCTGTGTCGGGTACAGCAAAGTACTCTGGTGTTCACTATTTAGAGACTGCAAACACACCTTTTTGCATAAACTTGTTAATACATTTATGCTGTTTCCTAACAATCTTAATGTGGTTCCTGCACTGCAATGCGTTTTACCTACAAGGTAGGGAATGGATCGAAGTAAGATAGGTTAGTTAGTTCATGCAGCTATTGCAGAGCTCCCTGTGTAACGTGTAGGTCACAAATTCTGATCTTGAAAACATAGTTCAGTGGGCTTTGTGCCAGTTGCAAATATTTCAGTTCTATTTGTGTGGCTATAAGTTTGCGTATTTCCAGGACTTCAGATGTTTAGGAAATAAATAGTATTGAGATGGCAGTACTGTTATCAAATGCCAATAAACACGATTTTTGCTTAAATCCATGTTACAGTTTGGTATGTTTTCTTAATCCACAGGGTTTGCATAACAAAGACCCCTTTTTAAACCTTCTTCCTAAATGCATGCTGCTCTTAATTTGTTCTGAATGTATAAGGTTGTCAGTCTCAAGTCTCCGCTAACAGGGGCGGCTCTAGGCTCATGGTGGCCCTGTGCAGGGAGCGCAGGTAGGGGGCCCCGGAAGAGGGGGTCCGGGCGGGGCGGAGCTTAGGAAGGTGTTTTAATAAAACGTCCAGAAAAGGCGTTAGATGACCAGTAACATGGTAACAGAAAAACAACGTTTACTTTTTGAGTGCTCATCACTTGAATACTTTGTTTTAGAATCTGGGTCTCTGGAGGGACCCCTTTCAACAAGAAAAACACGTTGCGCGTCCGTAAGAGAGTTCGGCCACAAAGTAGGATCCCTCCAATCACATAAATCATATTCAGAACACGGGTCTGTAACATGGTCTTGCTCTTTGGCTTCCTTTTCAATACCAGCATCATCCGTCTGTAAACTCTGAACCTCCTTCAGAATGCCAGATGTTGTTGGACCGATGAATGATGTTTCAGTTTCTCTGTCTGAGGGTCTTTTGTAATAATCCTCATCCTGAGTTGGTAATTGCTGCATGTTTGTATCAATTTCAGAGTCACCTTGTTAATTTTCATTGGTCTGCTCATGAGTATCATTCTGCTCATGGATATCATCATTTTTTTGTTCTTCTTTATGGTCGTCAGCGCCTGTTTTACCTAGTGCATCAGCAGTACTCTGGCCAGAGGATTCTCCATCTTTAGGTTTCCCGTGGGTGATAAAGTTCAGGATTGCTCCTTCCTGTGACACTACGAAAGCCTGATGAGCCACCTTTCGCTTTCGTTTCGAATAACCAGATTTGTGTACTCGAATTCTCTTCATTTTGCTTGCAATGCAGCGGGCAAGGCTAGCAGTGGGTAGGGAAAAAAAGAAGACAATCAGCAGTGGCGGCTGCTGAAAGATTTTGATGTGTCATTTTTATTTTCTTGCAAAAACAACAGTTGATGGACAGAATGCAGAACAATGTCATACATTCACCCCAGTACAGACATCTGGGCCTAAATCCATCGTTTTTTTGCTCACCACACCACCCCAGTTCAGACATGGCCATATGCATATCAGCCTTGACCCTGTGCCTCATGGGAACAGACCAGCCCGAACTGCCAAGCCATGTCTTCCCTGGACTACACAATGAAGGACCAGCATACCTTAATGAACGAGTGAATTTCCACCAACCTACCAGGAAAATATGTTCCAGAACCATCTCCCTAGCAGCCACCCAATGCAGCCGCTGATAAAACAGTGGAGGCCGCTACTTCTCCCACCTGGCAGTGAAGACCTGAAAACCCCCCACCTGCACCTCAGAGCCTCACCATTGCTCCAGTAGTTCAGGAAGGACCACAAGACCTCGCTGTTCAACCAACAAGCAGCATGATCCAGCAGCATGAATCCCACACCGCCTCGAGACCCTTATGTGTGAAGCAGCTGAGCTTTACAAACCCTGACTGATTGATAGTAATTACCCTTCCCACTACATGTATGACACATTATGAGGACTAGCCACATATGGAAGGTTTATTTGAAGAGTGTTATAAAACTATAGGGTAGATCATGTGACTTGGCATACAAGGTCTGTTTTCTCAGTCCACTGAGAACAGTAGAGCCTGGAGAATAGTTCATGATCTATTTGGGAAGTGACCTTAGCAGGAAGAGAGCAAGCTACCTTGAAATCATGGCACACAGAGACCTGTCTCAGTACGTCACTAACTGATCCTGAAGACAGCCTACAGGTAACCAAAGACTCGTCAACTTTACCACATTGTCAAAAGATAAAATACAATATAATTAATTAAGGTTTCTTGTATAGTGCCATATTCCAGCAACCAGTTCTGCTCACTTTACAGAGCACCTATTAAACAAGGGTTAATTACAGTGAGTCCTAAGGCTATGAAAAGGCACTAGAGGTTCACTGAAGCAAAATTAATGTGCAAGGAACATCCAGTCAGGAGACAACTTTCAAGCAGACGTACGAATCACTAGCACAGCGTTCCAACGACCCCATGGGCCGTGGCATAAGCAAGGAAAATGGCCCCTTTGGCTGCTGCTCAGGAAGTAGAATATAGCAATTATCAGGGTTCAATGGGCCCCTGAGGGTTTTGGGTCTCAGTACCACTGTACTTGCTGAACCAATGGTAACTATGCCCCTAGTATGGACAGAGAAGGCTGCTTCACCAATTGCAAACTGAGGACTATTAAACTAGTTTTCTCTGCTAGTCACATGACAAGCACTGGAATGTAATTAAAGAAATGATCAAGAAGCCAGTCTCCTACCAAGGTCTCTGCAAAAGGGCATTAGATTGAGTTAACATGGGTAGGCACTGCCATCCTATTCCAGGCGTCCATCCATAGGTGCTTGCATTTCATGTCTGCCTCAACACCATATAAACAGACATATCCAAATGCCAAGTACATTCGAACACTCGATGTTTTAAAAGATTTGTGCAGGCAGATCCACTCATTAGATCACAAGTATCAGCTTCATACTCTGTTTTCATGATTGTTGATAAGTAATTGTAATCATTTTAATGAATCCTTAACATTACGTCTAACACCTCGTACCCTGCTCTCCTCTTCCCCCCAATACGACCGTGCCTCCCAAGTTACACCTCCAAAAGTCACCATGCCTCCCCTCAGCCACAAGTAAACACCGCCCCTGCACTCCTGACTCACATTTCCCTCAACATACAGCGCCGATCTGTACCACTCCCTACCCCTGGCGCACAGTGACCACCTCTCCGACCCGCGCCCTCTCAGAGATGAATCGTGAGAGAGAGGCTCTCTCTCACGATTCATCATGCCCTCCCTTCCCATGACCACCAGAATACCTCCAGCTTGCCACCTCACATGGCTTACCTCCACCCAGACCCAAAGCACACACCATCTACAATAACATCCTCACCCAACCTTCCCCACGCCCCCGGCTCCTCACCCCCACGAGCTGGGATACATTCCTATGCCTGATCTGCCCTCCTCCCCAGGGCTCCCCACACCCTCGTCCAATGGCTCACCTTCCTTCGGGTTCACTCTGCAGTGGCACACGCTGACCTCCTCACTCCCCCTCCCCATGCCCTGACCCTCGGGCTGCTCACCTCACAGCTGGCACCAAAGGTTGCACACTGGCATGCTATCCTCTGCAAGGCGGCCTTTCTTGCCCAGGGTCTCTAGGCGCGCCGGTGCATGGCCTCGGCCGGTCTCGGTGCTGCTCGCTGCACGCCGGGCACGTGTGCTGCCACCCCTCCTGCCGCCAGTGATGCATGGTGCTGTAACCCCTTTGCTGCAGGACTCGCGGGCACTGCGCATGCGCGTGCATGCGAGCCTCCGGAGGTGCCAGATCTGGACTATTAAAACAAGCTCGATTCTCCTGGAAAAAAAGTTCTAAACAAGCACAAGACCTACCAGAAGAGCCCGAAACAAGGCCGACCCCACACAAAGACGAGACTGGGTTAGAAAGGAAAAGAGTATAAGAACAACCATTCAGCGTGCATCACATTAGATTTAGCACGCCTCAGTCGTTCATGCGCCAAATCCCTGCCAGGGGCCGCCACAAATATGTATGTATCCGATTCCTCGTGGTGGCCCCTGGGGTTTGGTGGCCCTGTGCAGGTGCACAGCTTGCACATGCCTAAGGCCGCCCCTGCCGCTAACCTGTATCTGAATATTGAAGCAGGAATGACGTGGAACCCAGCTTTCTTCCCCTTTGACAGTAATGAACACATTCAAGACTATGCTTGATACTGGTACCTTGATATACCTCCATAAAGAATATGTTGCCCAGATATTTTTAGTTTTGATTTGTGTTTTTGTATCATTAGAGAAGTAATTTAGATTGGGTAGACTGTGCTCATCCGGGCCAAATTTCTCTGGATCACATTTTCTAAAATAGTGAATGTGTTGCAGTGATGATGTAATATTTCAGAATGTATTAACGCGCATGCTTCTTAGTTGCAGCACGTATCTTTCATTCTAATTTAGGTCACTTTTAGGAGTGGAAGGCATAGGGCTGGACCCTGTACCTGTCCTGAGGAAGAGCTGAGGGGAAGCTCGAAACATGTTGACACCCATTAGGGACATCTGACGCATTACAGCCAGACCCCCTAGGGACTCACCCCTTTTTAATATATCAACTAGGACCAAGAATAAAAGTCATTTAGCCCACTAGTTAGATATTTTTAAACTCACTCCACTCCATACACAACACTACACCACACATAGTCTCACGAAAGTGCTCCCTACGTATTTCTGCAAGTCGTAGCACGCCTCAACCCGCAGCGGGTTGAGATGGCCCCTATGATGAAGCAGATTTTTTTGATTACATATGATATAGTAGGGTGGACCTAGCTTTTTCCCTCTACCTCCCCCCTTTCTTTCAATCTTGTAATATTTCAGAAACCATGAGACCTATAGACTTCATTTTGGTGTCAAATCATAGGTTTTGGGCAGCAAGTAGTGTTACAGAGACAGAAAATAACTCCTCAGAGCAACCCTGCCATCTTTTTCCAAAATGGTGGCTCTATAATGATGTGTTTTAGGCATCATATTGGCAATTTATTTTAATAGTGTTTTTGTTTCAGGTTTTCCATTGATTTAAATTCATGAATATGAGCGAAGCAGGTGGTAGCAGAGGATCTTTACCTCCTGACAGAGTGTTGCTAACTATAAAATCTGAGGACTCCTTCAACAAAGAAAAATGTGTCATATGCCAAACTAATCCGAAAGAAAAGCAAACATCAACTGCAGCTGGACAGGGGTCCACCAAGATTAGAATGGTGTTGTTCCAGCTCGAAGCACATCTCTCAATTAACGCAGGCTTTTTCGAGTGATGAGGAGTGTTGCGCAGGACTGGCCAACAGCTGGCTGCCTAGTGTTAGATCTAGAAAATGCTTTTGATACAGTTGAATGGCAGTATATGTTCCAGGTGCTGTGACTCCTTGGATTTGGACCCTACTTCCTGAGCTTAATTAAACTATTGTATGGATCACCAGCGGTTCGGCTTCGCTAGGGTACACTATTCTCTAGACCCATTTGAATAGTGAGAGGAAGAAGGCAGGGATGTCCCCTCTCTCTGCTGGTTTTTTCTTTAGCCATAGAACCACTGGCATTGGCGATGCGTCAATCGGCGGCACAGTGGGGGAAAGGCCCAGGGGAGAGCTGCACGCCATTTCCCTATATGCGGATGATATATTGCTCTATATTATAGACTCACAAGCAGTTCCGCAGATACGCTCAAATTGTTTGCTTCACTATTAGGCCTAGGTGTGGATTGGGGTAAATGTTGCTTATTCCCTTTTGCCTCGGGGGCAGACGCCCCTCAGTTGGTGGTGGATGGTAATCTTGTAACCTGGCAATCGGAGATGTTCAGATATTTAAATATATAATATATTCACTGAAAAAACCATAGGTTTCACACACGTTATAGTTAGGATTTAGCATTTAAAAAACCTTGCAAATTCAGTGAAAAAACCATAGGTTTCACACACGTTATAGTTAGCGGACATTTCACTCATAAAAAACCATTGAAATTCCCCCGTTATAGTTAGTTAAGCTAACTATAACTCGCGCACCAGCAATCCACTGCTGATGACGTAACATATTACATCACTCATGACATGGTCAGTGACATCACTCATGACATCACTGATGACATCTCAAATGACATCACTGATGACATCATCCAGTGAATGTGTGTTTTTCTGAAAATTACATATGTTTTATATATGTATATCTCAAGGTCGATGGAAGAATAAATGGGTATATAAGTGTCTAAAAGGATGATTTGTTTTTGAAAAATTGATTGTATAACTGACTGATTAAGTGTATCTTAGTGAATACATGGCTTAGTGAGTAATGTTTAAATGTGTAAATATCTGTATCAGTCTCTCACTTTGTGTATAAGTGGCTGCATGGGTTGGTGAGTAGCTACACGGGTGTTTATATAGGATATTAGGTTGTTTTTGAGTATCAGTCTGAGTGTCTGCATGGTTCGGTGGGGGGTATTACGTAGTGCATAGGTGCATGAATGATTGCCTCTCTGGTTGTATGTGTTGAAGACAGCATGTGTGCATGTCTGTATGGTTGGATGAGTGTGTGTATGGGTGTGTTAGTGAGTGAATGACTGTCTCAATAGTGTCTTTATGAGTTACTAAATATGTTTTAAAGAAGTATATTTGACTATTGGTGTATATAAGTGAGTATATGTGAGAGTGAGAGACTGAAACAGTTCCTATATGACTAAGTATGTGTTTTTATAAGTGATTATTTAAAAGAGTAAGTATGTGTAAGTTTCCGTAGAAGTAAGTGTGGTGGTGTGTGTATAACTGAATATGCAAGTAAATGGATGTTTGACTGTTTATTAGTATGAGTGACTATGTGTGTGAGTAACTCTATGGATGAGTGGCATTGTGTAACAGGATGTATAGGTGTATGAGTACATATGATGAGTGAGTACATGTATGAGTGACTGTATAGGACTGTTGGTGAATGAGTGGATGTGTATGAGGATCTAAGAATTACTGAATAGGTTATTGTAACTGGTATTGGTATGTCCATTGTTTTGAAAATTTTAGTCTCTATTTTTGAATGTGTGTATCAAAGGTTATATTAGGGTGAGAGGAGGTCTACCACTCTGTCACAAGGATGATGTCATCAGTGATGTCATTTGAGATGTCATCAGTGATGTTATAGTTATCAGTTATCAGTTATCAGTGATGTTATGAGTGAAATGTCCGCTAACTATAACGTGTGTGAAACCTATGGTTTTTTCACTGAATTTGCAAGGTTTTTTAAATGCTAAATCCTAACCATAACGTGTTTGAAACCTATGGTTTTTTCAGTGAATTTGCAAGGTTTTTTAAATGCTAATTTCTAACTATAACGTGTGTGAAACCCATGGTTTTTTCAGTGAATTTGTATGGTTTTTTAAATGCTAATTCTTACCTATAACATGTGTGATTTCCATGGTTTTTTCATTGATTTTGTATGATTTTTTTATTATAAATTCTTATATTAAATTTTTTTTTTTTTTTTAAAGCAAGTTTTTTTTTTTTTTTTAACTTTATTTTCTCTTAAAACACTGTTTATTTTTTTTTAATTCTGCAATATATTAATTTTTCTCTTTTTTTTTACCAAACAGGTAAGATATATTAGTATAACATACAAATTCTTTTTTTCTTTTTTTTTTTTTTTTTACTTTATATTCTCTTAAAACACTATGCTTAATTTTTTTAAATTCTGCAATATATTAATTTTTCTCATTTTTTTTTTACTAAACAGGTAAGATATATTAGTATAACATAGAAATTCTTTTTTTCCTTTTTTTTTTTTTTGTTTTAAGTGCGCGTACGGTAAGCTTACGGTAAGCGTATGGTTTGCGTAATGTTCGTAATATTTCTACTCTTTTTGCGTATGGTTACGCAATTTACGTAGCCGTGCGTACTGCGCATGGGGCGCGTAAGCGTGTACGCTACACGCGTACGTTACGCGGAAGTGTTGGGGAGTGACTGTTATGCGCATGCGCGCGAGCGCGTGTCTTTTTTACGCACATGCGTACTTTTACCGTAAGCGCTCCGTAAGCGTAACGTAAGCGTAACGTACGCGCACGGTGGGTCATGTGATCATGAAACAAAACTTTTGATTGGTTTAAAGTTGTTTCAGTTCTAGAACTCTCCTACACCACACCCATTCCCCTCATTTCTGCTTGTGATCCCTTAGGAGAAGGAGCTGACTTGTCTTTGGGATGCGATGGCAGACCAGCACTCTTCTACTGAGAGTGAGGCTAGCAGCACCACCATCAGGCAGAGAAGGAGGAAACAGAAGAGCTCTTTTATATGGGAGTATTTTACTTTTCCTGAGGGCGAGAAAAAAGTCAATGCTGGCTTGGTGACTTGCAAGCTGTGCCAGCGTGTACTATCGAGAGGTAATCCCAACAAGAAGTATTCCTTCGGGAATCACACTATGTTGAGACACCTTCACGATGTACACCCTAGGACACATGCTCGACATACTGGAGGAAACCCTTCAGTAAGTCAACCAAGCACATCCACAGCAGCTCAGCCGAGTCCTTCTTCGGAAGCTCAGCAGAGCCCTTCATCTGTGGGGGCAGATTCACCTTTTTCTGATCCTGTGGAAACGAACCATCGGTTTGCGAGGGTTACTATGCGGTGTTCATTTTGCCATGGTCTAATTGTTCATAGGGAGACCAGTCTTCCCCTCATTAACAACAAAATAGACCAGCACATTTGTCCTACCAGCTAATGTTCCCATTCTTCCTTTCCTCTGTCCCTGCATGAACACAACGGCTCTTTTAAGAGCCAACCTTACCTCTCAACTTTTTTTTATTTTTTCTTTAAATCTTTTTTTTTTTTTACCGTACGCGTACGGTAAGCGTAATTTCTTTTTTTTTTTTTTTTTTAAAACACTAAAAATCAATTACCACATCTCAAGATCCTTGAGGAATTAGTAACTAAATACTAAAAATCTGTTTGAGGAGAAGTGGAAGAAAGGGACCATCTAATTTGTGACTTACCTGACCCACCCAACAATTTAATTTTTAATTAAAATTTAATTGAAATTACTTGTAAAAATGGTTGGTTTTTTTCGAAAATTTTCTTTCACAATCTGAAAAAAAAGAAAAAAGTATTAATATTTAATAAATCATTATATAACACAGTACACGTATTTCCATATTTTCCAAAAACAATTTTTTGCCTTTTTTTTGCTGTTTTCAGAATATATTGCATTTCACTATAAATCGTGAAAGCAATTGCATTCATCACTTAACAGCGGGCAGAAAAAAAATAACAATCTCAAAGATTGTTTTAAAAAAGCCCAGAATCTCTTTTTACTTAAACATAATATTTTAGAAATGCATAATATTCTAAAAAAATATCATCTAATAACAATAACTATTTCTTTAAAATACCGTCTGACAATTTTGTTACAGAAGCATAATCTCAAAAATATTATATCTCAAATAACTCCACAATACATCTGGTTACATTTCCTTTAGGCCAAATAGTAATTTTAAAATTCTTTTTTGATTAAATTTGTAATGGTAATCCAATAAAATTCCAAAATTTAAATTGTACAGATGTTACCGATTCTCTCTAACATTTTGTTTTCCGAAAGATTAATTAATAATTAAATAAGTCCACAATACAATTGGTTACCTTTCCTTATGGCCAAATAGTAATTTTAAAAATCTTTTTTGAATAAATTTCCAATGGTAATCCAATAAAATTCCAAAATTTTAATTGTACAGATATTACCGATTTTCTCTAAATTTTTGGTTTCCAAAAGATTCATTAGGAAATAAATAAGTCCACATTACAATTGGTTACCTGTCCTTTAGGCCAAATGGTAATTTGAAAAATCTTTTTTTTTGAAAATTCCAATGCTAATCCAATAAAATGGTAAAATTGTTTTGTACAGATCTTGCCAAGTCTCTCTAAAATTTAGGTTTCAGGAAGATTAGATAGGAATTTGCTAAATCAAAAGGCAAACGTTGCTTGAAAATCAATTTGGAATCATTACACAGTGTCCAGCCTTTTTCACATTTAAGATAAACTGTGTAATGTCCAGAAGTAACAGTAGGACCTTCATGGAAAATTATAGCAACTGTTACAAAAGTTTTTCCTGAAATTGATAATTGCTGTCCTATAAACTTCTTTATTAAAGTATCAAATTTTGAACCATCAGCTTTACATCGTTGCATCATTAAAATTACATACTGTCCGTATTCCTTTAAAATTAACGTTGAAAACATGTCAGATTTACACTCACCACATTCCATGCTATGATTAGCATCTTTAACTAATTTAGCAAAAGTGACTGTTTTACTGTCTGGCAATGTTAAATAAATAAACCTTTCAGAATCAACATTAGAGCCACATGTATTGTAACAGTTTTCACAACTATGTTCCCATTTATAAGAGACACCAAACATATTTTGAATTGGCACCCCTTCTTCTTCCAGTACCTGAAGAAAATACATCAAGAATTCCTGTGCATCTTGCTGTACATTTTGAGAAAACTGTGTTCGTCCTGAACATACATCTAAAAGTTTTCTAATTTCAGTAGCACTTTCTATTTGAGTTTTATCATTACTCAGCTTTTGAAAAAGGAGACTCAACTCAGAACAGAATCTTTTTCTCTGATTTACTATTATCTGCTCTTGCAAACTTTCCAGATAAAATGCAACATTCAGCACTACATTAGCGTAGCAGTTGACACCAGAGCTATTTTCAAAATGACATCCTACAACCTCTTCTTCATTTTCCTTTTTCTTTTTGCTTGCAATTACATCACTCCTCTTTTTTTTCCTCCTCTCTACATCCTCATTACAGATATTCTCAATTCTCCTTTTTCGAGAAACTACACGTTTTTCCAACACAGGATACTGACCTAAATGAGGAGCATAAGTTCTTCTTAATCTATTATACTCCTTTACACAGTTTGTATCAGCACTAACTTTTGAATCATCAAAGTCTATCATGAATAAACCAGATAATGTTTTCACTCGTGACAAAGCTACATAAGCCATACCTTCTTTGAACACAGTTGAACCAATGTTTACAAATGCACAATCTACAGTCAATCCTTGAGACTTGTGAATAGTTACAGCATATGCTAGAGAAAACGGAAACTGTTTCCTTTGTACATATAAGTCTTTCACAAGCATGAAACGAACTGTACAACGACAAATGGCTATAACTTCTTCTATCTGATCAGATTTTATTTTTAAACATTCAATTCCATCTTTTTTCTGATAATTAATAAAACCCACAACTCTTCCCATAGCTCCATTAACTAAACCTTTTTCAACATCCAAATTTCTCCTTAAAAATACTTTACAGTTCATGCAAACATATAGATTTTTTTCTAATCCAGCAGTTTTGGAAATGTTCTTCTCTAGTGAATCCAATTTATTTTTAAGTTTGCCTGTTAATGTGATAGTAATTCTTCCATCCTGAATTTTGTCCACTGCTTCCAATTTCCTGATATCTTCCTTTTCCAATTTCAAAAGCTCCTCATTGAAGATTGAGCATTCACGTAGAGTTGGCATTAAGCAGATGACACTTTTCTTTTCTGCAATGTTCTTGTATATCTTCTCTGCAACTATTTCTTCCTTTGGAAATAAATTATGTAGCAACCGACTCTGTAATGCTTTTGTGCCAGCTTCAGTGAGTAGTCCAATTCTGATATCTTTCAGAATACTTCCATATTCTTCATCGTTTGCTTGCCTCATATTAGTAGTAAGTTCCTTGTACTCAAAGAAGGACCAAATATTTGCATTACCAATGCTTCCCAATGACTTCTTTGTGTCTTCATGTGTCACAGTGTTAAAAACAGGTTGTCCTTTAACTGGAGTAAGCTGTAGAAGATCCCCAAAAACTATGACATGTTTTCCACCAAATAACACGTCATAGTCTGTCCTTAGAATTTGCTGCATTCTTAAATGCACAAAGGCAAGATTTAAGTTTGATACCATGCTCACCTCATCAATAATGAGAACTTGCATCTTCTTCAATACTCTTGAAACTTCCAAGCATGCTTCTCCAGTTAGCTTGTGGTATTGTATTTTGTTCTCATGCTCCACTGGTAACATTAGCAAACGATGTAAGGTGATTCCTTTTATGTTATATGCTGCTAACCCAGTTGGAGCAGTAACCACACAAGACAAAGTTGAATCCGTTTTTTGCTGTAGGTAACTTCTGATGACTTTTATTAAGAAAATTTTTCCAGTTCCAGCTTGTCCGCTTACATACATCCCGATTGGATGAAATGATGTGCATGAGCACTCTTTTTTTTCATGTAGTAATCCGTGATCAATTTTGTTTCTGATCTCTTCATAAATTTGTTGCTGCTCTTCATTCAGTTGTCTTTCCAAATTTGGTAAGTCTATAAATTCTTCTTGAGCTTGATTCATAGCCGTTTCCACTTCATTCATGGCTATTGCAGCTTCATTTTCAATGATTGGTTGTCCTAGGGGATCTTGACTGAGTGTTCCTGAACTTTGGCTGTCTTGAGAACTGTCTCTAGCTACTTCAGCTGCAATTGTAGTTTCCTGTTCAATTTCTTCATTTAACATTTGCACATAATTTGTGAATGTACTACATTCTATGCTGTCTTTGCAAGCATTAAATGAATCTTCCTAGCTTTGAAATTCTCCCAGTAGTTCATCCTCTGTACGCCATGGTTTAAACAGCTGTAAAAGAGCCAAGTAGTAAAATTCCTTTTTGTCAGTAGTGTCGCAACTCAGCTTCCTGTGATTTATCAAACTTCCTTTTGTTTGCTTCACCAAACATCCTTCCTCACCAATGACTTTATATTTTCCATTGTTGATGTCTTCTGTGGCTTTCCGTGAATAAATGTAGTTCTGCAGCACTTCATAGAGACACACGTTCTCTAGATGAAGACTTCTCTTGGGATAATATGTGTCCAACATGTTTGATTTCAAAATATCTGTACTTTCTGGGTCGTTCTCGGACAAATATTCAATTTCTCCAACAGATTTCAGTACCCGATTTCTCATTGCTGCAAGGCCTAAACTTGCCCAAATTCTTCTTCTTGATTTCGAGTAGAGACTTGCAGAAGATAACCTATCTGAACATTCGTAGGATCCAATTTCTCGATGCGATAACATCTTTAAACTGAAACTGTACAGCTTCTTACTGACAGTCTTCTCGTGAGAAATCTCTTCCCACATTTCTTTCAATTCTGTCTTTTCTGATTTAGTAATGTAAGACGTTACATATCGAGCAACAGCAATGGAATTGTCAGCTACATACTGTATATCCATGTTAGCATTCCACATGGATAAAATGACTGGGTTGTAGTCATTTATATTTTTTGATTCTTCTTTTCTTTTAAGGTTGTAGGTATTCTTAGGTGATTTTCTTGTAATAGTATGTCTCACAGATGACATAAAACTGTTTACTCTTCCTTTTGAAAGAACAGGTCTAGGAAATCCAAATCGACATTTAGTGTAGTATTTATCTTTGCTCTTGTATTTCCGTCGACAGTATTTTCCACACCGATGACTTTGGAAACGTAAAACTTGCTCCTTTAACTTTTTCTCTTCTGTGCTTTTTGGTCTAGCACATGTTGCATATTCTTCAATGAAAGATAACACTGCTTCATCAGTATCTGTTCCAAACTTTGGGGCATCCTTGATCCACAACAGCATATGAATATGAGGAGCACCTCTTGCCTGGTACTCTTTTCTCCAAAAGAAATCCACTACTTCTCCAAGAGGTGGATTTTTTTTATTGCAGATGAAGGACATCATAGCCTCAAATCTATGATTGAAATATCTGCAAACATTAACCGGATCCAATGAGCACAGTTCTCCTGCTGTCTTGTATTCGATGTTTTTAATGTTTGAATTTGCCTCTCGTAGAAAATCCAGTAAATCATCCCAAGCGTACTCAGCACAGCTTAGGGTAAGGAACCATGTTGGTGTTCCTAAATTCCGTAACATGTATTTTAATTCACCATGGCGTCGGTACCAATATTCATTTGTCCCACGCTGACAAGCCATCAGATTGATCAGTTGTGTTTCCAAATGATCATCTTGGTGCTGCACTTTCTCCATAAAATCCTTAGCAGACACATTTTGTAAATGTACTCCACTTTTTAAAATGTGATTTACTGCATATGATAATGCAGACAAGTCGCTTTCAAATAAAAGATGGAACAAATAAGGAATACTTTGGCGAAATATGGGATCTTCTGCATATAGTCTTGTAGTTCGATACTCAGAAGCTGGAATCTGTTCTGGACGTTCATCGTATTGTCCTCCTTTTCCTGTAGGAAACAGCTGGGGAAAACATCGAGCTTCCAAGCTCTCCTCCCATACACTCACGGGAGTTCCTTTTGCTTTCTTCATCTGAAACAGATCAATATTGTCTCCCATAACTTCTTTTGAATGAAGAGGATGTATGCTAAAATGTTCATAAATTTCTTCTTCCTTTGACTTGTCCACTTTTTCAATTTGTCCAGTTGGTGTTTCTGTGTCTTCTTGTAAATCTTCTTCTTCTTCTTCTATATAAATTGATTCATACCATTTGTTATTCCTTTTCAAATACAAATTTGCTCTTTGTACTTTCCGTACATCTACCAGCTCCTGCCAAATCTTCTTATTCTTTGTAGGTACACCATTAACCAGAATAACTAATGGTTCAGTTTCCAAAGTATCTGCATCAATAGTTTCCATATTTTTTTTCAAATCCAAGGGCAAATACACCACTCTACCTTTTAAACCTCTCAGTAAATCTGAAGGAGGTAATTTACCAGTTTTGGGCTCCATACGTACTATGGTCTGGAACGGATGAACACATTGAATAAGTATAGACTCATATGTATTTAATTCAGAAAGTTCGGCAGGAATAGCATCCAATTCTAAATTATTATGTACAGCTCTGGTCGGCATTCTATTTTCCTCTAACTTGTTGTAACAGTATTTACAAATACGCTGATCTTCACCCAATTCAAAACAATTTTCAAGAAATATATATGTGGCAAAATCCTTCCACTTATAATTATCTTCATTTTCACTTTTTCTGTAGAGATCAACATTCCTGGTTTGTTTTCTATAATGAGTTCTGCGGCAACAAATACAAGTAATATTTGGTCTTTCATTAGAGATTATTGCACATTTTGTTATGTGATCATGAAATGTCTTACTTACAGAGGGTTCTACATTCTCTTCCACTTCTTCCTCATTTACTGTGTCCTTTTCTGCACTGTCTTGTTCAGGACCAAAGTAACAAAACTGAATTTCATCAGTAACCTTCTCTACATCTGATACCGATCCACGGAACAGAGCCCTATTCAATTCATCTAACTTTATTGCTGGACTTTTAGCAAAATACAACCGTCTCACAAACTTTCTCATTTCAGTATGATGAACAGCCAGCATCCTAAAATGATGAAAAACACTTTTACACACTTTTCTAGATAGACAAGCCAGAGAATGACCCTGCAAACCAGTATTCTCTCTCACTCTGCATGGATCTAGACTTTGAAGCACCTTAATCTTCTGTTTAACACTTTTTTTACTATATTCTCTTAGAAACTCACGAAATTTATCAATAGATTCCTGATGCACAGTGCAAATACTACTACAATTCCAAGGGTACACTGGGGCTTTAGGACGTCTCTCCATAGCCTCATCCGCCATCACTTGTACCTCATCTCTTGGAACCATTTTCTCCTTCTCCATTATACAACCATTTTTCACTTCATAAGCACGACCTCTGGTGTCAACTGCATGCAGCAAACTATTACTTTGAAAATAACTCTCTTCATTAAAAAAAGGTTCACTACTTGAACTATGCATCCATTCTCCTAAAAACACTTTACAAAAGTTTGTTCTTTTCACTAGTCTTTTCTTTTTGCTTTGTGATTTCAGTACATTGACCATTTTATCTAATGTACGCATCCTATTCAAAATTAAAATGAATAGTTTCCTTTTTAATTCTAATGCCTTTGCTGCAATGGCTTCAATTTCTTTTTTTCTCTTATAAAATTTAGCCTTTTTCTTATATTTCTTCACATCCTTTATCAAATTGGACATAACTCTTCTCTGAAACATTTTTCTACGAATCTCTTTAAACGCTGTTTTTCTTTTTAAGTTAATCTTTATTGTTTCTGAAGGCATATTTGCATTAACTAAATGCTCAATTTTTTCCTGTTGTTTTCTATTTAAAACATTCTTTCCAGTACAGACATTTTGTACATTTTTCCTTTTTTTGAAGATGTTGTTTAAAAAAAAAAGTTTCTGCTTACCAGAAGACTTTCTCTTTTTCCCAACATGAGCATCTCCAACTAACTTAGGTCCTCCAGTTGTCTTCAAATATAGTTTTTTTTGTGGTTTTTCCTTAGTCTGGATTTTGTTGGCATCTTAAATTTTGTTCACTGCTCTTCAGCAATACCTGAAAAAAACTAAAAAAAAATTCCTTTATTTTATTTAAATATATTACTACATTGTTTATGATCTTTTCAAATCTTAAAATACTATGTACCCCTTTCCTAAAAGTGAAAATCACAATAACACCTTCACAAATTAAATATCTAAAAACAATTCCTGTGTGCACACAGAGTCATGGTTTGAAATTAGTCAGAAAACGAAATTTCTTTGCCAATTGGAAAGCACACTTCCTACTGTTTTTTTGGCAAGTGATAAGTACTTTTACAGTCTGATACATTTTGAATCCACTTTTCAGATTCTGAAAAAAGCACATGTCCAAACAGCTTTTTGAGACCAGCAACATCTGTAACCTGGGTGACTGACTACACTCCAGCAAGGGCAACCAGCCTTAGTGATGCTGAATGTTTTTGCATTACTGACTGCAACCTCAAACCCCACTCGGTTGTGAATACTGTGCATGATTTCACAGGATAAGCAGCTGGGTGTGTGCTAAGAGTCTGCTTCTGCAGAAAAAAATAGCTCCCCCTTTCCATCTAATGCAAATGTAAAATTACCAGAGTAATACGCAATAAATCTCTTTGTGTAATTCCTCTTTGCACACAGAGTCATGCTTTGATATTAGTCAGAAAACGAAATTTCTTTGCCAATTTGAAAGCACACTTACTACTCTTTTTTTGGCAAGTGATAAGTACTTTTACAGTCTGATACATTTTGAATCCACTTTTCAGATTCTTAAAAAAGCACATGTCCAAACAGCTTTTTGAGACCAGCAACATGTGTAACCTGGGTGACTGACTACACTCCAGCAAGGGCAACCAGCCTTAGTGATGCTGAATGTATTTGCATTACTGACTGCAACCTCAAACCCACTCGGTTGTGAATACTGTGCATGATTCCACAGGATAAGCAGCTGGGTGTGTGCTAAGAGTCTGCTTCTGCAGAAAAAAATAGCTCCCCCTTTCCATCTAATGCAAATGTAAAATTACCAGAGTAATACGCAATAAATCTCTGTCTATAATTCCTCTTTGCACACAGAGTCATGGTTTGAAATTAGGCAGAAAATGACATTTCTTTGCCAATTTGAAAGCACACTTACTACTCTTTTTTTTTGCAAGTGAAAAGTACTTTTACAGTCTGACACATTTTGAATCCACTTTTCAGATTCTTAAAAAAGCACATGTCCAAACAGCTTTTTCAGACCAGAAACATGTGTAACCTGGGTGACTGACTACACTCCAGCAAGGGCAACCAGCCTTAGTGATGCTGAATGTATTTGCATTACTGACTGCAACCTCAAACCCCACTCGGTTGTGAATACTGTGGATGATTCCACAGGATAAGCAGCTGGGTGTGTGCTAAGAGACCGCTTCTGCAGAAAAAAATAGCTCCCCCTTTCCATCTAATGCAAATGTAAAATTACCAGAGTAATACGCAATAAATCTCTGTCTATTATTCCTCTTTGCACACAGAGTCATGGTTTAAAATTAGGCAGAAAACGAAATTTCTTTCCCAATTGGAAAGCACACTTCCTACAGTTTTTTTGGCAAGTGATAAGTACTTTTACAGTCTGACACATTTTGAATCCACTTTTCAGATTCTGAAAAAAGCACATGTCCAAACAGCTTTTTGAGACCAGCAACATGTGTAACCTGGGTGACTGACTACACTCCAGCAAGGGCAACCAGCCTTAGTGATGCTGAATGTATTTGCATTACTGACTGCAACCTCAAACCCCACTCGGTTGTGAATACTGTGCATGATTCCACAGGATAAGCAGCTGGGTGTGTGCTAAGAGTCTGTTTCTGCAGAAAAAAATAGCTCCCCCTTTCCATCTAATGCAACTGTAAAATTACCAGAGTAATACGCAATAAATCTCTGTCTATTATTCCTCTTTGCACACAGAGTCATGGTTTAAAATTAGGCTGAAAACGAAATTTCTTTGCCAATTGGAAAGCACACTTACTACTCTTTTTTTTGCAAGTGAAAAGTACTTTTACAGTCTGACACATTTTGAATCCACTTTTCAGATTCTTAAAAAAGCACATGTCCAAACAGCTTTTTCAGACCAGAAACATGTGTAACCTGGGTGACTGACTACACTCCAGCAAGGGCAACCAGCCTTAGTGATGCTGAATGTATTTGCATTACTGACTGCAACCTCAAACCCCACTTGGTTGTGAATACTGTGGATGATTCCACAGGATAAGCAGCTGGGTGTGTGCTAAGAGTCTGTTTCTGCAGAAAAAATAGCTCCCCCTTTCCATCTAATGCAAATGTAAAATTACCAGAGTAATACACAATAAATCTCTGTCTGTAATTCCCCTTTGCACACAGAGTCATGCTTTGATATTAGTCAGAAAACGACATTTCTTTGCCAATTTGAAAGCACACTTACTACTCTTTTTTTTTGCAACTGATAAGTACTTTTACAGTCTGATACATTTTTAATCCACTTTTCAGATTCTTAAAAAAGCACATGTCCAAACAGCTTTTTCAGACCAGGAACATGTGTAACCTGGGTGAATGACTACACTCCAGCAAGGGCAACCAGCCTTAGTGAAGCTTAATGTATTTGCATTACTGACTGCAACCTCAAACCCCACTCGGTTGTGAATACTGTGCATGATTCTACAAGATAAGCACCTGGGTGTGTGCTAAGAGTCTGCTTCTGCAAGAAAATAGCTGCTCCTTTCCTACTAATGTAACTGTAAAATTACCAGAGTAATACGCAATAAATCTCTGTCTATAATTCCTCTTTGCACACAGAGTCATGGTTTCATATTAGTCAAAAAACGAAATTTCCATGCCAATTTGAAAGCACACTTACTACTCTTTTTTTTTGCAAGTGAAAAGTACTTTTAAAGTCTGACACATTTTGAATCCACTTTTCAGATTCTTAAAAAAGCACATGTCCAAACAGCTTTTTCAGACCAGAAACATGTGTAACCTGGGTGACTGACTACACTCCAGCAAGGGCAACCAGCCTTAGTGATGCTGAATGTATTTGCATTACTGACTGCAACCTCAAACCCCACTCGGTTGTGAATACTATGCATGATTCCACAGGATAAGCAGCTGGGTGTGTGCTAAGAGTCTGCTTCTGCAGAAAAAATAGCTCCCCCTTTCCATCTAATGCAAATGTAAAATTACCAGAGTAATACGCAATAAATCTCTGTCTATAATTCCTCTTTGCACACAGAGTCATGGTTTCATATTAGTCAGAAAACGAAATTTCTTTGCCAATTTGAAAGCACACTTACTACTCTTTTTTTTTGCAAGTGATAAGTACTTTTACAGTCTGACACATTTTTAATCCACTTTTCAGATTCTTAAAAAAGCACATGTCCAAACAGCTTTTTCAGACCACAAACATGTGTAACCTGGGTGACTGACTACACTCCAGCAAGGGCAACCAGCCTTAGTGATGCTGAATGTATTTGCATTACTGACTGCAACCTCAAACCCCACTCGGTTGTGAATACTATGCATGATTCCACAGGATAAGCAGCTGGGTGTGTGCTAAGAGTCTGCTTCTGCAGAAAAAATAGCTCCCCCTTTCCTACTAATGCAACTGTAAAATTACCAGAGTAATACGCAATAAATCTCTATCTATAATTCCTTTTTGCACACAGAGTCATGGTTTCATATTAGTCAGAAAACAAAATTTCTTTGCCAATTTGAAAGCACACTTACTACTCTTGTTTTTTTGCAAGTGATAAGTACTTTTACAGTCTGACACATTTTGAATCCACTTTTCAGATTCTCAAAAAAGTACATGTCCAAACAGCTTTTTGAGACCAGAAACATGTGTAACCTGGGTGACTGACTACACTCCAGCAAAGGCAACCAGCGTTAGTGATGCTGAATGTATTTGCATTACTGACTGCAACCTCAAACCCTAAAAGTATTCTTCATTTATACCAGTACACCTTATTTCATGGTGAAAACATAGTCCATATTATTTTACATGTTCCTCACATTTAAATTTCTCCCAAAACACAAAACGATAAACACAACTTCAACAAAAGGAATTCCAATTCTATTTTTCATTTCTTAATTTACCATATACATCCCCTCTCAAACTCATAACTCACCTTTAAAATTAGCTAGTTGTGAAAGAAATGTGGCACTCAAACAGCAGATTATCAGAGCCAGGATCTCTGTTCAGTACACCTCTCTCCTCTCAGCAGAACCAGATAATGGCAATGTTTCCCTCTCTTTTTCCACACATATACATGTTAATTTCAAATCTCAGTGCTTCCCCCTTTTTTTCAAATGTAATCACACATTTCTATTGGTTGAAAACCAACCCTTTTCCAAAAGTACCCTTCCCCCAACTTGACTTCAGCCTAGTACCCTTCCCCCAACTTGACTTCTGCCTGCTACCATAGCAACTGCTCTTGAAACACTGCTGTGTAGAGTTAGGTCAGAAGTTCACCACACAATGTTTCATTTCCAAAGAGCAGGAGTGCTTGACTTTTCAAACCTAACAGCAAATCCATAGTACTGTTCTTTGGTAACACATTTTTCTGTACCAATACAAAACATGCTTCTATAAATTTACACATACAGCCTAGTTTTTAGTGTAGAATGGTATGAAACAGCCAATCAGTTCTTTTTTTTAAAAAAAAATATGTATGCCTCCATTTCCAAACTGTCTTTCATTTTTTTTCCCATTCTACTGAAAGACACCTCCTGAGTGCATCCAGTTCTCCTTTTAAGATGTTCACAGTGTGGATTGTAGGGCACAGCTATGTCTTCTGGAGTGAAAAGTATGCTGAGAAAACAGGTATGGTGAGAGACCTTGCTTTGCCAAATGTAGACATTAAATGGATTGGTCAGAGAGGGTTAAAGTGGCACCAATTGATGCCATTGGTGAAATCCTTCATGCAAATCCAACACCCTGACCTCATAATAGTGCACTGTGGTGGCAATGACCTAGGCACTTTGACTGGGGTAGGTCTGGAAATGCTTATGAAGGAGACCTTTGCACAACTGTTTTCACTTTTCCCTAAAACTGCCTTTGTGTATTCTAACATATGCCAAAGGCAAAAATGGAACTGGTCCAAGCATTTTTGTCCGCAGATTGACAAAGCAAGAAAGCACGTCAACAAATCTGTTTCTGCTTTCCTCCGAGACTATGGTATGGGTTCCATTTACCACAACAACTTGCGTTACGACATGCAAGACATTTATAGAGGAGATGGTGTACACTTCACTGATGAAGGGAACAGAGTCTTCCTCTTGAACCTTAGACTCTGCATCGGTACTTACTTGTAGGTACCACTAAAAAATCAAATCACTTCATAAACACAACGGCTCTTTTTAGAGCCCCCTAATATCTAAACACTTAAATCTGAATTATATTTCTCTTTTTTTTTTTGTTTTCTACCGTACGCGTAAGGTAAGCTTACCGTAAGCTTACCGTACGCGTACCCGGCGATTTTTTTTAAAATTAATAAATGTTTTTTTTGTACTTTTCTGTCCTTCTTTGACCCCCTTTCAAATGTTAGGGGGTCTGTAACTCTCTTCCTTGCCCCCTTTTCAAGTTATCACCCTTTTTTTTTCTGTGTGAAACACACAAAATGGCGGCCGCCGCTTCCTGGTTTCGACCGATTCGAATGTTTACTAAGATCTAACAGCCAATCAGAATCGCGCTTGCGCACGTCACCGTACGCGTACGGTAAGCTTACCGTAAGCGCACGGTTAGCGCACCGTAAGCTGGCTCAGATATATATATTGATTTAAATGCTATTTTCTCAGGAACTACTGAACAGATTTACACCAGACCTACAAAAGGCACTTCCTTAACCTGAGGACTACCTCTCTGCCAAATTTCAAGTAACTCTGTTCAGCCGTTCGGGCTGTAGCTGTGTCTAAAGGTCCTATGGAAAAATGCATGGGAAAAACGCGTTTTGGGACCCCCCTTTTTTCTCAGCCCCCGCTTGACGAATCCCCCCGAGACTTTCAGGGTAGGAGCGGAGCGTAGCGCCCCACCTATTTTGAAAATTTCGCGAGGATTCGTCGACCGGCGCCAAAGTTATTCAAAATAGAATGTTGCGGATTTCCTATGGTAAGAGGGTCCTAACTATAACTACCTACTGGCGACCGCCAGTAGGTAATATATATATATATATATATATATTCACTGAAAAAACCATAGGTTTCACACATGTTATAGTTAGCTGGACATTTTACTGATAAAAAACCAATGAAATTCCCCCGTTATAGTTACTGTAGGCAACTATAACTCACGCGACCGCAATCCTCTGCTGATGCTAATACTGTATTTAGACACTTATTTGCCCATGTCTTCTTCCATTAAATTTTAGCTATACATATATTACAAATATTTTTTTTCATAAAGACACATATGTCATCAGCAGAGGATTACGGTCGCGTGAGTTATAGTTGCCTACAGTAACTATAACGGGGGAATTTCATTGGTTTTTTATCAGTAAAATGTCCAGCTAACTATAACATGTGTGAAACCTATGGTTTTTTCAGTGAATTTGCAAGGTTTTTTAAATGCTAATTCCTAACTATAACGTGTGTGAAACCTATGGTTTTTTCAGTGAATTTGTACGGTTTTTTAAATGCTAAGTTACTTTACGCCATTTGTGGCGTGCGCGCCCACTTAACGCAGTTCGTTCCGTGCGCGCACGGTGCGCTTCGCGCACCTTGCGCGCACAGTGAGCACGTGGTGCGCTTCGCCCACCGCGTGCCCACGTTACGCTAGATGGGCCATGAACGCACGATGCGCTTCGCGCACCGTGCGCACATGGAGGTCATATGATGAGCATCGTTGTGACAGGTAAAATATATGTTTTGTTTATCTCTGATGAACCATGCACAAAAGGTGCCCTTCGGGCACCTTTTGCACACGGGGTGGGGAGAATGTGGATATTTTTTTTTTTTTTATTATTATTTCTTACCGTACGCGTATGGTAAGCGTAATCGGCGAAATTTTCAAAAAAATTAAAATTGCCTTTTTTCACTTGGGGGATCGTTGGGGACTCCCTCGACATGGCTAGGTGCTTGGGAGCTGTGTAAACAGCCCCTTTACATGATTTGCACTTTGTTTTTCAACCCCCTGTCAGAGTGCGAGAGAGAAAATGGCGGCCGCCGCTTCCTGGTTTCGACCGATTCGAATGTTTACTAAGATCTAAGGGCCAATCAGAATCGCGCCCGCGCACGCCACCGTACGCGTACGGTAAGCGCACCGTAAGCTGCCACAGATATATATATTGATTTAAAGGCTATTTTCTCAGAATCTACTGAACAGATTTACACCAAACCTACAAAAGGCACTTCCTTGACCTGAGGACTACCTCGCTGCCAAATTTCAAGTAATTCTGTTCAGCCGTTCGGGCTGTAGCTGTGTCTAAAGGTCCTATGGAAAAATGCATGGGAAAAACGCGTTTTGGGACCCCCCTTTTATCTCAGCCCCCGCTTGACGAATCCCCCCGAGACTTTCAGGGTAGGAGCGGAGCGTAGCGCCCCACCTATTTTGGAAAATTCGCGAGGATTCGTCAACCGGCGCCAAAGTTATTCAAAATAGAATGTTGCGGATTTCCTATGGAAACGTGGTCCTAACTATAACTACCTACTGGCGACCGCCAGTAGGTAATATATATCTCACAATGATCGGGATCTCTCAGAGCTGTCACAGCTCTAAAATCCCATATTAACTCTTGGAAAACACTTAACCTCTCAATCGAAGGCAGGGTGGAGCTTATAAAAATGGTGATGCTATTGCATCTTCTCTATCATTTTGCTACTATTCCGGTATATCTGCCTGTGTCCTTTTTCCAATCACTAGAGTGAATCATGAGGGATTTTATCTGGTGTAATACGTGGTTTAGAGTGGCATGGGCAAAATTATATCTGCCTCAGACCCAAGGAGGGCTGGCTCTGCCTAATATGGAACATTATTACTTGGTGTCCCAAATATTATGGGTGGCGAAGTGGGTGGTGGAGCTACATTTAGCAGATACAACTGAACACGTGCCTCCATATATATTGGATAAAACCCTTTTCCTCTTTCACCCATGCACACCGCTTCCCCTTTTGGTGCAGATAGCCCAGAAATGTTTCCGTAGGGCCCTATACCTCACTAGATATACTACAACATATGTGCCTGCCATTCCATTGTTTTGTATACCAAGGGAGGGAGGGCGACTCAGAGAAACTGACCTCACAGACTGGCATGGGGCAGATATACATACAATGGGAGATCTATACGCAGAGGGTGTGTTACGTCCTTTCTCTCCTTATCTGAGGAAGAAGGTGTTTCTCCTGGACAATTCCTGAACCACGTTTCCTGGATGGCCATGTTGGGGCAACAATGGGGTAGTCTTTTGCAGGAACCCCCTACGCACCTTCTAATGCAATATGTACATGTGATGGGCACGCAGCAAAATCTTATAAAGTGGTTCGCAGAATCAATTTGTGAGCACACCAAGGCAGATTTGAGGCCGCTGTGTAATAAATGGGAGACATATATGGCGTGACCATGTACACGCAAGGAGTGATGTTGGAAAGTCCCAGACAGATCCCCAGATGTTCCAGATTCAGGCTGATACAATTTTATATAATTCATAGGGCGTTCTTATCCCCTGATAAAATTAAGAGATACTTTAATAAAATGGATACCTGCTGCCCTCGTTGCAAACAGCTCGACGCTGATCTGCTTCATATACTATGAGCATGCCTCAGACTACAGTCCTATTGGCACTGGGTGGTTGAAGGCTTGTCTGCCTGTTCAGTCAGAGTACTGCTGAAATCGAGGGAGGCCTGCATACTGGGGATATTCCCCAGAAGTAAGAAATACAAAGAATCATCTAGATTTCTAGATCTGAGGTTGGTAGTGGCGAAAAGACTTTTCACTCGCCGTTGGAAGGCAGGAGATCGCCCATCACTGAAGCCATGGTCCCAATCTATGCTGAATTGGGCCAAGGCTGAGACAGTTTCACTAGTCAGAGAGGATACACTAGGCCTGCGTAAATTTCCCATCTCCCTAGCTTGGAACATAATATTGTGTGAGTTTCAAGTGATGACAAACCCGGATGACCCTCCCGACACTCCTATCTCTGACTAACAATAGCCAATAAGGGTGCTGAACCATACCCTGACAACAGATGGTTTGGAAAATGTGGCATACACTACACTTCAGACCAGTAGGTGATAATCATATGGTGATATAGCATAAGGATGTTTAACTGTGTAATCGGTAATCTTATGACCGATATTGTATATTTCCCCGCTCCCAACTTCAGGTCCCCAGCTCTTTTTCCCTGTTTCTTCACTGGTTGGTTTTAAATTCAAATGTTCCATGTAAATCTGTTTGATCGAAGTTTGATTAAAGCAACATAGCTGTGAGGAACCCTCTGAGATATATGTATATGTATAATATGATTGCAATGCACTCCCGTAAGAAAACTGTGACAAGCTTGGAGTAACACCATTTATCTGCTTATTATGCCTCATGATGGTATGGGACATGGATATAGATTGTTATATGTTATATGTGCAAATGTTGCAATAATGTTTGTAACAATGGTTTAGGAAACTGCCTACTGTTCCAATTGAAAATGTATCTGCCCGTCAAATGTATCATTTAAGTAAAACTTTAATAAACAGGTCAAACAAAAAAAAAATCAACTGCAGCTGGTCAGAAGAGTTCGAGATGCTGCAGTAATACAGGAAGATGAAGTTCACAAAAGATTGAAACTGAAGGGTGAAGAGGATAAAATATTTTATCATTGCAACAACAAGTGCTACAAGTTGTACACATTGTAAAAACGCCTGGAAAACAATTGTCAAAAAATAGCACAAACCAGTGAATCACAACAAGAATCCAAGTCTTCTTAGGAAGCCACGGCAACCAAACCCAATGCCCATCCACTTACAAGATCGATGGCTACTCCTCGTCCACCTCCAACAACTGATCAATGTGCTATCTGTGGTTTAGCCAGAATAAGGGCAAAAGGGATTGACGAAAGTACAAAGCACAGAGTATGTGAGTCTCAAAGGGCAAACAGGTTTTTATCTGCAGCTAGTTTCTCCCAAGATGGAGTTTTCAGCAGAGTGGCTTATCTAAATAGCGAGGGGAATGTATTTGCAGTGGAATTGTACACCCACCTGAATGCATCTGTGTATGCATTCAAAATATGAAAGTAAAATGTGCTCTCGGCAGCAAGGTAACCGCCATCCTTCACTTAAGTTTGCACTCTTTGTAAAAGCTAATTTAGTTTTAATGCCCCTCTGGAGTGCTGGCTACGGGTTCACACCCAGTAGGATCAGAGAACTATTGGTCAACATTGATAAAACTGTATTAATCCATAATAATTAAGGTTTTTCTGGTGAGAATGTACAATGACAGACTTTGTTTTTGTCAGTCTAAGAAAAAAAATAAGCCACTTATGGTGTTCTCAGCTGATTTGACTCATGAAGGTCTTCCTGCCAAAATAAGATAACAGGATGCAGTAAAATCAGTAGTAACCATTTTAAGAAACGTCCTAAACAATTTTGATTTTGAACTTACTGAAAAGTTTGTGATGCCCAAGAGCTCTGCAAATCATAGGATTCAACAAGAATGCCTGATGTTGTCTTAAATTTTTTTACATAATTGTTTAATATCAGCAAAGCATAAACTGTTACAAACTAAAGTTCATGAGTTTGGAACAGAAATTGACAACAGTGATGATGGCTTTGAAGATATAAGCGAAGAAGTGGAAGACAATCCCGTTATCCAACAGGCTTATGCTGTGCAAATGTACTGTCTTTTCCAAATCATGGACTATGAATTACATCACGGCAAAAAAAACTCCGCTACTCATGATGAGACTGCCCACAGAATATATGGCAAGTGCAAAAGTAGAGAGTCCATCACTTCAATGACTACGACTGGTGTATCAACAACTTATAATGACAAAGTACGGGGAAGGAATTTGCAGTTCATGTTGTAAAATCTTGTGAATCTGACAGCACACCACTTCCAAGTCACTTTACCAGTTAAGGATTTACAATTGCTGCTCCTTGGGGCTGGGGAGCCAGATGGCGTCAGCGTAACTCTCGGTCTTCGCCGCCCACGCCACAAGCAAACTCTGTTATCGGCTATGCTACCTGGCTTTAACACACCGGTCTTCAAACCTCTGATCTACCGTGAAAAAGCCGCTGGATACATTGTAACCGGAGAACCGGTTTCACCGCTGACTCGCTGCAACTCGATGTGGTAGCTGGGTAAATCAAGGATTTTTTCCTGCTGTTTTTCAAGCCTCTGAGTTTGCCCCGAAAAGGCCACCGGATACCTCGCAGCCGGAGAACAGACATCATCATCGACATGTTGCAATTAGACATGGCATCGGGGCTAATCTGGAATCTTTATCTGCTAGGAACTGCAACATTTCTCACCTGCTTCGCGTCTCCCACTGAGGCTTCTCGCACTGTGAGGAGAGCCCTTTGCCGGCTATCGCAGCCTATGGCATCCCACGGGGGGTAGAGGCACGAAATCAAAGGCAGCTGTCAACAACGCTGGTTCTCAGAGCACGGGGGCGGACACCAGATTTGGATACTGTGCCAAAAGGTAAAAAAGACAATCTAAATGTAAAGAGAGCAACAGGGAAAGCAGGGGGAATGCCCTTAAGGAGAGTGGTGGGTGCCAGCCCTCAATTGCTAAATTGTACCCCGGGGTGAGCTCCATGGCCCCAACGGGGGAAAAATCTGCAAATGGCCCGGAAAGCGGGGAGTGTAATTCTGACTCTTTGCAGAATTGACTAGAACTGCCTGATTCCCAAACACCGATGGAGACAACAAACTCAGAGCCGGCACAACCTGGGGGTATACCTATAGGGAGTTCCCTTGAAGACTCGAAGGGAACTCCTGAGCATTTTGACCCCTCTGCCCCCTCCCCGGTTGTTAGGACTGAAGTCCCCCAAGTAGCAGGACCAAATACCTATCATGATTCAACACACTCAGGGCTGGAACAGCAAACTAGTGGCAGCTCAAGGACTCAACAAGGTATTGACCCAGACTCACTCCCCCAGGGCACCCTGTCTCCCGACCCGGCTGGCGATTACTTTTTTTTCTGTATCAGATGGCACAGATTCAGAGGATGGAGACAATCCTTCTACTTCTAGCAATGGAAATCACTTTGATTCCAACTGCAGCGATTCCAGCAAAGAAACTGGCACAGTACAACGCAGGAAGAGCGCGCACAGTAAACGAAACGGGCAGCGTCCCGGGAAGAATCGCCAATTAAAGTGGGACTATTCTGACTCCCAGATTGCTTTCCCTTTTGACAAGGAATCTGATAAGCTCTAGGCCCAGCCAACCCGCATGCTATCCCAAACCTTCTTGAAGAACCCTCGCTATCATCTATTCTGCTTTAGATAAAACAGTTCCAGCAGAAAGTACGATTAGATAGTAGACAAGCTAAGGGTGCTGCTAAAAAACTTCAAGGCGGACTTAGAAGATTGAATAAAACCTGTTCGGATATTGGTGAAACGGTCAATAGTTGAAGATAATTGTTTGTTGTCACAGTTTTTCGCCTGTTCATTTTATGTAACTAAGTACCTGTATTGTAAAGAATTTACATGTTAACTACATACAAAATATAGTATGAAAAGATATTTTATGAATTGACTTTGATATTGTAATAAACTATGTTTTTAACTACCACAAATTAAAACTGTTATTTTTTATACTTTTTTGAGTGTTACACTGAGTTTACAATTAATGTGTATTCATATGATGTATGTATTTGTAGATTTGTAACATTAGTAACTCCATAATTGCTTAGGGATTTATATTTTACGGCATTAGTGCCCTGCCCTAGGAATTGCTGTATCAACTCGACAGTGGGTCCTTGTTATTTTCACTATATATAGTGCAGAATCTGTGCATATGTTTGCCTTGTGTATAGAATTAGGGTCCTTGATTACCCAAATACAAGCCTTTTTAAGTAAAGTACTAGCACAGGACGTTTTGCTTACTCCCACGACCTTCCTGCTGGGGATTTGCGACTCTATTAACAGAAGGGAAGGTGGGGCCCTTATTTTTGTAGCCATGGCTGCTTACAGGCTTTGTACTACCTCTGCCTGGATTGACTTACTCCCCCACTATTTTCGCACTGGTTGGCCCGGCTATTGTTAATAGGGAATCTGGAGAAGGCTCTTTATGCTAAAAAGGGGGTCCAAGCTAAAAAAAAGGTAATTGTTATCTGGGAACCCCTGTTTAGATGGCTCTCCCCGGTCGATCCATAATCAATATTGTGTATTGAGCCATAGAGGTGGGATCGATATGCATAGTCCTGCCATTTTTGCATTCAATTCTATTCTGCAAGCACTGCCCACATTCTAATATGCTGCAATATGCTCTGTTTTGCCTTTCGAGCTGTTCACACTTTTGCACTTTTAGCACTGGTCACTTTATCTAAGAACTACTGAAAGGTGGACTTATAACATTATACTTGAACTTTATATTTTGGATGGACTAAAATGCATGTAGACTAGAGGGTGTTTTAAATTAATTCACTTTGGAATTGCTGACTGGTGTCCGAAGCAATTTGATAATCACTCCCTTCTTCTTTTGCCCTTCCTTTCATCGACCTATTGTATCTGTGAGTTTATTAAGGGGTAGGGTGGGGGGGTGGACGGAATGTTTTGTATCTTTGAAGGTTCACTTTTGTAAATTGCGCACTAAAATGATTTTTTTTTTTTAAAAAGTAACAATTGCTGTTCCTGATAATTTTGGTTTTGAAGGTAGTTCTTTGTCTGGAACATACGGCACCCATGATACTGCCATCATGCTTTTTCATGACTGTACCAATGAAGTAGTTGCTGGAAAGCAAGCTGTGTCAGCTGTAGTCATAAACAAACAAAGTTGCAAACTTATAACGCAACTGCCCTGTCAACGTGTACAAAATCACTACAAGCCATCAACACGTCCCAGTCTACCAGAAAGTTTCAGAGTGACTGGGGACATGAATCTTCTTCTACCTGATGCTGTGGTCCACAAAGCTGATTTAAGTGAATTTATCATATCACTTATTCGCTGCAGAGTAAAGGGTGAAGAAAGGCCAGTTCCTCTGTGGGCTGTAATTCATGCTCTGATCTCCCAGAATACCGCCCCACTGAAGCTGGTTGGGGTTTTACCAGTAATACCATCTCCAGTCACAATCTATGCAACAGTATACACAACTCTAAATAATTTCCAAAATGTGTGTGCTCAGCTTCAAGATCAGCCTATCCTGCCAATCTTCTGCGATGAAGGTGTTTTCCGTATTATAGCTGGCATTTTTATGAGCAATCCAGTTGAATTTGATGATCTTTATCCAATGATGGGCGTTTTCCACATGACAAAAGTTGTGTTACTGTGTGCAGGACGTTGTCTCAGTGGATGTGGCATAAATGATGCACTTATTGAGACTGAAATCTTTGGAAGCAAAACTGTCCTGTACGTATTGAGCGGAACTCATTATGTTTGTTTGTTATAAGGTATGCTCATCATATCTGAGACTTTAGAAACATTGAGTTGGAATGCTCTCTGGAACAAGAATGACAATTTAGGTTTTGCATATCTTATCTCAGGAGTGAACAAGGCACTTCATTCAAAGGACAATGCAAAGCCATGCAATGTTCAATACACTCAGTTCAAAATCAGAAAACCTGAAAACCAAGTTCGTTGAGTTTATCAAAGAATAGGAAGAAAAATCAGTACTTTACAAGTACTGGGGAAATGTTTTACACATGATATCTCTAGTGAAAAACATAGTACATGGTGATTGGGAAGGTGATTGAGAGCTGCATGTGCAGACTGTGGAGTCACAGATTACTGTGTTTACCAAATTTAATTGAATAAACTACCTGAGATATGGATTCTGGTATTTGGAAAGAGTGAAGACGCTAGTGGTGGAAAGACCAGTCCTCTACAGAAAATTAGGCCAAAGACATTTTGTGGTCAAAGACAGAGAGGTAGGGTTCAATACTGTGGCTTCAGATATGAAACTGGAACAAGCAATTCAGAGATCACAGATAAGCTCCAAGGTAATTGTTGGTGAGACACGTAAAAGGGAATATGTTGCTCAATGGTTTCTAGTTTACGATGAAGTCCTTTCTATTTGCAATGTTTTCAGAGAGATGACAAATTCAAAATTAATGGACCACCATGAAATTGTTCCTCACCACAAACGTGTGGGAATTAGAGGGGAACGTTTTAATAAACATGTCGACAGCCTTCTTCATTTCATGCAGCAGCAGGGAACCCCCTTTGAAATGACTAAGCCTGTGCGACTACACAACTTCGTGACCAAGAAATATGTGGATGACAATCTAAAGACACGTCTACTAGATGCCCTCGAACATAGGTCGAAACTATATGCAGAACTGAAGCAGGAGTGATATGTATTGAAAGAGAAAATGCAGTTGGACATAATCACTAAAGCTAAACTTCCATGCTTTAACTGTTATAATAAGAGTTTCCTCCAACCTGCCACTACAAAACAGGTTACAAAAAGAGAGAGATGGATGTAGCAAAAGAAAGGGGTGAATTGATCAAGTACATTCTGTAGCATGATCTTCTTCCAACAAATGCAAAATTTGTTGGAGATGCTGTAACCAAACCAGTGAAGCACAAACTCGCACAAGAACTCGAAAAAAAAATTTCACCTGGCGAATTTCAATTAGAAAAGGTGTCCTTATTGAAAACTGCTGTTGTTACGGACTATATGTCACAGTTGCGATTGATCAAGATTTCATCCATGCAAAATTTCAAAGAAGATGTTCAGACTGTTTTACAGATATCAAAGTCAGCGTGCACCTTGTGAGAACAGCACATTCTCTTTGACAGTTATCTTGAACTATCTGTCAGAGAATGCGAGAGAATCAGACGAATGTCAAGAGTGGAACAATTGACCTTGCCTGCATCAAAGATTCAACACCTATACCTTTGCAACTTGATAAATTCTGGTCATCAACATCGAACAGGTTGAACTTGGAGATATTAACTCACCAAAACATCGCTGATGCTTCACTGAATACAGAATTTCCAGTTATTGCAAGTGGAATGATTGTCAATGAGGCGTTGGTGCCTGCAGAGAAATATTCAAAAGATACAGGCCATATTGTTTAAGAACTTAACAGCAAATTAGAGGAAGCTGACCTTCATGTTTTGCCACATGTTGAGTTGGCTGTGTGAAATTGTTCCAATTGAGTCATTGTACTGTCAAATGACATAGATGTTATTATTGTTAAACTTATATTTGTTGCAATTTTTATAAGTCAAGGATTGTCAGAGTTATGGATATATCATGGAACAGGCGAGAAAAGACACTTAACCCTGCTTCATATTCTGTACCAGAAACGTAACCCAGAGATGGCCAGTGTTCTTATCAAGGCACATATTCTTACGGGTGATGACACTATGAGCAAAATGAAAACAAAGCTTGGAGATTTAACTGCTGTACCTGTGAAATTTCTAAAAGGATTTTCTGAGACAGAGGAAGAATGTGACTTTAAAGATGTAGAAAAATGTATGTGTGGAAAATGAGTTCTGACTGTCACACATTTGACTATCTTCTGTACAGTGAGTTCAAGAGATCAGTCCCACTAAGTGACCTTCCACTGACGTCATATTCCATGCGTGGACACATTAAAAGAGCATTCTACATGATCAGAAGATGTGTAAATGTTTTGGATCATGCATATGTAGAGAAAGATCCATGTGAATTTGGTTAGGAAGATATTGATGGGGTGCTAAAACCTACAAAATGTCCTATGTTTTGCAAAACCTGTGCTACAAAAAGATGATCCTGTTGATATGCTCTTCTCAAATGTTCATCATTCAATTCAATTCAAAAACAGTCTTTATTGTGATTGTTCATCTTAAAAGACAGGCAGTTGTACAAATAAAGAAAAGAAAAAAAAAACGCATCCAAGAATACACCTATAATGCTGTCATAACTTAAAACCAAAAAAAAAAAAAAAAAAGAGAAAACACAATTTAAAAAGCCTTTAAAAACAGTATTAAATATATCAATCGCAAGGACTTTACATACATGCATACATCTAATTTTAGCTCATACAAGTTCAATACTAAAAGTGTCCTTAACTGGCGATCATCACCCTCCATCTCTTTCGCGGATTGCCCAGGACCAACTCAGAAACTTGGCGACCCCTATTATAATGGTGGCATTGCCACCACTTTTCAGTAGTCTTTTGGCAATCATTGCAGAGTTCGTACCCATAATTCTACATAGGGGTTTAAGCCACTCGCTTCTGGGTAAACGGTAAGCAGGACAGACGTATAAAAGGTGGTCAATGTTTTCAACAAATTCTGGGCAAAATGGACACTTGTCTCCCTTGCCAGTAGTCCAGTTGCGAGTGAATTTCCTAAGCGGAAGAGTTCCTACTCGGAACTGGTGGAACAACCTGCGATCTCTAGGTTTCGTGATTAAATCCCAGTAGCCTTCCATACGGGGGTCATCTTTAAAGTCCAAAAAAACTCTTGTCAGTGAAGAACCTCCCATGATAGAATGCCTCCGGTTTTTAATTAAGTCCCAATAGGCTGCTCTATATAATACTTTCGATGGGAATACAGCCGACTCTGGAGACACCCATAGGTCCCTCATCCCCATCTCAATAAGTAGAGTTTTGATTCTGGGTAGCCATAAAATCTTGTTTGAACGATCCAGACCCCTTATTTCAAGTAAGGCATTAGCAAATGGGAGTAATTCTGGTACAGTCCAGAGCCTTCTCCAGAAAGCCAGCATTCTAAACTGAACAATATCCTCGATAGCATTGCAGCCCAGGTCAAGAAGGAGGGGAATACGGGGGGTCGATCTGGGGAGGCCTACAATAGATCTTAAAAACTTATTTTGGGCCATTGTTAAATCTAATAAATTGCTACAACCCCAGATCTCGCCGCCATAGAGTATAGCTGGGATAATTTTCAGGGTGTACATTTTTACAACTGGGGCTATTGGCTTAGTCTGGGAAAGCCTATGTTCCTTTATCAGCGCCCCAGCCAGCTGGGAATGTTTCAATGCAAGTAACTTCACATGGGGGGACCAACTCAATTTTTCGCCTAGGGTAATACCCAGGTAGGTGAATACATTGGTCTGTTCCAGGAGTTTCCCGCTCATGAAGACTCTTGCTCGAACAGGCCTTGCCCCATGGAGTACCATAAATGTAGTCTTTCCCACATTGACCACTAGCTCATGGACGCTACAAAACTCCTCAAAACGGGACAGTGCCAACTGAAGGCCCTGCCTCGTTTTCGATAGAATCAGGGTGTCGTCGGCGACCATGAGCAAATTGACCAGCCAGCATGGGCGCGTCTGTAGGAAAGTTGTCAAAATACTGTACCACCCCGTTAATAAATAGTGAGAAAAGAGTTGGGGCCAGGACGCACCCCTGGCGAACGCCCTTCCCAACACTAAATTTCTCAGAGACCTTGCCTGGTTTCCCCCACCGAACCTGTGCATAGTTAGAGTTGTGGAGTTTAACCACAAAGTCCACCAATTCCTTGGGCATCCCTAGTCCCAACAGGACATCCCACAATTTGGATCTAGGGACAAGATCAAACGCAGATTTTAGGTCTACAAATGCTGCGAAAATCAGGCTCTTACCTAGAAGGACCTCCCTCCAATAGAGCATAACAAATCTAAAAACTTGATCTAATGTCCCCATGTGAGCTCGAAACCCTACTTGTAAGGGAGATAGAATATTTTCTGTAGTCATCCAGCTTTGGATCCTACCCAAAAGGACCCGAGCAGTGACTTTTTGTAAGGCATCGATAAGGCTAATGGGCCTATAGTTGGCCGGAGTGGAACGGTCCCCCTTCTTGTAAATCGGGATGATTTCCGCCCCGGACCAAGAGGTTGGAAATGGAGTTCCCCCCGCCAGTGAATTAATCAGGGTCGTAATATAAGGAACCCAAAGGTCACCGTTCTGTTTGAATAAGTCTGGGGGAATGCAGTCGGGCCCTGGTGCCTTACTGCTTGGAATATTCCTTAATACCACCTGACCTCCTTGGTACTAAACGTCAAGGGAGTATCTATATTTATAAGCGGAGCGGTGATTTCGCTCTCCATACCCTGGTAATATTGAGCTTCAAAAAAGGCAACCCAGTGGTGTGGATCCATATTGTTATTTGGGGTGATCAACCTTTGCCCATTCCCCCATTTTATTAGGTCCCAGAACTGGGTCATGTTCCTCCCTTTACATGCTAGCAGCAGATCCTTCCATCGCTCCTCATCCCAGTCTCTTTTTGCAATTCTTAAGGTGGATTTATAGAGTGCGCTAGACTGTTGGATGGAAGTGTGGTTCCTAGATTTAATGGCATTCACAAGGACTTTGTGAGTGGACCTGCATAGGTCGTTATACCAAGAGGTGGGTTCCAACTTACGATTCGCTCTTATCGGCTTGGTGTTTATGAAATACTTTTTCAGTCTACTAAAGAGCTCATTGTGGATTGCTGGCAGTTTAGCTTTGAGTGTCTCCTGCGAACCGCAATCATTGATTTTCCCCAATGATCCTGTAGCTAATGCCCTGATTTCTAACACATTCTTTTCGTCATGGGCCACCTTATCCCAACAGACCCTTCTCAGATCGTTTCCCAATATTACGTGGTTAGAGCTGCTATCAGACTCCATAATGGCTGTAGGGCCAAAGCTCAAACCTTTTAATGTAAGTACCAAGGGATTATGGTCACTTTCGGGGCGAAGTTGTACTTCCATGTCTAAGACATGATGCCAGAATTCTACTTTTACTGGGATATAATCTATCCTGCTTTTGTGACGGCCGTTGTCAAAGGTCGCCACCCCCATTGCTTCAGACTTCGTCCTGCCATTGACTGCCCTAAGACCCCATTCCAGGCACAACCCTTTAACCTGGAGTGCAGCCTCTGTCTATTTTTTGATAGGTTGGAGGTCCAGCTGTGGCACACCCCAAAGAGAATCCACCTCCTCACTAAGCCTACCATCATCAAAGTCTAACGGCTCGAAACATGTATTAAAGTCTCCAGTGATGATCAAGTTGGTGTTATGAACACCCTCTGCTAAGAGGGTCTCAAGGGCTGCAATAACCTGAGAACTCCTGCCCCCCGATTGACCTCTAGCATAAACATTAAACAGAAGTAGATCGAGGCCTCCTGAAGATCTTACTCTTATAGCGAGGATGTCGGGATTGTCAAGAGGAATCTCATCCGCAGTTATCCCCTCGTTTTGCCTGACCCAACATGTTAGGCCTCCTACCGGCCTCCCCCTTAAACCCTTATTCGCCGGTTTCGAGAAATTTAAGTAACCAACATGGACCACATTGTCCACTGACCAGGCTTCTTGGAACGCCCATATATCCACTCCGTTAATAAAGGATGACCAATCTACTGACCCAACTTTTGATTCCAAACCCGCTATGTTCCATGAGGAAATGATCGTAGATTCTTTCTGTAAGATAGGGAGCAGGCACCCAGTGGCAACATCTGGGGCCATAGAGCGACTATCCAGAGTCGTTACAACAGTGGTGGGAGCCAAGGTTTGGACCGTAAGGTCTACTGGGTTAGAATGACTGGTAGTGGATAACACTCCTCCTGTCCCAGAACCTCCTATCACTGCTCCCCCAAAGGCGCCCACCCACTGTCAATCTATTTATTCCAGTGAAAGAAGGCATCAAAACGATTATTAAGCTGAATAGAGAAGTCTGGCCTAAGATGATTACGTTGTACTAATCGGGCATCCCTGTGTCTCTGGGGCGAGTACTGTTGATAAAAGAAACAAAGGGGAAGTATGCCAATAGAGGCCCCATCAACTGGTACATGACCGGCCATCTCTAGGATATGACGGACTAAACCCGGGGACCTAAAACTCAGTACTACACAATCCCCTTTTAAAGTTTTAGCAGATTGCCCAACCCATTCAATCCGTATAATCATTTTAAATTCCTCAAATAAGCCGTCCCCAGTGTCTGTCGTTTTATTCAAGTAATGTAGGGCCTTATTTTTAAGAGAGGACCAGTGTTCTTGTGTGCCCAGGGGAAGGGAGGGAACATTTGCCAGGATGATCGTGTAGGGGATCGCTTCAGGGGGCAGATGGAGGTATGAATGACTCAATTGACGACCAACATCACTGTTATTATTCAACCTCCAAGGGCTCTTTAGCGCTGATGGCCCTTGGTTGGAAGTTGTCTCGACATTGCTGGGCCCAATTGGTTGGATGGTCCTAACGCTTCCAACTATATCTATCCCAACCGCATGTATTTTAGCTTGTACCTTAGCACCACTCTGGTCCTTATGAATATCCCCCACTGAAGCCAAAATGTTACCAGTAGTGTCTTCCTTGGAATGCGGAGCCTGGTCCTCTTGTGGTAGGCGTGCCAAGGCATCCTCAATCCTAGCTAGCCTGTGGTCGACAGAACCCAGTCTTTTGATGAGCGGCTCAAATTAAACGGCTAGTTGCTCCTTTAAGACATAGGAAAAGTCACTTCTACTCATAAGGTGATTAGAGTCTGCAAAAACTTTAGAAGGGTTGTCAGTGGGTGCAGTACTTGAGCTACCAAAAACAAATACCCCATTTGCGGCAGTAGATGGCAAAAGAGGTTTTTGTTTTGTGGTACTGCGCCCCTTTCTTACTTTTTACTGTGGCACTTTATTGATTCTCCCCACCACTTTCATCCCTCTTGTTGTTACTCCGGGGGGGATGCACGGAAAACTCGGTGGGGGCGGCGGGTGGTGCTCAAGGCTAATAGTAACTGGACTAGGCAGCCTAGACCGAGGACTAACGGTGGAAACAGCTACTTCGGGTGGTGACCGGGTGGTGTGTAAAAGCGCACATGATGTGGACCCCCCCTAATGTCCTGGGGTCTAGTGAAAGTCTTTGTTCAGTAGCCTCTATTTCGTGGATTAAGACAGATTCCGCTCTTTTTAAGAACGTGTCCAAAGTGCCAACCACCCTGTCGCCCGTTTTCCGTTTATTCATTGTAAGGGTGCTTCAATATATACGCAACCCACGATCACACCTACTACAGCAAAGAGAAGGACAAATAAAATACAAAACTAAACCGCTCCTACTCCAGTTGCCAGCGGATCAGAGGATTAAAGAGGTAAATAAGGTAGGCCAGCCCAGCCTCCTTCGGCCTCGAACGGGCGCAAACAGCCCCGCCCTTGTCCCGGCTTCTCCCGGCGCGTCCCGCGCGCGTCCTCGCGGTGCGAGGGACCAGGCTGGCCTTTATGCGCCTCCTGGCGTGTGTTGCACTGGCGTCCTGGCCCAGGGGATCCTGGGTATTGTAGTTGCCAGGACCGGCGGAGCCAAGCCCAGCCGGTCCTTCATCCCGTTATCGTTGCTGGCAGGGGGGGCGGAGCCAAGCCCAGCCACTGGAGCGGCAAGACAGCAGGGAACCAAGCAAAACCAAGTGAGCAGCCAAAGAATACTTCAAATGTACTTTAAGCGATTGCTGAAACAAACAAATAGTGTAAACTATGAAAATGTGTCAAAAACCGGAGGGATAAACATTTTTCTTTTCATATTCACTGGGCCTCACGCCACACTTTTCATGGCAGTAAGCAAGCCATAAAAAGTGTGGCGGTGAGGAAACAAAGAGGGCCCTACAGGGCCCCTTGCTGCCTCTGTGCCAGGGGATGCATGTAGGGGGGCACATGTTGTGCCCCCTGTCTGCATGCACCCCCCAGTCCCTGCAGGGAATGGACTTCACAGTTAATGCCCTGCAGGATCATGCAATGGCGTTTCCATTGCAGTGCCTTGCTTAGGATTACGTATGAGCCTTAGCACTGCACCACCATGGGCCAGTCGCCATAGGACCGCTCGACCTGGATTCCTCTCGGAATCTGGTGGGCGGTCGCACTATAGCTTTGGCGGTGTGGCAGCTGGGCGCTGGCATGGGAGCCGTCTGCTACACGGCCAAAGTCATAATAAGGCCCTTAGTTTTTAGGTTGAGCCTAGCACAGCGCATGTGCTGCACTAGGAAAACAACCTCTTGCAATCACTTCAGCTTTCCTAAAAGCTCGTGCATGTGGTGCTCACACGCCATTTTCGTTTGCGTCTGGCTTTATTACGCAATTGGCCAAAGGCATGTGGATGTCCCAGCTTCTTTTAAAAGGTTTACTCCCAGAGCGTTTTGTTCTCGGGAGCCAGCAGGGGCCATGTGGTTTTAATTAGCATGTGCGCGCTTGTTTTCCCCTTACTAACAATGAAACGCCAGCAGCGGCGCAGGGGCCATTTGTTTAGGTCGGCGTGCACGCGCGCACCACTCCTGGGCTTGTTTTTGTTGCAATAAATACACAAGAACAGCCTTCCGTTCCATTCATGTTTCATAAATAGAGTAGGTATCCAAATCTTTGAATGGGCTCCACTTTTGCACAGAAGAGGCACTGCAGCTACTAATGCTCTGAGCGAAGTGAAGTGTAAACATCTGCTTGCCCCTGATTTGCGTTCGCTGCGGGAGGATTCCTGGCTGGTCCTCACGGCTGCAGCCGATGGTCCCAGGCCCGGGCCTCTGGGCGGGCCGGAGCCTTCCTCCCTCTCACAAGGTCCATTAATTGGCATGCGCGCGGAGAACTTCGCCGACCGGCCGAGATTGAATGGGCTCTCAGTGCGTGGCTGGTGGTCCCTGCTGTGTGTACAGACGCAGCTCAGCCTGCCCGCCCTTCCTTTCGCAAACTGATATTAGAATAACGCAAGCTGCCTGCTCACAGAGAAGGGCTGTGTGAACTCTGTGTGACTCAAATGCAAATCCCCATGTTGTTTATTTGTGTCCAATAATGGCATTCTGGCCAAACATAAGAAACGATTGAATGTTGCGATACAATCTCACAATCTCTCTCAGCTGGTTTGCTTGTTGCCACGGTTATCAAAAGGCACACCTCCAACATTCGCTGCTACACTGTATAAAATGTGACGTATTTTGCTGATCTTCTTCAATGTATACCGAAAACGTGTTCACTCACATACGCACATCATGACTTCCTACTTGAATGGCAGAGCTTAAGAATTCCAGATACATGCGCTGTTCATCGCCAGGCGGCGTTCGTGATTTGCAAAAGATTTGCCCACGAGAGAGACGTAAACCGCGCAGGATACTTAGATTCACAGAACAGAAACGTCATCCTTGTAAGTGGTTCCACATATCGGGAAGCCTAGTGATTCGGCCAGTGCAATGGGGAAAGAATACACGGCAAGGGGCATTTGTGCTCTGGAGAGCGCCGAAAACCTGCCATAATGACATTGATATAGTGCTAAGAGTCTGTTACTATCTGCGAGTATTCTTTAAGTGTAACAAATACCTCACTCATTCTTGCGGCGGTGTTAATATTGGGTCTATTAAGCCGGCCTCTTGCTCCATTAGCCTTTTTTTGGGCCTGACCCAATCAGTGCTTAATTTGTGCCGGTGCTTTCCGGTGCTTAGCACTGGCACTTATTTTTCAGGGCTGGGTCTATTAAGGTTTGCTCCCCTGGGCCCAGTAATTATTAAAAATAAATGCACACAGACCCATCCTGTTGTCCTTCGGTTCAGATTCCTGCCTGGCATGTCTCCAGAGAACGGCCTACCGACGTCCAGGCATGATGACTGCATCACGTTAGTGATGTCAGTAGTTGCCGCCTGCCTTTCACCAAAAGAATTCCTGCTCATTGCATTTGAATATTTGCGGCTGAGGGTGGGCTCGTGGGTGAGGTGGGGGGCAAGGCAGGCTGAGAAAGTTCAAGACATGCTGCTGAGGCCCGTTGGATGGGGAACTCCGACTTTTGGGCAGCTGTCCAGAGCCCTGCATTGAGGAGGAATTTAAATGCTGCAGGTAGAACATTTTAAGAATGAAAGCATCGAATCCTTGATGCTGCACAGATTATTAATTCCTTATCCAGGAATTGAATTCGAGGAGCTGCAGGCACAAAAGGTGAGTCTTTCTACTTTCCTGCGCCTGCCTTTTCTTCATGGTGTACTACAGAGCAGTTATTGAAGCGTACTAGTGTCTGCCACTGCAAGTCCCAAAAACTGAAGTTTTAATCCAATTGATTATGGAAGTCGGAACAGTTAAGAACTGGTGCGCCGCAAGCATGAGTATTTCTAAATTTGAATGAGTGCGCCAAAGCGAATTTCTATACCCATACACTTCGCTTGAATACGTAAGCCCTGCCTCGTTGAATTTCCCAGAAAAACATGTGAATACTGGAACCTTTGCCCACAGCCTTACTTGTAAATCAGCTGTTTAGACCGTCATGTCCTCCCAGCAAAGCTATCAACTGCCAAATAATAAACTAGCGCAGCTTTTTCCAAGAGCTAACAATAGGCCCCTCCTGCTGTGTGTCCTCAAAATTCACTTTCTTGAGAAGGTGAGGGCAGCCAGAGTGCAGAAAAGACACCCTTCGATTTCGAAATGTATTCAAATCTATTTGTGCTACAGAGATCCAATCACAAAACATAGTCACAAATAAAGCAGACCTTTTATATGTTTCAAAGAAGTAATGCATGGGGAAATGAGAAGCAATTTCGAAAAAAGCCCAAAGCCTACCTTGGTAAAGCATTATCCCCCACCCCCTCAAAAAACAGCATTAATGACTGTCAAGTGTGTTTCGGAGCTAGTATGGCAGCGTGACCATTTCTGTTCTACAGTTGCAACGTGGGCCGTGAATTCACATTCTGCATGTCATCTGCTATATCTCAAGTGCTTTGAGTCCCAGACATGATAACCCAAATTCTGATCCCAAAGCATTAGAATCATTGTGGTCACAGTCTACTAACGCCTATTCTGCAGGAAACCTCTACTTAGTGGAGTGACACCAGAGGAGTGAACGTTTTTATTTATTTATTTATTTGAAATCTACACGAGGGCCTAGGGAAGATTTAGAAACTGTATAGAAATCATGCAGACATTTGCCACTGTGCAAAAAACTAAATCTTGGAAAAATGTAAACCTTCAGAGATACAGTCTCCATATATTTTGCATCTTGGATGGCTTCGATTAGTGTGGCAGTTACATCACAGTATAGTATATATTCCTTAGTGAATATATAGTATATTCACTAAGGAATAAAGTCTAGAGCAATGCTTAAAAAAAACTTTACACATCCCTAAATCCCACCAGCCAATAGATGAATCCATAATGTTTGTCCAAAATGCACACCGTGAGTGTGCTGCAGCCAAACGCGTATTCAAGTGTTAGCAAACCAATAACTACAATGACCATATATAAGTTGCTTGTTGATGCTTTATGAGTATTCCCATAGTTCTCAGCTATTTAGCATCTAAGGTTTTTCTTTTTTCCCTATGTATACATTCTGTCCCTTACCAGGATTCCATTGTCGCCAGGAAATAAGATGAAGAGCTTGAGTAAGGGATTACAACAATGTTCTCTTTATAAGTGGTAGTTCTTGTGCTCCTGATAGGCTGTTCAAAAGTGTTAGCCAAAATTAATCTTTTTCAGTTTCTTCATATTTTTAAAGGAAGTGGCATTTCTTGTGTACTACCCACAAACTGCATAATGTCAGTACGAATGTTGGCCCTACAGATTGACACCAATCTAGTGATCGTGTGCCTTTAGATTTTTAATAGGTTTGTTGTGTCCACAGATGTTAAGCTGGAAGACATGTAGAAGGGCAAAATTAAAAGCATTGTGAAAATCATGGTAGTTTGATACTCTTCTCATATTGTAATAGCTATCAGATCCTGGAATAAAGAGAAATTGAGCAAAACCCCTATCTGGGGCAAATGTCAACACACATTGCTTTTATTTTTCAGTGCAGTATTATACAAGCAGGGATAGTGCTCACGATTGAGATTTCAACTGGTTTGGAGCACTCAATCTTTAAACCATAGCAGAACAGTGGGCCACTTTTAATATAATGCAGCAGAAATGCTAGTTTAGTTCTTTTGCAACTTAATCACAGGGATGGGTCCCTGGGTTACAGCATAGCATATGTGAAAAATTGGGTTGTTGTTTGAGAGATGTGAAACCCTACCCTAGAAACAGCCACAATCTTTGTTAGAGTGAACCACAAAAAGTTGTTAAACTAACCTGTAAATGTTGTTTCTAGTCACTCACACATACTTTAGATGATGAATGCATAAGGTATGTGTAAGGGAATGCAGATGGTATTTGTGCACAGTGTTGGTGTTTAGATTTATAGACAGAATGTGGTGGGGGGTCTATGAAACTTCAAATGATAATTGTCATTCCAGGTGTTTGTAACTGGCACAAAAAATAAAAAAAATAATTATACACCATAATGGCCTTGTGGTTGTTATAGGTGATTTCTACTGTTTCAATGTTGTGCTGAGGGCTCTGACTCAATCTAGTGGGTATCAGGAATTTTCTTCCATCTCTGATGACTGGCATGTGTTCTCCGAGGTCTTTGAATAGATTTGTATAGCTATTGCTTCTGAAAGTACATTTCAGGATCGGTGGGTCTCTCAACCTTTTTTCTACTCCTATTGAGAAGGATGGTCTTCTGGTTCAGTAGAGAGCTGTCAAAGGTGGTTGGGTATTAAACTTGGGGAAGGGTAGTGGTGGAAGAGGGCCTTTGTCTGATATCAGTGCCCCATTCTGCAAATTTGAAGCACACACATCACTGCCCAGCTTTCCCCAATAGCTCTCCATCAGGAAATGTGAGTCACAGTTGGAAGGAAAGATCTTTCTTCTTGTAGAGTGGCACACTGAAATTCAGATTGGTTATTACATCTGTTTTTCAGTAGTGCTAGTTGTGGATGTGGGTGGGGCCAATAGAGGACATGGGTGGGGCTAGTCGAGGAAGAGTGTGGCGCCAAGGAAGTGGGTGTGGCCTCCCCCCAAAAAGTTGAGCACCTGCACTTACAATTTTGCAAATTAAGCACTGGACCCAATGAGGCGAGGGGGTCCTGAGCACAGTGTGAGAATACAAAGGGCTCCATTCTCACCCAGGGAGATCATTAACACTGCATAGAAAGACGATCAACGCTCGCCCATTACCAGCCCTGGCACTGAGGGCTGCTCCCAAGGCGAGCGGCCTGGTGTCAGAGGGGCCTTTGTCCCTCCCAGTCCTTGGCTGCACAACAACGGCGCAGCCCAACCACAGGAAGTGGTCGTTTGTCATTCCGCACTTCACTGTTTGTGGCATAAAAGCATTAAATCTTTTTCTAGGCACTTAGCCCTAGAAGAGAAGAGAAACTTGGTGGGAGGTCATGCGAAAAGGAGTTACTGCTATAGTGGAGTTTAGGGAATCTGTTATTTGTGGTGTGCTTGTGGGGCTTTCCAGAGTATTTTGGCTATTGTAGGAGGCGTTTCCGTGAGCCATTTTGTTTTCAACTTGCCTACCAGGCCCGGCTCCAGGAAGTTTTCTTTGGGTGGGCCAAGGGTACATTCGGGTGGGCCACTGCTGGCCTGATTTATCGCTTATATATCTAGCCAGGCCTGCTTCTGGGCCCTCCTTTTATCTCTCCAAGGTACAGTAAAACACACTCTTTTCCAAGTCTCTTTTTAAATGTTATCACTCTCAAAAAGTGCTTTTCTTCCATGTAATGTCCCTTTGATGGGAAGAGGAGGTTTCTAAGGTGGGAGTATGTAGCAAGGGACTCTACTCGGGCTCCCTCTGTGCGAGCCTCCAGGGAGAAACCCTCTTCATTACTACCTCCACCTGACCCCTGACTCTGTAGCGCACTCCCTTACAGACTTGATTATCCACTTTTCTACCACCCCTCTCCATTACACCTCATCTCACAGCTGACCTTGGGACCCAGCCCCATATCAGCCACCATTCAGTTCCACTTTCATTATTCCCAGTAAAAAACAATAGTAAAATCACCTTCAAACTTGAAACATTGAATATAACAGTAAATGTAATTAGCATGCATGTTAAAGTATGCTCCACAGTTGTCCTAATCACCTGACTGTTAATTAAATAAACAAAAACAGAAAGGCCATGACAGGGCCGGCTTTAGTGCAGGTGCAAAAGTGTTTTTGACCTCTTTTTTACCTCTTTCTCTGTAGATAACTTAACAACCACCCTCCAACAGTGCCCTTCATCACTCCATAGCCACTCCCCCTCATGGCCTCCTCCCCAGTCTCCCTAACTACCACCCTCCACCAGGGCTCCTCATCTCTCCATAGCTCCCCCACACCCCATGACCTCCTCCTCAGATTCCCTCACTGCCACCCTCTACCATCGCACCTCATCGCTCTGTAGTTCCCCCGACCCAATGACCTTCTCGATTTCCCTAACTGCCACCCTCCACCAGTGCCCCTCATCTCTCTGTAGTTCCCCCACCCCATAACCTCCTCCTCGGCTTCCCTCACTGCCACCCTCCACTAGTGCCTCTCATTTCTCTATAGCCCCCCACCCATGACCTCCTCCTCAGATTTCCTCACTGCCATCCTCCACCAGTACCCCTCATCTCTCTGTAGTTCCCCCCCCACCCCGTGACCTCCTCCTTGGATTCCCTCACTGCCACCCTCCACCAGCGCCCCTCATCTCTCTGTAGTTCCCCTCCACCCCGTGACCTCCTCCTCGGATTCCCTCACTTCCACCCTTCACTAGTGCCCCTCATCTCTCTGTAGTTCCCCCACCTCATGACCTCCTCCTCGGCTTCCCTCACTGCCACTCTCCACTAGTGCCCCTCCTCTCTCTGTAGTTCCCCCCACCCCGTGACCTCCTCCTCGGCTTCCCTCACTGCGACCCTCCACCAGCGCCCCTCATCGCTCCGTAGTTCCCCCACCCCATGACCTTCTCGTATTCCCTAACTGCCACCCTCCACCAGTGCCCCTCATCTCTCTGTAGTTCCCCCACCCCATAACCTCCTCCTCGGCTGCCCTCACTGTCACCCTCCACTAGTGCCCCTCATTTCTCTATAGCCCCCCCACCCATGACCTCCTCCTCAGATTTCCTCCCTGCCACCCTCCACCAGTGCCCCTCATCTCTCTGTAGTTTCCCCCCCACCCCGTGACCTCCTCCACGGATTTCCTCACCGCCACCCTCCACCAGCGCCCCTCATCTCTCCGTACTTCCCCCCAACCCATGACCTCCTCCTCGGACTCCCTCACTGCCACCCTCCACTAGTGACCCTCATCTCTCCGTAGCTCCCCTCCACCCCATAACCTCTTCCTCGGATTCCCTCACTGCCACCCTCCACTAGTGCCCCTCATCTCTCCGTTGCCCCTCTCTCATATCCATTCCATTAGTTGTATAGCGCTACTCATATCAGTGTAGGGTGTCACAGTACTTTACATCACTGCACACATTATACAGAGACAATAAATCAGTCTATGGGGAATGTCACATAAGCCAGTGAGGATTATAAAGTGTAGGAATCACGTCATCCATACTGGTGGGCAATATATTTTACGTGGGTTTGGTCTGAAGAAGCACAAACTCAGGATTTAAAGAGTACTCCAGTGGTTGCGGGTTGGCTTTACTGATAAAAATGTATAACTGTCCAAACAAACTATTTTTAGTAACATTAGAATAATGAAAGAATGGAGAAGTTCTAACTATATCACAACACAAAAAAGTGAAGTTTGTATGCAGCTCTTTGATGACAGTTCATAGGTCACTGTCCTATGTTAGGATAGTAACTTCTGAACTGCAAGTAACACAAGGATATCTGTGACAGGCGTAGTACCCACTGAGCTATTCCCATAAAATTCAGTTTTTCTTCATTTAAAAGCTACCAACAGACACATGGTTGCGCTGCAGCAGGATCGTAAATCCCAAGTTATCCGAACAGTTTTTATTGTTGTTGTACATCGGTGGCAGATTCACTGTGAGGGCCAAGGCTCATGTTTGGGTGGGCCAGGCTCATGTTTGGATGGGCCTGGCCCACCCGGCCCACCCTCTAGAACCGGGCCTGTTGCCTACCCTGCTCTCTCTCTCGAGTCAGGGTCCATGTGCCCCTCTCAGTGAATGGTACCTTGCTCACCAGCCTCCTTCAGGCACCATCGTGGGGACTGCAGGAAACCTTCACTCCCGTTTACACACGAGACAACGCCTACTATTTATTTTCTTTAAAACATTCAATATAGTGCTTTGAGATTGTCCAGATGGGAGCCCTGCTGGTGTGGACACTGTCTTCCGACGTAAATTTGTCCTGCTTTGGGAGGCATGTCAGTGCCAATTTGCATGAATTCATACCTCACAACGTGCGACAGTGGATCTGCTCTCAGGGGCATGGTGAAGTACTGGGTATTTTAGACCCAGCGGTGCAGGGGCACACACCCTATGACTTCTGGGTTCACCCTGTTCCAGACCTACAGAAACACAGAGTCTTCTGGGTGAAGTCAAAGATTCATTTATTGGCTGCAGACCAATTACAGGTATCCTAGAAGTACAACAGCGTGTATGTTCTCAGGAGACTGCTGAAAATCATAGGAACGGGCTTCTCCTTAAATACAAAATATCATGCTTCAGGCACACATTCCTTGGTTTACGATATGGCCATTACAAGTATACATTACAAACGAAAAAGCAGAGTCATGATGACCATCCCACATTCCAGTTCGGCCAGCCCACAATGATTTACACAGTAAGGTTCAGATCCCACATTTGATGTCAATAGACCCCCCAATAAACATGAGCATCTCCTGTTTTGGGAAACAAGTCATAAAGCAGGAACAAGCAGGTGTGAAAGAGATTAGCCGGAGGATTGTGTAGAATGAAAGGGTTTTATGATGGGTCAAGCCCTGATGCTAATCACAGGTGGACGGAGGAAGGGGAGCTCGTGAGACCGGTTTGACCTGGGGCAGCAGAGCCAGCTGCCCAGGTCACAGAGAAGTCAGAGGAGAAGCCCATGTACTGTGAGGCCCGTATTTACTCCATTATAGCCTATGTGAGGGCAATGACAAGATGGCCACTGCTTCCAAAATGGAACCCGCGTAGTTGAAGCAGAATAACGTGTACACAGTGCATTCATAGCTAGAACGATATATAAAGCACTCGTACATACCGCATTTACCATTTGCGGTTTGCTAATACCAAGATAGACAGGGGTAGGGCCCTGTCCCCTACGCGGTCCCGAATATTAAAGTACGACAGACCCTCCTTTTGCCCTTACATAGGCAATCACTATACTCATCTTAATCCGAGTCCAGGTCGATGTTCACGAAATCATGGAGATGTTGCTGTAGCATCATCCTATTACTTAGCTCGTCCCTCGATACAGGTTTCCTTACACATAAGGTAGCACAGAGGCCACATATCGCAGGAGCACACTGTATGCACAGACAGAACAGGAAAAGAATGGCTAAGATCATTCCAATGACCATCAGAACTTTCCAACCCCAGGCAGATATCAATTCCCAGAACCACCCCACCAGTGACCAGTCTCCCTTATCCACGTGTATGGATTCAGATATTTTATGGAGTTTGGAGATGGCTTGATACACTGTTGGAGCATTATCTGGTATGAAAATGCAGCAACTAGATTGGATGACCTTGCATACCCCACCGCGGTCTGCAAGAATAACGTCTAGAACCATGCGGTTCTGCAAAGTCATAAGGCGATCCGCTTGGAGCTCAGCTGTCAGATTACCAAGGGCACCAGCCGTTACTTTGACAGTGGATTCAACCACACGAGTCAGCTGTCTCAGGTTCCTACTATTGACCATAGGTCCCCAAAACGGCAGGAAACCCAGAAAGAAGTCTCCCGCTTCCTGACCCGCAGTGTCCTCCTTACTAATCACACCTCTCACAACTCTGGTCTTGTGATAGTCAGAGGCAGCAGTAAATGTCGGCGGTAGCAAGTTCGCAATATAACATGTGCCCGAGAAATCAGGGGGCAACCATGTATATGCTCGGTCATTACAGATGAAATATGTGCCCTTGGCAGCCAAAAACGCAGGGGAAAACTGTGACGGGAAAGTGTACGTTTCAGTCACTTCTTCCCAGTTGAGCTCTAGGATTCTGACCATTACCTTGTAAGCAGAACCGACCCATGTGGGGTACGACCCAGATTGGAGATGAGATTTTTCGCTGTCTTTCACCCAGACTAATACTATACCCCGTCGCGTTCCATCCTACATAAGGTCTCAACTCTTCTTTGGGAATGGATGAGTATGCATCGATATCCCTACTCATATCGGCAACTCCTTTTATCAAAGCCTTATTATTGGTGATAGGTCTGATGGAACGCGGTTGGCGAGGGGAGTATGTATCTAGAGCATAGAGAAACATGGTCTGGAATGCCCATGACGATCCATTGTAACTGTACGGCAGCACCAGGTAGGGAATACCCTTGTTAATGGTATGTGGCATTAACCCGCACACCCAGCAATTGGTCGTATTCATTACCAGTTGGTGCTGGTGCAAGAGCTGGATAAACGAGTTATTTACGAACTCTGATCGTCTGGTCTGTTCGTGCTCAGGCAAAGGGTGAAAAGAGTGAGAGGAGGCAGTAGAAAGAGGTATAGGCTGTTCAGTGGGTGTAATGGGCTTTTGAGCGGAGAAGAACACAAATCCTACAATAAACATTGTGATACTACACAGTGTAAAAAGGCACAAAAATACAAAACATTTACTTTTTACAATTCTACACATCCTTGCGTTAAAGTTCATTTCCTCAATCGGTCTCTCCATCTTAAAAAACTCCATCCTCTACTCGGGCCGCTCGCGGCGGATGAGTGTCTTCTGCTAAGGAGTACGCCTGTCAGTCCAGGGAAACGCCCTAGACCAACCAGAACCGTCGACCTAGCGTCTTCGGCCTGTACCCCAAAGTCTTGGCACCGCGACCCTGCGGCAGAACCCGGATGGTGGTTCGAAAAACAAAAATCAAGAAAGTCCTTCAGATGGGAGAGCAAAAATGTCAAAAAGGAAATAGTAAGGAAATCTTTATTTGTCCATGGGCCTTGGTCTCAAATTATAGCGGAGACGGCCAGGTGCTGTTTGGTCTTGAAACAAAAGTTCAGGCTCAGTGGTGTCCAATCGATTTGATGGTGGCACAGCTTCCTGCAGAATATTGTCACTCTCTTGGTCTGAAACTGTGTCTTTTAGGCGTGCGTCACTGAATGGTACAAAACGAGGTACAGTGTCTGTCTCAGAGTCGGCGATACCCTCCTTGACCCACTGGTCATATGGCAGAGGCAAAGGGACTACTTTACAGTGGGTACCATGGATCCAGTGTTTCTTCCCTTTTACTCGCACCGCTGACCTTGTCGACAGGAGTACAAGGTGAGGGCCGATCCAGCGAGGCTCGTCGTTGCTCTTACGCTGGAAATTTCGGATCAGGACCCACGAGCCAGGGTTGATGGGGTGTCCAGGAGGTTCAGAAGCTTGGGGAAGAGTATCATGTACCTGTTGGTGCAAAACACGCAGTTTAATAGTCAAATCATACAGGTAATCGAGCAGTACTGGATGCTCTATCTCACTGAACTTCGTAGGCCTCGGTACACCCCATACGTTGGCCGGGCGGCCAAAAACGACCTCGTAAGGGCTAAGTCCCACTCGTGAGTGTATGGTCATTCTGGTGGACAGGAGTGCTAAAGGCAGAGCGTCAGGCCATTTAAGACCGGTGCTCGCCTGGATTTTGGCCAGCTTGAGCTTTAAGGCTCCATTGTAGCGTTCTACTAATCCAGCTGATTGGGGGTGATTTGCAGCGTGGAACTTCTGCTTTATCCCTAGCCCTTCACATACATTCTTCATCACTTTACCCACAAACTCACTTCCATTATCACACCACACCATTCTTGGCATCCCAAACCTAGGGAAAAATTCCTTCACAAGGGCTTTGGCTGTGGATAGGGCAGTGTTATCTTTCAGAGGATAAGCCTCTATCCATTTTGAGAAAGCACAAACAACCACCAGTACATATTTCAGGTTGTTGCATCTTTCCATGTGAGTAAAGTCCAGCTGCAAAACTTCAAATGGACATGATGGGGGTGCAAAGTGACCAGCTGGAGTTGGGGTTCCCCTACCAGGGTTGTACTTCAAGCATACTATGCAATTCTTGACCACATTCTCTGCACACTTGGGAATCCCAGCATTCTGCCATACTGGAGCCAACAACTTGCATATACCTTTCGTACTGATATGTGCCATTCCATGTGCCATAGTAACTACTGGAAGCACATATGCATCAGGCAACAACCATCGCCTATGTTCTGTCAGATCAATCCAACAACCATTCTCATCCAACTTACCCATACTTTCTCTCCACTTGCTTAACTCTTCCTCTGTGGCTTCAGCTTGAAGCGACTTCACACTCTCTATTGTGTTCTCACACATTCCCACATCATTAACCCATCTTGCGGGGCCTGCAACATACATTCTAGTCTTCACATTCTGTGCTGTTTCTTTCGCGGTCTCATCAGCAAACGCATTCCCACGTCCAACATCATCTGTGACTTTCCTGTGCGCACTGCATTTCATGATCATAACTTGCAACGGTAGGGTCAGTGACTCAAGGAGATCATTCACCAACTTGCCATTCTGAATTTTAGCTCCATGCGACGTCAGGAACCCACGCTCCTTCCACAGTCGCCCAAAATTATGAGCCACGCCAAAGGCGTACTGGCTATCTGTGTATATATTTACTCTCATTCCTTCAGACAACACACATGCTCTCGTGAGGGCAATTAATTCCGCTGCTTGGGCCGAATTATGTGGCACTCGTGCAGTTTCCACGACCGTGTGTAAAGTCGTGATAGCATATGCAGCAGTCGTGTCACCATTAGGGAGTTTGAAACATGAACCATCTACCCATAAAGTGCCATCACACTCAGTCAGGGGAGTATCTTTTAGATCTACTCTCCCTTTCGTCTCTTCTTCTGTTCTGAACAGACAGTCATGTTGCTCAATCTCATCTGAGTCTGCTGGAATTGGCAACAATGTAGCTGGATTCAGCGTATTGCATCTCTTTATGTGTATGTGATTTGCTAACAGTGTGAGCTCATAGCCTGATAATCGCGCACTAGTCAAGTGTTGTGTCTTGGTCCTATTTAATAATGTGTCTACAGCATGTGGAACCATAACGATCAATGTATTGTCCATTACCAAACCAGCAGATTGTCAGATAGACATTGCTGCAGCAGCTGTCGCTCTCAGACAGCTTGGCAATGCCCTCGCTACAGGGTCCAAGGTTGATGAAAAATATGCGCATGGGCGCGGTCTGTCGCCAAAAGGCTGTGTTAACACTGACAACGCACATCCATCTTTCTCGTGAACATACAATGTAAAAGGTTTGCTGTAGTCAGGAGTACCCAACACAGGAGCTGAACATAATGCATTGCGCAATTCCACAAAACTTCTCTGGCACTCTTCAGACCATGGGATAGGATTCGATGTGTCTTTGCATGTTAAGGCTAACAAAGGTTTTGCCAACAAAGAAAAACTAGGGATCCAATGCCTACAGTATGAAGTGATGCCCAAGAAAGCACGCACTTCTCTCTGTGTTTTTGGCACACTCAACTGTGCAATGGCTTGAATTCTTTCTGGGGTCAGTTTCCTTCCCTCCTTCGATAAGAGATGACCTAAGTAGGTCACTTCTTGTCGACAATATTGCAGCTTAGAGAGAGACACTTTATGATGGAAAGCGGATAAATGGCGCAACAGTGACAATGTGGCTTCTTTACAAATCTTCTCAGTATCCGCAGCGATCAGTAAATCGTCCACGTACTGAATCAGGATAGCGCCACTAGGTAAAACAAGTGCATCAAGCTGCGCTTTCAAAGCTTGACTGTATATGGATGGACTCTCACAGTAGCCCTGGGGAGCGCGTTTGAAGCGGAAGCTTCGGCCTCCCAGACTAAAACCAAAAATGTCCCTGCTCTCTTCTGCAATTGGGATACTAAAGAAGGCATTCTTTAAATCAATCATTGAAAACCATGCAGCAGAGGCTGGAATCATCGTTAACAAGGCAGTTATATCAGGGACAACCGGAAACTGTGGCACAACAATCTTATTAACCTCTCTAAGATCAATCACAAATCTGTAAACAGGTGGCTGTGAAGGATCCGTTCGTTTTAAGACAGGTAAAATCGGACTATTGCAAACGTTGCCTCTTGTCTCTTCAATCACACCCTTATTAATCAAGTCGCTGACAATGTCTAACAATGCTTTCTGGCCTTCGCTAGAGATCTTGTACTGGGGAATACGTGGCAGTCTGACATTAGCCTTTAAAGTCACCACATATGGCGGTATCTTCAAGAGGCCCACATCATTGGGACCAGTAGCCCAAAGGGCATCCGGAAGGGATGACAATTCAGGCGGCATTGTGTTTTTAGACAAGTACATTGGGGAAATCACTTTCTTGCCTAATGTGAGTTGTACTCCTGAAGGAGAACAATACAGTGTAGCATGCAATCTTTTCAACAAATCTAATCCCAGCAAATTCTCACCACAACCTGTTGTTAGGATCAGGGGTGCTTTCAGCTCGCAAGGTCCAACAGAAAGTGACATGGGACTGGAAATCGGGTTCCTAACTGAGGCGCCAGAAAAACCTACTGAAACATTTATATCGCCAGACAAAGGTGCGCCAGGGAGTTTTGAATGCATGATGGAACTCTTTGCAGCACCAGTGTCTAGCAGAAAAGGCTCCGTTACATTTGCTGTAGTTACCTCAACATATGGTCCGCTCTGATCCACTGGCACTGAAACAACTCCCTCTCTCTGTCTATGGCTGTCCTAGTAATCATTACTTTCTGCATCACCGTCCTCTGTATAATAATCATTATTATAATACTGGGCCGTATTACTAGTCGCGTTAGCTTGCTGATCAAAGCTATTAATGGTACTTTGAGGCGGCAGAGGACGCGCGTTCTGGGGAGCACTTCCACGCCCTCTGCCTCTAGGAGCTTGCTGACCACCCCTACCTCTTGCGCCATACGCATTACCGTTCTGCTGCATTAATTTAGGGCAACTATATTTATAATGACCTTCCTCTTTGCAGTATGAACATTGGTTGGGACCTACAGGGACACGTGGTTGATAATACCCGTTCATTTGCTGATTGTTCTGGAATTGTTGGGGTTGGTGATAGACACCTTGGGGTTGCCTATAATTATTCTGACCTCCACGTGGCGGATAGGCCTGCTGTAAAAGGACCTTTGTCTTTAGTTCCTTCGTTTTCTTCTCTGTTCTATCTTTCTCGTCCTTATCTCTATTCTCATAATACTGTGCAGTAGCCAGTATTTGCGCTGAAGAAGAAACAGCCCAAGAACTTTCCGAATCCTTTAACTTTTTACACAGGTCAGGGAGTAGATTCTGCACAAACTTATCCACAAATAACCGTTGGCCACCCTCAGTACTCATATCTTGCCCACTGTGATCAATAAACGTTTCTTCAAACCTAGTAAAGAAGTCTGACACTGTCTCATCTTTCTTCTGCTTGCATGCAGATAGCTTGTCCCAATTTACGCGCATCGCAGGCATTATTGTCTTCATATACGTGATGATTCTACCAGGCAGTTCAGCTACTAAAGGTTCTGGTTTCGCGCCACCAGTTTGTCTAGCATCAGCAGCAACAATGTTAGCCCATGTGTCCCCTAGTTCTGCATCGTGATCTACATTACGAATTGATCCCCATAGAGGCTGTGGAACAACATTACCAAACAACATGTCTATGTCGGCCAGATTCATAATGCATGACCCTGCCGTCTGTGACAACTCCTTATAATAACCTGCTGGGTTTTTACGGGGATCAGGCAATGACTGCTTAAGCGCTAACACCTCAGAGCGCTTCCATGGAACATGCACCCAAACACGCTGGAAATGCGCTGGCACAGCGGCGATACCGGCACCAGCATCAGCTGTTACTGCTTCCTTCCATATCGGGGGAACTTCTCTCATGGGGTATTGTCGCGCTTTTACCTTTTTCCCCACAAGGACATCTTGTTCAAACAATGACTGTTGGCAATCATCATTCCTAAAGGACAATACAACCGCAACTGCTTTATCTACCTCGCGGTCCACAATTATACCAGTTCCAAAATCAAACCTCACTCTACACAATTCCTGCGGGCTCGGATTTTTACCACTATCCTTCAATTCTTCACAGAGAATTTCGCACATTTTCTCAAACACATATCTCTGTTTTGGGGCATCCCATTGATGGAAAACGTTGACCACTGATTCCACATCATACAGTGAAGGGAAAACAATCCATCTACGCGCCATGTTATCTATTACCTTTTTCTCATCGGGGTTAGGCAATTGGCTACGCAATTGCTTACGCTGTAAACCAGGAGTCGCACCAGATGACTCAAAGAGAGGAGACATTAATGTAGTAACCACATTAGCTAAGCGCTGTCGCGCTGAAGGAGAAGCTGAGGCGAAAACAGGGGGATAAACAGAGGGGAGAAAAGAGGATGTAGAAACAGGTACTGGAGTGGTGCAAGGAAGAGTGTCAGAAGAGGCAGCTGCTGTATTAGGCAAAGTCGCAGGAAGTGCGGGGGCAGTTGGAAGCACAACTGGCGGCCTTTGAGAGGGCTGCGCTACAGGGATAGGAACCGGCTGCAAAGCAGCTGGCGGTAGCGGCAAGGCTTGCAGTATATTCACTGGAGGTGGCATATTCACAAGCTGGGAAGGTGCCGTGGCATTTTGAGCATACGGGGGTGGCGAACTCAACAAATGTGACATCAGGGGATCTTTCTCCTTTTCTTCTAACTCATTCTGCTTAGAATGTGGTAAAGCTGGGTAACATTTGTCAATCCCTAACTTGCGCTGCCTGTGCAATTGCTCACTCATCTGCTCCTCCTCATTGTCTTTAAATTGTACAGCTGCTTGCATTACTGTCATACCTTTCTCTCTCTTATTCTTTTTCGCTAGCTTAATTTCCTTTTGTTTGGCTTCCTTTCGCCATAAGCGGAAAGAGTCAAACATCGCCGGCCGGGCTTTCTTCTTAAACAATTTAATTTCCAAATTATCTAAAATATCGGTATCGAAACTACCATTTTGGGGCCATTTTAAAACACCGTCTTTCCTAGTGTAGTGGATCCATACTTCGTTATATGCAATGGGGCCTACGCCATGTTTTACATAGAGCTCATAAGTTGGAGTTCCAACCGGAGGAACCGGACATGATTCCTCTAGCTGGAAATCTTTTCCACAACCCAAACAGAATAGTTTACCAAATATTCCAGAACCAGGCATCTTCGCTCACCAGTCTAGATCCAAACGTCAAAGGATTATCGATTACGATATTCTCATGAATACACGAGTCCTCTGGCTTTGGCGTTTGCAAACTCCAAAGTACCAATTCAAATGATCCCGAAGGATACCAAAACAAATGGGAGACGCTCCACTTATACTTAACTGAATATTGTTGATCGATGGCGTCACCAGAAGACTCTCTCGATTGTTTCGCTCTCTCAAATTCGTCAAGGGTCCAAAACAGGTCGATTAATCAGGGCAGCAGTCCTTCGTAGCCGTCGGGACGCGGAGAACCTCGCAGAAAAGACTTTCGGACCACGTCGACATGCAGGGGTCGATGAAGTGGCGGCCTTCCTCCGGAATTTCCACACGAAGCTCCTCACGAACCTCTGGCTTGGACTGGTACCGCTGAAATCGTCCCGAGTTGGGCGCCAAACTGAAGTACTGGGTATTTTAGACCCGGCGGTGCAGGGGCACACACCCTATGACTTCTGGGTTCACCCTGTTCCAGACCTACAGAAACACAGAGTCTTCTGGGTGAAGTCAAAGATTCATTTATTGGCTGCAGACCAATTACAGGTATCCTAGAAGTACAACAGCGTGTATGTTCTCAGGAGACTGCTGAAAATCATAGGAACGGGCTTCTCCTTAAATACAAAATATCATGCTTCAGGCACACATTCCTTGGTTTACGATATGGCCATTACAAGTATACATTACAAACGAAAAAGCAGAGTCATGATGACCATCCCACATTCCAGTTCGGCCAGCCCACAATGATTTACACAGTAAGGTTCAGATCCCACATTTGATGTCAATAGACCCCCTAATAAACATGAGCATCTCCTGTTTTGGGAAACAAGTCATAAAGCAGGAACAAGCAGGTGTGAAAGAGATTAGCCGGAGGATTGTGTAGAATGAAAGGGTTTTATGATGGGTCAAGCCCTGATGCTAATCACAGGTGGACGGAGGAAGGGGAGCTCGTGAGACCGGTTTGACCTGGGGCAGCAAAGCCAGCTGCCCAGGTCACAGAGAAGTCAGAGGAGAAGCCCATGTACTGTGAGGCCCGTATTTACTCCATTATAGCCTATGTGAGGGCAATGACAAGATGGCCACTGCTTCCAAAATGGAACCCGCGTAGTTGAAGCAGAATAACGTGTACACAGTGCATTCATAGCTAGAACGATATATAAAGCACTCGTACATGCCGCATTTACCATTTGCGGTTTGCTAATACCAAGATAGACAGGGGTAGGGCCCTGTCACCTACGCGGTCCCGAATATTAAAGTACGACAATGGCGAAAGAATCGGATTACTTTAAAAGCAGGCCTTTGTGCAGAGCGTTAGCCTACAAAGCCTGCAGCAATCCCATGTCTACTTTACTCAAACGGCTTACAAGAAGGCATTAGGAGGTTCAACGGGGATGTTTTTTCTTGAGATTCCGATTCTTGAAATGTCGGACAATAATGTTGTTACTTTTCCCCAGTTATTCCCCTTCATCTTGCAAGGGAAGAGAAAAGAGTTTGTAATCAAATGACCACCTGTTAGGAAATCACTAAGGGGCATATGTATGAAACCAAATTTTAGTCGCAATTGCTGCGAATCGCAAAAAACAGCGTTTGCGACTAAATATTCGCAATTTCATATGTATGACACACATTCCTAGTGCAAATTAAGAAATCGCTAAATTAGCGATTTCTTAGGCTGCGAAACTTCAAAATTGCAATTATGCTTGCGATTTCTTAAATTGCGATATTCTCAATTTGCGAAATTCGCAAAAAGGATATCGCAAATTAAGAAATCGCAAGCAAATGTATGAAAAACTCGCTAATTGCGAAATAATGAAATTCGCAAAATAAGAAATCGCAATTAACACCAAGTGCATGCAGGTGGTAAACAGGTGCAAGGTACTTAAACCACCCCACAATGCAACAGAACAAACCACAATGGCAGCACTGTTTGTGATAGCCAGGAGGCTGCGTATTCGGGCTCTTGCACAGAGGAGAATGAGACAGGAACGTATATTCAGGCTGCGCATCACTCTGTTCCAGCACACTGAAGAGGACATCCATGACAAGTACAGGCTGCACCCACAGACCATATTGGACCTGATTGAGGAGCTGAAACCCTACTTGGAACACCCTACACCCTACACAGGACACAAACAATTCCCACCCATGTGCAGGTCCTGTGCTCCCTGCACCTCCTGCGTCAGGGAGTTTTCAACGGGTAATAGCGGAGGTTGGTGGAGTGTCACAGAGTGCACTTTCGCGCTTCTTTCATGCCTTTCTAGATGCAATGCTACAGAGGCTCTCACATCACATATACTTCCCCACCACCCAACAGGCATTACAGCAAACAAAACTTGACTTCTACCAGATTGCACGTTTCCCCCACGTCATTGGCTGCATCGATGGGACCCATGTTGCCACCACACCCCCATCAGCAACTGAATATGTCTACAGAAACCGTAAATGCTACTATTCCCCCAATATACAGATTGTGTGCAACGCAAAGTATATCATCAATGACATCGTACCCAAATACCCCGGCAGTACACATGACTCTTTCATCTTTAGACACTGTGGAATATACAGACATCTGAGGGCTGGAGAGTTTGGGGAGGGATACCTGCTAGGTAAATACATGGCACACATCCATACATCCACTACATCACTGGAGGGTGGGGACATTGACTTACCTATTGTGTCTATCCCTGCAGGTGACAGTGCCTATGCAGTGCGGGACTTCATCCTGACCCCGTATCTGGATCCAGCCAATGCAAGTGAGAGGAGATACAACAGGGCACACAGATCTACACGCTGCGTCATTGAGCGTACGTTTGGAATCCTTAAGAGCCGGTTCCGGTGCATGCATAAAAGTGGAGGCGTACTGCAATACAGCCCTGAGACCTGCTGTAAAATCGTGGCAAGCTGTGCAATGCTCCATAACATGGCTATGAGGAAAGGCACCAGAATTGATGTGACCGATACAGACACATCGGATGACGATTGCCCTGCTCCCCCTGGCAGACCAGCATCAGGAGTCGGGGCAGCTGCTGGACGCCAGAGACGGACTGAGATCACACAAAACTACTTCTAGGTGAGCAATGATGACATGAGACAAAAAATCTTTCTAATGTGTGCTGTGTTTATTCACACTTCACAATCATTAAATGTGTAGCTGTACCCAGCACATGTTATGCACACAGTGCAGGTACGGCACAAGTAACTGTGCAATCTGCATAGTTGGGTTACTTCACCCTTTTTTGTTTATTGTCACTGGACAGTTCACCTCCTTCGGTGACACATTGGTGGTGTTTGGCGTCCAGGCTGTGTGCCCTCCATGGTGTTCCTGGGTCCTGCACCCTGTCTCAAACTGCGCCGTCTTTCTCCAGGCAATGTAGGAGTGATGCTGCTCCTACTGGAGGTTTCTTCACTCTCGCCAGAGGCCATGAGAGCGCTGCCACCTGAGTTGGCCGTCTGCAGCTGCTCCACTGCACTGGTGACCTGTGCTAGCCCCCTGGCTATGTCCTGACAGCAGTGCGCCATTTCCACCTGCATTGTGACGCTTCTGCGTGTCAGAGTGCTGGTGGTGGTGCAGAGGCGGTTCACGGCCTTGGTATATGCGAGAAAGGCGTGCATTGGCACATCGGGCAGCCCTCTCACTGGCGGCTTGGTTGTGCCTCAGAGTGTCACACAGGTCACGGATGGCACCTGCCATGGCCATGATGCCCTCCCCCATGTTTTGCTGATCTTTGTGAATACGGCATAGCTGCCTATTTATTGACCTCAAAGATTTACTTTGCAGGCGCTGTTGCTGCAGCATGCTGTGTTCCAGCCCAGAAAATATGGTTTCCTCCGCTTCAGTGGCAGTGCTGCTCCTGGGCCTTGACCTGCGTGTATCCTGTGGTGGAATCCTTGGCCTTGGTGTGTCCTGACTGGACATGTGTGACACACCCTGACTCCCCTCTCTTCTGTCACTGTCCTCCCCTGTAGCCGGGATGTCATACTCAAATGGAGGCAGTGGGGGCACATGTGTGCGCTTCACGCACAGGATTGGTGTGTGCTCCGTATCATCACTGGAGTCCTCAGGATGTGCAGGCTGTCATCACGTGCCCTGGATTGTGCTGTGGATGTAAAGGGGACTACATGAGTTTGTGTCTTTGTCTGCAATTTGCACTCAATAAAGTTTCTACAGTTTGTATCGGCTAACTTCTGACACTGGATCATTCTCTTATCCCCAACCCACATGTTGCATTAGATTTCCTATGTCTCATGGACACACTGTCAGACATATTACTACAAGTTCCATGATGCATTGCTGGGTGTGCTGTAAGACTTGGACTGGAATGACATTTTGTGAGGATATTTAGCGCATTTGGGGAAGTGTGCATGGGATGGGGATCAGTGCAGATTGATTTTGCATGCATCATACCTTGGCTGCTGGATGCAGGGTCGGAGCTGTCAATGTCAGCCACACCACTGACGCTCTCTGGCAGGAGAGTGGACTCCACATGCTCCTCATGGGGTGTTGGCTGTGCTGCTGTGGATGGTCCTCCCTCGGTCTGGTTTGCATCCTTTAGTCTGGCTGCCACCCTCTCCTTCGACCTCTGGCGCATATCATACCATCGCTTGCGCAATTCCTCAATGGTGCGATTGGTCACTCCCACAGCATTCACCTTCTGTTGAATGTCCAGCCAGATTTTGCGTTTCCTTGCTTCCGGGACCCGCAGTGCCTTTTTACCAAAAAGGAGCTCATGACTGCATGCCATCTCCTCTATGAGGACCTCCTGCTCCTTGTCAGAAAACTTGTGTTTTCTCTTCCTCTTCTCTGCATCCTTGCCCTCATGTTGCTTGTTGGACTCCATTGGTGTTTGTTCTCTCCTGGGATGCCTCCTCACACTCTCCAAACAGCCTCTGGGTGTGGCTCAGGTAAGCAGGTGCAGGAAATCACTCCCACTACCTGTTTGTGATGTCATCAGGCTGCACCTGTATTGCAGATTCCCGTTTTTGCGATTTCTTAATTTGCGAATTTCGCAATTAAGGAATCGCAAATGATGTTTCTGAGATTTTTTTTTTACTTCCCGATTTGCGAATCTCAAACTGCAAATCGCAAAATATCGCAATTTGAGATTCGCAAAACGGGAGTTTCATACATATGCCCCTTAAGTGTTTCTGCCTCAAAGTATTTCTAAAAACTCCAATATGTCTGCTGAAATGCCCTGAGTTCTTACTAAACAGTTTTATTTTAGGAAAGTTAACGAGTAGTTCACCGAAAGTGTTGCTCTTTTAATTATGCCTTCACTCCTGTGTGCGATTTGCAGTGGGAAGGATCAGTAAATGGACATATTCGCAGACTTCAAGTTTGTTTGTACGTCAATTGGAAAAGTCAATAGCTCTGGCTAAACACTTATTAGGTCCCAAAGACGAGACCTATTGGCTATGCCAATGCTTTTTTGTTTTGTTTCCCGAGCTTCTGAGAATCAGCCGAGTCAGTGGTAAGACTGGATTTTGTGTGGTCATGTGTGTGACACAAACTCACGCATTGCATCCTCAGGGGATCATGTGACAGCGCCGGACATGGGAGGTGCAGGGCGACTTTCACTCCTTGACAAGCTCCTCGTTTAAAGGACTTGACCTTAAAGTGAAAGCTTTTTTATTTGACGGTCATTTTTTAGCACTTCCAAGTTCAAGCCTTCCAATGGGTGCTCTGCATTTTAACTTCCTGCCTCACCGGGTTTGCGCCTTCTTTTCTCCTCGTGCTACAATCTGTGAAGGGACATGACGAGCTTCTGAGAATCAGCCGAGTCAGTGGTAAGACTGGACTCTGTGTGGTCATGTATGTGACGCAAACTCACGCATTGCATCCTCGGGGGATCATGTGACAGCTCCTGACATGGGAGGTGCAGGGCGACTTTCACTCCCTGACATGCTTCTCATGACCTCTGTGCCATGAATCACACACGCATTTCAAGCAATATCTGCTGAGGTTGCACCAACTGACAAGTCTGACAGACAAGGCAACAGCAGTGACTCACTCCGCCCCTGCAGACATCTGCATGCTTCCTACGCAAGACCACTGCTATGAATATTCACTCCTCCAGCACAGACATCTGCCTGCTTCCTACCCATGACCCCCGCTGTGAAGAGTCACTCCCCCGTACAGACATCTGCTTGCTTCCTACTCATAACCCCCGCAGTGAAGAGTCACCCCTCCCGTACAGACATCTGCCTGCTTCCTACCCATGACCCCCGCTGTGAACAGTCACTCCTCCAGTACAGACATATGCCTGCACTCCATGCAACATACACTCCATAATTACACTCTACTCAATGCAACATAAATACACTCCACATAATACCACACAGTGCCACATAATTATATGCTACATAATTACACTGCACTCAATGCAACATACACTCCAAATACCTCTCAGTGCCACATAATTACACACCACATAATTACACTCTACTGAATGCAACATACACTCCACACAATACCACTCAGTGCCACATAATTATATGCTACATAATTACACTGCACTCAATGCAACATACAATCCAAATAATACCACTCAGTGCCACATAATTAAACACCACATATTTACACTCTACTGAATACAACATACACTCATCATAATTACACACCACATAATTACACTCTACTGAATGCAACATACACTCCACACAATACCACTCAGTGCCACATAATTATATGCTACATAATTACACTGCACTCAGTGCAACATACACTCCAAATAATACCACTCAGTGCCACATATTTACATGCCACATAATTACTCTACTGAATACAACATACACTCCCCATAATACCACTCAGTGCTACATAATTACTCGCCACATAATTACACTCTACTCAATGCAACATAAATACACTCCACAAAATACCACTCAGTGCAACATAGTTACACACCACATAATTACACTCTACTCAATGCAACATAAATACACTCTACATACCACTCAGTATCACATAATTACACGCCACATAATTACTCTCTACTCAATGCAACATAAATATACTCCACATAATACCACTCAGTGCCACACAATTACACACCACATAATTGTACTGTACTCAATGCAACATAAATACACTCCACATAAAAGGACTCTATACCACATACCACCAATCAACATAAATGCACTCCACACCATGACACAATTTCACTAAGCATAATTTCACTCAACACCATAGTTCGAGGCCACACAATTCAATTCCATACATTTCCAATACACACCGCATAATTACACACCAAACAACATATTTCAACTCCACAATTCCACAATCCACAACATACCTCCTATCCACACCATATAGTGTCACCACCTGAGCACCAAACATTATTCATCACCACCAATTTGTATCAGCGCACCACCTAAGCATTACATCAGTCTGCCCTTGGAATCTGGCATCTGTTGATTCTCCCCTAGTGTTCGTCTGCTGCTTGTGTTCTAATCAAATTACTGTTTTTCAACCTCCACTCCCACGTTATTTATGTCCCGCTCCCCCATAACAAAACAAATTATAACAAACAAGCATGAGAATAGGCAGGAAGAAGTTGCCAGCATTGCGAGTATAAAAAAACTAGAAGACCTTTTTTATGTTAAAATCTTTTTTTAATCAGGTTTTTCAGCTGTATATAATGTCATCTTCGTTTGTATAAAGGTAACAAAAATGCTTAACACTTTTTTTTATAACTTTTCAACATAATGCACAGCAGCCACAATGCTCTACAACATAGCCAAAAGTTCTGGCCAAACACATAAGGTCCCAAAGGTGAGACCTATTGGCTATGTCAATGCTTGTTAATATCAAGTGGTACCCTATATAGTAAAAAAGCCAGACTCGGTCACCACATTGGTTTTTAAGCATATTGTTAATGGATCCTGAGCTATTAGTAAGTGCCTCCCAGATTTCAGGGCGTAGGCCTGTGCTTCATCAAACCAGGTGTTTGGAGAGCATGGGGATGTCCTATGATGAAGCATAACACCTGGTGGTATGTGAGGACATCCTGTCACACTTTTGTGTGCACCTAGAAGTAGACTGGAAAGTATGAAAATTGACAATATTTGGTAGATTATGAATTGATAAGAAAATCACTCGGGTGTCTTTGTATGCATAACAGGTTCTGTTCGAAGGCCAGCTTACCCGTGAGGTTCTACAACCTCTGTTTCCCCACCATGGATACTTTCCATGATTTTTGTGATTTGATGCTTTTTCTGCCTGTCACTTGGTGCATCTGAGGGTGTTGGCACACCACATTTTATAAGTATTGAGGCAAGGAAGGCTACTGGTAAGTAATCAGCACATTACATTCACTGTTGTGGCTAGATGTTGCATTCAAAACATCAACAGAGGTAGACGTAGCTTGCATGCCACTCAATATGGCCACTTAGCTCTGGAGCTCCGCAGTGATCCGGAACAGCCGAGTCTTTTCAAAGCGGTTCCTCCTATGATTTGTCTCTAAAACGGCTGGTTCATTGCAGGTAAAAATCAAGCAACCTGCTTTTTTACCATTTGAAGTTTCTTCATGGCAGCTTGATTTCGGGACTTGCTGTTGGCGTCTTCTGCACAGATATGGCTGCCATTTTGAGTGTTTACCACATTACACACTTCTCCTCAGCACGTTGTCGCAGTTTAGGTATTACTTACAAATACCTTTTTACTATGCTCCATTTATTCTTTCAAAGTAATGGCCTCAGCAGAACTATTTGAAATCTATTTATACTCCTTGAGCCATCTTTAGTATTAAACCGGCAATCCTCTGAGGAGTCACGGTTAATCTTTCATAGAAGTCTTCAATCAGCCTTACCTTTGCTGATATTTAGAGGAGTCTTGTTGGTTTCAGCTGCTTAATTTAATTCATAAAGACTTATTTTTCTGTGGTGCCTGCAACATTTATGGGCAGAACTAAGAAACTTTTACACTCCAGTAAAGTATCTCCTAATAATATAGCAGATTCTGCTCATTCATTTAGAGTGTCTTTGGTGGAAGGTTCTTTTGCATCCTCTGATATGGCTCAACCTCTTGTGTAATCGCCTCAGAGCTTTGACTTTTAAAAGTACCGTCACCTTCTGCCAGTAAAAGACTAAAACAAGATCCTCCTTCTCCTCCAAATCATCTTCTCCTGTCTCTCTCGACAATGTGTTAGAGGAGATTCGTGCCTTATTACCCTTCATTGAGAAAACTTACAGTCGTATTCAGGCTCTTGACCATAAAAGGTTATATAGAGTCTAGAATGAGTTTGTTGGAGCAATGTTCCTACGATATGCGAGATACATTTTCTAATATCACCTCTTTGGAGATGGATGTTCTATTGTTGAAAAAATACTCTGAAGACCTAGAAAATAGAAATTGGTGCAATCACTTACATTTATATGGTCTTCCAGAAGGTTTTGAGGGTGGGGACCCTATCTCCTTCTTCTACTCCATTTTGTCGCAGCTTGTGGATTTACCTACATCTACCTACATCTACCAACACTTTTGGCAAGTTGGCGAACAGACATGCTATTTTCTAAAGGAGAATCACGGAGCATTTTGGATTAATCCCTGCCTCACCCCTGATGCGTTTCTAAGTAATTGAAAGCGATTTTGAAATTGCCATCTTGATTCCCTCTCTGCTTTGGGAGCCCACAGGCCCTACCTGACAATTTGACCACCCCAGACACCGGTGGACATCAGTGCCCCCACAGTCCTGATGGCGACCCTCTTGTAAGGATTTAGGTCACCCTACACTTTCACTGGGTCAAAACATCAACAGCTCTTTCCTTTATGCCAATGTGGACAGCAGTGTTTTTTTTCACTGCGCCAACTTAACACAATGGCTTTGTAATTTTATTTGTAGCCCTGTGTCAGGCTGGACAGGCTTTGAATGTAGTAAACTTTTTGATGTATATATTGTCACTGCCCTCCTCCCTTTTTGTCAAACCCTCACTTCTGCACTTTGCTGCACCAACCTTTCTTGTTCTTTTCTTGGGGCACCATTAAATAAATTATTTAGATACATGCGATGATTTAACAGACATTATCATAAATCATTGTTTGTTTTCGATCGTGTTCCATTGGGACCACCTTCTCCTGTATTCTTGCTAAACAACATGTAATTGATACTCGTCCTGAAAACTTTAAACCTCTGTAAACTGTAATTATCTGCTTTTTGCTGTTTATATTTTGAATGATCTTAATTAGTTCTGCCTTTAAATACTTATCTTTTTCATTCTAATACATGCTACTATTCAATCTGCAATTTTGTATTGATATTCAATATTTCCCTTTCCCTCCCTTCTTCTTTCTTCTCCATATTTCCCTTCAGAATATACAAAAGTATAAACAGCTTTCCTGCATTTCATGTTGTTAAATATGCATACTTTATTGTCTTCTGTACTCCTCTTGTTAAGTGTACTTATTAGTATGTATATTTTACTTTTAATAAAGCAGATTCAACTCAAAACATTATCAACAAAGGTAAGGGTTAGAGCCCAACAGTATTGGGTTCCCATAGAGATCAGAGAGGATTTGGATTTCTTTGTAGAGTTTTTGCAGTTCTCAGGGATAAGTGCTAGATTCAGGTAGTTGGAGAAGGATGTAAAAGAGAAAGAGGAGGGGGGCTCTAAGTGCTACCAGGGCAGAGGCAGTTGTCCTAAATCTGCATCAATGATAAAGCCTCATAACTGAGTTTCACAAACATTGAACTGCTTTGTAATAACTTAAGGTGACGTCTTAAGAACTTACATTGTTGGGAAGTTGTTTTGACATTAATAATTCATCTGACTTGTAAAATGTTTTCGTACATTGGATGGAAATCTGTAGCTTTATTGACGGAACATAAATTGAACACAAATTTAGGCAAGCTACTACTTCTTCCTAGTTAAAAGCATGGCAAACACACCGCAATGTAATTCATTATTAAAAGATTTGTACTGACCAGACACACTTTTTTCTTTTCGTAGTGCCTTGCCAAATTAATGTTGAAGTAATACAATGTAACTAGATGGTACATTGTCCATTTGGCAAGACACGCTTCCTATCCTGTGCATGAAAACCTTCTTTAATCGTCACCGATGGATGGCACACGCTGGATACATTCCTCTACTGGCTGACTTTTTGCACAAATCCTTTATTTAAATGAGTGTTAAGAGTACATGACTTCTCAAGGATTAAACATTCTCAGAGAGCAGACAATGCTGTCCTGGCTGCCATAATCGGCAGCTGGAGTGAGAACATTTGCATTCTGATGATGTTTGTTAAAGATTTGTTGTTGGCACAAAAGAAAATGTCAAAGTCAGTCGGTCACACTATCTTTTAAGAGACATTTGCAAGTCATTAAAAAGCTGCAATCCGAAATCAGTAGAAGTACCTTGCGTCATACACAAGTAATTGCTGCAGCAGGATTTAGTCTCTTAAGCTGTTAGAAGAGGTACCATATGTTTGATAAAAAAACTTGCATTAACAAGCAGAAGTACCTCCAGCCATTACTAGCGATGTATGTGTTATATTCGATGTCTCCTAGTTCCTTGCTGCTCAGCCTGTGTGAGTGTGATGTAATAGAATGTTCATGAGTGCATGGTTTGGATGAGTGGTTAGTTGGAATGAGTGGGCTGGGCAGCAGGATGCTGTTTACGGCGGGGCCTGTACCATCATACATATAACTGAATAACCCAAACATAATCTACACTACTGGCGTCTGGATTAATTACCTACAAGGACCCTACTTCATTTACAAAAGTGGCGATGACTGAAAAAAAGAACCATGTGTGAAAAGGCAAAGAAACTGAAGAAACTACACATGAGCCTAAGAGAAGCTAGCTGAACCTGAAGAGAAAGATGCCCCACCGGTGCCTACTACAACAGACAGCCTACACATTGTTTTGGGTGTTGGATCTTGTGTGGCTTGCTCTCTGCCAAACTACATCCAGCCTACACAGTAGAAAATGTGTTGTGTGACCTTATACTTGAAACCTGCAGCTTACAGACAGCTTACAGATTTGGAGTATTGGAGCATTTAACATTACAAGCTTGAAGTCAGAGCAGCTGACTGGAAGGTCAGTTAAAGGCATGTATGCAGCGTGATGTTTGCAAAAAAAACTGTTGATGGACAGAATGCAGAACAATGCCATACATTCACCCGAGTACAGAGATCTGGGCCTAAATCCATCGTTTTTTTGCTCACCATGCCATTCCAGTTTAGAGCCAGCCATATGCAAATCAGTCTTGACCCTGTGCCCTATGGGAACAGTCCAGACCGAACTGCCAGGCCAGGTCCTCCCTGGACTGAAAACAAGCATCCTAGGACCGGTTTCGGGGTTTCACCCCTCTTCAGCCAGGATAGCTTGCTTCCAGTGGCATGGAGAGCACGGGACTCACGTCTGAGCATACCCGTCCCACTCGGGGTGACACATGAAAAAAGAACTGTTGATGGACAGAATGCAGAACAATGTCATACATTCACCCCAGTACAGAGATCTGGGCCTAAATCCATCGTTTTTTTGCTCACCATGCCATTCCAGTTTGGAGCCAGCCATATGCAAATCAGTCTTGACCCTGTGCCCTATGGGAACAGTCCAGACCGAACTGCCAGGCCAGGTCCTCCCTGGACTGAAAACAAGCATCCTAGGACCGGTTTCGGGGTTTCACCCCTCTTCAGCCAGGATAGCTTGCTTCCAGTGACATGGAGAGCACGGGACTCACTTCTGAGCATACCCGTCCCACTCGGGGTGACAAATGAAAAAAGAACTGTTGATGGACAGAATGCAGAACAATGTCACACATTCACCCCAGTACAGAGATCTGGGCCTAAATCCATCGTTTTTTTGCTCACCATGCCATTCCAGTTTGGAGCCAGCCATATGCAAATCAGTCTTGACCCTGTGCCCTATGGGAACAGTCCAGCCCGAACTGCCAAGCCATGTCCTCCCTGGACTGAAAACAAGCATCCTAGGACCGGTTTCGGGATTTCACCCCTCTTCAGCCTTGATAGCTTGCTTCCGGTGGCATGGAGAGCACGGGACTCACGTCTGAGCATACCCGTCCCACTCGGGGTAACAAATGCAAAAAGAACTGTTGATGGACAGAATGCAGAACAATGTCATACATTCACCCCAGTACAGAGATCTGGGCCTAAATCCATCGTTTTTGCAGCGTGATGTTGTCTGCATTTCTCATATACATTTGGTGAGAACCCACAGCATCTATTTTAATGACCAACCTACAGCCTAATATTGGAACTGCTTTGATCTGCTTTGACCACCTTTTACACGGCTCACGGCAATTACTTTCTGAATTTTTTTTTAACGCTGGAACCAGTAACATATGCAGTGTACAACTCTTGCTGCGCACTGTTAATTTTGATTGGATTGTGCATTTGCAGCAAACTGGCAGCATTATAACCATGCATTCATGGGCATATGTCGAGTCATATACGCCGATGTATGAGCTAGAGAAAAAAAAAAGAAACCCATGTTGTGGATTTTTGAAATTCAAATGATGATCGTGGGCAACGTTAACTGTTGTGGCTGTTTACCTGTGGAGTCGCGAGGTAGTCCACGTGCAACGGAGCTCAAGCTGAAAACCGCAAGCTCCGGAGAACATGAGCACGTGTTCATTCTGACATGCCGACATTCTCCAGGGGATTCTGCTTCCGTCAGGTGGTGTTTCGTAAGCACGTTGGATGTGTGCTGTAAACCAATCAGAGGCAGCAATGTGATTCGAAGTGCCTGGGAAGAAGCGCGTCCACGTCGACTGCCTGACTGCCTGAGGCAATTATGACGTGCCTGGCAAGGAGCACGGTGACGCATCGGTGTCTGCCTGTATTGCCTGGGTAGGCGATTGTGACGCGCTTGGCACTGAGACGCGCCGGTTTTGCCATCCATTTACACAAGATTGCTGATGACTAAGGTGGTGTTGTGTTCTTGCGAGGCGCAAAGAATTACAAGCTGGTGTTTGCCTTACTTGCTCTAGTGACATCATGGACTATGGGCCCTGAGTAATAGCTCGTGCAGAATCGTTTGGTTATGCCTGTATAGTTGGCCATTTGTAAGTGTCTGGAGGCCACCAGACAGTCATTTAACATACTGTTAACATTTTTGTGAACTGATTTGGGTGAAAAGATTCATTTAAAGAGTCCATGCATAGTGTGAACTGGATGATGGTGAACAGATTTGTTTTTGTTTTGAAGCCAAAGTTGAATTTACGGTTGCCATACTTAGTGGTTGGGTTTTGTGTTTGCGTTGTGATTCTGTATTTGGGTGTGTGCATGGGTATGCGTGAGTCTTATAAACCATGGGTATGTGTAGTTTCCTACGTGTGGGGGTCTGTAGGGTTGGATCTTTTATATGACTCTGTTAACTAAATTGCTGTGGGTGCATTACACAATGTTGGTGAACTTGTGAGTCCCTTTGCATAGCGTGATGTCGTGTGCTGTAGGTCCTGCAGTGTGTACAGTGGTGGGGAGTGGATGTTGCATCCTGCCTGGATCATGTGCGTTCCTTTGCTTAATGAGATGTGGTGTGCTGTAGTGATTCTGCAATGCGTACAGTGGTGGGGTGTGGAGGTTGCATCCTGCCTGGAACATGTGCGTTCCTTTGCATAGCGAGATGTGGTGAGCTGTGGTGGTCCTGCAGTGAGTACAGTGGTGGGGGGTGGAGGTTGCATCCTGCGTGAAACATGTACGTTCCTTTTCTTAGTGAGATGTGGTGTGCTGTAGGGTTCTGCAGTGCGTACAGTGGTGGGGTGTGGAGGTTGCATTCTACCATACATATATATCTGGTGTTCTCTCGCAGGAAACTATGATATATAGTATTTAATATTTATAGTGAGCTATCATTGCATTGATCTTCCTTTACAAATTCAAGGAATATAGTGATGCTTGCAGTGTGGTTTAATCTTATGTCAACTTTCTTTACTATTCTAGGAATGTAGTGAGTAATGCAAAATATTCCTATGTGATTATATCTTCCAATATAAGGATTGTAATTATTCTCATATGTGATCCACGTGATTTTATCTTTCTTACAATCTAAGGAGTGGAATTATTTATGTAATGTAATGTGATCTTTTCTTGTGATTTAGGATGGTTGCTTACAAGTACAGGAGGCGTGAATGTGTATTTTCCTTCACCTTGCTTCCTGTTGTTTGTTTTGTTTCCTAAAGGATGGAGATGTGGTATATCCTATGTCTCCTAGTTCCTTGCTGCTCAGCCTGTGTGTGTGTGATGTAATAGAATGTTCATGAGTGCATGGTTTGGATGAGTGTTCAGTTGTAATGAGTGGGCTGTGCAGAAGGATACTCTTCCCGGTGGGGCCTGTACCATCTTACCTGTAACTGAATAAACCTACATAATCTACACTACTGGATTCTTGACTAATTACCTACAAGGACCCTCCTTCATTTACAAAAGTATAGGCTCTGGCCACTGCCCGCTCAATCGCAGAATACCAGAGAATGATGAACAGATCGCATGCCCTTGAATGTCTCCTTTTATTGAAAGTGGAAGGGAAAATGGCAAAAAAGCTTAACTGTGCTTTTAATTTGAGCAGACACACATTCACAAGAGTTATTGATTCAACATATACATTTGAGTACTCACTTTTACAAGCCTAATAATGTTTGCTTCTTTCTACCGCTGAATATCCCAATGTTTGGTTATGAGAATGATAGTAATTATGGAGACTCTGAGTACTTTGCGTGTTTATTCTGGAAGACTTCACCCTAATATTGATAGGTAGTACTAAGCTCTTAAGCTGTTGCACTTAAAGTGCAATGCACTAGTGCAAACAAGGAGTGATGAGGGGAAAGTGTTAAAGGGTTGTGTGCATGACTGCGGGGACAGGAGAGTGATGACTCAAGAAAAAGAGTGCCCACATAATAGGGAAGGCCAGGACTCCCACAAGGACAGGGTGAAAGGCAATTGAATCAGTGGTATGGAGGTTAGATGGGCAAGACAACCATCAAATCAGCAGAAAGACGAACACCCAAAGCCCAATCACGCTAGGTATATGTAAAAGAATTGGTATGAGTAGTCCCCCAGAAAGCAAAAGCTATTTTATAGAGTGGTCTAGAAAGGACAAAGGGGCATATCATCAAGGGCCGGCGTTAAAATTATCGCCGCTTTTGCATTCGTTTTTGGATGAAAAGCGGCGATAATTTTATCGCCCTATCAGCATGGACACTCTGACGAGTGAATCCATGCTTTAGCGCCCATTTTCTTTACGCCTCGCCTCGCGTCGCTAATGAGATGAGAGGTAGGCGTTCCCGTGAGAAATACAGTGAAAATAATCGCTAACGAAGGATCTCCCTATCAACAAGGGAATCGCTAACCGGCCTAGCAAAATTAAAAGTAGCGTTAACCGGCTATATCGCCGGTTCTTTACGCCTGCTAATTCTTTGACTTAGCCATGTTTAACATGGGATGTGGATCGTCATGCTGAGTCCACATCTCCCTATCGCCAATGTTTTTACTATCGCTGCTTTTTTATCGCAGGTAATCCAGCGATATTGCCCCTTATCGCCGCTATTGCCGGGATTTCTATCGCCTCGGCGATGCACGTTGCTGATAGTGCGCTCACCGGGCGATAGAATCCGGCGATAGGCGGCATTATTATTGTGCATGCTAAACATGGCCAGCGATAATTATCGCTGGCCGTTGATGATATGCCCCAAAGAGAGGCCACATGTTAGCAGGTTCTTCAAGTGTACATCATGAGTAAGGCTCCCGGTTTTCCGTTTTTACGGATTTTTACAGATAACTACAGACAGAAAACAATGTGTTTTCTGTCTGCATTTATTTTTAAAAGTGGATAAGTACAGAAAATTGGGTTTCTTTTAAGTGACTCTGTGCTGTCTTTCATGAATTATAGGCCAACACCTGAGCAGATAGACAGCATGGGAAATTTAAAAAACAGGATGCATTTTCATTAAATAATGCCATGTGTCAATATACATTTGTGCTATAATGCTAATATTTACCAGTGGATGTTTTGTTATATAATATTTGGCATCTTAAATAGCTAAAACAAACAGACATCAAATTATGAGTACGAGTCTATCAATTATATAAATATGGAAATGTACAGTTTTACAACTTCATTTGTCCCAAAACACAAAATAAATATGGATAAATACAGATAAAGTAGGCAAAAAATAAATATGGATAAATACAGACGGAAAAGCTAAAAAAATAAGTACCATAACACCGGAAGCCCTAATAATGAGTACTCTTCCACACTCATCCCCAATACATAAGCGGATACCTGGCAATGGAAATTTGATTCAATATTTACAAGTTTGAAAGATGGGAGTGTGGAAAACTGTGGCAGAGATCTTTTCAAATAAAAGATTCCACGTTCAGCTACCGTTTTTCCAAAACAATAGTAAGCAATGACAATTTACTGATTAACCATTTCTGAAAATCCACAGTAAATGCCTCAGAAGCATCCCTGAGGTTAAAACATCAGCTGCAATCATTAAGCTACTTTGTGTCACACAAATGAACCCTCTTTTTCCATTCAATAAATTCGTTTTCATAACGGGAGAGCCACACTTTCAGATCAAAATCCTGCCGTTATCATAGGGTACCAGCAGAGCCGCACTGGGAACCAAAAACAGCCGCGGCAAAATTCCGAGCTGGCAAAAAATTGGCAGAGCAACAATAGTTTTCATCACAGGGTTATGGATTCATGGTCTAGCTTTCAACTGCATGCCACATTCAATGGTAACCATATAACAGAGTAAATAGCAAAAGACCCTGTTCACCCAATTTCTATCTGATGCACCTATTTGGTCAGAATCTAGGGGTTATTTTAGAGGTTGCCATTATCATTGCCATGTTCACTGGCCTAACATTTTAACATGCCATAGAATGATGTGTATGTGCAAGGTCACTGAAACTAGTGGAGGTCAGCTGCTTGCAAAGTGAAGGGACCATCATGCTGCTGTGTTCTTACATTAATCAATTGCGTTTTCATTTTGCACACTGGTACCCGCTGGTGATTTTATTTTAGCCTGGGAACTGCAATAGATGAAGAGAGCAATGGATGGCTACAGGTTAAATGGTGTCTGGGATTGATGGCTATCAATCCCCTTTGGTGCCTGATTAACTTATGGGAGACCTATGTTCTTTTGCATCTTGGTCTCCTGGGACAGTTGGCTCGGCTCGTTAGGTAATTAGTCCTCTTATCGCTTGGTGGCCCGTGGGGGATGGGAATCCTGGTTTATCTTAAATGTTCTTATCTAAGTTTTGGTGTTAGTCTAGGTGCAACCTTGAATGGTTGAAAGCACTGAGGCACTCCCAGACGCACACAGCTTTCCAGAGCAGCAGAAGAAAGTGGCTAGGAGGCAGTTGGAATAGCAATGTTGCAGGTGAGGTTGTGGGGTGTGCACCACTAGAAATGCATGTGTGGGTGTGCACAAGCCACACCGGGACCGCCTGCTGTGCGTGCATGGAGGCTGGAAGGCACAATCACCCCCCACTCCACTGCCACCCTTCACATGCTATACGACAAAGGATGTTATGTTATGTTATGTTATGTTATAAGGTTCTTATAGAGCGCACGTACACCGATTGGTTTCATGGCGCTGTGTTTAGGACTAGCCAGACCAAGATGGAGTTTATTCATAAGCTTGTGTGAAAAACCATGTCTTGAGGGATTTTCTGAAGCTCAGCAGATCTGTACATGATCTAGTTTCCAGGATAAAGGAATTCCAGAGTTTGGGTGCCAGAGGTGCGAACCTACAGCCACCTTGTCACTTCAGCTTGAAGGCGGGAGTTGCCAGAAGGTGGAGGTGAGATGAGTGCAGGTTATGTGAAGGAGAGTATCTTTGGATAAGGTTATCGATAAATTTGGGGCATTGGCCATTTAATGCTTTAAAAACCAGGCAGCCTACTTTAAAGGCTCAGCGTTGGGGGATAGGAAGCCAGTGCAATTTCATCAGAAGTGAGGTAACATGTTGCCACCTGGGTTGCTGGTGGATTCGTCTGGCTGCTTGATTCTGCACCTGCTGTAGACATTTGATTAAGAACAGTGGCATACAGAAGTAGACTGAGTTTGCATAGTCTAAATGGGACATGATCATGGCTATCACCACCTGTATTAGTGCCTCCCAAGTGAGCAACCTGCTGATCTTTCTAATCTTCCGTAGTTGGAAGAAACAGGTAGAGATCACAGAGCTGACCTGGGATTTTAGCGATAGGTTGTTGTTGATTGTGACGCCGAGACTTTTAACAGAAGTAAAAGGGGTAGGGGAGGAGCCAAGTTCCATTAGCCAGAAGTGTGGGCCCCAGAGGTTATGGCTGCCGCCCATGAGGACCAATTCGGTCTTATCTGGGTTAAGCTTTAAGTGATTGCAGTCCATCCAGTGGCGGATGTGCAGCATGGTAAACTGAAATTCAAGGGCTGATTGGGGAGAGTAGTTGATGGTGAACATTAGTTGAAGATCATCTGCATAATTGAAAGCGGTAATATTCCTTTCTTTGAGGGACTGGATCAAGGGGAGGAGGTAGAGATTGAACAGGAGAGGGGATAGCGAGGAACCCTGAGGTTGTTGCTAGCTTAGGTGCCAGGAACTGGTCAATGCAGACTGACTGGGAGCGGTTCTCCAGAAAGGAACTGATCCAGCAAAGGGCTGAGCCCTGGATGCCTGCCTCCCTGACACGGCTGACCAAGATACCATGGATGCACACCCCACTGCTATTGCCCCCACCACTATTGCCCCCATTCTACTTTGCCAAAGAATATCAGCCCCAACTCACCAGAAACTCAGGAGCGGCTCCTCCATTAGGGCGGAGGAGCGTCGCCTCACTGCTTTCTAGCAGTGCATGAAGCAGAAACAGCAGAAACATAAAATGGTATTTTAAATACCATTTTATGTTTCTGCTCGCACTGCGAGAAAGCAGAAGAGTATGCCTGGTTGGGGGCGAGCGGGAGAGCTGGTCGGGGAGGAGTAGCTTGCCCAATTCTGTGGGCCCTGACTGTTTGGTCGGCCTTAAGGGGCCAACCAAACCAGTTATGCACACTCTGCCTTTTCTCTATGTAGGCTGCATGCAGCCTACGTAAAGAAAATGGCCTCCCCATAGGTGCCCGGCTGGGCGCCGTCTCTACCAATCACAACACTGCTATTGCAGCATTGTGATTGGCGTAGGGGAGGGGAGGGAGGCTGCCTGTGGCTGCTTCCTTTTGAGGAAAGCAGCAGGAAATGCGGGATCCGGCCAGGAGCTGAGGTGGCGTGGGACGTGGTAAGGTAAGATTTAATTTTTTTTAAATTAAACCCGTCCCGCGAACCTGCGCTACCTCCTGTGCTTCCCCCCCACCCAGAGTCATGCCAACTGTGACTGCAGAAAACTGTGAGTCTGATCAGCTGGTCTGAACAGGAGGATACGCTGGAGCAGAGCCGGGTAGCTGGGATGAAGCAAGGCCAAATGGCGGCATTAGGGTGGCCCAAAACAGGATGAGGCTGTAGCAGACAGGGAGTTGCTGAGACTCGCCCATATCTCAAACACCACGGTCACTTCTGCGGCAACTATGAACCCCACAGGAGGGGTGCTGGTGTACCTACCCCCTCTCACAGCTCTTTGCCCCGGATTTTCGGGATTCGGGGCTTCTTCTCTCCTTGCCCCTTGCTACATGCTATGCACAGTACTCAACGCATCTGATTTAGGAAACATTGAGTGACTTGGAATTTTACATTTTTTGGGACATGTTCATTTAAATACTGTTGGATGCACCTCAAGCTACTATATATACTGCTTTTAAATGCAACACGTGGTGCATTAACCAGGACTGAAAATGGATGCTTTGTACTTTGAAAGCTACCAGGCTGGTCAGTCAGGGAAACCCCTAAGGGCATATTACACCCATTTTACATCACACTTCAAGAAGATCTACTGGTTGACTGTGCATCAGCACTAGGTTTACAATGTTAACGTTACATGTCAAAAGGCAAGGTGGAGTCGTTAGGATCACTGAGACTACTGATGCATATTTAGTCTTTGTTCAAAGAAAAACAATAATTAGCTCTCTGTAAGGAAATGAGCAGGTGCTAAGGTGTTTAGCAGTGTTTGCACTTACTGACAACTAGGCTGCTTCCTGACAAGTTCACGGTTCCCATAGGAAGCTTAGTATTTCAATATCCTCAGAGGTCTCTTGGGGAAATCAGGCAGAAGCAGTAGCTTACCCCGTCATGCCATCAGACAAGAGTGCTGGCATGAGATTCGCCCTACTTTCCAGCCATGGATTGGCAGTCCATCAAATCAATTATATGACTCGTGTAATAATAAAAAGGGCTTCTTTGTAAGCACTTTTCAATGCCAATGTACCAGCTGAGAATCATGCCCCCACCAAACCGACCAATCTTTACTACAAAAATCACCCTCTTACCCAAACACCAAAGAAGAAACTCGCAACATAACGTAATAAACTGATGTTGCAGACAATAGTACGCTTCCAAAATAAACCCTCATAGAAAATAATATAAAGAAATATGCACATTAAAAAACAACGGATCACTGCACGGGTGCCTACGTAAGCAGATTTGACAATGGTCGTAATTAATGGGCCATTTCATACCTGTGCTTCAAAGGTGCCACATCTTGTCAGTGTGTATAATGGAACGTTTAGATACACGTGTGTAACACAGCAATCAGAAGGGAGTAATTGGGTCAGCTATCACTACGATCTTTCCTACGATCTCATTGTTTCATTATATTAGTCATTACTTAAGCAGCCACAATGTGTGCAGATAATGAAAATGGCAAGTAAAACGAGTGCACAGATACCACGCTCAAGAAAATGTAAGCTAACTGTGCAGGATCACTGAATTTATGCAGTGTTGGCAATATTTTGACCTTCTTATGCGCAGGATTTCGCAGGGACAAATAGATAAAGGGGGCAACAGGAGGGCACTTGGCAGCACAGACTATTCAGGGGCAAATAACTAATTTTAGTGAAAATACATGAACGTCTTCCAACATCAGAGCTCTCAAGTTACCCAGTTCTTGGCGTGAGTTGTTCATCCAGTCCTGTTTGTTTGGGCTGCGTCCTGTTATTTGTGGTCCTGTTAAACTTTTATAAACCCACGACCAAATGTGCCAGTATTCAAAGAAAACTGCTGCACTCGGTAAGCTACTCACATTGTGTAGGTAGTTAAAATACATGACTACATGCCACAAATGCACACAGCCACATCTTTAATGTGAAAAAGCATACCATCGAGTAAGGAACTACCAACCGTCAGTCAAATGTTTAAGCTTACTTGTGCACTTGACTGGTGGGACTAGGCAAAAAGAGAAGAGGATACTGGATGTTTGAATACTGAGCAGGACAGAGCCAGTCCGGCTTATTTAGTAATCAACATGTCAATGCCTCCCCTTTTTTCCAGCACTTTAGGCCTCCATGTTAGGAAGATTGCCTGACACGTGGAAAGTATATGTGTTTTGTGAAAGAAACAAAAACAACTCTAAATACTCTAAAATAATGTATGTTATCATGTGAGTTGATATTTAATAATTTTCGACACTGTCTTATTATGTAGCTTTCCTTTGTAGTGTTTTTGTAGCCAAAACACTGTGGGGTGTGTAGTGACATGGCAAGGATGATCAGCAGCAGAATTGGATATGTAACTTTTGGTCTAATAGGGTGTGATAGCAGCAGACAGCCTGGTAGCAAAGACCGTTTTATGGGAAGAGGGGTTTGGGGTGGGGGGGAGTCTGCATAGAAGTATCCTGCCGGCTGCGGGTGGTGGCGAGCTGTGAGGTGGCCACCCAACCTATAGTGATGCCTGAGGGCCAGCAGTAGGTGCTGCGCTTCTTTGAATCTGCTGGGCTTCTGCCCAAGAGCTCCCTACATTGAGCAGGCGATGATTCCACAACTGGGCGGGGCTGGCCCATGGACCTAGGAAGAGGACTGGGCAGCTCAGCATGTGAGGCTATTATAAAGCAGGCAAGAGCAACTGGGAAGGTTGGGAAGTGCAGTCTTCAAACTACTACATAGGAGATAAGGGCAGAAGAGGGTTATAAAAAGGAAGAGAATGAGTGTTCAAAAGGGACTGGGATGCCAGTAAACATTGAAAATTGAACAGCACTCTTTATCATCCATGCAAGTGTGCATTGCGAGAAGTACCCAGAGCATTCCGCCCTTTCATTCAAGTACATGGACGTGATCTGCAAGGTGCAAGTTATCTGTGGGGATCTTGCACGGGTATGATACAATGAGGAGTTTAGGGCTTGTCTCGCTGAGGATGAAGACGGTAAGTGGGGGGAACTAGACAACGGCCTCTGGCTCCACTTGATGGCGCAGCCAAGGACCACACCTGCGACATTTATGACAGTTGCCTACCACTTTTCTATAAGTCCTTTGCAGGGAGACCAACCCAGGGAGGAGTGGGATCTGTGGGAAGAGGGCATGCAGGCCAGGCAGGGGTGTGTTAGTCCTTTAACAAAGGCTTTTGCCCAACAGAGTATTGCCATGTTCAGCATGACTTCTCTAAGTGTAGGGGAAAGCACCACCCACTTACTCAATGCACACCGCAATTCAGAAGGGTACTGGGAAACCAGAATTTAGAGGAACAAGCAAGGGCAAACTGGGGGCAGGCAGGGTGCAGGAAGTAGAGGTGAGACAGAGGGGGGAGTCACAGACATTTGGGAAAAGGCTTCTACTTCAATTGAGTTGTGCCACCTAGATTATTGTTTACAGTTTATGATAATGAGAATTATGCTAAGATATATGCTCGGATACTGCCAAATGGTTTTTGGTTTCGCTTCTGATTGAACTGTAAGGGTCCTCAGGGAACCAGGTGGGTTAAAAATTTGTGGTCAGTGAATGCACATAAGGAAGTGGTTCAAGGATAACTGATGAAGGAACTCAAGGAATGCAGAATGGTGGGCCCCTTCTTTGAATTGCCCCTAGAACCTCTGATTATTTCCCTGATTTGGTTTGTCCCCTAGAAAGGACAGGGTGAGTTTGGTCTGATTCTGCAGCTGTCATTGCCCAAAGGTAATTTAGTGAATTACTTCACTGTAGAAGAGGCGGCATCGATAAAATACTCAACAGTGAATGATGCTATTTGATTGGTGAGATTGATGGGGCCTTAATTGCCAAAAGTGAGATTAAATCTACTTTGATCTGCTTTTTGGTTACTTCCAGTCCACCCACAAGATTTAGTTTTGTTGGGTTTTCAATTTGGAGATGAGGTGTTTGAGGACAAGGCACTACCAAAGGCCTGCTCAGTGTCATGCACTGAGCTATTTAGCAGTTTTCTACTGTGGTTCTTCACGTTTGTGGCAGGCTCAGTCCTATATTACTTAGGCAATTTTTTTGGGGCATGGCGCCTCACTCAAATATGTGCTATCAATCTTTAGATATTTATTGAGAGTTTATGGTTGATGTTTGGGTGCCTCTAGCTGCCACTCCGCATCAATTTGGACATTCTTAGGCATTGAAACTGATTATATCTGAATGAAGAAGTTGTTGACAGAGGACTTCCTGAGAGAAATGTTGGAGAAAAAAAAGGTGTTGCTGAGGGATTTGCAGATCTTGTTGGGATACCTGACTTTTGCCTGCAGGGTAGTTAGTGCAGAAAGGACATTCTGTAGGAGACTTGGTTTGGCATTGGCGGGTCTGTTGCTACTGTATCATTGGGTTTGCTTGTTGGCAAGGGTGCAAGTCGATCTCAGGACATGGGTAGCTTTCTTGCAAAATTTCAATGGTATTTCCCTGCTTGGATGGGGAACAAGGCCAAATAATCAATCCACATTTTTTCTGGTGTATCAGGGAGTGACAGTTTTGAACTATACTGGCCGGGGCGGTGGTAATTGGAGGGTAGGAGTATTGCATTTCTTGAGTTTTTTTCTGTGGTTTTGTTTTTGTGGTGTGGTAATTCAAAAACAAGAAGCTGGAGTTTAACAATATTGTTGACAGTATGGTGGTAGTGAATACTATTGATAGGCAATCCACCAGAGATGTGTAAGTTCTTTGCCTATTGAGAATGTTCATGTTGTGGTGCTTGAAGTTCAACATCAATGTTAGGGCCCAGCATGTCCCGGTATGGCCATAGACACTGTGGATTCATTATCTAGTTCACAGTGGCAGAGGTTCCGGTGACTTGCGCCGGAGGCTCAACAGAAGAAGACAGCAACCCCAGAGAACTTATGGCAGCTAGGAGAATACAGATGTTTCAGTTATAGGAAAGCTCACTGGCAGCATCCACTAGGAAGGTTTATGCACTGGCCTGGAGAGAGTTTCTAGCATCAGGAGCAAGGAACAGTTTGGTTGCGGAGGGGTTTGGAACATGACGTCAGAACTTGACATTACATTTTATCATGATGCAGATTGAGGAAAGGTTATCTTCTGAGGGAAAGCACCCGGGATAGAGGATTTTGGAGGTTTGGGCAAGAGAGAGGGAGAAGATGGTAGCATCTCGAAGGCCAATAATGTTACCGATGCAGAGAGGGTTAGTACTTAGTTGGGGGGGGGGGGGTTGCCATGACAATAAAGAAGTTTGTTTGTTCTCACTTTTAATGGCATGGTTGCTTTTTGGAGCTTTTCATATCTCTGAGCTTCTTGGGGGTAGGCAGATCAGGAGGTTTGCTGAAAAGGAATGAGAAGATGAGGAGCACAAGGACTGACCTTTTGATACAGTAGTTGAAGACACACACAAGAGGGACAGGGAAGTTGGTAATTTTAGAAGAACTTGCCCTATGAGATGTATGTCTGATTGTGTGGTTGAGAGAATTTGAAAGTAGGGAGAACAAAGGGTGATCAAGCATGGGGGGTGGAAGGTTTGGAGCATGCAGTTGCTGTGTGTCTTACTCAAGGTACTGCAGGACTTTGGCTTTTCGGAGAAGGAAAACGAGATGCACTACTTGGATAGCAGTGGCCATGGAGGCAAGTGGAGATGGAGGATTAGGGGGAATGGTAAGAGAATTAAGGAGGTGGAGGTTGGAAAATTACAGGCAGTATGTGTGACCAGAGTTGGCTTTAATGTAGATTGTTTGTTAATTATTGTTTCTGTGTTGTTTTGTTGCAGGTTGCTCTCCTGACTCACCACATATTGTTCTGGACATTGTTGTGGATCTAAAGGCATTTGTTTGTTAAATTGGCAATTCACCAGTTGAATGGAGATCTTTTAGCAGGTAGCTTGGTTTTGATAATGTTAGGTTTCAGATTAGGAGGTGGGAAAAAGGAAGGAACAGTTCTGCCGCATTTGGCAGAACTATTCAAAGACCAGGGTTGTCGTGATGTGTTGTTGATCCTCTTGGGCGACTATGATTGAGCTCAGTTAAAGCGGTTGGTTCTCATAAAAAACATGAAGAAGGACCTAAAGGAGATTAAGAGATTGTGATGTGGGACAGCATTGGTTTGGATGGCTCTAGTGGCACTTAGAATTTTGAGAGGGGCAAGTGACCCAGCAACGATTGAAAAAGCTTGCAGGAAGCTCAATAGGGAGATGTAAAACTTTTGTCTTGCAGAGGGTATATTTAAACTGAGGCATTCCGACATTGGTTTTGAAGTCAGGCCCTTATTTAGAGATGATGGTGTACATCTCTTTTTTAAGGGGTTGAAGTTATACCTAATGCAAATTAGCTTGATGTTGGATGGTTTGCTGGTAGAGTTTTGTGTTGTGGGGGTGAGCAGAAAAACACCAGCAGGCATGGATAAGTGAGAGGTACAGTGATGGTCTACAGGCCACAATAACCATGAGGAGGCTGCTGTGTGTGTAGTTCTTGATGTGTTTAATCATTGGTCAGACGAATCTCTGCAGCACAGCCTATGCCTCTGCCTCTGCAGCTACTTTATGTACAGCACATTCACACTTCTTCCCCCTCATACCATGCTGGCTCGTGGAACACATTCTCTAAAGCAGAGTTGACTGGATAATACTGAAGAGTGCTGCCTGCCCTGCTCATTTCCTAGACTGATGGTGGGCCACAGAAGTGTTGTTAGTTAGTAATTGGGGTTAAGTCTATCAGTGTGGTGAGAATTGCCTACCTAGTACATCTAATCTCTCACATTCTCTTTCTTTCTCTCCACTTTCCCTTCTACGTCTCCTTCCTCCACATACCTTGCTATATTATTACTTATCTTCCTTTCTTTCTTTCCATCTCCTTTCATTTATTTCACTCTCGTCTCTTTCCATACAGTTACTCTTCCCTCCTTCATATCTCTCTGACTCAGTTTCTCCTCCAAGTTTGTCTTGTACTATTTCCTTGCTCCCTTCTGTCCCAATCCCCATCTTTCTCTTTCTTCCCACCTCTCTTGATTTTTCGCACTCTCTTTGCTCTGTATCATAGTCTCTCCGTATTGCATACATGTGCTATCTCTCTCTCTCTCTCTCTCTCTCTCTCTCTCACTATACACACATGCACTCTACCCCTTCCTTACTCTACTTTTACTTCCTCACTCATAACTGTTTTTCAGATCACAGCAGCATTCCCTTAATACAAATCTTAAAAACAGTGTTAAAAAGGAGGCATCTTCTGTTAGTAGACCCATTTTATACTCCATACATTTTAAAATTCTCCATTTCCTGTCTAGCTTTGTCCATGTCAAAGCAACAAATACAGGCGGTTGTTGGTTGGCACCTTTGCTGTTACGGTACATTGGCTAGTCTTGATGCGGACCGAGGTTCCCTGATGTAGTGCTATTATTGATTTTAGTAACTGTCAAGGAATTTCCTAGGAGTCTAGTTTTTCCCACAGTTTCCCTCAATCCACCCGATCAAATGCTGCGCTGTAATCCCCTAAACAGCAAAAGAGAGGTGGTTGCGTCGGCCGTGATGCTCGATGTGCCAGGTTAGTGTTTCTAAGTTAAAATTAAGCTGTGCAGTGAATCTGTTGTACTATTCCTAATACATTCCCACCATTAGCTCCATCACAATCTCAATTAGACCCATGCACTATAATGCTCTTGTCTCTTACTAAGCATGACGTCTTTGGCATGTTCCTGCCATTTTACCAGCACAGCATGGTTTTGACCAGTCATGCAATTGTCTTGATGAAATGCCAAGCTAGATTAGAATTTAGGTCTGGAGCTTAACCTGTACTTTCTCATGCATTGCCTATATGTTTGAGGTGCTGTTTGTGTGCTGTGATTGTGTGTATGCTAGTCGCTGTCAGGAGGGAGGTGAGTGTGTTCAATTTGGAACAAGTGTCTGTGTGCGTGCCAATATTTCTGCATTTGTCAATTTGCTTTTATGTGTGTTTCAAAGATACAATCCACTTTTTGAATGCCATCTGTCTGAATGGGTTTGTACCTGTTTTAAGCTATGCAAGCCCTTTTCTTTAGACAATAGTATGCAAGTGTTTTTATTTTCGGGTTTATATAGACCTTTATTGCATTGTGTATGTGTTTTGTTTCAGTGTGTACAGGTGTGTGTGTGTGTGTGTGTGTGTGTGTGATGTAGCTGTAGCTAAATATTTTTACAAGAATGAAGGTTGTAGTGTCTGTGCTGTACTGTATGTGTATATGCTGATGCCTATTTGTGTTTTTGTTAGTGTATATTCATTTACCAAGCGTTCAGGACTCTATCTCGAAAACTTAGGAAGTATGGGGTCTCCAACAGCAGAGTTAGGTAAAGGTTTTCCCTTCAATAAAGTCAGGATAGGATCTGCATGAACTAAAATAAGGCACACAGTTAAAATAATGCATTAGTTCAGAGTTTTTTCCCCACGTACTCCCCAAAGAAAGGACTGGGAATTCATTGTGGAGCTGTCCAGGTGAGCTCTGTTAACCTGTAGGGGTGGGCAGAATTTGTGAAAGTGACTTTCGCAAATTATCGCGAAAATGTTAAAAATCTCCGCAAACAAGTGGAAATATCGCGAAGATGCGGAAGTTTTTTTCCTGCCTGTTCGGGGTATTTTCTGCGTGGTCGCGGCTCGCCAACTTACCCATGCGGTTGCTCGTGGGCGCGGCCATCTTGTTTTCACTCTTCTCGCGGTGCATGATCGCGAGAAGAAAGACGTGATCGCGCGACCAATGACATTACTGCGGGCGCGAACTGTCACGAGACAGCGCAAATGGCTACCAACAATCCAACATCTCGTGGAGAACGCGACCCGATCGGGAAAACTTGTCAGCGAACGTGGGGATTCAGGTAAGGCGATCGCGCGCGAGAATGTATTATTTTACAGCGCGAGCAAGAAACAAGTTATCGCTAAGCGTCGGAATGCGGAAATTTTTACATTTTCGTGCTCTCCGCAGAATGCAAAAATGTCAAATTATCGCAATTTCCGCGAGCGGAACGGAAATTTAGCCCAGGCCTATTAACCTGTAGCTTGCAGGGAGTTCCACTCTTGAGCCCTTTGGCAGCAAGGTAATCCACAGGGCTGCAGTTTCACTTGGTGCAGTCTTCAGAGGTCAGGCCTTAGAGTTCCTTCCACAGCAAAATCTTTTCAGCAGGGCACTTCTTGCTTCATTCAGTTTCAAGCAGCAGATCTGGAGGGCTCTGCCCCTCTCAGATACTTATTCAAAATTCTCTGGGTCAAGCACCAGGTCACTTCTGACCAATGAGAGCAGGGCAACTCCTCATAGTTATGACCACATCCTGTTGAGTGTGGCATTATTTTGTCCCAGAGTGCATCATGCTTCCAAATCCATAGTGGCTGATTTTCCAGTAAGGAGGTAAGAGCTGGCTAAACACACCCCCTGGGATGGCTTATTTCCATGGACTCTCCCCCTACCATCTGCACATACCTTCCTTAAGCCTAGCTCTGACTCTGGGTCAAGAGTGTCAGAGTGAAACTGAAACCCAGGCCTCCCCTCTGCCTTTGAAGAGCACAGTTTACGACTCCACCTCCTGGCCTGGCATTCCTATAGACCAGCACACTGCCCTCCCAGGAGAGTGGTTCTTTATCACCTGTTCAAAGCAGCCTGGCTAATCCACTTAACTCAGACCAATCAGGGCAGACCACTGGAAGGCTGAATTTGGACTTACAAACAAGAAAGTCTTATAACTTCTTGTATGTACCCTTTAGGAGAAATTCAACAATATAATATTGTTGCATTTACTACTACTATTCTGGGAAGTCTTTGAATGGTCCAGCTAGTCCTCTCCTATCAATATTTATTAATCAATAACTTCCTACCATGTTAACCTATGGGCCATGGGGTTTGCAATGGGGAAAATGACTTGAGCCAGTTTTCTAGCACCAGGGCTTATAAAAACAAGAGTGTCAGAGTGAAACTGAAACCCAGGCCTCCCCTCTGCCTTTGAAGAGCACAGTTTACGACTCCACCTCCTGGCCTGGCATTCCTATAGACCAGCACATTGCCCTCCCAGCAGAGTGGTTCTTTATCACCTCTTCAAAGCAGCCTGGCTAATCCACTTAATTTCATTTTAGCCAGGCATATAAAAACTCATTTTATAAGGGTGTATCTTATAGATAACTGACCCCCTACCCCTGGGATCCCGAGGGGTGACCCTGGGGGTCCCTAATATGCAAAAACATCGCAGGCTTTTCATTTTTAAGTGCCCCGTACCCCCAAAGTCGAGTTTGGACACAATTTAAGGTTTAGAAGCAGTCCTGGCAACCAGTGCTGCTTTTAAACTGACCTCAGGCTTCAGCACTGCACACATGCTGGTGCAGAAAATCTGCTGGCCTCTAAACTGCCATGCCCCAGGATACTGGGGACTTCTAGACAGTTTCAATCCCCTGCCCTATTATATACAAGGGGCATATGGGGTAGGTCATGCCAATTACAGGGGTACCCCACCATACTATTGTGTACCCTAGTGTATGTTGGGTGTTTTAACTGTATTCTAATGTGTTCCTTTCAGCTTGGCACTGGCCCTGGGTCTGGTTAGGCAGAGCCCAGGGTCAGTCAGAGTCAGTTACCACCAGTTCCAGTGAGCAAAAAGTTGGGGGGTGCCCAGGCCACAGGATGACTTTGCAACATAGCCCCCCCCCCCAAACGAAAGGTGATGGGTTACTAACCTACACCCTGGTAGTCCTCATCGGCTAAGTGGAAAAACCTGGAAAGTCCATCTGCATTGGCATGGGCAACCCCAGGTCTGTGTTCCACTGTAAATTCCATTCCCTGTAGGGAAATGGACCACCTTAACAGCTTGGGGTTCTCCCCTCTCATCTGCGTGAGCCACCTGAGAGGCCCGTGGTCAGTTTGAACACAAAAGTGAGTCCCAAACAAATATGGTCTCAACTTTTTCAGTGACCACACCACAGCAGAAGCCTCTCTCTCAATGGCACTCCACCTCTTCTCTCTGGGAAGAAGCCTCCTGCTAATAAAGGCAACTGGCTGATCAAGGCCCCCTTCATTTAGCTGTGACAAAACTGCCCCAATCCCTTGTTCTGAAGCATCTGTCTGAACTACAAATTCTTTTGCGTAGTCAGGGGCCAGTAACACTGGTGCTGAACACATAGCAGCTTTCAGAGTGTCAAAAGTCTTCTGACACTCTGGGGTCCAAATCACCTTTTTGGGCCTCCTTTTAGAAGTCAGTTCTGTTAGGGGCCCCACAATGGTCCCATAATTTTGAACAAACCTTCTATAGTACCCTGTCAGTCCAAGGAATGCCCTGACCTGAGTTTTGGTAACAGGAGCTGTCCAATCCAAAATAGTTTGGATTTTAGCTTGGAGAGGCTGTACATGACCCCCACCTACCAGGTGGCCCAGGTACACCACAGAACTCTGCTCTATTTGGCACTTGCTTGCCTTAATAGTCAGGCCTGCCTGCTGCATGGCCTGAAGCACATCCCTTAGGTGGTTGAAGTGATCCCCCCAGGTAGAACTGTATACAGCTATATCATCCAGGTGAGCTGCACTGAACTGTTCCAACCCAGACAAGACCCTGTTCACCAACCTTTGGAAGGTGGCAGGTGCATTCTTTAATCCAAAGGGCATTACCTTGAACTGATAATGTCCCTCTGGTGTGGAGAATGCTGACCTCTCCTTTGCTCCATCAGTGAGAGCAATCTGCCAGTAACCTGAAATCAAATAAAAAGTACTCAGGTACTTAGCAGCCCCTAACCTATCAATGAGCTCATCAGCTGTAGGTATAGGGTGAGCGTCAGTCTTTGTGACTTCATTCAAACCTCTGTAGTCTACACAGAACCTTAACTCCTTGGGTCCCCCCTGAGGATTAGGTTTAGGTACCAGCACCACTGGACTGGCCCATGGACTCTCAGACAGTTCAATTACCCCCAGTTCCAGCATCTTAGCAACTTCAACTTTAAAGTACAGTTCATTTTTGACAGGTAGGCTGTCACCAGTGTCAATGTGGTGCACACACCACTCAGTGATGCCTGGGGTCAAAGAGAACAGGCCAGCAAACTGCTCCAGCACCTGCTTACAGTCTCTGTGCTGCTGGTCTGTCAATTTGGGAGAGAGCATAACTCCCTCCACTGACCCATCTTGCTCATTAGTGGAGAGGAGGTCGGGCACAGACTCAGTTTCCTCCTCCACACCCTCATCAGTGACCAGTAACATGGTCATGTCTGCTCTGTCATGGTTGGGTTTCAATCTATTCACATGCAGGACCCTATGATGGTTCCTGGGGGTGCCAAGATCAACCAAATAGGTAACCTCACCCTTCTTTTCTAAGATTGGATATGGCCCACTCCACTTGTCATGGAGGGCCCTGGGAGCCACAGGCTCCAACACCCACACAAACTGTCCTGGAGTATACTCCGGCATAGTAACCTTTTGATCATACCAGTGTTAGCTCCTGGCTGGCCTCCAGTTTCCTGTTTGCCTTGTACATGTACTCCGCCATTCTAGATCTCAGGCCTAGCACATAATCAAGCACATTGTCCTTAGCTTCTTGAAGAGGCTTCTCTAAAGACTCTCTTAGCAGGCTCAATGGCCCCCTCACAGGGTGTCCAAACAGCTACTCAAAGGGACTGAACCCAACCCCTTTCTGTGGCACCTCCCTGTAGGCAAACAGTAAGCATGGGAGGAGAACATCTCATCTCCTCCAACCCATTTATTATGCCCTTCAGGGTTTTGTTGAATCTCTCAACAAGACCATTTCCTTGTGGGTGATAGGGGGTGGTGAACTTGTAGTTGACACCACACTCATCCCACATAGCAGTCAGATAGCTGGACAGGAAGTTCGTGCCCCTATCTGACACCACCTCTTTTGGAAAACCCACTCTGGTGAACACACCAATCAGTGCTCTAGCCACCGCAGGAGCATCAATGGTTCTAAGAGGTATGGCTTCAGGGTATCTAGTGGCGTGGTCAACTACCACTAAGATATACCTATTCCCTGATGCAGTAGGTGGGTCCAGGGGACCAACAATGTCCATCCCCACCCTTTCAAAAGGAACCCCAATCACTGGCAGTGGTATTAGGGGAGCCTTTGTCTTGCCCCCTGCCTTGCCACTGGCCTGACAGGTGACACAGGAGCTGCAAAACTCCTTTACCTTTTCAGACATAAGGGGCCAGTAGAAAGGGTTCACCAACCAGTTCCATGTCTTTGTCTGTCTCAATTGTCCTGCCACGGGGATATCATGACCCAAAGTCAGGATGAACTCTCGGTACTTCTGGGGCACCACCAACCTCCTGGTGGCCCCCTCCTTGAGGTTTCTAGCCTCAGTATAAAGCAGTCCATCTTCCCAGTAGAGTTTGTGAAACCCACTGTCATCCCCCTCCTCTTGCTTGGAAGCAATCCGCCTCAAGCTCTCAAGGGTGGGACAGTCACGCTGTCCCTGACTGAACTCCTCTCTGGAGGGTCCACCTGCTCCTGTCAGTTCTGCCAAATCTGACAGCTCTGGCAGGGATGGAGTCCCTCCCTCAGAGGCCAGATCCTCCCCATCAGGGTTAGATTCTTCCTGCACCTCTGGAGTTCCCTGGGCTGGCTCACCAGGCCCAGTGCCCTTGTCCTTGGATGCTTGGCCCTTTGTTCCAGGGTCCAAATGTCCAGCCCCTCCCTTCTGGCTAGTCTGTGACCTAGTCACAACACATACCCACTCAGGGAGCTCCCATATTTTCATATGGAGTCCTCTCTCCACCTCTGATCACGCAGAGGCTTCAAGATCATTGCTCAGTAAACACTGGACTGGGAGCACCTTTGACACAGCTACCTTCATAGGGCCTGTCACACCTCCCCATTCCAAATCCACCACAGCCATAGGATGGAGTTTGATAGTGCTGTCTGCATATGTCACCTGGTGAAACTCACCAGGTAACAACCTCTCTGGAGGCACCAGTTCACCCAGGACCATAGTTACACTAGCCCCAGTGTCTCTGACAGCCTCAACCTCAGTCCCATTCACTTTAGGCCTCTGCCTGTACTTGTCCATGTTTGAAGGTAAGGCAGCAAGGGTTGCAGTATTCACACCACCCAGGGACACTAAGGTTGCTTCCACCCCCTGACTACCCCTCTCTGGGGCACCATTCTCCACCCCTACAATGACACAGGCAATCCCTGTGGATGGGCCCTTGGGGGGAGCTTCTTGAAACAGACAGCATCTCCCTGTTTGTGCCCTGGCTGGTTACAGTCAAAGCACTTACCCACCTTTGAGGGATCAAAAAACCTACCATTCTTTCCCTGATACCCCCTCCCTTTGAATTTGGGTTGGCTCGGGCCCCCCCCCTCCTTGTGCAGGTTTTTGTGGGTCTTTGGAGGACTCTTGGTTTTGACCTTCCTTTCCCTGGGCTTTCCCCTGGGGAGGGACCTGTCCTCTTTTCTCTGGTCACCCCCTGGTGCTGAATGGAAACCCAGGTTCTCACCCACTCATCAGCTGCTTCTCCCAGCTCTCTGGGGTCTGTCAGCTTAGAGTCCACTAGATACTGGCGTATCGTCTCTTCTGCGCAATGAGTCAAAATATGTTCTTTCAAAAACAAATTATGCAATCCCTCATATGAGTCAACTGTGTTACCAACAATCCAGCCTTCCAGTGCCTTCACTGAAATGTCCATAAAGTCTACCCAAGACTTTGAGTTCAATTTCTGGGTGCCTCTAAACTTCACCCTGTACTGCTCTGGAGTCAGACCAAATCTCTTGACTAAGCATGCCTTCATCAGCTGGTATGATTCTGCATCCTCTCCCTTCAGGGTCAGGAGCCTATCCCTCCCAGCTACTGGAATCAACTCCCACAGGAGTGCACCCCAATACCTAGAGTGGACCCTACTCATTTTAAGGGCCCCCTCAAAAGCTGCTAGCCACTTGTCAATGTCATCCCCCTCAGTGTACTTGGGTACTATGCCCTTGGGAAGTTTAGGTTCAAATCTACCACCCCTGGACATCTCAACATCTTCTTCACTTTCGCTGCCACCATTCCTCTTCTCCTCCTCCCTCTCCCATCTTCTCTTAGCCAGTTCGAATTTCTCCTTCTCCAAGGCAATCAACTCTAATTGAGCCTGAAGCTGTCTCTGCGCAAGGGACAGTAGTGGTACCTGAGTAAGGGACCCTTCCCCCCTCCCACCACCTGGAACCATATGGCTAACACTAGAAAAAATGGAAGAGGCATCATACTCACCTTCCTCTGGGGTGAGATTGGGGGGCTCACCCTCCATCCCCCCTTGCGTCTCCTCAGCTACCCCAGCCCAGGCCGTTAGGGACTTAAGCAACGCTGTCTTCTTAATCTTGTTGGAAGCAGGCAGCCCCCTAAGCCTGCACTGTACCCTAAGATAACCCACTGTGAACTGGGACAGTTTAGCCAGGTCCAACTCCATGGTTCCCTAGTTTTGGGTCACAATAACTAGGCACAACAGACTTAGAACAATTTGGAAAAATCAAAACAATGGATTAAAAACAGTTTAGTCCAAATTCCAAAAATCAAACTCAAATGTTTTGTTCCAAGGCAATTTAGAGGATTTTTACAATCAATTCACTTTACTGAAAGGTGTACGCTTTAAATGCAAGTCCTCATCCCACCGCTGCCACCAAATGTTGGAAAGTGAGTTATTGGTAGGGGCAAATGTAGGTCTGCCACTGGCAATAAGGCCACTAACTCATTTAGGACCCAGCATAGGTTTTAGAAAATTATTCCTATGCTCAACCCTTGGTAACGTGGCTGCGAGCAGACAGGCTTAACTTCAAAGACAGGTAAGTAAAGCATTTAAAAACACCATTTCAGTAAATAATTAAGACCCAACACAAAAAAAAATTCAACACCACTTTATAAAAATAGGTAATATTTTGATCTTTTAAATGACACCAAAACGAAAAATATCCACTGTAGGGAACCAGAGATATGAATTTTTAAAGATTAGTCACTTTCTAGGGCTTAGAAACCGACAGTGCCTATATTAGCCATTTTGTTTTCTCTGACAGGGACACACCTTTAGGAACTGTTCTGGAGAATATCTCACCACTGTGTTGTGCCGCCTTCTCCAGCAGGTGAGTCCAGTTAGAACTCCTTCCTGCAGTATTGCTTGCGGGTCCCAAAGTATCCAACACACAGTCCAAGGTTCTGGAATCTCCAAGAGGGTCCTTGAAAGTGGGAAACTTCAATTCCGCAATCCACTTGAACAAAACCCTTACAAATCCACTGGTACTCTAGGCTGGGAATTCTTTGTGGGGCTGTCCAGGTGAGCTCTGTTAACCTGTAGCTTGCAGGGAGTTCCACTCTTGAGTCATTTGGCAGCAAGGTAAACCACCGGGCTGCAGTTTCACTTGGTGCAGTCTTCAGAGGTCAGGCCTTAGAGTTCCTTCCACAGCAAAATCTTTTCAGCAGGGCACTTCTTGCTTCATTCAGTTTCAAGCAGCAGATCTGGAGGGCTCTGCCCCTCTGCCCCTCTCAGATACTTATTCAAAATTCTCTGGGTCAAGCACCAGGTAACTTTTGACCAATGAGAGCAGGGCAACTCCTCATCTTTATGACCACATCCTGTAGAGTGTGGCATTATTTTGTCCCAGAGTGCATCATTCTTCCAAATCCATAACGGCTGATTTTCCAGCAAGGAGGTAAGAGCTGGCTGAACACACCCCCTGGGATGGCTTATTTGGACTCTCCCCCTACCATCTGCACATACCTTCCTTAAGCCTAGCCCTGACTCTGGGTCAAGAGTGTCAGAGTGAAACTGAAACCCAGGCCTCCCCTCTGCCTTTGAAGAGCACAGTTTACGACTCCACCTCCTGGCCTGGCATTCCTATAGACCAGCACACTGCCCTCCCAGGAGAGTGGTTCTTTATCACCTGTTCAAAGCAGCCTGGCTAATCCACTTAACTCAGACCAATCAGGGCAGACCACTGGAAGGCTGAATTTGGACTTACAAACAAGAAAGTCTTATAACTTCTTGTATGTACCCTTTAGGAGAAATTCAACAATATAATATTGTTGCATTTACTACTACTATTCTGGGAAGTCTTTGAATGGTCCAGCTAGTCCTCTCCTATCAATATTTATTAATCAATAACTTCCTACCATGTTAACCTATGGGCCATGGGGTTTGCAATGGGGAAAATGACTTGAGCCAGTTTTCTAGCACCAGGGCTTATAAAAACATATTTTATAAGTGTTTCCCTAATCTCTACAGGACCCCCACCCCCTGTGCAACTAAGGGAGACTTTAGGGGTTCTGGATCTGCAGAAATATTGCAGATCCTCCTTACCCATTTCTTCTAGCATCAAAGTCGAATTTGAGCAGCTCTTTAATACAATGTGGGGAGGGAAATGTAAAATTTCACTTTAGCCAGGCATATAAAAACTCATTTTATAAGGGCGTACCCTATAGATAACTGACCCCATCCCTGGGATACCGAGGGGTGACCCTGGGGGTCCCTAATATGCAAAAACATTGTAGGCTTTTCATGTTTAAGTGCCCCTACCCTCAAAGTCAAGTTTGGACACAATTTAAGGTTTAAAAGCAGTCCTGGCAACCAGTGCTGCTTTTAAACTGACCTCAGGCTTCAGCACTGCACACATGCTGGTGCTGAAAATCTGCTGGCCTCTAAACCGCCATGCCCCAGGATACTAGGGACTTCTAGGTAATTTCAATCCCCTGCCCTATAATATACTAGGGGCTTATGGGGTAGGTCATGCCAATTACAGGGGTACCCGACCATACCATTGTGCACCCTAGTGTATGTTGGGTGTCTTAACTGTATTCTAATGTGTTCCTATTAGCTTGGCACTGGCCCTGGGCCTGGTTAAACAGAGCCCAGGGTCAGTCAGAGTCAGTTACCACCAGTTCTAGTCAGCAAAAAGTTGGGGGGTGCCCAGGGCACAGGATGACTTTGCAACAGTAACAATCCAGTCTACCAGGGACAGGAGGGTCTTCTCATTCTCTACAAACAAAGTCAATCATAACAAATGTCTAATAAAACTAACTGCTCTATTCCAAACACAATCAGCTACTTCTTTAGCTATTCGAGGTTATCGCGTTCCTGTGAATGAAAGGGAAAGTGTGAAAGTACAACTTTAATACAGCTTAAATTAGCAATAAAGACTTCAGGCCTCAGAGGCCTAGTTACAATTAAGAGTTAGCATGAGTATACATCAATCCAATGTTATACTTCAATAATATAAATTGTGACCTCTTTATATGTGTATGGCCACACATTTCCACACACATTAATATACGTTTAATGAAGATTATAGAGCATAAAAATGTACACTGCTCCAATGGCAAGTTGGTGCAAATTTATTTGAACCTGAACCTTCTTGCATCCCTCCCATGTTCATGGAGAATTCTAAATTGAGCCTTTTCTGGCCAGAAGAAGTAGGACGGGTCTCAGAAGTGGGTGATTTGATCCCACACCAACTAGGAAGGCTGGTCCAGTGAATCATTCAGATAGGGTTCTATCCTACATGGTGGAGGGGCTGGCACATGACACTCGCAGGGATTCCTCAAGATTGGCAGCCTTCTTATAAAATGCTGTGTTTAGGCTTTGCATGGAAGCTGGCATGCAGAACAGAGTTCTTGACTCGAGGTATTGCGTGAGGAATTTCTCCACGATTGTACTTATTTAAATCAGACACCTGTGGAGATGTGACAAAATTTGTAAGGGGAACATTTCTATAAATATTTCGTCCTGTGCCATCTTTTGAGCCTTCAATTCCATCAGTGGGAGCCAATGAGCTGATTTGAAGGCACGACAGATATATATATTTATTTTAAACTTGCAACCTATGATACTCGCTGTGCAACAAAAAAAAGAGGGACAGTTTCACTGCCCCTTTGAAACAACGGGAAACATTGGCATAGCTTACAGAGCTGGCTTTATTACAATATATGCAAATAGAGACATCCACAATTATGCTACAATCTATGTGTGCTGTGTCTCTGTATAACCCCGTGGCATTCCAAGGGTGCAATGGGTCGGAGTGCAAGTAAAGTGTCCCCCGTTGCCGTTTAGGTATTAAATACAGCAATAATCAGGATACATTGGGCCTCTTATGTCTCTGGGTCCCTTAACCACTGCACAAGCTGCACCATTGATAACTCCTCCCCAGGTGTAATCTGTTGCATGGTGCCACACATTTTGGAATTAAAGCAACAGGGCACAGTCGTAAGAGGGACAAAAAGTGGCATGATAGGCACAGACCTCGACACAAAGAGTCTGTGTGTATTTGCGCATCAATCAATCAGACATTTGTAGAGTGCACTAATCACCTGTGAGGGTCTCAAGGCGGTAAAGGGGGGTGCTGCTACTGCTCGAGCAGCCAGGTCTTGAGGAGTCTCCTGAAGGTCAGCAGGTCCTGGGTCCATCGCAAGTGGATGGGGAGGGTGTTCCATGGGAGGTGGGAGAAGGATCTGCCGCCGGTGGTCGTTCAGTGGATGCGTGGAACGGTGGCGAGGTTGGCAGAGCGAAGCTAGCGGTTTGGGGTGTAGAAGGTGAGTCGTTTGTTGAGGTATGTTGGTCCAGCATTGTGGAGTGCTTTGTGAGCGTGGGTAAGGAGCTTGAAGGTGATCCTCTTGTTGATGGGGAGCCAGTGCAGGTCTCTCATGTGGCTGTGGCGGGGGATGTCGAGGATGAGGCGCGCTCAGGCGTTCTGTATGCGTTGGAGTCGTTTCTGGAGTTTGGCCGTGATTCCCGCATAGAGGGCATTACCGTAGTCCAGCCTGCTGCTGAAGAGGGCCTTGTTGACCGTTTTTCTGGTTCCGGTGGGGATCCATCTGCAGATTTTGCTAAGCATGCGGAGGGTGTTGAAGCAGGAGGAGGAGACGGCGTTGAATTGCTGGGTCATAGATAGCGATGAGTTCAGGACGAACCCCAGGTTGCGTGCATGGTCAGTGTGAGTGGGTGCATCTCCCAGAGTGGCCGGCCACCAGGAGTCATCCCAGGTGGAGGGGGCGGAGCCAAGTATGAGGACCTCTATCTTGTCAGAGTTCAGCTTCAGGTGACTGTTCTTCATCCATTCGGCGACGGCCTTTGTTTCTTCGTGGAGGTTGGTTTTGGCGGTGGTGGGGTTTTTGGTGAGGGAGAGGATCAGCTGGGTGTCGTCGGTGTAAGAGATGATCTTGAGGTCGTGTGATCGGACGATGTTGCCGAGCGGTGCCATGTAGACGTTAAAAAGGGTCGGGCTGAGGGTTGATCCTTGGGGTACGCTGCATGTGATCTTGGTGGCTTCAGATCGGAATGGAGGGAGGCGGACTCTCTGGGTTCTGCCGGTGAGGAAGGAGGTGGTCCAGTCCAGGGCTTTGTCGCGGATCCCTGCATCATGGAGGCGTGTACATAGGGTTTGGTGGCAGACGGTGTCGAAGGTGGCTGAGAGGTCCAGGAGGATGAGGGCCCATTGTCCAGCAGTGTCCTGATGTCGTCGGTGGCGGCGATGAGGGCGGATTTGTTGCTGTGGTTTTGCGGAATCCGAATTGAGACGAGTCCAGGGTATTGTTCTCGTAGAGGAAACGGGTCAGTTGCCTGTTGACAATCTTCTCGATTACTTTCGCCGGGAATGGGAACAGGGAGATAGGCCGGAAGTTCTTGAGGTCCTTTGGGTCTGCCTTTGGTTTCTTGAGTAGGGTGTTGATCTCTGCGTGTTTCCAGATCTCCGGGAAGGTGGCGGTTTCGAAGGAGCTGTTGACGATCTTCCGTAGTTGGGGTGCGATGATGGATCTCGCTTTGTTGAAGATGTGGTGAGGGCAGGGGTCAAATGGTGAGCCGGAGTGGATGGTTTTCATGATTTTGATGGTGTCGTCATCGTTGACGAGGTTCCAGGAGAGCAGGAGGCTGGTGTGGCTGGGGGGCAGTGAGTGAGGGGTGTCGGCAGCTGTCGAGGGGGTCTGGATGTTGAAGCTGTCGTGGATGTCTGCGTTCTTGCGGTGGAAGAAGATAGCTAGGGAGTCACAGAGGTCTTGCAACGGCGGGATGTCGTTGAAGCTGGAGCTGGGGTTGGTGAGTTCCTGCACAATGTTGAAGAGCTCTTTGCTATTGTGTGCGCTGTTGTTGATGCGTTACTTGAAGGAGGTCCTTTTGGCAGATAGAATGAGTTGGTGGTGCTTGCGGCTGGCGTTTTTGAGGGCTGCGTGGTTGTCCGGTGTCTGTTCTTGGCACCACTTCTTCTCGAGTCTTAGGCAAGTCTGCTTGGATGCCTGGAGGTCGGTGGTGAACCAAATGGCCCATTTGTTGGATCGTCTGTTTGAGAGTTTCTTGATCAGGGCGCGAGTGTTGGCGCAGTCGTCGATCCAGTGTCTGAAGTCGTGGGCGGCTGTGTCTGTGGGGTCGGTTGGTGGGTCTCGGGCGAGGGTGGTGATTTGCTGGTCTTCGGTGACCATGTTCCAGCCGCGGTGCGGGATTCGTTGCGTGTGGTTGTGCGCAGTGCATTTCTCAAAGGAGAAGTGTATGCAGCGGTGGTCAGTCCAGTGGAGTTCATGGTGTGGCTGAAGGTGTCGTGGTTGCCGGCGGAAAAGATGGGGTCGAGCGTGTGTCCGGCTGAGTGGGTGGGTGTCGTGATGAGCTGTTTGAGTCCGAGGTTGGCAAGGTTGTTGAGCAGGGTGGTGGAGTTGCTGTCGTTGGCGTTCTCGAGGTGGAAGTTCAGGTCTCCGAGGCGGATGTAGTCTGTGGATGCAAGGGTGTGCATGCTGACGACATCGTGATGGCGTCGCTGAACAGCGGCCGGGGTCCAGGGGGTCTGTAGACGAGGGTTCCTCTAAGGACGGTGTTGGGATCAGTGTGGGTTTGGAAGTACAGGTGTTCAGCAGCGCTGAGGGTGTCTTAGGTGCTGGTCGAAATTCTGAGGATATTCCTGTGGATGATGGCAATTCCTCCTCCTGGTCCGTTGGTGCTGTCCCTGCGGGTGATTTTCTAGCCGTCTGGGATGGCTATGGCAATGTCGGGCGCCGAGGAGGGGTTCATCCAGGTCTCTGTCAGGAAGGCGACGTCTGGGGAGGATGAGTCGAGTAGGTCCCAGAGTTCAATGGCATGCCTGTGGATGGAGCGGGTGTGGAGTAGAATACATCTGAGATGGTTGCGACCTGCCCTGGTGTGGGGGGCAGGACGTGCAGGTGTTCGTTGGCTGGTGAAGCTGCAGCGTCAGCAGGAGAAAGGTCCGTGGATGAGCTTCGGGGTGGCCTGGGAGCAGGTGGATGATCTGCCGGTGTTGAGTTCATGAAAGATGTTGGCATCGTAGCGGTGTCGGGCGTCGTGGCGCTCGACAGGGCTAGGGGGTCTGGCGCTGGGCACAGTCCAGGTGCAGACGGGCGCAGATGGGCTTGCCTTAGGCATGAACGCGCAGCGGTCACCATAATGTAGGGGAGGGGGAGGGACGAGAGGCTGGGAGGTGGGGGTGGGTACTAGGGGAGTGGTCAGTGGCGGCGAGAAAAAAACAGAGGGGAGACGAAGGGGAGCAAGGGGAGCAACAGCCCACAGCAAGGGCTGCAGGGGAACAGAAAGTAAAATAAAACAGAGAAATAAAATACAACAGTGACACTATTAACAGATCGAAATACAGCCAAGAAACCAATCACCAAGCGCCTGTGGAGAACCTGGACCAGGGAAGTCTTGAACCTTGCAGCGGAGAAGGGTTGGCTTCAAGGCAGAGCAGATCACTGCGGAGCTGCCGGGAAGAGTACGTTCCTAAAACCGAGGTCTGAGGACTCACCACATGCCTGTGTGTGTGCAATAAGGCCTGACCTGTTTGGTTTGTTAGTGCTTGGATTGATGGATAGGTTAGTGAATAATCAGAGAACAAATCAATCGAAAGCAGTTGTATAGTACTCAAGAAAATAGAAATGGCATTAGAATAAAAAAAGAAATGGCATTAGAGTGTTGATGAAGAGTTAGAGAACGCCTAGGTAGATGGCTACTTGAGACACGTACTTGGCTAAAAGAGGTAAGCACAGGGATACAGGGCAGACTTAATGAAGGGTGAGTGACTGAGTAATTCCATAATCTATACACTCAATCACTCATCCTTCTGTACGCTTCCGTATCCTGCTAGTCGATTTCTTTCACATCCGTTTACTCAACCACGTACACAAAGGCACCAATGAAGGAAGCACTTCCACGCATTAAAGGAGGTCAGACCGACTGGCTTTACAAATGCTTGTTTCTAGAGGTTGTGGGATGGTCATTTGGTTTGTAGACAGCTGACTGTTTTGAACTCCTGCACAACAGAGCCTCAGGCTGTCATCTGTAGTCATCCAGGCTCCGTACGCACGAGCTCTGTCCCATCTCTCGTGGGGGTTGGGTAGATTGCTCAAGTCCTGTTCCCATCACCACGTGCTTATTATTATCGGCTTCTTGGTTTCTCATCTGAAAGCACAAAATGCCGTTTCCGTTATGGTGCGGTTTCCGTCAGCATCTCAACCTCCGCCGTGGAAAACATGCCTTTTCCTAATTGCTCCAGCATCTCAGTGCTGCAAGTTCAGTACACACCACAATAAGACAATACTTTTGTCAGTACGACTCACCCTTGCGTGTACATTACGCGTACATTTCCAGAATGGAGTCTCACTCTCGGAGGAGGTGATCGGAATATTGCCGCAGATTCCGTCTTTAGCATGTAACTGGCTCTCTTATGATTGATGAATTGACATGGTTTTGACATGTTTCTTTCCCCAAGTAGCTTACAAAGTATCCCGGTGTTTGCTGAAGTATTGCTTTTAGGTATATTTACTGCAGTATTGATACATATGGTAAGCGCGCTGCCAAGTGTAAGAATCATGGGCCAGATTTACAATAACCGGCACATCCCTGCATTTTAGCAGGGATGCGCAGTTATGTTGCGTGACTCAGAAAGCCCCTTGCGCCACCATGGATGCGCCGCAGCACCGTGGCGCAAGGATAGACAGATGCGTGACGCATCTGTCGCCGTAAGGGTGACGCAGTCCTTGAGTTGTGTCGCAAGCGCAACGCAACTCCAGCACTGCTCAGGGGTGCCCTATATGTTATATGCTACGTCACTCCTTACGCCTGCTTCAAGCAGGCATAAGGATATGATGCTGCTGGGACGTAAAAGTGACTCAGTGAAATCTTGTAGATTTCACTACGTCACTTTTACGGGGCTTCCTTGCGACGGATCGCCCACCCTGTGTTGTAGGGATTCTGCGTATGCTCAGAACTATGGGCAGGAAACCAGAACCTTAGAGAATTGTGGTGTACCAGAAACTCCCCTCAGAACTAAGAACCCCTTATCCGACTAGCTTAGTGTCACATTCGTTATCCGAGATTTAGCTCGGCGGTCCCAATGTATAGACAACCCAGAACAAGCGACTTAGTTATTCTCAGGAATGGTGGGAACCCGAAATACCCGTTTGCACATATATATCAGTCCACAACAGAATAACTAAGACACAGTAAAGTTTAAAGAATTTATTCATAAACCTCGAGTCCTGTTATACAATACTTTGGCTAACATAAGTAGACAAATGGTTAAGATCATTACCATTAACATTGTTACAATACCATAGAATATAAAAGGAGCGATCATATTATAATGACAGTGGAAAATAACCACCCTCCTTTCTCTAGTTACTAATAAAATATTATTAGACTATTAGAAGGTCTCATAGGCTTGCATAGGGGACCCCATACCGTATAGATCAGCTCAGGTGTATCACATCACAGGATCAGCTCAGTGTTCTCTGCAACAGCTCTTCTATCGAATGCCCTAACAATATGCTGCGCTGTGTTATTAAAGCCCTCGACTTTCTGGTATTTGCAGCTGCGTGCATGTTGTGACTAAACAGTGGTACGATCACCCTGAACATAATCAGCCGGCACCGTCTAGTGTCCTAGAACAGTTCTTTACTCGATGTACAGACCAAGGGCACTAGCAACTGTTAAGGATGTATAAATAACATTCACTTGAGACAAGAGCGAGTCTGCATTTCTCAAAGTAATAACATGTAACAACAGTGTCGGGTGCAAAGGCAGCGAAAGCAACAAGATGGTCCTCCAACAGCTAACGTGATTAAGCTAACTTAGCACTGTAAATAGGGAGTGGCCTAAAACCACGTGACATCCCCCTTTGATCGAACCACTGTATAACCAGGGGCGAATATTTTTACAGAACGCAGAGTTCAAGATCAATGATGCAGACTAAAGAGCTTGAAATGAGAGTTCAGAAAAATTAGAGGAAGAGAAAAAAATGTAAAAACACAAACCATCGTCCATAGAAGCCAACGATCGATTGTGAAAAGATGGCAAAAAAAAAAAAAAAACTTTATTCGACTCGCCATCAGTCAGTCAATGTAGGAAAGTATAGGCAGCATACGCAGCTGCGGCTTCCAGTAGAAAATCATTTGAGTCATCCGCAAAATTGTCGGACATCCAGTTCAGCAAAGAAAAAGAACACACGTGTTCCACAGGGAAATGAGCATCAAGCACTCCACGTGGACAAGAAGCAGGCATCTCGATGTAACTTCGTGCCAGGAAGTCAACTGCTGCTTTCTCGATATCCCATAATCCGAGGACTCCATGCGCCGCACCCAAGGCCATAAACCCGACTCCAGAACAGTCAAACTCATGAACCACTAAGGGATACATCAGTCGATCAAAATCCAGGTCAGGTGACACCAAGTTTGACAGACACATATCCAGAGCCCATTGGAACGGACATTCGAGACAGTGAAAGACAGGCTGTACACAAGTGAAAAACGGGAATCGGAAGGATAATCCATAAGCGACACTCAAGGTAGCCAGTGGCAGAGTTCCATAAGATTCCCACATCCGGCTACGCAGATGGAACATGCTGGATCCGTGGTCGAGTAGCGCAAGTCGTGCAGCCATAGCGTAGTGCGCAGACCAACAGGAGTACGCCAGCAATTAATGTGAGTATCAGAGGAAACCCTCCGAAGACCCCAGAAAAAATAGAATGAAAAATAGCTGGTATTACACCAAAGATAGACTGGAAAGACGTCACAAGGCCAGAGCCTACAATTTTAAAAAAGTGCACCAGACCAGTCGTAGAAGAAGCATTGAAGATAGTGTGTATTAGTGTGCCAAAATGTAGGGGGAGGTCAGTATTCAAAAGCGCTTGAACTTCCGTGCGAGTGTTCGCAACTTGAAGGAGAAATGTTTCTCGTGATGAAGTCAACGCAACCTCCTTTTGAGACAAAAGAGCCCTTATTCTGCTCATCCTATTGAACTCTGCTTTCAAGGTTGGAATCGTCGGCCAGATGGATATATCCAGTCGGCCGTGCGGGGGTGGGAAAAGCACGTTATTACAGCAAACTACTCTTCGTGAAACTGAAACAATATAGGGAATTCCTGCTAACATCCCACAGCAAGCCTCACTATTTAGAAGCAGATAACTACCATTAGCAAGCAGCATAAATGACGGCGTTATAACTGGCACAGGAACGCCCTTCAAAACGCAAGCTAAATTAGGGGCATTCATATTACACGATCCATGTAATTGGATATGTCTACATACTACAGAATGATCAGGAGCAGACGTACACTCCTCACCCTTCAAATAAACTTCTTTGCCGTCTCTCTCACAACGATATGTAAATGGGAGAGACCAGACTTCATGCAAGAAGGCACAACCAAGTTTTTCAAATCTGCCTAAGGCATAATGTTTCATGCACGAACTAAACTTATACATAGAAATTGGTAAAGTTACCATTCCATGTACGAGCCACACTGCATAATCCAACTCAGCAACAGAAAAAGGCAAAGGTTCTAATTTTTCTATATGCAGTAGCGAATATGTTGCATCTTTCATAGACATGAATTGTTGTTTTGCTGACAGATTAAATGGGCGGAATAAAGACGAAATATTCATGTAATCCCATGGTACTTTCCCCGCTTTTAAAGTCTGCAAAGTCCAAGCAAATTGCATAATCGATCGCAATTGATTTTGACCATGATATAAAACCGACACATCGTCTTGGACAATATCTACAACAGATGAAACAATGTTATCTAATGTATATATTCTTGAAGATAAGGTATTAATACTATTATCTATTACTGCCAACACTTTTTCCATATTGGCTTGGTCAATAGCACGGAGTCTGGAGGCAGCCTCAATCTGGGACAACTTCCATACTTCGTTGTAAACAGCATACACCCATCTTTTGGATCTTCCCAATGCTGGACCTTTAACAAAATCATTCAAATCAACTTTTTCATGTAAACGTGACAAGTGAATTTTAACAGAATCTAATGTGGAATGTTGCAACCATGACTGGCACAATTTACCTACCGAGTAAGTAGTGACAGTGTGTGAGGACAGAAAACGTGGGTCTACTCTATCCTGTATGTACCCGGGAATTAACCCCAAAAATCTACGTTGACAGGTATCCGAACTTTTCTGCCATATTAACCAACCTGCAGGGTCTAATGCACTAATATTGAAGGTGGAATTAGAAACTAAAGACTGCAACATAGTAAGGGACTGATCTGTGTGATTTTCCCAACCAGGATAAGCTCTCAGATCCGGGATCGAGGGGGAATTTAATTTTTTAGAGATAGCCAATCCAAAACAGGTTGTCTGAAAAATAGTAGAATTTAAAAATAACATGTGGTTTGGGATGAGGCAGGCACGATGTAAAGCTTCTGTACCTTGTACTTGCCAAGATTTAGTTCCCCAGACCGACTTGAGATCAATAGTATGTTTCCAAACGTCATACCCTCCAATTGCCAAATCGTCCATAAAGGACTTGGAAAACAATAATTTTGTGTGGGTCAAACGCACCTTTGAAACAGGTTCGTCTTTAAGCTTAAAATAAAAAGAAGCATTATTGGATACACTGAAATCTGAAAAATATAAAAACTTCCCGACCAATGTTTTTGAACTACCAACCTTCGGGGCAGGGCAATGTTCCCACTGCGTAAAATTGACTAAACTACGAAATGTGTTGGCCCTATGAAGAAAATGTGTGCCATAATGTTGATAACAAAACTGTTCTGCATAGTTTTCATTATTCAAATACAAATCCTCAGCATCAAATGCGGCATAGTATTTTAAATCAGAAAACAGTGTCTCTATAGCTCTAACATCCCAATCGTCAGATCGAATGTCTTGCTTAACCACATCACCCATAGAAACACGATATACAGATGGCACATTTATCACTTCTGTGGGCCCATGAATTTGAAATTTAACTGTATCCCATGCTATTCCATCATGAACAGGCCAGGCAGTGATGTTCACAAAGGTCTGGTCCCTCTTCATGATGTGCGACGATGAATGTGGGGCCAAAGTTCCATTAATCAATCTAATTGTAGAACGTTCATTCAGGTAGTGTCCATTTATCAACCTAAAAAACACTACCACAAAACCAATGGACATGAATAAAAAAATGCAAATGAGCACCAGCCAGATGTAAATCCAGGGGGGAACCAAAAATTGTCTCTTGAACCAGGCAAAAAATTTAGAAAATTTGGAAGGGGCAGTGGAAGTCAATGATTCAGTTCCAAAGGAAGAATTAGACTGGACAATGTCAGTTGAATGCAAAAGGGGCAATGGGACATCAGTAGGATATGAATATTCAGCATCATCAGGTAAAGCACCATCCGCAGGTGGAACAGCAGAATCAGAAAGTACTTGCATTTCAATGGCAACCTCAGGTACTACGTCAGATGGTCGCACCACAACAGCACTGCGCATCATTGAAGGGCAAGAAACTGAAGGTGTCAGACTATGGAGTATCGGCCACCCTGTGTAGCTTGACATTGTCAACCGAAATGTACCTGTTGTCTCTGTGACCAGTAAGTGGAGGCAAAACAATTGTGCGGGTACCCTCAACTCCAAGCACCGGCACTGGTGCACGATAAGAGGGTCCAAACTCCTTTTTCTTCTCCACCTTCTCACGGACCAGATCACCAACTCGGGGTAGCCAGCCGACTTCGGAATCTGCAATCCAGCCTCGGTCGCAGAAGATACGTGCTCTTTTGCTAGAGTGTCTCTTGTTTCTTGAAGATTCTGTAAGACAGTACAGTGGTCATCTAAGTCAAAAGGTGCGGCTGCCGCCGCCATGTCGAGACCCTCAAGGTCTGGAACAAACATTCGAACTCCGAAGAGCATCATGTACGGGGTCCTCCCACCCAGAGACCTTCTAGGGAGATTATTAAGTGCACGTTGGACGTCATACAAATGGGATAGCCAGTTTTTGCCAGTACCTAACACCCGGGCCGTCAATGATTGCTTTAGGTCACGGTTCATTCGTTCCACAACACTATTGCCCTCAGGCCGATATGGAGACGAAAATTTGACTTGGACCCCCAAACTTCTCATAGCTTCTTTGTAAGCCTTAGAGGCGAACGCAGGGCCCTGATCAGAGTGAAGGGTGCCACATGCAAAACTCCCTATAAAGACACGCAATGCTTTGATGACAGTCCTGGCGTCAGCACTCCTGTGTGGCCACACCCAAAGAAAACGTGTGCACGAATCTACTGCAACCAAGATATACTTGTACGCAGTGTCCGAGGAAAAAGGACCGCAGTGATCTAAATAAACACACGCTAGTGGTTGATTAGAAATGTGCAGCTGCGTTTGTGGCGGACGTGCCACCGTAGACGGCTTTATTTGTTGGCAAATTCCACAATTGAGGACATAAGTCCGTGTATGTTTGTACAAACCGTTCCACCAATAACGTTGTTGCAACAATGACACAGTTGCGGACACTCCGGCGTGCGCTGACGCAACACCCTCGTGCGCAGCTTGTACCAATGCAGGTCTGCAGTCCGAATTGGGAATAACCCTATCCCCAACTTCATTAATCCTCACTAACGGGACGTTATCAGGACTTAAGTGATAATGGTATCGAGAAGGGAAACCTCTAGGGAAGTTTTCCCCAGTCTCTGAAGCAGCAATAGCTGCCAAGATGTCATCATCGATCTTACTTTTGGATCTTGTAACTGCTGCTACTATGTATGTTGCCACTGCTGTTTTAGCTGCCTCGTCAGCCAAACTGTTACCGACAGCATGGACACCAACTCGTTGGTGACCAAGAGTGTGAATAACACTCACAAGGGGTAGACTGCATTTCAGTTCAGACACCCTAGCCCAAAGCGTTTTATGCTTTATTGTGCTACCTTTTGAATCACGAAATCCATTCGCAATCCAAAACATCAGATTGTCGTTGTAAGATTGTACACAATAGTAAGAATCACTCACTATAAGAGTTGTGACTTTATAATCAGCAAACTCCAGTGCAAGCACCAGAGCTCTAAGCTCCGCCAATTGTGCGGTACAATCACCCAAAGTCTGCGTATGCACCGCATCCTGAACGAATTCACCATTCACGAATGTACCAACAACAATTGCGCAAGCCGCTGAATAAGCGTGCCTTGATCCAGTTGCGGGTTGCGCGGACCCGTCAGTGTATATGACACAATGGAACTCCTCCAACGGGCGCAATGTAAGTGGAGCCGGATGAACTAATTCATACTCCAAACTCTCCTGAGTCTGAAGTCCTGCGTCAAAAATGTATTCGACATCAGGCGAGGCTAAGGAGGTCGCCCATTGTATCCACCGTGGATGCAAAGCTTTAGAATTCGGCACACTTGCTTTAGTGACTGCCTCTAGGGCAGGAAATGGTGTTACCACCATCATGCGCTTCCCCTGTGATAGCGCTCGTTCTTTCAGGATTGCCATCTGAACAGCTGTCAAAACCTTTTCGACAGTGGAGAAACGCATTTCAGCCGAAGTATATAAATGAGATTTGTAAGCAATGGGGACAGTGTCGCCTTCATTGTATGTTAAGTACGTGAACCCCTCAGCACCCGGCACAATTCTAATGACCAGGTTTTTGTGGTTATCACGAGTTTGTAAATATATCGCAGTAAGAAGGTCAGACTGCAAAGAGTGCAATGCAGCCGAATGCTCTGGCAGCCAGCAAGATTTGGTAAAAGTAGGTTGCACCAAGGCATATAATGTCTTGATACGCTGGGCATATTCAGGAATGTAGGTACGACCGAAATTCAGAAAGCCCAGCAACGATTGAAGTTGTTTCAGTGTCGTAGGGATACGAAGGCGTGCGCATTTCTCAAGGAACTGCGGAGCCAAGCCTCGGCCCTCATTGTTGAGTTCGTACCCCAAGAATAAAACTGTGTACTCGGCAATGTGGGACTTCTTAAAGTTAAACTTGTAACCAAAGTCCGCAAACATACAAATTATGTTGTCCACGCGAGCAAGGTGTGGAAGCAACTCGTCGTCTGTCAAGTAGATGTCATCAACGTACGAGTATGCCTCCGGGTCTACCATCTCTAAGAGAGAGACCACACGGGCAGCAAATACTCCAGGACTATTTTTATAGCCCATTGGGAGCCTTTTGAACACTTTTTGTTTACCACCCGAAGTAAAAGCGGTCCACTAATAACTATGAGGGGATATGTTATGGCAATAAAAACCATTGGACAAGTCGAGTGTGGTTTTGAACCTTTTTCTCACAAGACTATCAACGAGAGCCGAACTATGGGTATTTTGCACCGCACAATTCCGGCAGTGTGAGTTTAAGTGCCGGTAATCCAAAACTAGGCGGTACGATCCGTCAGGCTTCGTTACAGTGAATAAAGGATTATTCATGGATGACACACACGTTTCAATTACACCCTGATATTCCAATTGTTCAAGGATAGCCGCGACGTGAGACCTAGCCTCACGTCGCATAGGGTATTGCGGTTGTGGCTGGGGGTCGGACCGCAATGGAAATTCGTGGAGGGTAGAACTTTTATCCCACCCCACCTGATTACGATACAACGCAGGTGCAAGCACCCGCGCCCACTCCTCGGCTAACTTCTCAGACTCCTCCTTGGGCACTACGTGTCCAAAAGAAGGAAGAATAACTTCTTCCCCCCTTGGAGCTTTTAGAACGAAAGCCGGGGGCCAATCTTTCTCCGCCAAAAGTATATCATAGGTGGTCGTTAGATTATCCCAAAATACCGCGTTAATTTTTCATTGTATGTCACCCTCAATATTTAGAACTACGTCAAATAATCTCTCAGGGGGGGCTACGCGAGTATCAGCAGTTTCTACTGTTACATAGATTTTAGTTGCTGTCGCCTCCAGAAATGGACGCAGTGCTCCCCGCACTACTGTAACTTCCGCCGCGCTGTCTAGCAGCGTCAAAGCCCATTTCATGTTCAGAAGTTGCGTCCGCACCATCTGAGGCATACTTCGCTGAGATAGCAGCAACTTTCTTTTTCTGAAACGGAGGCCGCGGACGTGCAGAATCCTCCTGCTTGCTTTTTACGTCCGCCTGTCGAGGCTGGTCACGTCCTTGAGCACTCCGGCCTCTCCCACGGTCTCCTCCAACAAAGTGTGAAGCCGTTGATTCCTGTGAAGAACGAGGAGAGCGCTGGTCAGGAACCTGAAACCTATCAGGTGACTTAATACGAGAACGATCACGCAAATCATAAGTGCGTTCAACATACGCCTGAACTGGGGACGCGGGACGAGTCTCCTGTTTCTGTTGCTGTTTATCTTGTTTTTTATTTCTCCAATTTTGTTTTGGAAAGTTGGGTTTATCATCTTTTGTAGACGAACTCACTTTAGTATGCTGTACTACATCAGGAATCTTGATGACGGGTTTCACGCCTAGGGCACTACGTCCAACCATCCTATAGGCCTTTGCAATAACTTTTGCAAACTCCCTCGGCTTATCTTCATCCGCAATAAGCGCCATCATGTTTCCCACTTGAAACTGCATGGCATCTCCTTTGAGATTTCCCATGATCATGGAACATACTACATCGAAGCTGTCGATAAGCCGCATTCCCAACTCAATAGCTGCTTCCGCCCCATGGTCCTCCTGGACTTTTTTGATAATGGAAGGTAGTACCGACATAGACGTAGTGCCGAAGCACTTCGAATAGGTCGCTGCAAAGACCTTGCCCCAATTGTCACAATCGACAATGTCTGGGACTAGTTCTTTTGGCAAAGTAATAGTGAGGATCCTGTGTTTATCCACAGGACTAGTGTTAGGAAACACGGCCTCTAGTTGATCGAATTTCTCTGCAAGCCAATAAGGATACTCATCCTTATTCTGGGGACGCTTGCCAACAACCGCGTTTACCATTACAGGACTGATCACAACCGCATGATGGTGATCAGCCCCGTGTCCCGCAACTGTAGGTGCCCCCACCTATACAGTGCGCGACACATACTGCACTAACGCCCTATGGACCGTAATCAGGGTCGTGTGCAGTACACGTAAGCTATCCACTCCTACCGTCAGGTAGCGTGGATGAGGTGTATGTCCGGCCAGCACCGGCCAAGTAGCTCCTTCAATAGACAAAGGACCCAGTCTCGCCGGGGTGACCGTGTGGGGGAGGGCGCCATTAAACCAAATAGTGTGTTGCCAGGTAGAAATAGGAATTTCTAATGCCATATATGGGGTATAATGTAGAGGCACCTGAGTAGCAGTGTATTTGTGGAACGTTTTATCAACGTCTTCCACAGCCTCAAAGGTAACCCAAGAGTAAAACAACTCATAAGGGTAAGTAGCACTTGCACTTACGACAAATACCACTGCCATCCCGCCATCGGGTACCCCGTACGTCCTCAAATGAGCACGTAGAGACACCCTACTATGAGCGGGAATTTCTACCGCCATAAGGACTTAAAATAAAAGATACAACGAGATCTTTAGTAGCACTTGGGCTTATATTAGTATAACCTTTTTTATTATCAAGCTTGAAAGAACCTATAGCCTAAAACCTAGGTAGGTTAAGCCGTCACTCCCGTTATCCGGAAACCAGAGTGAGGGCGTTGTGGACTAATAAAAAGCACTACTAAGGCATCTCAGATATTAATACCAAACGTTAGGTGCGCCATGTTGTAGGGATTCTGCGTATGCTCAGAACTATGCGCAGGAAACCAGAACCTTAGAGAATTGTGGTGTACCAGAAACTCCCCTCAGAACTAAGAACCCCTTATCCGACTAGCTTAGTGTCACATTCGTTATCCGAGATTTAGCTCGGCGGTCCCAATGTATAGACAACCCAGAACAAGCGACTTAGTTATTCTCAGGAATGGTGGGAACCCGAAATACCCGTTTGCACATATATATCAGTCCACAACAGAATAACTAAGACACAGTAAAGTTTAAAGAATTTATTCATAAACCTCGAGTCCTGTTATACAATACTTTGGCTAACATAAGTAGACAAATGGTTAAGATCATTACCATTAACATTGTTACAATACCATAGAATATAAAAGGAGCGATCATATTATAATGACAGTGGAAAATAACCACCCTCCTTTCTCTAGTTACTAATAAAATATTATTAGACTATTAGAAGGTCTCATAGGCTTGCATAGGGGACCCCATACCGTATAGATCAGCTCAGGTGTATCACATCACAGGATCAGCTCAGTGTTCTCTGCAACAGCTCTTCTATCGAATGCCCTAACAATATGCTGCGCTGTGTTATTAAAGCCCTCGACTTTCTGGTATTTGCAGCTGCGTGCATGTTGTGACTAAACAGTGGTACGATCACCCTGAACATAATCAGCCGGCACCGTCTAGTGTCCTAGAACAGTTCTTTACTCGATGTACAGACCAAGGGCACTAGCAACTGTTAAGGATGTATAAATAACATTCACTTGAGACAAGAGCGAGTCTGCATTTCTCAAAGTAATAACATGTAACAACAGTGTCGGGTGCAAAGGCAGCGAAAGCAACAAGATGGTCCTCCAACAGCTAACGTGATTAAGCTAACTTAGCACTGTAAATAGGGAGTGGCCTAAAACCACGTGACACCTGCATACATAGGGACAGATTTACAAGCCCCCAGTGCCACTTTTGCGTCACTTTTCCCATGTTAAAACGGACGCAAAAGTGGCGCAAGGAGCTTGTAAATCTTCCCCATTATACCTGATGCAGGTATAATGTAGCGCAGGGCTTAACAACGTGACGCACCTCACTAGATGCGTCACGTTGTAAATATGTCGCATAGTGGCGCATTGTATACGCTGCCGCTGCGTCACAAAAGTGACGCAACGGCTGCGTAAAAGTGTCGCAAGGGGCTTGTAAATCTGCCCCACGTGTGTTCATTCGTTTGAAGATCCCGACCTGAACTTCAACCCACTCGTTCTGCCATCCTTCAGGATAGCATAGGCCGGGATCCCCATTCAGCTAAACTCACCTGGAAGCATCTTACTTTTAGAGCGCTAGAAATGAAAGAGAAGAAGAACACACCTATCTAGGACTACGTGCCCAAGAACGGCCTTTCAAGGAGAAAGTCCATGAATTATTCAGGTCACATGATAGTGCCAACTGCCACTGCACATTAGACCAACCCTTTGAAGATAACAAACTAGAAATAAAATGGAAAGTCTTAAGGAATGATCTTGTTCAGACAAGGCCTTTTTGCCTTTTCCATTAGAACAAACGGTCACTGAACTCTCAAGAGTGATGCTGTCTCCAACTCATATTTTCACTTTCCCAAGATAGTGAATAACTATTTTTACACAGGAATGTCAGGGAGAAGGGACTCCACCGAGCAGGGAGTGTACTGTAGGAGTTGGTTTGACCATCCATCTCCAAGGAAAGGGTAGGGTTTCCCAAGGACCCTCACAATTAACCGGGGGTCTCCAAGAGGCACTATTTGGAGCACCACAACACTACTCAAATTAGCACCACCATGGAATTCCGGTCTTGTTCTGTGCTGTGTTTCCCCTTCCAGTTCCGAGTTATCTCCAGAAATGGAAGGGGCGGACTTCATTTGCATTAGGCTTTATTGCCAGTGGCACACTACAACATGTACCACCTGAACTTACGCGACTGGTGGTAGTATATGACTATGTATTTAAAAGATTCCACCCCCAGGTGTGCTATAATTTGTTACATTGTTACATTGTTTGGACCACCATGTTCTGCAGTCCCTTTACCGAGGTCTTTTGAGCCTGTTGAGAAAATATATATGCCGATCCCTATAAATGAGTGCCGGTAGACCTCACCTGCAACCACAGGCTCAAATTAAGCACTGTTCTGAGCAGGTCAGTTAAAACGACCATTTACTGGCTCAATTTGCCACCTAAGCCTTACAAGGCACCCAAAAGGAGGAATGAGAAATCGAGATAAAATGGACAATTTAAGAACGACATAGATAAATCAACAAGTTTTTTTGTTAATTTGAAATGGCGTAAACGAAATGTGAACCGGCATATGAAGCAAAGACAATTTTTTCTAACAACAACAGGATGGTCAAGAAAATGAATGATTGTGGTGCTTGTTGTGTCACAAGGGACATACATCTAGATGGGAGGTGGGCTACAGTCTGACAGTATTGAATGGATATTTATTGACATTAGCTACTCATTCTCTTCCTTGTTGCAGTCCTTACAAAAATGAAGTGTCTGAGCCTCCCAGACAGGCACCCAACTATCCACTTAAAAATAAGGTTTAGGACCTATAAAAGGGTACAGGACCATGCTTATTGTTCCCAACTCCTGTTTGTGAGTCTGTCTCTAGAGACATTCTGCTGTGCTTCTATCTTGAGGCCCATCGTTGTTTGTTATATTTTTACAGAAGCCTCTTGCAGGAGGTTTCGGCGCTCTCTACATCTGGTGAGAGAACTGGGCCAACATCGCGAAAAGTGCGGGAGGGAAGGGCTGCCAATTTGGAAAGGGTCTCCTTTTCTAATATTTCCTAACATTTGTTCTAGTATGGCAAGCCTTACTGGCTGACGTGAGAGGTCCAATCACATTTCTACTCTCCCATATTGAATTCTGGTACCAGGTATCACAGCCTTGGCGTTTACAAGTGCAGGACAGAGAGTGGGTCACATCCCACACTCATAGAACCTTGATCAGTAGATTTCATGTGAGAGAGTCCATCTTGAATTGAGCTTATTAAGGTTTGGGACTGTCTATATGTTTGAAGCCTGCGTGTCCTGAGTAGAATTTTGGAGTGGATGTATTCCAATTGGTACAGGGGTCTAATTTTCCTAGCTCTGAGTTATGGATTTCAAGCCAAAAAGCAGGTCTTCAAAGCCTCTTCTTTATAAGGAGTCTTTAAAAGCCATAATTAAGGAAACCATGGATGATCTACTGAAGGAAAAGAAATTAAGCAAAAGGGAAATTACATATTGGTCTTCCAGCTGTAGAGTCTCAGTCAAGTACAAAGGGAAGCCTATTTAGACAAATTTACAAACCTTGACCTGCTAAAATTCCCATGTATGTATTAGTAAAGAACTTGGTTTTACATCAGTGGCAGTATATGGATAGAGTTACCATCCCTAAATTCAAGTCCTGCCTGTATTCATTGGGCGAGGCTCAAACAGACAGACCTCTAGTCATCAGAGTGGATTCTATGTTGGGAACCCTTGTGGATTGGTCAGCAATGACTCCAAAGGATGCTTCCCCTGCAGACCCGGCTGATCATTGTGTGGATGCTGCTTTCTGAAGCAGTTATGCTGGTCTCAATTTGACTGTCAGAGCTGGTAGCTAAGCCACCTACACCTTTGATTGCCCACTTTAATTCCAAAGTGGATTGATTACACAAAGTTTTGAGCCAACATGGAGGTTCTGGTTCATTATTTCTCAAACGTCGCTTTTATCGCCATAAACCCTCTGCTTTCGATGCTGGCAATGGGTGGAGGTTCATAGACAGGTATGGAACAAAATCAGAGTGCTGAGGCTGTTAAAAAAAAGCCTCCGTTATGAAGCTAATTTGTTTGGGCACTTCTCCTCTCTCCCTCCCTCCAAAGCATGGACAGGGGTCCTGTCAATTCTAGGACCTGCTGAATGTGGGAGGTCAACTTAAGGCTTTCATGAACATTTGGTCAGCAGCAATCTCGAACCATTAAAAGTCTAAACATAATTCATGGGGGCTACAAAATGGAGTCCTCACACCCTACTCCCACTTCATCCTTCCTAAAAAATATACTGGTCATGAGATAAGGGAGATAACATCCTGAAGCCGTCCCTTCAAGCATGTCTAAAGGATTCCTGTTTCTTTCTTTGAAAAAGGACTGGGATGTTATAGTCATGTTTTCTGGTGAAAAAGAACAAGAGTGATTTTCAGCTAAAACTCTGGCTTCAGTAAATCAACCTGTCCATTGCCAGACTCCACTTTAAAATGGAAACAATCCAATGCATCATATGCCTGATCATACTTTGAGAATTCCTGCCAACCCAGGACTTGTTGATGCCTCTTTGCATATCCCAATCCATTCTAGCCATGTACAAGTTCTCAGATGTGCAGCAGAAAGCCAACCTTTTCAATAGGAAATTTTTTCATTCGGCTAAAAATGTTGCCCATGTTTTCAACAAGGTACTGGTACCATTTGTTGGTCTTCTTTATGATGAGGGAAATTCTGTTCAACCCTACCTAGATGACTGAAAGGTTCATGCATCTTCCATTCAATTTACTCTGGTGGCAACTTCAGGAGTCTCCAAGATTCTGGGGCATCAGGCTTTCCTCTGGAATGACATCTTCAGCCATCTCAATATCTTCACTTTATACTGAATAGGTTTCACACAGACTCAGGAGCTGTTGTTTTACCAAAGGAGCATGCTATCAGGTTGTGATTTCATCTCTCGGATTTCCAGACAAATTTCATGCCTTAGCTCAAGACTTATTAAAACTACAAGGAGATATGGTGATGCCTTAGACAAGATTGCACTTGGGCAAAGTTTCTTACTACATCATTCAGCACTGGAAACCTCATGTCTTCAAACAGAGACCCAATTTCTTCAGTTTTTCACATGGAATTGCTGTGGTGGCTGGATACAAATGTGCAATCCACCGGTGTGCCTTTAGTCTTACCAAAACAAATCATCATCACCACAGATGGTTAAGGTCTGGACTGTGGGGCAGCTTTGAGAGAAATGTCTACCAAGGTTATTTGGGTCAGGAAAGAGTTTCATATTTTTCTGTCTATCAAGACTTTTGCTCCACACCTACAGGAACAAGCTGTACTTGTAAAGACTGAGAATATGGTATCTATATGGTATCAAAGGCGTGTGTGAACAGCGCAGGGGTTACCAGATCCTGTTTGCTGGCAGCTATGGCAGTACATATATAGTCCTTACTAGAGACACATTCCTTGACTTTATCAACCATTCACATAGCAAGTGTGGACAATGGAGTAATGGATTATCGGACCTGTCTTTCTCTCTCCTCTCAATCACTCAGTATATCCCAGAACATATTTCCTTGTATATGCTGTTGCTTCATATTTCTGTTTTTGGACGCCTTTGCTTCAAGAGCAAATGCCTCACTTCCTTTGGTTTGCAGAGAGTTTAAGCAGGGGTTTTGGATGTGGATGCATTTCTATGCCCTTGGCCTCTACATCTTCTGTACACTCGTCTCAGTTTCCTTTGATTACCTGTGCTTGTGCATTGGTATTTGGAGGAAGAGGGTGATGGTCATCTTCATAGTTAACAGATGAGTTTGTTCACCCTATTTTTGCCAACATTCATTTGCCAGGGAGAGGTCTCTTCCTAGCCCTGAGCAAAATTTAAATAACTCTAATAGTTTGTGCATTTCCTGAATTTTGCTTGTCACATGAAATTCTGAAACTTACGCCATTACACTACATAGCAAATGCACCATTCATGGTAAACAAATGGAAACAACAGAATGTAAGCAGCTGTTGCATGCGGTGTTTTTTCACTTTTTTGCCAAAATGGATACTTTTGATGTGAGTGTACATTTCACGCTAAATGATAGTGCAAAATAACAGATTTGCATTGTGCTTTAAGGCAAGTGGTATTGACTTCCTGGGTGATGGTCTCTCACGCAGCAGGGAGACAAGCAGACCTTGTTACAGAAGGTTGAAGTCTTTTTTCCACGCTGGTGCACAGTGCTGTTTGTTGAACCACTTGTAGGACTCACTCTCTTACCATTATAGTCCATATCTAGGCACAAATGTGATTTAGCAACTGGTCCTTTGTAATTTGTTTTGTGGGTGTCGACTCTTTAAAGTGTCCTCTTCCCTGCCCTGTCCTTTGTCAAAGGGCCGTCTGCCAGAGAAGGAGTGTATACAGTTCCAAGAAACCCACCACAAAGGCCAAGGGAGTAACTGGTGATGACACTTGGCTGTCAGCCTCCACTTAAATATGTCTCACAAAGGTTCAAAGGCCTAAACCCTCCCTTCTATTACGATTCCCTGGTCCTACAGTACCAGTCTTATCAGGCCCACCATCTCACCTGACAATGAACCGAGGCGCGCACTGACCATTATCACTTCCTTGAATCACAAGGACAATCTATGTGCACAGACAAAGCTCTGCTCTCCACTCTACAGTGTTATTTTATATGGATTTATACTGTGCATGGCAGCCCAACACAAGGGCTTCCCAGTGCACCAGTCGCATACATAGCAGACGCAGAAGTTTTTCCACCTAGAACCACCAGGTCTTCAGCTGCTTTCTGAAATTCCAGTGATGGGGTAGACTTTTCCATAGTCTGGGTGCAAGGAATCAAAAAGATCTGCCTCCCTGTCTGGTTAGTCTAAAGCACGGGGTCATAGCCAGATCCTAAGGTTCTGGTCGGAAGAAAGGGATACAGCAACGAGCACAGACTTGGAGTCTCTTCCTTATATTAAAATGCGTTGGGCGGCTGGGCCATACAAAGTCCCTTAAACTGGTTGCACTTTTCAATTGGAAGCCAGTGTAAAGTGGGAAGTTGCCAGGATACTGAACATAGTCTTAGAATTTAGCATAGAAGTTGAACATAGAAGCCAGTCTGCCGCATTTTGCCACAGTGTGTATGCCTTCCCACCTTAGCCCTCAGGAGTGTCATAAATCCCATCTACTGTCTGGGAGGTTGTAATCCTAACCTCCAACGAGCCTTTCCAGGCCCTGGGCATCCAAGAAGAACTCACAGGCCTTCATGTCATGTACCATCCATGGACACACATACATACCAGCATACACACACAAGCATTACACTCTCCACAATGCTACATAGAGACATTATGTGGGCAAGAGTAAGTTAAGTACAGAACTTTACCTATGTGTGCCGGAAGGCACCACTTCTGTGTTTCAGATTACAAGGCCTGTTCACACTGCTGATTCCTATGACACACAAAACGGGTAAGCTGCCAGTAACGCACTCAAAGCTGTAGCTGTAGCCCTCTACCTCTACAAGTGTAGCACTTGGGGCACCCCTCTCAGTCTAATAAGACCATAATACCATGACACAGGCCTATGCCAAGGAGCACATGCAAGATCCATGTTTGCTCATGACCAAAACTCAGTACCAGGGAACCAGATATCTATGCATCTGGGGCACTCAGGGAAGGGGTGTCAATCCATCACCAAGCAGAAGACTATTCCATCCCAATAACTAGCCTTTGCTGTTCAAGCTTCCAGATGCCCTTTGACCTTGATGTCTTATGAATGCCATTGGAGATCCTTTAGTTCCTAGTGTGAGAAGAGGGAAGGGCATTCATGGATTTGTCAATCTACTTTGATTCTACAATTCTTTTAAGAAGTTTTTGATCTTGATTTTTCTTTACACTCAAGGTGCAGGTGGCAGCCATTAGAGCTCTCTGTGAGACTTGTTACACTTCAGGAAAAACTGTCTCTGGTTTCTTGGCTCCTAAAGTGGTTTTCCTGGTCAAGACCTTCTCCTAAATCAACAATTCCAGTCTGTCCGCTGCTAGTTCTAAAGGCTTTACAATTTTTACAAGTGCCCCGTGTGCAGACATATGTAAAATTCATGACTGCCGCGGGTGAGGAGGAAAGTTCTCTCCTCCCATCCTCTTGTGGTCTTTTGTATAGTGCTGCCCTCTCTCCACGCTGCTGGGTTGCTTAAGAATTGAGATGAAAGCCTACCCTATGGAAAAAAAACAAAATAAGCTTGGTTCATGAAATATTTGAACAAATATTCACATTCTATAGGGTGGTGTGGTCAATGTTGCAACCAACTGGTTCCAAGAGACAATGCACGCACAGAAATCATGTGAAAATAAAAAATTACCTTCAAGAATATGCACCGGATGACTTAAGCGGCATAGTCTAACCAACGGTACTGGCTAAGCAGAAAAGAAGCCAGATGCAGATTAGGGAAAGCAATGTAGGTCGTTGTGCTGCTTCCACGAGTACCAAGACACCCATTATCAGCAAAGGGAACCACGAATCACCTCTGGTTGACAGCTATAGCTGCTGCCACTCACAGATAAAACGAGGAAATCAGGAGCAGCTGATGTACTATAGCAGCTCTTGCCCTGGCTTGGTGCCACTCCTACCTTACCTTACTAAGCAACTCACAAGCACATTTTGCAAGCTCTTCTTGGGCAGCATGAGGAAAACAGGGGTGATTGGCACAATAAGGTACAGTTAACTTCAGACCAATTGTCTGGTTCAAACTGGGACTTTCTCACCAGACTGAAACCCACTGGTGAAAGTATTGCCCTGATGGTACTTGGTACAGGACAGCAACAAAGATGCCACTTCAACAATGATGACCTCAATGATGCTGGGCTACCCTCTGTGCATCCAAGAGGCGCTCTGGTGTCTCCAGCCTCACTACCTGCGTCACTGGCAATGGCTGTCAGCACCCTAGAGTGTCGGTGTTCGGTGTGACTTAATTGCTCCTGAAGATTGACGCCTTTGCCTCTCAATGAGTGCCCCTCCCAAAGCATACTCCGGTGCAAAGAGGTAAAATGCTGTCTCGCAAAGTGCCTGACACCAAATGAACGCCCATCCTATGAGCTGATCCGACAGACATGTATGTGATTATTTAAACAAAGCAAGCGCTGAATGGGTTCCACCCTTTGTTCCACTCGATATATGTGGTATTTGGGATAATCAAGAATGAGAATGAAACATCAACATAGTTGTGGGTGAAGGGGGCTGACCTAGAAGACCTAAAAGCCCTCTATGTGTTACTATTTGGTAAAAAAAAGCAATTTATTTGCAAAAACGAAGGTTGTCTCTTAGTCAGGCCAACAAATTGACAACAAACCAGTTAAGGGGAGCATGCAGGGATCTGTTGGTTGCCAGTGTTTCTACTGGCAGTAGTAATTTTAGAATCCTGTTAAACAATAGTACAAATTAGAATCATAATTTTCCTGTGCAGAAACCATAAAATCATGTATAACAATGCAGCCAGGACCTGTAAGAGATCATTACAACGAGTAAAGCTATCAGATCTATGAACAGATGTTTAAGAATTTAGGTTATGTCGACTTTTAACACATTTTATCATTTTGGTTGTGATTTTTGTTAACTTAGACTGAACCTCCTGAGCCACATTTCGAAATACATGCTGTCTGTAACAAATAGAAGGTAGAAAATCGTGTTCTTACTGTAAAATCTCCAAACTTTTGTATTATAGTATATTAATTTCCAGCTGTACTTTCTTTTCTGGCTGATTTTCAATGATTGTAATGCACGAGTTGATGAAAATGATTTTGCACTGATCTTTTAATAAAGTGCCAAACTGAGCAGTGATATTGTTTAAACTGTACTCATTATTATTAGCTAGTTTTAAATGTTTTTAATCAAGTTTAGACTTATAGGCGTATTTTGTATTTAGAATGACAATTCTCAAGCACCAAAAGTACCTGCAAATTATAATTCTCATTTTATCCTACAGAATAAAGAATATTTAGGTGGAAAGTTTTCATAGAAGCCATGTTAGAAATTGAGGTCTTTAGTTGGCAATGGTTTGCATCTTTGTCCATATAGGGACCCTTGCTTCTATTCAGGGTAAAGAGAGTTATGCCCTTAGACAACACCTGCTCATCCCCTAGGTAGCTTGGCACGAGCAGGCAGGCTTATGTCAGAGGCAGTGTGTAAAGTATTTGTGCACACATACAGTAATACAGTGAAAACACTACAAATGGACACCACACCTGTTTAGGAAAATAGGAAATCTATATCTAAACACAGCAAGAGCAAAACAACAAAAATCCACCATACATATATCAGGATATCACTAAAAATAGGTTATTTACAAAAAAAAGCTTGTAGCGACAAATAGCTCCACTTGGGGCTATTACAACGTCCTGACAGATGAAAATCCCAAAGTACTGAGCCGTCCACGAGGTGCGCAGCGTCAGGCCCGGAGTCACACGGACCCCAAAGAACAGTACCTTTGCAAGCGATGAAAACAAAGACAGTGCACGGGGTCAGGGAGGTGATGCTTTGTTTGCGCCGGGCGTCGTTGGTTCCTTACAACCAAGGGGGAGGTGAGGCATCGGTTCTTTACTGTGATGCAGGGGAGGTGAGGCGTCATTTCCTTACTGTTGCTGGGGAGGTGACATCACGGTGTGTTGGAAAACGAGGCAGCATCTGTGAGGCCTGCACAAATAACATGACTACATTTGTCCTTCACTGGGAACCAAACACCCAATTGTAGCGCCTGACTCTCAGAGAGCAGCGTTGCCGAGCAGTCTGAGGCTTACTCAAGGGAGGTGGTGTGGGCTAGTAATCGCCATTTGCAGGTGCACAAAAATAACACTCAATAATTGATTGTCCAGTCTGCACTTTGCTTTATAAAAGTAAGAGTACATTTATTAAACACACACCACTCAATACTATGCACCAATTTACAAATATACATAAGCTGTTGGAATTACTTTGTGACATTGCATAACATCTCCACCTCTACCGCAGGGGGGGTGGGGTCTAGTACCACCACTCCCATGTATGCACATCAACTTGCCCCCAATGCAGCTAGTTGAACATAACCTGGAGCGAGGGCCCTGCGCACTAGCACCATCCCAGTGGCGACCCACCCCATTACATCAACAAGCATTAAAAAGGGGTAAACCTGCCTTGGTGACACATGATCCTGACTAAGCATCTCCTACTGACCATAAAGTTGGCACCTCTATATCTTAAGGGATAGCAGTCTGGGGTCTTCGCCTAAGCGCAGCAGCAAGAATCCATGTTTACGCACACTTTAGAATGACAGTACTCATCACCTTGGTTGATCATTTGAATGCATTGCAATTACAGCCCCTTAGGGCATCACAGATGAAATCACAGGTTTGCTCATATACAGCCAGACACCCTAGCAGGACTGTCTGGCCACATAGCCCCACTTGGCCTATGACATCTCCTTACACATGTGACTTACAGTCCCTTCAAAAGAAGTACTCCTGTCAACTACACTTCTCCTGCAGTGTGCCTCTTCACTTTAAAAGGAATCACAAAAGCATGGGATTACGTAAATACAGCCAGACCCCCTAGCAGGAGGGTCCAGCAACATAACTCCATTTAGCTTAACATCACCTTACACAGGTACTTCACTTTACACATGTGACTTTCAGTCCACCTAAAAAGAAATAACCAATAGTAAATGCATTTTGGTGCAATCACACCACTTCACCTCCAGGGGATGCCCTTCTCCAGACATCCCCAACTCAGCCCTTCTGCTGAGCCCTTGAGGGGTTATTCTTTCAGATGCCCCATGAAACTTAGGGGTGGACTGTTCTTCTTTATGCTGGGGGAGACTGCGGTGCTCCTGCCACCCCCCTGCACCCTTTTCACAGATGAGGTTGACCCCCTCCTCTGGAGGCCACCAGGCACAAAAATGGCAGATTTATTCGTGCTGGGGGGGGGGGAAGACTGTGCTCCCCCAGCCGCTCCCCCAGCACCATTTCACAAGTGAGGGTGGCCCCTCTCCTCTGGGGGCCACAAAGCACCAATACAGCAGATTTCCAAATTCCTGGCGAGGCATTATGGGGCACTTCATGCTCCTCTTTACCAGCCCCCGCCACTGGGAACACTCTCCTCTTCCCTCAGGGTCTCTGATTCAGCAGGGTGCTGTCTTCACTGGCTCCCTGCGCCAGCCTCTCGCCAGGCTCTCCTTCTGGGACTCACCAGCCCCCGCCACTGGGAACACTCTCCTCTTCCCTCAGGGTCTCTGATTCAGCAGGGTGCTGTCTTCACTGGCTCCCTGCGCCAGCCTCTCGCCAGGCTCTCCTGGGACTCACCAGCCCCCGCCACTGGGAACACTCTCCTCTTCCCTCAGGGTCTCTGATTCAGCAGGGTGCTGTCTTCACTGGCTCCCTGCGCCAGCCTCTCGCCAGGCTCTCCTTCTGGGACTCTGTTCTCCCTGCGCAGAGGCCCCTGCTTCTGTGCACCAGTCCTGGGCTCTTCTTCTGGTGCTGATAGGGTCCTGGGGGCAGTCAGGGGGTCTCTCCTTCCAACTGCCCATTGCGCCAGGCTCCAGCACCTTCACCCTCAGCAGACCACAACCCAGAGAGCCCTTCTCTTCCTGTGCAAGCACTTTTTAAAAGTTGAGTAGGGGGCTGGCAGAAAGTCTCTGTTGGTCCTATCAAACAGCGACACATCACGTCCCTGCCCCTGCTCCCTCCTTGTCCAGCCTCTGAGCTTGTTCAAAATGGTGTCCTCCAGGGTTTCTGGCCACATGTCTGAAGCCTCATCCCCCATGCTGCCTTCCCTCCTTGGTGCAGCCTGGTGCCTGGCACCCAGTGACAGCTGCTAATTGATGAGCCTGTATCCCCTCCCATCTTCTCTTTGTGGAGAGGAGGCCCTAGCTTGTGGAAGAAAGGTTATCAATCCATCCAGCTGAGGTCAGCCCTCAGCCTGGGTCTGGTCCTGGCTGGCTTACAGAAATATGACAGTTCTGGATGACCCAAAAGCAGTACAAATATGACTTTGGACTCTGCAGAATACTTCTTTTCACCTCCAATACAATGGACTTTAGGGCATGTCTGGAAACTGTAGGCCTTGTGGAAGTTAATTTAGCCATGGGCCCCACATTCCCTTAAGGAAATAATGAAGTGAAAACACAGTAAAACACACTGACTTTCCCTGGCATGTTTCTTTCCAGCGTATAAAGCCTATTCCATATCACCACCTAATACTGCATAAGTCCTGCCACACCATTCACTTTGTAGCTGCTCCTGGACTGCGCACGCTAGGAAACTCCCCTGCGCAGCCCGTACACGTGTGCACACGCATGTTCACATGTGTCTGCATGTAACCAGCCCGGTGTCCCTTACTCCAGCTGCTGCGCAGTGGCCTGGTCAAGCCAGGGGAACACCAGTAAAATCCCCATGCAGTCTCTTACATCCTGAGTTCACTGTGGGTGAGTCCCAACTTATGAGGCTCCCCCACAGTAAAAGCTAAACAATTAGGTGCTCAAAAAGCAAAAAATCCGGGCGGCCCATAGTGTCAGAACCACTTTCTAATACACGCCGCGCCCAGCTGATTCCTACAGGGAAGAAGTAGCCACTCTACATGGGTACACTTCCTGTAGTCAGCGATAACTAGTTATAAGGGGTTCTGACCAGACCCCCCTTACTGACCAGTTATCCGCTTAGACCACCTACTCCTCCCATCCATGAAATCTCCACCCATGACAGGGATCCCAGACTACCCTTAGAACCCCCTGGGCTCTAGGTTAGATACCTCTAGGTCACTCATGATCTACATGGACTCAGCCTAACTAGGCTCACCTTTGCCCTTGGGCATGCAACACTATGCCTACCACTTCTCTGGACAAGGGTCCAGTGCCTCAGCACTGATGCGGTCTTCTGGGATAGGTCTAAATCCCATCCCGGGGTCACTAGCTGGTCTCCCTTCCAGAGTTTGTTCCAACCCGTACCCTCTCTCCGTTTTGGTCCTTGCATCCCAAAGATGCAACCTCTCTGGACCCTCACCCTCAGCCTGCCGCTGAGGTCATTCTGCTGCCACCACCCTTTCGGGATGACTGTCTTCCCTAAAGAAAGCATAGCCACTTGTGCTTCCCCACACAGAAAAGCACCCTTTGGCCACTGGCCTGGCTCCCTGATAGGACCTCAGACCGGCCTCACCACCACACTGGCAGTGCCAGGGAGGAACACTAAGGGTGCCTCATCAGACATCCTACAGCTCATTCCCCCCGCCAGAAGCTCCACACGGAAACTACCCCGGGAACCTAGACCCCTTCCTTGTTCTCCGCTGCGAGAACAGGGCCTATGTACCCTTCCCTCCGAGAGGTGCGCTCTCCTCCCGGAGTACCCTTAGAGAGCCTGTGGGCCCCGAGTTAGCTAGACCCAGGCCCACCTCTCATGGCTCTCCCCGGTCTCCCTGCAGCGCCTTGGGAGACCGCCCAGGGACCTACATGGTCCCTGGATGGCCTGCACCACCACTTATGAAGAGCAGGGTCCCTTCACTTAAGATAGGCCCCACCTGCCTTCAGGGTAGTACTACCACTCTCAGCCAGGGACCCTAAAGATCCTGGCTAGGCCTGCACCACCCCTTCGCGAAACACAGGGTCCCTTCATTTAAGATAGGCCCCACCTGTGTTCAGGGTGGTACTACCTGACAGAAGTCCAACTCCTGCTTCGAGCTAGGGGATCACCCCCATCTTCTGGTCCTGGGGTTCACGTCCCACAGGGCCTACCTGACTGGTCACCAGCCACCCGACCCTGACACCTCAGGGTCCACCACTAACCCTTCACCTGGAACTAGGGAGCACATCGCCCCCACTCAGATCTCCACTGGGTCAGTTACCTAGCCCACCTAGGGTACCTAGGAGCTACCACTACACACCACCACTCAAGAACTACCCTCCTTGGGGGCCACCCACTACCAGGGGTAAAGAAACCTCCTGCCCCACCCTTCCAGTGGTTTTGGCCTGCGCCATTAGCAAGAAACTTCCAGTGGGAGGAAGGATATCTGGGGCCCCTCCTGTGGAAACCCTACCTGCCCTTAAGAAGCGCGGGAACCTCCCAGGACCCCTACTTCTCCTGTCCCCCTTGAAGGTCAATCCACCCCTACACCCCCACCTGTGATGTAGGTATCAGTTGCTGTCCCTATCTCTTGAGGAGACACCCTCCTCATGCAGGTGTAGTGTATGTAGTGTTAGGGTTCAAAGGTGTACAATATGGCTTAGAACATTTGTATGCAATCATTTCCTGGAAAGCACCATCCCGCTAGCACATTATAATCAACATAGCGCGATCATATCAATACAGCTTACATTTAAACCACAATAACTTCACATGACACATATGGGCGCGGGGCTTTCCTTTCCCATACCTTTAGTTCACATAACCAAAACATTGAACTTTTCTCAGAGCCTTGCGCTCTTCCATTTGCTCATTGCTGCATAGGTAATGTGTGGCAAAACTGGACTTATCAAATGCTATAAATGCACACCAGAATGGGATACTATGTTTCCCGCCGCTAGACACCAATGTTGGAATACGAGGCAGCATCTGTGAGGCCTGCACAAATAACATGACTACATTTGTCCTTCACTGGGAACCAAACACCCAATTGTAGCGCCTGACTCTCAGAGGGTAGCGTTGCCGAGCAGTCTGAGGCTTACTCAAGGGAGGTGGTGTGGGCTAGTAGTCGCCATTTGCAGGTGCACAAAATTAACACTCAATAATTGATTGTCCAGTCTGTACTTTGCTTTATAAAAGTAAGAGTAAATTTATTAAACACACACACCACTCAATACTATGCACCAATTTACAAATATACATAAGCTGTTGGAATTACTTTGTGACATTGCATAACATCTCCACCCCTCCCGCAGGGGGGGTGGTGTCTAGTTCCACCACTCCCATGTATGCACATCAACTTGCCCCCAATGCAGTTAGTTGAACATAACCTGGAGCGAGGGCCCTGCGCACTGGCACCATCCCAGTGGCGACCCACCCCATTACCTCAACACGCATTAAAAAGGGGTAAATCTGCCTTGGTGACACATGACCCTGACTAAGCATCTCCTACTGACCATAAAGTTGGCACCTCTATATCTTAAGGGCTAGCAGTCTGGGGTCTTCACCTAAGCGCAGCAGCAAGAATCCATGTTTACGCACACTTTAGAATGACAGTACTCATCACCTTGGTTGATCATTTGAATGCATTGCAATTACAGCCCCTTAGGGCATCACAGATGAAATCACAGGATTGCTCATATACAGCCAGACACCCTAGCAGGACTGTCTGGCCACATAGCCCCACTTGGCCTATGACATCTCCTTACACATGTGACTTACAGTCCCTTCAAAAGAAGTACTCCTGTCAACTACACTTCTCCTGCAGTGCGCCTCTTCACTTTAAAAGGAATCACAAAAGCATGGGATTACGTAAATACAGCCAGACCCCCTAGCAGGAGGGTCCAGCAACATAACTCCATTTAGCTTAACATCACCTTACACAGGTACTTCACTTTACACATGTGACGTTCAGTCCACCTAAAAAGAAATAACCAATAGTAAATGCATTTCGGTGCAATCACACCACTTCACCTCCAGGGGATGCCCTTTTCCAGACATCCCCAACTCAGCCCTTCTGCTGAGCCCTTGAGGGGTTATTCTTTCAGATGCCCCGTGAAACTTAGGGGTGGACTGTTCTTCTTTATGCTGGGGGAGACTGCGGTGCTCCTGCCACCCCCCTGCACCCCTTTTCACAGATGAGGTTGACCCCCTCCTCTGGAGGCCACCAGGCACAAAAATGGCAGATTTCTTCATGCTGGGGGGGGGGAAAGACTGTGCTCCCCCAGCCGCTCCCCCAGCACCTTTTCACAAGTGAGGGTGGCCCCTCTCCTCTGGGGGCCACAAAGCACCAATACAGCAGATTTCCAAATTCCTGGCGAGGCATCATGGGGCACTTCATGCTCCTCTTTACCAGCCCCCGCCACTGGGAACACTCTCCTCTTCCCTCAGGGTCTCTGATTCAGCAGGGTGCTGTCTTCACTGGCTCCCTGCGCCAGCCTCTCGCCAGGCTCTCCTGGGACTCACCAGCCCCCGCCACTGGGAACACTCTCCTCTTCCCTCAGGGTCTCTGATTCAGCAGGGTGCTGTCTTCACTGGCTCCCTGCGCCAGCCTCTCGCCAGGCTCTCTTTCTGGGACTCTGTTCTCCCTGCGCAGAGGCCCCTGCTTCTGTGCACCAGTCCTGGGCTCTTCTTCTGGTGCTGATAGGGTCCTGGGGGCAGTCAGGGGGTCTCTCCTTCCAACTGCCCTTTGCGCCAGGCTCCAGCACCTTCACCCTCAGCAGACCACACCCCAGAGAGCCCTTCTCTTCCTGTGCAAGCACTTTTTAAAAGTTGAGTAGGGGGCTGGCAGAAAGTCTCTGTTGGTCCTATCAAACAGCGACACATCACGTCCCTGCCCCTGCTCCCTCCTTGTCCAGCCTCTGAGCTTGTTCAAAATGGTGTCCTCCAGGGTTTCTGGCCACATGTCTGAAGCCTCATCCCCCACACAGCCTTCCCTCCTTGGTGCAGCCTGGTAGCCTAGTGCCTGGCACCCATTGACAGCTGCTAATTGATGAGCCTGTATCCCCTCCCATCTTCTCTTCGTGGAGAGGAGGTCCTAGCTTGTGGAAGAAAGGTTATCAATCCATCCAGCTGAGGTCAGCCCTCAGCCTTGGTCTGGTCCTGGCTGGCTTACAGAAATATGACAGTTCTGGATGACCCAAAAGCAGTACAAATATGACTTTGGACTCTGCAGAATACTTCTTTTCACCTCCAATACAATGGACTTTAGGGCATGTCTGGAAACTGTAGGCCTTGTGGAAGTTAATTTAGCCATGGGCCCCACATTCCCTTAGGGAAATAATGAAGTGAAAACACAGTAAAACACACTGACTTTCCCTGACATGTTTCTTTCCAGCGTATAAAGCCTATTCCATATCACCACCTAATACTGCACAAGTCCTGCCACACCATTCACTTTGTAGCTGCTCCTGGACTGCGCACGCTAGGAAACTCCCCTGCGCAGCCCGTACACGTGTGCACATGCATGTTCACATGTGTCTGCATGTAACCAGCCCGGTGTCCCTTACTCCAGCTGCTGCGCAGTGGCCTGGTCAAGCCAGGGGAACACCAGTAAAATCCCCATGCAGTCTCTTACATCCTGAGTTCACTGTGGGTGAGTCCCAACTTATGAGGCTCCCCCACAGTAAAAGCTAAACAATTAGGTGCTCAAAAAGCAAAAAATCCGGGTGGCCCATAGTGTCAGAACCACCTTCTAATACGGTGGCATTGAGGCGTCCGTTCCTTACGACGAGGAAGGGTCGATGGATTCAGGAGATCACCCACGTCAGGTATCGCCTCTGCGATGGTGAAGCATAGGTGTCGGTGAGGTATGGGCTCCCTGAGACTTCGGAACAGGAGGCAAGTTTTACACCAAGCCCTTGTAAATCTTCTTCAAGCAGGATACACAGCAAAGTTCAGTCTTTGTCCTCTCATTGCCAGAAATAGCCACTGCTGGCCAACTCCATACAGCACACAGCACAGGGGCAGTACTTCTCCTTCAGCTTTCCCATCTTTTCTCCTTGGCAGAGGTTCCTCTTGATTCCAGAAGTAATCTAAAGTTCTGGGGTGTGGTCCCCAATGTTAAAATCACATTTTCCTTTGTTCTCTTGTGGCAGAGAGTCTCTTAGCTCAGTCCGAACCAGTTATGTTCTCTCTGGTTAAGGTTCCTGGCAGGAAGTGGTGACAGCATTGTGCACAGGAGACAGGGCCCATTCAGGTGCAAGGAAATCTCCTCCCACTACTCTAAATGTAGCCCAGGTCTATTCAACTCAGCTCTGACTCATCTAGGAAAGGTAAGACACACCTCACCCCCCCCCCCCCAGTGGCTGTCTACAGTGAAAGTACACCCCAGTCCCTGTCACTCCAAAGACAGTCAATCCACAAACCAGCAGAGGCACACATGATGGTTAAGCAAAAAAATGCCTACCTTCTAAAAGTGGCATTTTCAAACACATAATTTAAAAAACATCTTTACTAAAAGATGTGTTAAAATATTGTGAGTTCAGAGAGCCTACACACCATTTCTCAATCTTATCCCAATGGAAAGTTACACTTGTAAGATGTTACAAAGTATCTCCCATTCTATCCAATGGGACAGATAGCATTCAATAGTGAACAAGCATTTACAATGCAATGGTCTCGGCATTGGTAAAGTTAGAGCTATTGGCATTGCTCATGACATTATTTTTGTTTATGTTTTTGTTTTTAAAACATTTAAAGAAACGGCATTGTCATGAGCAATGCCAATAGCTCTAACTTTAACAATGCCGAGACCGTTGCATTGTAAATGCTTGTTGTATGTCCTCTCTGGATTAAGACGAAACTGACATAGTGAATTTAAAGATGGCCTCTTAGGTTTTCTGATAACAGACAAAAAAGAGACGCAGAGAAGAGTGCATGCCTTAATTTAGTAGTGAATAGTATTTATGAAGCAGATATATATAACTTTCTATTTCTAAGCGAAGAGTTACGAAATCTCTATACAATCGTTTTTATCACACCAAAATTCTTGTGCGTTGACATATGCCTTAAAACGTTCTCAGCGTGTTGGTTTTGAAAGAAAAGATAATAAAAATCCAGATAAAAATTTTTAAAACTGTACGAATTGCGTATCTCTTCTAATAATATCTATTACAACTCATACACCCTCACCTCTCTGTAAGATGGCGGCCTCCTTGCAGGAAAGAAAGTCTGAAGTTTATCGCCGTCATTATGGTTCCTTCCGAGGGCGGGAGGCTTGAATAGCTACTCTGTAATTGGGATCTGCGGGCGACTGTGGAGCTGCTCAGCAGGGGGTAAGAAAGGATACCAAATGACGTGAGCCCGAGGTGGCGCATCCTACTAGGATGCAGAGGACAGCTGGCAGGGAATGCTCACCCATGGCATCCTCAGTGCTTTGTTTTGGCAGTAACTCGTTTCACTGTAATCAGGTAGCGCCTCTCCCATCACGCTCAATGCTTTGAGGAGAAGTGAAAAAGGCAGCTCATAAAGTCTAGTGGCTGAAGTTGCGTAAATCAGAACGCTTAATTTTAGCCTTGTTGCCTAACCTAGTTACTGCCACACAGTCAGCAAAATTGCGGCACATATTTATTGTAACACTGCTGCTTGGATGTATCTGCACAAGTCCATTAGGTTGAAAACCACGTTGAAACGTATTTTTCAATTGTGCTTATTGTGGTATCCGCATGTCAACTTCTGAAAATAAAAATGTTTGTAAAAAATAGGCTAACCAAGGCAGAAACATTGAGGTCAGTACATATGAACAGCTGTAAAAAGTGCCGTAATTGCATTCTAAATAAGGTTTTCTGTGTATTTCTGCTTTGTTCCTTTCTCAGACTGCCGATCTGAATGTTCTGCGTTGTATCCTGAAAGTCTGTTTGTCCTCTATGAGGATGATTCGGTAGAAGTGCAGTATTCGGATGGTTCTCACTTGCAGCTGTCGCCGTGTGGTTGTGAATTTTTGTTTGAAAAATGTCTTCCTGCTTCAGCACATCCCTTACAGCAGCCCGAAATAATTCGTCAAAGGACACAGTTTGCCGTTAGCAGTTACAGGGTATGTGAAACAAGCATTGGCCGCACGCGCGCCTCGCGCTTAAAGTTAAAAAAAAAAAACAAGACAAGCCCGGCGGAGCGTGGCGCGCGCGCGCGCTTGGGGGGCCGTGGAGGCATACAGGGACGGCAGCTCTGCCTGTGGCCTAGGAGGCATCCGATCCTCAATTTTTTTTTTTTTTTACACAATTATTTCACGTGCATGAGTTCAGTTGCTTTAGTTGAAACAGACTACAATTCCCTGAGTGCACTGATTTGTTAAAAGAAATACCAGGAGGGCCAGCATAGTGTCCAGGTGTGAGTGTAAAGTCATCTAGCAGCCCTAAAAGGACCCGGAGATAATTCGCTTACCGTGATGTCAGCCTCGTAACTGATGTAATAACGGGGCGGTAACAGACTGTGTCCAAGTGGCCCTGGAGGTAACCTGTACCCCAGTGCTTGGTACCAGTAAAGCTAAGGATAGTTTAGTTACTACGTCCCTCAGGCGGAGAAGGTAACACGGGTGCCAGTGGAAGCCCCGTTCTGTGGCGGTGAAACCGCCTCCTGCAGAGAGTCCAGATGCCTTCGGCCCAGCCCCTCAGAAAGTAACCCCGTTCCCTTGGAAGTAATCCGGTTCCGGTAGTGCTGTGTATTTATTTCAATCCCTGCGGCGGTAATTTAATCCACTCCACCAGGAAGTAACCCAGTACCGGTAGTCCACCCCTCGGTTAAGTAATCTAGTCCCATGCGTTTACCTCAGTCCCCGTGGCGGTAACCAGTGCACGTGCAATTAGTCCGGACAGCCTGACGGTAAAATATCGCCAAAACAGATAGTCGGACATCTTCGGTCCAGTCCCTCTAGAAGTAACCAGGAGACCTTCAAAGTTATCCGGGTCCGGTTGTCTGTCTCCGAGGTGGTAATCTAGTTCCCATGTAAACGGCGGAATACTGCTTGGATCGTTTTTTGTCTATGAACGCCCTGTATAGCAGCTTGTTGTACAGCGCTGAGAGGCCTCACTTGTTGCAATTCGGCCCCGCGACCATCGCATGGTTTACCGCATCCGCAGTAAATTAATGACCTTAATGAGCTCCCAGCAGGGTTCAGAAAAGTGCGGCTGAGGTTAAAATCGCCAAGAAACGGGCACTTGGAAGCCGTAACGAGAATGGCTTGCTTTCAGGTGGCGCGGACATGCTTGATGTCGAGGCGCTGCAATGGCAGATAGAAATTAGGAGGAAATTCGCAATTTGAGCGCTTCGTCACTGCATAGAGGAGGGAAACGCTATATAAATGTTACAGTATGAAAGAAGCCCCAAGTACCTGCCACTGGATTAAAAACAAGAACAATTTTGTTGTGAATAATTATAATTGAAAATGTTTCAGTTCAACAAATGTGCGTGGGGGCCGCCCTGTGCATCTAAGCTGTTGGGCTCGTGTGGCCTCTGACGTGAAATGACAGCATAAGTACTCGCACCGCGTCACCCGGTGTCAATGTCCGTGTCGCTGTTCAGGCTCTGACTGGGACATCAAATAGGCGTGGGCCACAAACAAAAGTGACCCTCCCTGTAAGTGAATTTCAAAGCTAATCTACTACGAGGGCACCGGAAGACACCACCGCCTTTCTCCGAGGCAGAGCAGATGCCTCGGAGAAAGGCAGCCTCCTTTTCGGATTCGGGGGCGTGTTTTGCTGTTGTCTCCTCCTTGAGACTTTTCGCAAAAAACACGCCCCCCGATCCGAAAAGGACGGGGCAGGATTGGAGTGACGGGACCACTTCTCCAATGGCTGGCCAGCATTTACGAGGCCAGCCAATGGAGAACAGGGCAGAAGAGGGGCAGGTTCAAGCCCCTCTTCTCCCAAGTCATTAAATCTCCGGACTTCCGGTCTGCCGACCGGATGGTCCCGAGACCTAAAAATGGTGAAAAAGCCCCTCCTCTATCCCTCCATCATCCTTTTCAAGACTTACATGTCCACCGCTGAAATTAGTTTGAGGCTTCCCTATACTAATTCCCCACTAATCCACTATGGGTTGTGGAGTAGCGTGCTACTCGCCGAAAAGCGCTGAGACGCCTCGTCAGGGGTAGTAAGCACTAAATAAATGCAATGACAACAGTCTTTACTAGGGGCACGGGGTTCAGTCAATTTACAGAGTTCTGTTGCTTTCTTCTGGGGTGTGCACAGGGCCCATACACCACCGTCTAACTCTAACACATCTGGGGCAGTGTGAATTGGCTGAGTGGGTGCTCGAGGGCCTCGTCAGCCCATCCCCTGGTTGGGAGGAGCGCTATGAGCGCCCGGTGTAAGGTGTGGGCGTGGCCTCCACCCCCCTGAAGCCCCGGGTAAGGCGCTGCATTGTGCGCTCAGCAGCTGCTGTGCCGCTGTGTGAATATGAACAGCGATGCTTGTCATAACAAAGTCCCCTCCGAGCTGGCGAGGATAGCTGGCAGAGGGAGGGGCGGGGGGGGGGCACTCACAGCCCAGGTAGCAAGTGCCACCTCCCCATCACCCGCCCTTCACCCTGCAGCAGGCGGGGTGGGTTCAGCAGACGAAACAACGACAACCGTCCTTGGTCTGAAATCGGTCCTACCTGGAGGGTCGAATGGAGGGATCTGAAGGGTGGCCGGGGGTGGTGCATGGACCAGTGGCGGGGTGATGAGCCCTGAAGTCATCGGGAGGCACAGCACTAATTATCCACTTCAGAGCTGGCAGCCCCGGGAGGGCTCCATGTAGGCTGATGTAAGGAGGGCGCCGTAAGCTGACCTCCAGACTTTCATTTAAAAAAAGTTCTGGGCCTTGTAGTCTTCCCTTGATTCTGAACTTACGCACCTGGAAGCAATGATTTGTATTCAAGAAAACGTCTAACTGAGCGCACCCGACAGAGCGTGATGCGCCGGTTCCAAGCACTGCACCCAGTGTTTTTATGGCACGTGCCGTAAACTGCTGCTGATGGGACTCCTGGGTACCCGGTGTCAATGTCCGTGTCGCTGTTCAGGCTCTGACTGGGACATCAAATAGGCGTGGGCCACAAACAAAAGTGACCCTCCCTGTAAGTGAATTTCAAAGCTAATCTACGACGAGGGCACCGGAAGACACCACCGCCTTTCTCCGAGGCAGAGCAGATGCCTCGGAGAAAGGCAGCCTCCTTTTCGGATTCGGGGGCGTGTTTTGCTGTTGTCTCCTCCTTGAGACTTTTCGCAAAAAACACGCCCCCCGATCCGAAAAGGACGGGGCAGGATTGGAGTGACGGGACCTCGTCTCCAATGGCTGGCCAGCATTTACGAGGCCAGCCAATGGAGAACAGGGCAGAAGAGGGGCGGGTTCAAGCCCCTCTTCTCCCAAATCATTAAATCTCCGGACTTCCGGTCTGCCGACCGGATGGTCCCGAGACCTAAAAACGAAATACACTGTATTTCTCTATCAGGACATGTCTCACACACACTAGTACATGTCCTACCTTTCACATACACTGCACCCTGCCCACGGGGGTACCTTGAGCTACCTTGAGAGGTGCCTTTTATGTAAGAAAAGGAAAGGTTTGGGGCCTTGCAAGTGGGTGTACTAGCCAGGTCGACATGGCACAACTGCGTGCAGACAATGCAGTGGCAGGTCTGAGAGCCCTTTGAAGAGCCGCTTGTATGGATGGCACAACCAGTGCTGCAGGCCAACTAGCAGCATTTGATTTACAGATCCTGGGCACACACAGTGCACTGTACTAGGTACTTACTAGTAAATCAAATAAGCCAATCATGGAAACACCAATACATAAACACAATTTACATAGAGAGCACTTGCACTTTGGCACTGATCAACAGTGGCAAAGTGCCCAAAGCATCTAGACCAGCAAAAACGAAATCCAGCACACAGCAAAAATACTGGAGTCAAAGGCAAAAATCGGGGCAAACCACGCCAAGGATGCCAGGTCTAACATGCCACATATAAGAATTTGGATAAAAGGCAATACATTGGATATATGGAATGTCTTGGAAACCTGATTAGTGCGCTCTGCTAAATCCATTGTGTCCTGTCTAATAGGGCTTGGATACAGCAAGGACCTGAAAACGTGAAACCCTATGTTAAGTCCACCAAGGAGTAATCAGCGAAGGTAGATGAATACATGCTTATCCAGAAGCATATGGCGCAGGATCTTTTACATAAAGGCAACTTTATACGTAAAAGAATTATGTAAGACAAAAGCGTTGCCAGAAAAAGGTGGATAGTGTATGTGACATCATAGAAGAGGTATTGGTGGGAGAATGTTTACATTTATGTTTAGCATTTACACAGCACATGGCTAAACCAAGGAGTCCCAGCGCTAATGAAAGAGCAACAAGACAGAAACCTCTAGTGTGGGTCTTCTGAATCTGGGAGATTGGGCCATCCTTTCCTTAGAAGACCTGAGAGCCCTTGCTGGAATATAAGGCTGATTCAGATGCCTCAAAAATGACAGTGAGCCTGCCTTCTTGGAGGTTGGATACAGGATTGTGGATACATGAAGTGGAGATTGCTTATCATCAATATTTCTCGCTGTTTTTGATCCATGCCATACTGTACCAGGATTAAATTACATTAATCGTCTGTCACATTTCTGGTTTTTGGAATATTGTCTTGGGTAGTTGCAGCTCTAATTGGAAGATTCTGCCTTTAATCAAACTGCTCAAAATCGGAGTGTCATATATTTTGTTTAAATAAGTAATGTGTCTACAATAAGATGCACCGCCACAGCAAGCTAACTTCGCTCCCATCCATCACTGCAGCAGTAACAGCGCAACTAATGTGGAAGTATAGACAAGGCTCTGTTTAACCACATATGCTATATACTTAGCAAAATGCACTGATATTTCATGTGTGACATGCATTTTAGCACCTATTGCCATGCATTACTAGTACTATACAGATACACAAGGTGTCCCACATTTGTCTGTGATCGTCTTTGCAAGGCTCTGTTCAATGACAGGTGGTTTAAGCATAATTAAGTACAGTTCAATGTCGCCATTTTTGTGTTTCAAAAGCTTACACATGGGACGTTCTAGGCAAAACCTAAAGTAAGTTATGTAAAGCAAGCAAAGTAAAAAAAAAATCAGCTACAGGCAGTAACCAGGAGTTAAAATGAAAGCAATGATGATATCAGTTTGACTTTCGCTTGGGACTCAAGATTCTTTGCTTCACAGTAATTGGAATCACTGATCTCATTTTCTCTCAAAAACAGCTAGTATCTAAAGTTTTCCTGGCTTAATCTACCCCCATTAGGAGCAGGGAAGGGTGGATACGATGTGAGCTCTCTAAACGGTTTCCTCGCTTTTTTGTGTGCATATTTATATAGCGCGAACTCGACCCGAAGGTATTGCAACGCTTTACATGAGCACCGTATTTACATTACACATTCAGGCACGGGGAGATTAAGTGATTTGCCCAGAATCACAGGATGTGGACGCGACCCCGAGGCCCGAACCCTGGTTTCCAGCACCAAAGTCGGCAGCGCAGCCGACGGAACACAAACACTGACCTGCAGTTCTTCTATGACTGACGATCAGAAAGGAAGAAAAGGGTGCATAGGAACCCCTGGTGCTGTCAAAGCAAGGACCCAACACACGATAACCCAAGGCTTATGGTGCACACAGCCATAGGGCCCCAGTAAGAAGAGAAAAGCAGGGTCATGCTAGGACAGAAAACGGGCCCAACACTAATTGATGACCCCTCATTAGCAAATCGGGTAGATAAAAAAGAGGCCACCTTTGCAACTCAGGGCAGGTTTGCATTTGTAAAGGTGTTTAGCAAGGTATGGGAGATTGTATGCATTTGTACTTACTGCAGGCCCTTCTGGCACTGCCCCAATGCATCATAGGCCAGTCCGAGGGGGGGGGGGGGGGGGGGAGAAAGAAGCCACCGCACTTGCACTACATGGACAGCTACTTCCTTTCCTGTCACTCAGTAGAGATGGCCGCCAGTCCTGTAGCAATACAGGCTAAACTCACACCGTCAACCCATAAATCTATTGGCAAACTTTCTGTAAAGTCAGGAGACCATCTGTGGCCTTCCGGAAATATACAAATAACAGAATTGTGGATCTGAGATGGAGGCTGTACGTTTATCGGAGGGAAGAGGCCATTCATCAAGAGCGGAAGTCTGCCAAGGCATGCCTGGAACAGAATCAAATTAACAGCAGAAAAGCTGGCCTGCTGTCAGTCACGAGTGTTAGTCGAAGACCTGAGATGGCAAAGCGCCATGAACATTCGCCAAGGCCTGCTGTCTCAGTAGAAACGAAAGTCAGAACGCGAGGAAGGTTTCTTTAATACCTCCCACCACGAGCAAGTGTCAGATAACCACAAAAATGGTGACTGTATACATTATTAAATTCGGGCACTATTTTATTGATCCTGTTAAATTAAACGTGTTTAATTTGAAGAACTCGAGGGCTGCACCCGCCGTACTTTATCTCTCTCCCATTTGCAGCGTTTCACAACATTCTATAACTAGCATGCGATACACCTAGAGCACAGTCAACAGATATGACCGCAATAAAAGGTATACCTCCTGAACAATAAAGGTTACATTTCAACGTTTATATTCAGAACCTTCTACCTATGCACCGAATAAAAGCGACGCCCAACTCTACCAGCTGGAAGCGCCTTTATCGAATGCCTGTGGTTTCAATGACTTTGCATTTCTTTTTTAGTGTTGACATTTTTTATTGAGTTTTATAATATAATACAAGTTAATAAAAAGGCATCAATAAGTGGTTAATAAATACAATACTAATAAAAGATATCAATGGAGGTATAACATTTGCTGTTGAATAAAACAAATAAATATGGAATACATAAATAGGCATATAATAATGATTATTTAAATAAATAAGTAAAGAAGAAGTGAAAAGCAATATAGATAATACATTGATAATGCATGCAATATTAATTGACGTATATAAATAGATTAAAGGTAAATATGAAACAATGATTATGCATAAAAGCATCGTAGAAATAGTTGCATTTCTTTTTTAACATTTCTGGGAATGAGTATCTACAGTGTAGATTCTACATAAACCAATGAAAGAAATGTGTTGCATGCTACGCAGCCTTGAATTTAACAATCTCGTGCAATAACTGTATCTTTTATAAAGTTATACGTTGCAATTTAGGTCACATATTCCGTATAGCAGTTCTTCTTTGCGTGTTTCAGTATTGCATAAGTCCTTGGTCAGTTGTAAACATATTTCTGCTATTGTGAACCCCAACAGCTGACTGGGGTTCTTTCAGTTCATCTTTTTTTCCAAACGTAGTCTACATTATCTGTGAATATGCCCATTTAGAAAACACACAGCACCTGGGAATTGAGAATTGAGCACCAGTCCAGCACACGTATGCAGATCGGTGCTAGGCAAACGAAATGCACACGAAATCAACTGCACTTGCACTAACTTGGTAACTCAACGAGAATGTCCTTCCATGGTTCTGCACTGTGCTGTCTGCAGTTCATGCCTTAACTTGAGGGAGCAACTCAGAAAATGTTGATGGATACATTTAAACGGGCCAGTTTGTGAGTATTTATCAATATTTTGCAAGTAGCTTCTCATCCTAGAAACTCACAGACTTCCTGCATGAGCATGTCATTGTTTTTCCTAGGCGGGAGCACCTACAAATTCGAATGGGGGTCAGGGAAAATGGTTTCGTAATGGGTAAAAATATTTTTCCCTTGAAAAATAAAACAAATGTCTATTGTGTAAGTACATATTATCATCACAACAACATTTGCCATGACCTCACACGGTTTGAATCATATTGGTCAAGACATTCTAGTCAAACATCTGGACAGAGAGAGGCTGTGGACTCAGAGCGGGCGAGAGGACTTCAAGGATATGAGGGATGTACAGTGGTTGAAAGAGCAGAGAGTTGGTGAGAAATGCTCACAAGGGCTGAAAGAGGGGCACAATTGGTGGACGATTACAGTGAGTTATGGCAGAGTGAGAGAATGACCATAAAGAGTGGCAAGTGCCCAGACTGGACGACGCACTGAGTAGCTGGGAGATACAGATGGACTGAAGGTACACAGTGGGTGGCATACACAAATTTGGTGAGGGGTTAGTGGGTCATGTTGATATGGTTTAGAATAAATAATGGGAACAGAGTTGGTGAGGGCAAAGAGGAGAGCAGCTGTAAGACACATAGTGGGAGATACCATCTAATAGGTGAGTGGTCACACAGAAAATAAGGGTACCAAATGGGTGAAGGCATAGAGTGGCATAGATTGGGCCAGGACACAATGTTGGTGAGTGTGCGGAGGCTGGTTATATATACAATTTACCATTACAATAATACCAAAAGCCCCCCACAACGGGGCTCAGACCCTTGGAGAGTGGAGTCAGAAGGCTTCAGCAATAGAATAACTAGAACTTTGACTGATAGCTTCCAACTTCAGAACATTGAAAGGGAGAAATTAATATCAGTGGATATCTTTCAAATTTCATATTGTAATCTGCTATCGAGGATATCTTTAACACTAACCAAAAACGTCACCAGCCAGCGAAACAGTATGCAGGGTGCTGAACCACACGCTCCAGGAACACTCACGGCAGGATACCGTCGAAACTGCCATTTGCACCCAGAGGTGCCCTTATCTTCCTGCTAGGGCTCCTGCAGCGTGGGTACTGTGAATGGCCAGCGAAACAGGGAGAAGGGGGCTGAACCACATGTCCCAGGAACACTCACAGCAGGATGCCACTAACACTGCCATTTGCGCCCGGAGGCACCCTTATCTTCCGGCTAAAACGCCTCCAGCGCGGGATGCGTGCAGGTCGCATCCGGGATGGCCCAGGCAAAAACTGGTTACAACAAACAAATGATGGACGGAATGCTGACAATGCATACATTCTCCCCCAGTCAAGAGATCTGGGTTAAATCCATCGTTCTTTTGCCCACTACACCACCCCAGTTTAGACATGGCCATATGCAAATCAGTCTTGACCCTGTGCCTCATGGGAACAGTCCAGCCCGAACTGCCAAGCCATGTCTTCCCTGGACCGGAATCAAGCATCCTAGGACCGGTTTCTGGCTATCAGCCGTCATCAGCCAGGATAGCTTGACTCCAGTGGCGTAGTGAGCACGGGTCCCACGTCTGGGAATACCCATCCCACTTAGGGCAAAAAGCGTTACAACAAACAAAAAAAACTGGGCCAAGAGTGGGCCTATGATCACTAACAGAGAGCAAGATAAAGTGAAATCAGTTGAACTTTCCCACTGTGAAGCTTCGCACACACACAAGCAACTGATTACGCAGAGATTTTTCAGGGAATACATCCGTTCCCTATTCTTATCAGGATGTCAGGTGTTCTCTCTATTTGGTTCTTACTCTTGTGGGGGTATCCAAAACATATTGGATTAGATGCCTCACTCACTCATCATGACATGCTTCATCATTAGCGCCTATCTGCACCCTGGTGGGATGGTACTACCAGGGCGGACTCAACCATAGATGGAAATGGGAGTTCTTAGATAAAGCAAAATAGATAAGCAGGGACCCAGAAAAGTGATATATTAAAAATACCTGAAGGTATACCCAAAGGTTTTACTTTATTAGGTGTTTACCTAGGATATGAATAAAAATGTGAAAGTGGAGGGTTCTATTGAAAAACAATTATTCAATTGTACCCTCATCTTCATGCCAACATGAATTGGCACTCGCTGTGAGCCCAGTCGGGTCTGGGGCCTTTGTCAGGGCTGTCTCGATGGTGTCCCTGGCCTTATTTGTGCACACACCATGCACACTCATGAGGCCTAATGCTCTCACCTGTCTTGGTTCTTTGTTTGCAGAGGATTTTCTGCAACACAGAATAAACAAGAATAAAAGGAGAGGGGACTCAATTCCAGTCATCCTTCCTGACTTTGTTACATTTGTCCTAACACATATATAAAGGCAGACCATATTCGTGGAATAAACAGATAGCATTAGGCATTATTTTTTATATTCCAAATTACCTACCCGGTCGTAATCGGTATTGTTTGGCTTATAGGTTCCTGTGCACCCCGGTGTGCCTGAAGTTTTCTAGACATGGTTCCATGTCCAAAAAAGGGTTCAGGTGATTCCCTGCATAGCGTGGCTAATCCCGAGCTCCAAATAGGTGACACTGATTATTCTGGGTGTGGTCTCCTCATGAATCAACACATCACGGACACCCCCATCGTGACTGTGGCTGTGAAACGCAAAAGACCATCAGGAAAGCCAATTTGTACTAAAATGAAGAATCCCCCACGCACTGGTGCACCACAAAGGGATCTAACTTCCTTGATGCAGTCGCAATCAAGCCCACAATCCGTGGCTAAACCATTGAATGTTGACTCTGTTCCAGATCAGGGCATATAAATTCTCCCTACTTCCACGGATAGAGTAATTTCACAGATACACACACATACACTCACCATACGCTTGGGCCCATTTCACTAACATACACTCAGATTACTCTATCAATACCAACCATGGGAGAAAACACCTCCTAAACACCCTGCATCTACAGTGAGGTCAATGAGACCAAATTGACACTGTCTTGAGTCATGATTTAAACAACAATAATCACAATAGAGTACTCAATAAAGGACAAGAAATAACCACCAACACTGTATCTAAAATAATGGTACTTTATCTAAAATTAGTTCAAATGGAAAGGCAATCAAAATAAAATCATTATTCTCATAGTTACCTATTCTAGCTAAATGTCATAAATGGGTCAGGACAGGTCTCTCAGTAGAAGTCTCCTAAGTCACCGTCCTCACAGCATCGATCCTCACCAACGCAGGTTTGGGAAGAAGTGGCCTTAGACCCTCTCTAGTCTAACAATACTTATAGGAAATCTTTCAAAAATAACGCAACATAAAATGTTCTGAATTTCCGTTGAGCCGCTGAGCAGAGCGAAACAGGAAAGGATGTAGCATCGCTACATTTGGAAAATCTCCGCTCAGAAAAATCACAAAAATAAAAAAGACGGAAGAAAGAAACTCGAGTTTGCAAATGTAACTTTTACAAATGTTCTTCCTCAGAACCATCATGAAAACCACTACTGTAATCACAAAGTTCATTGTGGCTCTCTTTTCCTCCTAGGTTACTTGGACGATTGCCTGGAGTCGCTGTCATCACGGAAACTTTCAAAACTCCAGCAGAAGCCATAGTCAGATGACTTTCAACAAGGCTTCTCGTCATCCATTTCACTCGAGCACAGGCTGTAAACGGCAGCCATTTTCTCTTAGGCCAAAACGAACCATCTTAATCGAAAGAAATACAAACAACGTTACTACATCATCGCAATGATTAAACAGTGTTAATTCCCACTAATACCCTTATGTGTATGTAATTAACTAGCCATCTGCAACATATTTAAGCATTAGTACACGTTCTTTCAAAAGCGTTTTGTGCTTAAAACAAACAGCACTTAGCAACATTCATTTAATAAAACCTGCACATTATTATTAAGCAACATATATGCATTCCCACGTGTAATTTCTCTTTGTTAATCATGTTGGTTAATCAGAATTTTCACACAAAACAAATAATTACTGATTACAAATTAGTATTTTAATTCTTGACATATAGACAAAACCGGAGCTTAAAAACCCGATAAATTTTCAACAGAAAACTCTGCTCCAGCAATCCCCCCTTTGGTGATATTATCACCAAATAAACAACCCAAAAAAAAAATTTAGTCCCATTTTAGGAGAAATTGGAAATGTCTTTTTTCTTTTTCACAACACTACACACCAGACTCCCTTTCATCATCCCTCTTCGTTTCCAAGTAAACACTCTCCCTCAATTCTTCTAATTCTATTTCTTGTGGATCTCTTTTTGACCTTTTATTTCTCTTTTCAATATTTCTTTTGATTAATTTATTTTTCCCTCCCCTGTTTTTACAACACAAACACCCCAATCTTAGTATTAATAAAGCAACAATTACACAGGTCAAAGGAAACAATATCTTACCTATAATAGTACTACCTATTTTTGCAATAAAACTCTTAACAGCAACTATTTTATTAGCTATTTTGGTCCAGATACTTTCAGCTTCCAGTGGTACTAATTCTTCATGTAAATCAGTAATATTTTTGATATAGACCTTCAGGTCTTTACTTTCGTCAGGAATGTAAGTGCAACAATGTTGAACTTTCAGCATTCCACAAACCCCACCCTCCTTGGCCAATAAAATATCAAGGGCAAGTCGATTTTGCATAGACATGGCACGTACGGCAATCATCTCCGTATTCACCAAAAGAAACCCTCCAGCGGTATTTGCCGATAAGCGATCCACCACTGTTGACAATTTCCGAATTCCATATGCATTTAAAGAAATTCCCACTGCTGGAATTAAAGCTCCAAAGATATCACCTACAATTTCAGACCAAGTTTCTCTCTTAAAACGTTTTAGTAAATTAATATGTTCTACATCTTCTATTCTATCTATATGAAAGATCTTTGGAAAGACCAGGCCCACATAACACGTGCCATACCAATGGTCAGGCAACCTGTAATAAGCCTTATTCCCACAAACATAATACACCCCTGGGAAAACTGGATCCTCTCTTTCTTTGAAACCCCATCCTGTTGCAATGAAGTATGTATCATGACACTCACTAGTCCCAACAAAATATGTATCATATTGGGATTTCTTCCTTGTAATGCATAGTTTACCCTTCTGTGGTGCATCTAGAGCTAAAGTTGGACTAGCCCCATTCCTCAACTCTTTCCCCATCTCAATGTCTCAAATTGTCTCACTCACTTTGTATTTCCCTGCCTTTTCATGCATACTCATTCTCCTTTCCTCTACCATGTTTAGGAAAGCCTTCTCCTCTTCTTTCAAGCTGCAAGTTAAATTGTTCTTAAAAATGTAATCTAATGTTAATTCTTCTTTTTCAATAAAAATCTCACCAAAAATGTTAGCTTCTTTAGCTGGATTCAGCCTTTTGTTCATAGGCAATTGCCCAAAAATATTATCTTTGTTAGACATCACATAATCTATTTTCCCTAGCAAATAAAAAACACTACTTAACACACTACAAGAAATTCCATACGTAGCTGGTAAATGGTGATAAGTAACACCCTCTGAAACGGATGCAGGTAATTGCATACATACGTAGCAATCCCTTACTTCCATTGTCTTCACATATTCATATAGCAATTTTGAAAAAACATTACTAGAAAAATCATTAATTGACCTATCTTTATGCATGTAAGTATTACTAATTCTAGTTGGGACTACTTTCTGTGAATTTTTCTCTACATTAGTCTCATTCTCAGTATGTATCTCAAATGTACCTATTGTAACTCTAAATGTAACTAATAAAGCTAAAACTCCCCATAATAGCATTAATAATCCAGTACAGCAGCAGCACATTCTACACCATCTTTTTAAGAAGGCACATCTACTTCGATTATTCTCTATGTTAGCCATTTTACTACTTTGACCGTGTCTTTTGACTTAGCCTCTACTACTCCACTACTGCAATTCTTTATTTCTTGATTACTTCAGACAGCTAAATTTCAGACTTTCTCCTTTTCACTTTTCTCCAAGTGATTTCTTCAGTTCACTCAATTTGGATATTCATCACTTTTCACTTCTTCTTCAGCAACATCAAATTGTATCAGATCATCAACAACATCCTGTGCATCCGACTCTTCTCCAATGTCAGTCAGGATAACTTTTAAGATTCCAACAGACTTTTCCTCTTCCTCAACCACTTTTCTCAAGATCCCCTCCGGATTGTCTTGATTCACTGTTTCTTCTTCTTCTCCTTCAGACAGTGCTACATAAGACCATTCCGGTGATCTGTACTTTTGGTTGGGTCTTCTAATTCTCTTTATCTCCTCGGGTTCTTTTGATTTCTTTTGCTCCTTTTTCTTCACTTCATTTTGACTCGACACCTCATTCACTTGTTCAGCTTTCGATGTATTTGCTCTTATCAGTCTGTATCTCAGCCTCTTTACTCTGTTGTTAGGCCAAAGATCTCCTCTTACAACCTTTTTTGGTCTTGTTTCTTTATTATTTCTTTCTCCAATCCAAGTTCTTTTCCTCAGAACTCGACCCTCTGATTTTTCATTCTCACTTTCATCCGATTCTGTTTCATATGCCTCTTGTTCTTCAGCAGTTTTCTTTCGCTCCACACTCTTTATCACCACTGTTTGAGACTTCCCTATTTCTTTCCCTCCTCGCGTCTCCGACACGCAATCTTCTTGCTGTCTACTTGTCCCTTCACCTAGCTTATCAGGAATGTTCCCTACACCTCCTCGGGGGTCTTCCGCAATCTGTCCCTCTCTATCTTCTTCTGACCCTGCTTCTTCAGGTGTAATCTCAAGTGGATTTTCAACTTCCTCATCTGATTCAGAAGTAGTCTCTGTGGAACTGCTCTTTTCTCTTCTTTCTTTTCCACTGCTTGTTGGAACTTCAGGCTCTCTCACAGAATCTGATCTCCCTTTTGAAACTCTCAATGTTTCTCTTGAAGTCTCCCCTGGAAAGAAAGAATCACTTGACCCTCTCTCTCCTTTACTCCTTCCAGAATCCTGATTCTTCCTCACTGGTTCAGCTTCTTCTTCATCACTTGAATCTGACTCTTCAAAATACTCCTTACCAGTCCCATTTTTTGGGTTTGGAACTCTCAGAGTATGACTTGCATGTACCCAGTTTTTCACACCGGTACACTTTACTGCAGTCGTTGTAGTCAGAATAACTTGTCTTGGCCTTCCCCACCTTGGGACCAAGCAATTTCTTCTTCTGTGCACTTTAATCCTCACCCAGTCCCCTGGACTCAGATCATGAGCTTGCTTCTTCTCAAGTGTAGTAGCGTCTTCTCCAACCTGGTGAAACACAGAATGAACTGCGTCAGCCAGGCCTTTACAGTAATTCAAAATCATGTCATCAGTTATTGTCATCAACTTATTGACAGGCACAAATGCATGACGCATTGCACGTCCCATCAAAATCTCATGTGGACTCAAACCAGTAGTTCTATCTGGAGTAGATCTAATAGTCATTAGCACTAGAGGCAAGACATCAGGTCATTTCATTCCAGTGGCTAAACACATTTTACCAATCCTGTTCTTAATTGTGCCATTTATCTGTTCCACAACACCAGAAGCCTCTGGTCTGTAAGCACAATGTAGCTTCTGCTGTATGCTCAATGCTTCACAAATCAAACTCATGAGCTCATTATAGAAGTGACCACCTCTATCAGACTCAATCGTTACTGGAAACCCGTACCTAGGAATCAACTCTCTTAACAGTAACTTTGCCACTGTTATTCCATCATTTCTCCTAGTCGGATAAGCCTCCACCCATCTTGAGAACAAACAGACTACCACTAGAACATACCACCACTGTCTTTTTCCCAGTGTTAAATTGCTGACAAATCAAACATCTTTGAAAAATGCTTTCTGCAATCATCCTGAACTTTGCATTGTACCAAGTCTGTTTAAAAGCCCTGATCATCGCATCCCTTCCCAAATGTCCCTGGCCATGATACATCCTTGCCATTGTCGACAACATAGAGTTTGGCATGACTGGTCTACCATCTCTATAGGTCCAGACATGATCTGTTTCTCTTGGGGCACAACCTGCCTTGATCCAGTCTTTCTTTTCTTCCTTTCCTGCCTCATCCTGCAACTGTTTTACCTCATCCCACGTTTGTAGGACATTAGTAAACATCACAGAACAAAAAGACATTTCCCCTTCTCGTTCCCTATTAATCGAGTGATTATTTTTAGCACAATACTGTGCTATATCGTTCGCGAAACGATTTCCAATTGTCACAAAATCATCTCCTTGTCCATGAGCAGCACATTTTACAACTGCTAATTCTTTAGGCAGCTGTATCGCCTCAAGTAATTTTCCAATCACCTCAGCATTCTTTATTGGAGTTCCACTCGACGTCAAGAAACCTCTCTGTAGCCAAAGCTGGCCAAAATCATGCACAACTCCAAATCCATACTGACTATCAGTCATTACAGTCACTCTCAGATCTTTCCCAATTTCGCAAGCTTTCGTCAATGCCACCAATTCAGCAACTTGTGCAGATTTTACTCCTTTTAATGGTGAAGATTCCATAACTTCTGAAACCTTGCACACTGCATATGCTGCACTCAGCACACCATCATCATTTCTCAGACATGATCCATCCACAAACAGCACATGATCACTCTCAGGCAATGGAAGATCTCTTACGTCTGGTCTCGGTTTTCTACAGTAATCCAGCACATCCAAACAATTGTGATCATCTTCTGTCTTTATACCCACACCTTCAGTATCTGGCAATAATGTTGCTGGATTCACATTCACACATCTCTCAAGAGTCACATTTGATGCTCCCAGAATGACTTTCTCATATTTAGTCAGCCGACTATTTGACATATACTGAGTTCTGCTTCTTGTCAAAAGAATTGCCACATTATGAGGTACAAATACCCTTACAGGATATCCCATTATGATTCCCTCACTCTGTTCCAGACTTCTGCATGTTGCAGCTACAGATTTCAGACAACCTGGTAAACCCACAGCTACAGGGTCAAGTGTCGATGAGAAGTACGCAATAGGCCTTCTCAGTTGTCCATGCTTCTGGATTAACACTGAAAGTGCACATCCATTTCTCTCACTGCAGTACAACTCAAACTCTTTTTCATAGTCTGGCATTCCTAAAGCAGGGGCTTCACACATTCTGCTCTTCAACTCCTCAAATGCTGCCATTTGTTCTCCATCTAGTTCCAATGGGTCTTTCATCTCACTCTTTGTCAGCTTAATCAATGGCTTTGCTATCAGGGAGAAATTAATTATCCACTGACGACAATAACCCACCATCCCCAGAAACATCCTCACTTCTCTCTGGGTCTTTGGGGCTCTCATTCCCCTGATAATTTTGATCCTGTCATCAGTCACCTTTCTCAGACCCTTTTCAATATTGTGTCCAAGATAATGCACCTCTTTCTTGCAAAATTGCAATTTGGCTGGAGATACCTTTAACCCTCCATCTGCCAGATGATTCAGTAAAGCTATGGTATCTACTTCACAAGCTTCACGTGTCTTTGATGCCACCAGTAGGTCATCAATATACTGCACTAGTACTGAGTTTTCAGGCATGATCAAACTCTCCAATGACTTTTTCAATAACTGATTGAATATCGAAGGACTCTCCGTATACCCCTGTGGGATTCGACACCATGCTAAAATACGCTGGCCAAACCTAAATGCAAAAATCGGCTGGCTGTCATGATGCAATGGAATTGAAAAGAAAGCATGACACAAATCAATCACTGTGTACCACTCAGCATCATGTGGAATCTGATACAAAATCACTGACGGATTTGGCACAATGGGACAACATGCCACCACAATTTTGTTAACTTTTCTCAAATCCTGTACAATCCTGAACTTCCCATTAGGTTTCTTTAGCTCCATTATCGGTGAATTACACGGACTACTCAGTAATTCTCTCAAAACTCCTTGCTGAATCATTTTCTCAATTATAGGAGTTATTCCTTCAATTATTTCTGGTGTCATTCTGTACTGGGGAATGTTAGGATAAATAATTCCCTCTTTCACTGAAATTTTCACAGGATCTACATTATTCATCAATCCCACATCCTCTCCAGTAAAATCCCAAACTGTCTTTTTCACTGTGTCTCTCAGCTCTTGAGGCAAATCCTCTGGATTAAACACAGCATATGTACCAACCATCTCACTTTCTCTATTATCTAGAGTCATTCGGTACAAAACATCTTCATCTTGTGTTTCAAAAGCTATTCCATCCGGAGTACAAAAAAATTGTACAATTCATCTTGCATAGCAGGTCCCTGCCTAACAAGTTCACTGGACTAGTGTCACAGACCACAAATCTGTGCATGTCTGAAAATTTCCCTATTTGTACCCTTACTGGTTCAGTAAGACGTGTCTTGATTTGTGTATTGGCTACACCAACTACTTGGATTGCTTCATCCGAGAGAGGACGATTTCTAATATCTGCTGACCTGACAGTTGATCTCGTCGCACCTGTGTCTACTAAAAAAGTAACACTTTCTTCATTTATTTTCCCATCTACAAATGGTCCTGCCTGGTATATTTCTAGAGTTGCACCAAGTATGCACTCTTCCTCCTCTCCTCGGCACCGTCAATAATCACCTTCAGACTCACTCCCTTCATTCTTTAACAAATACTGTTGTACCTGGTTAGAACGCCTTGGTTTGTTTACCTGCTCCTCATTGTAGAATCCCGAATCCTGATTGTACTTTTGTGACTCTCTACTCTGCGGCAAGGGCGGTTTTGGCTCTTGGCTCTGCTGTCTCACAACCTTCTGTTGTTGCTGCTGTTGATTATTCCCCTCGTTCTGCACCTGTTGATTTAAGGTTTTACTCTCATTATTCGCTAATGGTGGATTGGTACATTCAGATCTCCAATGTCCCAGTTGGCCACAGTTGTAACAAGGGAACTTTTTCTTCGCTTCCTCAAGATTCCCCTTTCCTTTCCCTGCATATCTAGGCCTATTCTCTGGATTATTTGCCTGTTCCACCAACTGTGCTTCTTGTCTCTCCGCAACTTTCACTTGTGCCCACATTGCTTTCTCTTTCAGCTTTCTCTATTTTGCTTCAATTTCATCACTAAAGTACTTTGCATGTCTCAGAATCTCATCTATTTTCTTACTCTGCCAGTCCACTGTATGCTCACGAATTCTCTCACTAATCTCAGGTCTCAGGCCATATACAAATCTGTATATAAAATGACTCAAATCCTTGTCACCCAGGTGCTCATCCCCACTGAATTGTTTAAAAGCCATTATCAGCCTCTCATAAAAAGCATGAACTGATTCTTTTGCTTCCTGATGTGTTCGATCTATCTTAACCCAGTCTGTCTCTTTTGGAGGGACTTTACTTTTCAGGTATACAATCACCTGATCGTACTTCCTCATTACCTCTGGATCTGGTGCTCCTGTTCTCTGATCTCTTGGATATTCCTCAGTAGGCCAACTTACAACTATTTTACACTCAGCCCACAAGTCTGCTGGAACAATTATATCAAACAGACTATTCAGGTCAATCCACAACACCTTTGACAATTTCACAAACCTGTCTACCTGCCTATACCACTCGACGGGCTTTTCTCTCAGTCGAGGGAAATCATTCGTAAATGATAAAATATCCTGTCTGGTCCATGGAACATGTACATATCCTCCTCCAGGTATTTCTCTCATAGGATAAGCATCCACTGTTTTCTCTTTTTCTCTCACAGGAAATGCTGAATAAGTCCTGTCCACTGATTCTTCCCTTTTCTTATACCACCTATCCTTCCATTTTTCTACGTCACCCCATTTTCGCAACAATGTAATCATTTCCTTAATCTGTCCTGTTCTACCAGCACCATTCAGATTTTCAATATCTTTGTCCGTAAAATCCATCCTGTAAGACCTTTGCAATGCTTTCACCTTATCAATGTCAACTCCTTGCTCACTCGCTATTGCTCTTAACCTGTCATGCGTATTTTTAGCTCTCCAGGTAATGTTTTTGCACATGAATAACAATTCTCCATTATGATGATTTTTTAGAATGTCTGTAGGAATTGTCCCTACAACAAGCTCCTCTAATTCTATGCGTATCCTGGCCACTTCAATTGCCTGGGAATCTTTATCCCTCTTTTGAAGGACTCTCATCCAATCATTCAAATCTTCAGCTGTTATTTCAGTAGTTCTTTTCACTGGAACCACCTTTTCTGGCATCCTCTGTGGTTCTAAAATTGGCATCCCTGAAAAACTAGCATCACTAGTATCCAATCTCGAATTAGACTGTACCTCTAATCCTCCACTGCATGTGTCACGTCTGGATTGTCTCAAATCATCATTACTTTCTGTCCTTTTTCCTGAGTCTCCTGAGGGACCAGCCAAACTTGTTATCTTATTCCCAACATATGGAACCACCAAACCTTTTTCACCCGTCCTCTGCTTATCAAAAACAGGCATAACCGGACCTATGGTTACAGGCACCGTAACAGCTTCTAGATTCTTCGTCAGTTCTCTAATCTTTTCAGTCAGTTCTGATGTAGTTCTGGCTAATTCTCTCGTATTCTCATCACCACATCTTTTCTCTCTCTCTTTTTCTCTGAAAGGGTTACCACTTCTTAATTCAGGTGTCACAACTTCTGTCTCAATGATACGCAATGTATCTCTTATCGGAGAAACAACTGGTGTGCTCTCTTCTGGTTCTGGTCTATATGGAGGTGGTCTCTTGTAAATCATGTCATTCAAGACCTCATCCTCATAATCGCTAACTCCATATCTTCTCACTTCTGCCTCAGGAACCCTCTCCGTACCCTTCCTTTCTTCCTTCTCGTCAACTGTTCTCATAGGATATAATCCCTCTGACATACTAGCATCTCGCCATCTCCTCATTCGGTCATGATGAGTTTCACAATCATGTTTCCTCCCAAACATGTACCTATAGTTGCCTCCAGATCTCTGTTTTTCTCGCTCATGTACTTCATCTTCCCATTCTACCAGAGCCTCAAACTGTGTCGGCCTTGGTCTTGGCTCTAGATCCATCATTTTCTCCCGCAAATTTCTCAACACGGCCAGATTAAATGAACCATGTTCTGGGAATGCTAAGACACCATCTTCCTTAGTATACCTAGCCCAATTCTCCAACCATATACAGGTATGATACCCATATCTCGCAACCATAAAGGATGCAGGCGTTTTCGTTGGAGGTAACAATTCACCTTCTCTTGTTTTAACATCTTTATCCTTGTCAAACCATCTTTTTATTTTTCCAAACAAGGATTTCTTCTTTTTCTCTTCTTGGTAATACATTTCTGCATTTACCAAAACTTTCTAATCCCTTCCGTAATACCACTGTACAGTACGATATTTTATCCAATAACAGCGCAACTCACACCAACGCACCAATCCTGGAGCGTCTACGTCACCCTGTACCCCTTCCAATCCCTGCGCGGCTCACACCAACGCACCAATCCCAGCGCGAGCACTGTTCTGATCTACTATCCAATCAGAGCGCGGTCTGTATGACGTCAGCAGTTGCTGCAGTCGCTCCTGCTCCTGTCTCCTGTCACTCGTCTACCCCTCCTTTACAAAATCTTCTCAGTAGACTTCGTGTCAAATTTTACAAAATCTATTAGTTACAACATATAAACATCTCCATTGTCTGCTTCGCTAACCATAGAATAGTAAAGAAAATCTATTTCACAAGAATCCCGTCTTTTCCCTGAAACAGTTCTCACTTCTGTTCCACTACGGAATTAATACTCTCGTTGACACAGTAGCACATCCCTCTACTCTGCCCTTCTAACATGCATCCATTAACTGCTTCCTCTAGGACTGCTCCAAAGAGTCTTACAATCAACTAAATGCTCATACATTCACGCACTTTCATACAAGAAAATATAATACATACACACAGAATCCTGCCTTCCCGAGAACAGCGAACAGTCTGTCCTACTACAGAATTATAACACGCATTAACCAAGCAGTGTTTTCCTCTGCCCAGTCTTTCAGACAAGCTCAGAGAATACCTATTACTTCTCCCGCGATAAGCTTTAACGGCTAACCTTACGTATCCCTGGGACTTAAGACCAGAGTTTCACAGATAACCTTCGCTATCATACACACTCCTTTTATACTAGAAATATATCCCTAATAGTAACACACGACGATGTCACTGATTCCGAACCCAGACAATGTGACGCGCAACTTCAATTGTCACACGTTTTTCCTGCATACGTACAGGACCAACAATTCCGTCTTTCCCGAGAGCAGTATATACTTCCCTCTGCCCTACTACGGAACTGCTACCAGCTCCCAAATTCCAGAAGCACTACATAAAACTCAACACGACGATTCCAACATATAGTATTAGTACATATACCAACATCAATCAATAATCAATAAATCAAAAAGCCAATGTACAAGCAATCTAATCAGATCAAGACAATAATCAAAACCATCAAATTCTGCTACCAGGAAATTGTTCCAGATCAGGGCATATAAATTCTCCCTACTTCCACGGATAGAGTAATTTCACAGATACACACACATACACTCACCATACGCTTGGGCCCATTTCACTAACATACACTCAGATTACTCTATCAATACCAACCATGGGAGAAAACACCTCCTAAACACCCTGCATCTACAGTGAGGTCAATGAGACCAAATTGACACTGTCTTGAGTCATGATTTAAACAACAATAATCACAATAGAGTACTCAATAAAGGACAAGAAATAACCACCAACACTGTATTTAAAATAATGGTACTTTATCTAAAATTAGTTCAAATGGAAAGGCAATCAAAATAAAATCATTATTCTCATAGTTACCTATTCTAGCTAAATGTCATAAATGGGTCAGGACAGGTCTCTCAGTAGAAGTCTCCTAAGTCACCGTCCTCACAGCATCGATCCTCACCAACGCCGGTTTGGGAAGAAGTGGCCTTAGACCCTCTCTAGTCTAACAATACTTATAGGAAATCTTTCAAAAATAACGCAACATAAAATGTTCTGAATTTCTGTTGAGCCGCTGAGCAGAGCGAAACAGGAAAGGATGTAGCATCGCTACATTTGGAAAATCTCCGCTCAGAAAAATCACAAAAATAAAAAAGACGGAAGAAAGAAACTCGAGTTTGCAAATGTAACTTTTACAAATGTTCTTCCTCAGAACCATCATGAAAACCACTACTGTAATCACAAAGTTCATTGTGGCTCTCTTTTCCTCCAAGGTTACTTGGACGATTGCCTGGAGTCGCTGTCATCACGGAAACTTTCAAAACTCCAGCAGAAGCCATAGTCAGATGACTTTCAACAAGGCCTCTCGTCATCCATTTCACTCGAGCACAGGCTGTAAACGGCAGCCATTTTCTCTTAGGCCAAAACGAACCATCTTAATCGAAAGAAATACAAACAACGTTACTACATCATCACAATGATTAAACAGTGTTAATTCCCACTAATACCCTTATGTGTATGTAATTAACTAGCCATCTGCAACATATTTAAGCATTAGTACACGTTATTTCAAAAGCGTTTTGTGCTTAAAACAAACAGCACTTAGCAACATTCATTTAATAAAACCTGCACATTATTATTAAGCAACATATATGCATTCCCACGTGTAATTTCTCTTTGTTAATCATGTTGGTTAATCAGAATTTTCACACAAAACAAATAATTACTGATTACAAATTAGTATTTTAATTCTTGACATATAGACAAAACCGGAGCTTAAAAACCCGATAAATTTTCAACAGAAAACTCTGCTCCAGCAACTCTACCCGATCTCCTCACGTCCAGACTGAAGCTACATTTGAGGCATTTGATATAGAGCAGTCCCTCATCCATGTATTATGCTCCCAGGATGGTGCTTTAATAGATAAGAAACTCAATCCTCTGTTGGATCACCAGGAGACTTTAATAGATAGGTTTTGCATTTGGGTAATGGCTGTCAATACCGATGCCATTTCGGGCTGGGGTAATCATTTGACAAGCGTTTTATCCCCAAAGAGTCTAGCTAATGAGGATTACTGCCCGTTGGGCAGTCCTTCAATTGTATTTCCTCCTAACAGTTGTATGCAACTGATTGATCAGCAGCCCCCGAATGCCACAGTAACATATAATCCTCCAAGTAGTGAATGCCCGCACACTTTACCTCAGAATGGCCCCTCTTTCCACCCCAATCCAAAAACTAAATCTAACTCTATACCTAATTACTTCCCTGAACTTCATGGTAAGAGCACTTGTGTTACCCATCACTCCCCAAATGGGACTAGTTATAAAATCAATACGGATGTGCTGCATTTGCCTCCAGCTGCCTGCCCTTATGTCCTGGTGTTGACAGGAGTGTCTCCACTTAAGGCACATTATAACAAATCCTGGGGAGAGCTGCGTAGCAAATGTGCTGACTGGCTATGCAAGAACAAACAGGTTAACATCATCAATATGAACGAGCTAATCATGATACAGAGAATGGGGTGTGTTGGTGGATCAGCTAAAAACATCGAAGGGGATTGCAACATAATTCATTTTCGCAGACCTTCTTTGGTAAGGGCCATACTATCAATCAATAAAAACTTTATTACGGTTTTGATTCAAACCATAAAAGTATACATATAAACATCACAGTTAGAAAGAAAAGCAGATCTGAAATTCCGTGCAATAAATTCATAGTTAATAAAGTGCAAATGGCTCAAGGCATAGTATAGTCCATATAGGTTCCTGAGATAAATGAGGCAGAAAAACAGCCTCATTGGTCCAAACAGTTTCTCAATTTAACAGACAATTTTAAAAATTCAATTACATGGAGAACACTGTCATTGTGCAAAAGTTGTAAATACATAAGTGCTGGTCTGATCTGGTTAAAATTAAGTTTCTTTAAAAGAGCTACCATATAGCGTTTGCGCGGGTATTCATAAAATTTACATAAAAATATAAAATGCAGCATATCCTGTGGAGACTTTCCGTCACAACCACAGGGAGCTGCAGCCTTGTTAAAAACATCTTTTTTAGGTCTAATTAACAGATGATGAAAGATATTTAACCTAAACCTTGTCAGCAAGAACTTCTCGTGGGAACTAAATGAGCCCATCAAATATGGCTCCATTGTCTGGCAGGTTTTTAACATGACGTATTTCCTGATACTGGGTTTCAGGAGCTCCTCTCCCTCTCGTTGAACCCTTCTCCCCATATAAAAGGCACGCTTAATTGCCTCCACATCCACTTTTACAATCCCGCTTGGATTTTCAAACAACTCCAGACAACCAAGTCGAGAAAAACAGGATTTCAAATATTTTAACCAGGGGGTGCACATTGCCTTATCATGGGACAAAAGGTCTTTCACAATCAAGTGAGTTAGTGGAATGTCCTGATTCAACCACAGTTTTGCCCAACAACTCAAAGGGCGTAGAGAAAAGATGTCACATAAATATTGTGCCCCCAATTCTTCATGTACTGCCAAGTTAGATGTGCCAATTGGAACACATTGAAGACGCTTCATAAAAGCATTTTCAGCCACCTGTAGCTGTTCGCCAGCCACATAGCCCCATAATTCACTGCCGTAGACAGCAGTTGCCACTGATTTTGCATTATAAAGTTTCATCATGGCATTGTTGGGCTTGTTTCCCAATTTCGTTGCAAAGTTAAAAATAGTAGCATTAACCCTTGCCAGTTCCCCTTTCGTTTTGGCAAAATGGGGGCCCCAACTTAATTTAGTATCAAAAAGGACCCCCAGATACGAGAACGATTTTGTGATGGGGATGGATACATCGTCTAATTTAAATACAAAGTTCCTTTTTGGCTGTAGGCCCACTTGCATAATAAATGATTTAGAATTGTTGACCATTAGGTCTCTGTCTGTCATAAACAATTTAAAAGCATTTAATAAGGCTTGGAGACCCTTCTCGGTTCTAGAGATTAAAACCGCATCATCTGCATATAAAAGAACAGGAATACCCCGCCTACCAACTCTGGGACAGTCAGCCTGTACCTTTTGTAAAACGGTATCTAACTCGTTAATACAAAAATTAAAAAGAAAGGGGGCAAGAATACAGCCTTGTCGCACACCCTTCTTAATGTCAAAATTGCCAGTGGTACACAGATCCGACGAGTACCTAACATTAGCGCTAGTGTTACTATGTAGGTCTACCAAAAAATTAACGATCCCACTATCCACACCCTTCTCCCTCATGGACTGCCACAGCCTTCCCCTGTTAACACAGTCGAAGGCTGATGACAGATCCATGAAGGCGAGATGGACAGTGCCCTTCTGAACGACAGTGTATTTACTTAATATTAAGAAAAGATTAAGGCACTGGGTTATAGTGGAACGACCACTGCAGAAGCCATACTGGGAAATAGACATGATGTTGTTTTCAAGCGCCCAGTTTGACAATCTCTGCAACAGGATTCTCCCCACAATTTTAACCATAGAGTCAATTAATGAAATTGGCCTGTAACAAAAGGGACTACCCCTATCCCCCTTCTTAAATACAGGGACAATCGTTGAAACTCCCCATGAAGGGGGACAGCCAATTTCAGCAACAGCGTTAAAAACAGACTCTAAAATGGGAGCCCAAAAGCTAGGTTCAGACTTATATAAGTCTGGTGGGATCCCATCAGGGCCAGGAGCTTTCCTGGCTGTTAGTCCCACTATGCCCTCCATAACCTCGCCTCTATCAAATGTAATAATTCCACCATTATTACCAGGGAGCAGATTTACATTTTCAATCACCACACAATTATACAATTGTTTGAAGTGTGATTCCCATTCTTCCTTTTTTATGCAGCATTCTAGACCATCACCCGGATCCTGGATCAAAAATGTTTTTTTTACTACCGTCCAGACTCTAGAGCTACATTTTAAAGCAGAGGGATCAAGAATCTCATCCCAGGCCTCCGCTCTTAACAACTCCTTGCGTGAAGCAATGGCAGACTTATATTCTTTACGACACAACTTAACATTCGTATTTATTCTAGGATTAGCTGCCAAGGCTATCCTTAGATTACGTGCTGCCTTAGAGCAAGCATGATTAAACCATCTCGGGCCCTCATTCTCTATGGTCTTTACTGGGACCGTCATCAACTCAGACACCTTCTCCGTCAAGCTTTGAAAAGCACTAAGAACCTGATTTGGGTCTGCCCCTTCTTCAATACAGTTCTTAATGTCCTGCGTGCAGTTCTCCCTAATATTTTTATATAATAGGTCAGGAGTAATCATTGACCATCTTAGGCGCCGTCTCCCATCGATTGTGCTCAACCTGCCATTGAAGCATTTCCGATCTTCTTTAATCATCCAGGGACCCTTCAAGTGAACAGTGAGTGGATTATGATCACTGAATTCACTTTGTTCGATAGTAAAAGGGTCCACAAATGACTGCATAGGCAAAGAGAGTAACACATAATCAATAAAAGTACCCCTCCCGTGGCTTTTAAAAGTTGGGGTATCAAAACACTTTGTGGGATCCCTCAAGGTCATAGCCAAAGAAAGATCTAAACAGCTCAATAAGTCATTAAAGAATTCCCCTTCTATCGTACGTTCCAAATGCAAACCGCCGAGGCGGTCGCACTGCAAATCCATTAAACATTTCGACAGGGGATCACCGCAAGGATTAACATTAAAATCTCCCATAATTATAAGGTTATGGAGGCATTCCCTCAATGAAGAGTTAATAAATTTATTTAGTGCAAATATTTGGTTAGAACCCGTGTTGGCATTGACAGCATTATAAAAATTGACCAAACGAGCCAGACAATTTTCTCCATTCAATACTAAGCCTATAAATCCAGTATTTGCTGTTAAAATTCTACGAATTTTGCAAGATAGTGTAATGGAAATAAAAATCACCAGTCCCCCCTTAGGTCTACCTCTACTTGATGCTATTGCAGGAACATAAAAGGCCTTATACCCTTCAAGGAACAAATCACATTCCACTGACCATGTCTCCTGCAGACAGATGATCATAAATTGCTTAATATACATAATCCAATTATCATCCGTCATCGTTGATGCCAAGCCTGCGATGTTCCAGGAAATAACATTATTACAACTAGCTTTAACCTGTATGGTCTTAATGGGTGATATCTCAGCTGGTGTTACATTACCCAGACCCACAGACACCTCACGTCAGTCGCATGCCTCCAAGCCAGACAGAGCATCATATCTATTCTGTATGTCCACGTTAAACCCTTTATTGCAATGGCCAGCAAAATTAAGTCTATTTTGTGTTTCTACAGAGAGCCCATACCCACCTTGATTAATATTGTACACATATGGTGCATCCAGGGCAGGGCTCTGAATTGAATTTGCTGGCCTAATTCTCATTTGAAGGCGCGGATCTTTATTCAGATGTGCATAGAAATAGCCCAGTGGACGAACACATATACTATTCTTATTGCACAATAATAAGGATGCTCTTAATAAAATTGTTGCCACGTGTTGGGGATGCTTAAAATTGACAACATTACAATCCCCACTGCTTAATTTTCTGGACGGACCAACCCAATTCACCCTCCTTACTGCTATTATCTGGTCCGAATATGCAACAGGAAAACCACAGTTTTTGCTGAGCCATGCAACTGTTTTGTTTTTTAATGAAGTGTGGGATTCCCCATATGGTAAAGCTAGATGGTCATCACAAGGTGGAACATTAGACAGCACCACCACGTATGGTGCGCACTCAGGAGGGAGATTAAGATAGCGGCTATTCCTCATATGCCTGGAATCATGTCTACCCTCCAGAGCTATTGAGGGACATGTAGACAGGAGAGGTATGGCTAGTGTCACAGGAGGAACTGTTACTGCTGCAGCGACATGCTGAGAAAGCCGCTGTGCATTCCCTATCGTGATTTCCTGCCCCTTATCCACAACCTTAGCTCCAGCCATAATAGCTGGTGCCAAGTGTGTAGTTAACAGACCACCAAGTCTATCTACTTCCAATGCCAAAATGTCAAGCTTAGTTGTCAAAGGTCTTAACATCTCTTCTAGTTTAGCCTCTAACTTTACTTCCAAGATGTTAATCAGTAAAGTAAATTGCTCTAGATTTATATTGGCATCGCCCTCACTATTTCTACTAAGAGTAGAGGATTTTGAGCCATTACAAACTGGCTGAATTGAATCAGATCGTTTTTTATTATGCTTCCCAGCCCGTTTCATTTGTGCTTTCCTACAGGATCGCACCGGCCTTGGGACTGATGGTATCGCCTCTATTTCCTCAATCGAGGTGTCCATCGGTTCTACATGTGGATCTGCATGCACCTGGGAAACAACCGGTATCTCAGCCCTCTCTCTAGTTTCCAGGTTAATGCCCCCATCCATGACGGCGACCGGCAAGGGCATAACTTCCTCTACCAATAAAGTGCTCCCCAATCCCAAAGAGGTCCTACGATCGTTATTTATACGATTTACTTTTTGCACCAGGTAATTATCCAAGGTCCGCAGCACGGGAGCAGTTTTAACTGGTTTCAATTTAGACATTATATCAAATATATCACATGTAACTTAATACACGAAACATATGACACTATACATTGAAAAACAGGTAAAACAGGTAGAGTCTCTCTTTACGAGTGAAGTCCGGCACTACAAACCCAGAGTCTCCGGCCCAGTCCAGTCTCTTCAGGCCTCTGAGGGCCCGCCCTTTGCCCGGGCTTAGCCCGGCGCGTCCCGCGCGCGTCCTCGCGGGACGAGGGACCGAGCCCGCCTTTAAGCTCCTCCTGGCACGGGATTGTGAGGCGTCCTGCCCCTAGGAATGCTGGGGGTTGTGTTCCGGCGGAGCCAAGCCCGGCCGACCGAGTCAAATGGCCTGTAAAGCCCCGGTGAGGAGAAGACAACGGGTGTAGAGGGCGGAGCAAAGCCCGGCCCCGGTAGAGCAGGAAACACCAAACAGCCAGCAGAGGACAAACAGCACGCCGAGGGACTAAGCACCGAGCCCGCCTTTAAGCGCCTCCTGGCGCAGGATTGTGAGGCGTCCTGCCCCTAGGAATGCTGGGGGTTGTGGTCCGGCGGAGCCAAGCCCGGCCGACCGAGTCAAATGGCCTGTAAAGCCCCGGTGAGGAGAAGACAACGGGTGTAGAGGGCGGAGCAAAGCCCGGCTCCGGTAGAGCAGGAAACACCAAACAGCCAGCAGAGGACAAACAGCACGCCATACTAAAACAGCCCTGTCCTTAGACACACCCAAATTTGGTCACTACCCCTAGGTTATTTTTATAAACAATCTCAAGGAGGTATTATGCCAGGCTCATTTACCTTTGCTGACCAGAATAAATTTGCGGTGCTGACGACCTTGAGGCCCAGGACTGACTGATGCCAATAATAGCCGAAGGTTAACCTAACATCCCCACGCTTATGGCATGCACCCTCAAAGGATGTTCAGTCAGACACAGAGGGGGCCCTGGATTGTGATAACCGGGTCCTGAAAATATACTTAGTTGGAACATGAGCGGTTTAAAATCAAAGATGGTATTAACTGATTTGGCTGCAGTTATAAACGTAATATGATATTTTAATGTTTCTGGAAATCTGGGCTGCAAAGAGATATACACCTCAAGGAGTTTGAGTGTTATAATATCCTTGCACTGCCACCCAAAATGGGATGGCCCTCAGGCAGTCTAGCCATATGGGTGAATATTGCAGCTGGGGTTGTGTCAAGGCCATACCAACTCATAACAATAGCTTTCAGGTTATAAGCTACAAAAGGGGTATGACCCTATACTTGATACATTTTTTTATAACAATGTTTACACAAAACCTAACATTACATTTATAAGCCTTTTTGATTACATTACTGCCCTTAGATATTCACAGGACGCAAACACTAACTCAATTGGTGTATGCCTGGGAGGTGATTTTAACGTTAAGCTGGCCCTCCAGGCCCTTTCTTTTGGTAACCTTAGCAGAGCCCAAGCTTGCAATAGGGGCGCAGAGCTGATGGAACATTTGACATCCCATAATTTGAGTAATGTTATGGATGTCATTGCTTTTTACAAAAATATATAATACAACCCACGTTTAGAGGTAGGGGTTGCGCTACCAAAATTGATTATGTTTTTCTCTCTTCTAATTTAGAGGAGTTTTTATTGTATGGTAAAGCTGTTGTAACACATCATGGGGATCACAACCCAATTGAAGTGGCACTCAAATTGCATCCGAAGCCCAAGTACAAAACTGAATGTGGTGAAAGGAATCTGGAACCCTCCACAGATAATTTAAGATTGGTGTGGCGAGGAGTTGACCTAGCTTACTTATTTCACAAAGTGGTCAGGGTGAACCTTGCACTGTTCGAGAGTTGTTTGACAGTACACAAATCCAATCCTGATGTAGTCACCGCATTCGCTGATCTCTGTCTGAATATTAAGATGGAATTAATTAAACCTGACCGATCAATCACTCATAGCCCTGTATGGTTTAATCACAAATGTTCTTTAGTGAACCCACAGTTGTGACAGGCTCTGCGTCCAAGCCTAGGAGCCCACAAGTGGTGACCTAATAAAGAAAAAAATATAAGTTGGTTACCTCACTGAGGAAGGTGGATGTATTGGACCAACAATGGGATTCGCTTGCCAACATGGCAAGTCAAAAGAACAGTAAACTTTTATGGGCAGCCATAAAAGAAATGCGAGCGATGGGTCAGGTGTTAACACCAATTAGTTGCAATATGACAAGCGAAGCGTGGGAGGCACATTTTTCAGTGATATACGCAGCTTCGTCTCATGATAAAGAGATATACCAGTAGCCCATCTCAAAGGGAGTAATGATGTCTCTGGTCGAAGTGGAGGAAGTCATACACCAGAGTATGTCAACAAGGCACCGGGACCTGATGGGGCCCCAATAGATCTCATTAAACATAACCGAGAATTAAAGGTTCTATTCTACCATCCCCATTATATACAGATGATGCGGTCTTAATGGGCCACATTCCAAAAGCCTTGCGCCTTTTAAGAAGAGGCTTTGTGGATTTTATGGCCTCATTAGATTTGCGCACTAACTTTACAAAATCTTTTATCATGGCCTATGGACTGAGAAAGCATACGATAAATACCCTCTCTGGTGGCAATCAAAGTTTACAAAGCACAAGCACTTTTCCTTATCTGGGACTGGCTTTTGCTGCTAACTGTCTGTGGACGGACCATACTGTATACTGCAGGAATAAAACTCAGTGTACACCCACAGCAATCTATGTGGCGGAGGTTTGGGGCATCTTCAATTGCTGTAATATCCAGAACAGGTTCTACCACAAGCTCCTGGGCACCCCAATCTCTTCCCCCCAATAAGTGTGTCGTAGTAAACTAAAACTACACTATGTCAAAGATTACATTAGAGCTCACCCTGCCTTATTCTGGCTAGCTATATGGAAAAATAAAGCGGCGTCCCTTACCAGAGACATTATAGCAGATTGCCTTAAATGTGAGAAAAGAATGGATATTCCATGGTTAGCATGGGTGAGAACCAGTTTATGCAGAGTTAGCTATAGACACGTTTTTGAAAACCCTAAGGATCTTGACACTAAAAGTAAAAAGGGGCTTCAGGCAGCCCTATACAAGTCTATTGCAAGGAGAGACTGGCCAAAGAGACCAGTAAACTAAGGTGTGGCTTCAGAGAGGCTGCATTGAAGTTTTCTGGCTCCTCACAGCCTTAAATAGGCCAGTTGGTGCCTAAACCTTCTCAATTGCACAGCCTACCAATGCAAAGGTCCTTCAACCAAACTCTTTGTGCTACAGCATTGACCGCTCACTGGAGCACCACTGTGAAGCTCCGGACCACCTGCTCGCGACGACAACAGGATCTTCACACTACAGCAATGACCGTCCGCGATGCCAGTCCTGCTTTTTGTGCTACATATACAACCGTCCATAATGCTTCTCTGCTCCCTGCAGCCCCCTCCACTGTGAGCGAGACTTTTCGTGCCAGACTGCAAAGGTAACTTTCCAGTGGGACTAACCTGGTCCCTGTATCCGACCCTTGCGCCATCATGGTCGGCCTTGTGACTTTCTCCTGTTCTCCCGTAAGCAGATAGCTGCAAGTGGCTTTGGGCTTTTTGGTACTATTTTCATTTAGCTCTTTAAAATTGCATGTCTCCTGTTCTACTGATTGGATTTTTGTTTTTTTCGTCTTTACTTATCTATTTATTCAATTTCACTCTATTTCTCTAAATTACTGTGGGATTTTTCTTGTGCTGTGTTTTTCCCTTATTACTGTTTGAAGTGCTGCATACATATTCTACACATTGCCTCTGAGTTAAGCCTGACTGCTAGGTGCCAAGATACCAGAGAGTTGAGCACAGCTTAATTCGGTGTTTGCTCGTTCTTTTCCCTGACAAGGATTGTGGTTGCTGCTTGAGTAGGGTTTCACCCCCGTTCCCCCCAACCAGTAACCCAATTTCTCGCAAATGTTTACTAAGGGTCAACATAGAGAAAGAGTTTGAGTAAGGACTATGATGAAGAAGACTTGAAGAGTATTGGAAAGTAATCCAACCATTAAAGCACATTGTCTATGTCCCTTGTGTCAAACTATGCTAAAAAGAAGTGCATATATAAATATGGAGGGAAAATAATTCCTTTTGACTTCTCGCCTACAAGACAGCGCACTGCCTGTTTTGAAACGTGTTGTCAACTTACAGTGGGCTTAGAGATCACCCATTGTTTACTATTAGCTGGCTTTATTGTCACTCTCATTTGCTTGCTTCTTATTTGTTAGCTTGTATGGGCTTTCCTTCCTCTTCATGATTTGTATGTTGCTTCTCCCACCCACATCCTGTGTTGCTTCCGTTAACCCCATGCTTCTTTCTCCGCTGTCCTGTTGCTTCCCCATCCCCACCATCTATGATTCTAACCCTCACTGTGTTGCTTCCCCCAACCCTCGCAGCTTCACCCACCCACTTGCGCTATTTTTTCTTTTTGTCTACTGATCCAACTTGGATCTATTAATAAAATCAACAGCAAAACTTGTAAAAAAAATTCATGCGTGCAAATTCTTGGTGCACATGCCTACAAAATGATGCAGCCAGCCACGTCACAGGCTTTATTTTTTAGTTGCTTCTTTTTTTAGCCATGCTGCACAGCATCAGGGTGTTTTACGGAATGGATTAAACTATTGGCAAAGCCAATAAGTATCAATGGCGAGACCTATTGGCTTAGCCAATACTTGCAATACTTTTCATATAATAATTATGTTGTGATCTATCAAGATAGACACCTGGAGCCAGGAGGTATTATTAAGTCTTCTTTATTCAGTCTCCAGTGCAGGTCACATCTGTCTTGACCCCAGCCAGCCTAGTGTGGTACCAGCCCCACCAGGAGCAGCCTGCCTAGCTGCTCAGCCCATCTCTAACTGCCAACACTCATCCACTCAGACACCCAGGCATTCCATGCATCACAGGCACACCAACATTCCATGACCATCTCACGCTCTGGCTGAGCAGCTAGAGGCAGCAGGGCTGGAGTACATGTTATACAATTAAGTAGGGTATAACAAACCACATCTTGCGTTCGGCATGAACAACGAGGCAAATCACAATTAGGGAAATGATGGCCTTTCTAGTATTTATTCTTGACACTGCAAGATTCTTCCCATTTTATTGCTGGCTCGGGCTTCGGTATCTGACAGATGACTGCAATTGCAAGCAAGGGGTTGTTTTATTTCCCTGAGACAGTAATTGCAGTAAACATCAGGTCAGATGCCTTAGGTAGGCACGTTTCCAACAGTTATAGAGAGGCAGCTTGCATTTTATTGCTTGGCATGTGGATAGACTCAGACAGGCGCCGCTCATAAAATATTTCTGATGATTATGATGTACTTTACATGCCCCGCACAGTGACTGGTAAAAACTAGAAATGATTTCTCATGGTCTTTAACAATCACTGTAGGGCAATGGTTAACTGTGTCATCGCTACACGAATCCAAACACTGTCCATTTCTTTACGGATTTGCGTAAGAAGTGACCAAGATTTCTTGTTTTATGACACACCCATGTAAGGAAAAGAATGCAGAATTATAGGCATAAGGTACGTCAGATCATCACTATGTAATGATTACATGGTTTTGCTTCAAACAAGGCTTAAAGTGTGTGTGGTGATGTCATCAATGCCAGCAACGTCAGACATAGAATGTTAAGGGGGATTTTTCTACTAGTGTGGATCGTTAACCTTGATGCTGCCGAAGGTTGTGGTTGGCATGAATAAAGCTCCATGTTTACTTCACAATTTGATGATGAATTGTTAAACAGATCTAGATTCAGATTCAGATTCAGAAATACTTTTTGTTTCCAAGAAATATATTGACATAGAAATTATCACACACATTTCCAGTTCATAAAAAAATTTAAAAAGCAGGCAATTTTGGTAACCTAAAACAACAGTGCATGGTTATATCCTTCTGCCACGACCACTTATAGATTATACAGTTTCAGCTTTATAAACATTGAACATTTCTCCACCCAGGCCCAATACAATCCACAGCCAAAAGTCTCACAATATATAAAACCTTTCAGTAAAAAAATTAACCAATAGAAAAACACTTCATTCTACTCCAATCAGCATTTTAAAGTGTCATGTGCGTTTAACCGATAGCAAACAGTACATTTTACCCCAATCAGGATTTCAAAGTGCAATATGCATAGCAGCTTTCCACAACCTTCCTGTTAGGAGATTCTCTTATTTACTTGGTGTCACCTTACTAAGCATAATTACACCCATACAAACCTAGGGGCATATTATCAAGACAGGCGATAAAATTATTGCCGCTTTAGCGGCAGAAAAATGCAGCTAAAGCGGCGATAATGGGCTTGATAATATGCTCTATGGAATTCCAATTGAAGCCCATGTTAGTTGTGAAGGACATCTAACCTGAGCTTCAATTGGAATTCCATAGAGTATATTATCAAGCCCATTATCACCATTTTAGCTGCAGTTTTCTGCCGCTAAAGTGGCGATAATTTTATCGCCTGTCTTGATAATATGCCCCCTAGATCTTAAAACCTATGGGAAAGATAGTACAAGCTGAGTCTTTATGCTTTTACACAAATATTGACCAACGGCGATAGCTACATCTCAGAATCTAAGACTATAAATCAACTCTAGCCCTATTTCTCTATTTTGGATTCTGTATTTTTTAAACACAGGCTGAAGTATTTTTTTCCTTGCCTCAGTGAAGAATACACAATCCAACAATAAGTGTCTCACTGAATATTTCCTACTTCTTTTACAGGGGCACTGGCTGTTGTTCTTAACAACCTCTGTTTTCAATCCCTTAATGTGCCATCAAGGGTCAATTCCCACCCGCAAGCGAAAGGATTCATTTTGCAAGCGCTTGTCTGGAATAATAATTAGGTATGGGAAAAAATTTGTGCTCTCCTTTGAAATTAAGAACGAGATGGTTGAGTTGTTCATTTTGAGGTAATACAAATCCTCTGTTCAACTAGTTTCTATGACACTTTGCCTGAGTGTACTCTTTATCTGGTTATTTGAAACCACTTCCCCTCCTTCTGTACACTGCTCTGAAATGTTCTAGCCCTTTAGCATTATTATCATCGGGTTCCTTTACCCGGAGAAAGTTGTCATTATCTCCGGTAAGATTTGCTCCGATAATTTTTCACCAGGGCTCTCATATTTAAAAGTCAAATAGGAGCGCAAGACTCTGACATCAACCAGCACACTCCAGGCTACAGTTCCCAACTCCTTCCTCACAGCTTGGATCACAGCATTTTTAAGTTACCTTGAATAACTTTGCTTAGTGGCTCCAAGATCTGACTGCCAAATGTACAGTCAAACCTTTTCACCAAAATTCCCTTTAGATAGGGCTTGCAATGTATCTTCCGTTATCTGGACTCTGATTCTCTTGTGATAAACCACCTTCAAATGGATGCATGTGGACGTGATGGAACTGATGAACTGGTACCATCACGTAGTGAGTGGTAATTTACTATTACTATACTTAAATGATTTCCCAGCTTGATGGATCTACTACAATTTGGCAACGAGTGATGTAACCACAACCCTGAGCCCCTGACGATGATCTGTGGCGCTCTACAGATGAGAAGGTCAACAGAAGCGTTGGCGGAGAACTCTACCATTTTGTGAGGACGTTTACAGGCCAGTGCAGGAGGTAATTCTGAGTGATATGGAGGAGCATTATCCAGAGAGAGTCACTTTGCCAATTTATAATCTGTCGAAACATTCCTTATCAGAAACAGAAATAAAAGTATTGCAAAAGGGCTTATCCTTTGTCCCTACAGTGTTGCAGGATCCGGTTGAAACTAAAACTGAAGTCTTACAATTTCTCAGAAAAATTAGACTCAGGGTCTTTTTTTCAGAGTATAATGATACTGATGAGATCAACATCAGTGGGCTAAAGAAAAAATCCACTTTTTGCCCCCAACGCACGGCTATGCCTGAGGAGGTTTTAATGTTTGAAGATCAGGTCTTGCGGGAAGTTGATCAACTTAACACCAAACAAATCAGTTTTAAATCCAACTTCTCTAAACAAGAACTAGGAGCTTTAAAACAACTTGCTTTGAACCCATTGACGGTCATTAAACCGGCCAACAAGGGCGGGGGGATCGTATTGTGGGACAGTGAACAATATGATGTGGAGATCCAGCGTCAACTGGATAATTGGGATCATTATCGTCTCATTACAGAGAATCCCACGGCCAGATTAAAAGCGCAAATATTACACCTGACTACAGAAGCGATGGACCTGAGATTTCTCTGTAAAAAAGAATATGAATATCTCAATTTTACCGATCAAAAGATCCCCAACATATATGTATTGCCGAAAATACATAAAAACAGTTCCCACCCTCCCGGGAGACCCATCATTGCCTCCTGTGGGTCCGTGTTGGAACCACTGGCGAAATACATAGATGTATTTCTGAAGCCATTTGTCCCTCTGACAAAAGCATAAATCAGAGATACCATGGACTTCATTTCCAAAATTGAACTCTCAATGTTCGATGGAACCCAGCAGTTGCTGGTTTCCTTCGACATTGAGAGTTTATATACTAATATACCACAAGACGAAGCCTTGGTAGTCATGCGGATGGTACTTGATCAGCGGCCCCGACCGCATCAGGTGCCCATTGAATTTTTAATTTCCCTAGCCCAGATTTGTTTAAAAAATTATTTATTCACGTTCAAAACAGATTTATTTTTACAGATTAAAGGCGTAGGGATGGGGTGTTGTTTCGCCCTAGAAATTGCCAATTTGATGATGAATCAGTTTGAAATGACACACATATTTGATGCCTTGTCCCCCTTTAAAGATCATATCCTGGGGTGGGTACGGTTTATAGACGATGTGTTTATGATATGGAAGGGTACACAGGACCAGCTGACACAATTCCACTCTTGGCTTAATGCAAGGACACCAGATTTAAAATTCACTATGTCATCAAGTGATAAACGTATCAACTTCCTGGATGTGTGGATTTTTGAAAAAGAAGGTAAACTGGAGGTGGACTTGTTCTCCAAGCCCACCGATAGGAACACATTATTAGACTATACCTCTGGACACCCACGAAATCTCAGAGACAACTTGCCCTACGGCCAATTTTTGAGAGTGCGACGTAATTGCACTAATAAAGAGGATTATTTCAGAAACGCCAAAATGCTCCAAAAAAAACTTGTGGCACGAGGGTACCCAAGGAAATTGGTGAAGGGAGCATTAAAGAGAGCTTGGTATACCCCGAGGGAAACACTCCTTGTACCCAAAACGAAACAGGAAAATGATCAAATGGTATGTGTCCTTACATTCAACCCTAAGGCTAATAAGATTAAGCAGATTATTCTAAGAAACCTCAAATTGGTGGAACATTTGAATATCCCTAAGCCATTATTTGCATTCCGCAGAGGGAAGAATCTTAGAAATTATTTGGTCAAAGCCACCCGCCTATCCGTGGTACCTACTGGCCTGAGAGGAATGATGGGCCTTCCGGCACTCACTGTACTGGACAGTGTTAGTGGTGGTGAAAGCATCCACTAAAACAGTACTACAAAATAAGCTTAATCACCTTGAGGCACATATGATCGAACGTTATCATACATCCAGACTAGGTCTAAATGACCGTGATGAAATCTGGGCTCTGATATAAGTACCATAGTTCCGTACTGCTGTCCTTTGATACTGAACCGAGTATAGGGTTAGGGGACATGCAAGACGAGGTCCTGACCAGCGCGAATGCCCTATTACATTTCTCGTTACACACCTTTGTAATGTTTTTAATTGTTTGATTGTTAGTTTTGTATAAATAGATTGTGCATTGATCAAGCACTGTCGTGGTGAGTAGTTGGCGGTGGTGGTCCCTGGTGGGATGTCGACCCTTAGATGTTGAACATATGCACTTGTTCCCGGTGTCAGACTCAGTGTACAGTACGGGAATATTCCCTTTCAAGGCAGTGCTGTGACTGTGTTGCCCCTGGTTTGTCTTTTTATCCCTGACGACCTGATGTGTTTTCACTCATGTATTGTACATCAGAGGTAGATGGTAGCGCTAGTTTAGATTTACCCCCTGTTAAGATGGCCGACACGTTTTGAATTCCCGTGGTATCCTCTTTCTATGTTTGCTCCCCTCGAACAGCGCCGGAGGTATAGTAATAGGTGCTCCTTGTTGCCTTACGCAGACCGGCGTTTGGTGGATTGTCGAGTGGTGGGGCTGGTTGTCCCGGACTATTTAGTCGGATCGTTGTTTAAGTAAGTTCCGTCGCGCTAGTCCAGTGGGACTAGAACTTATGTTTACCGCCTGCCTTTGATGAGTTCTTTGAGGTTATTGGTTTTTTTGCCCCTCTAGGTAGCTATCCCATTGAATAAAAAAAGTTGTCGACACGCAGTTTCACCAGGAAGGACTTCTTGCTGGAGGAAGGTAAGCCCCCTTCGATTTGGTACCCCCGAGTGCATTTCCCTTATTAATGTAAATAGCGCCTCCTTGTGTTCTTAGCTTTTTGCTTCCTTTTAGATTCATTTCTTTATTTTGATAGGCCCGTCATTCTATGGGTCTCCGGGGACCCAGATGACCCGTTCGCATGAGCGTCCAGATGGCCACCGTATTCCCGTGAGTGCCAGCATGCTAGTTTAGACCTAGAGACACGTAGTAATAGCACTCAGCATGCCTGCTCTTTGATGGTGGATTTTTGCCCCGGGTGGGAGAATGTGAGATTGGGTCTCTCCTCTTTCCTGTGTGGTTTTTGCACTCCTTGTGGTTTATGCACCACCGGTGCCGGTGGGCTGTGAGCTGGGTCCGCTTTTTGATAAAAGTTTCGATAGAAGTTTGAGATATAGACACATCGGTGGTTATTAAATAACAGTCCTGATGCAGTGATCATATAGATATATTTCACTTCCTCGGGTGTTGTTTTTAGGTGTGGGTCCCCGGTTCACCTTTGTGCCCCTTGGTGACAGCCACCGACCACACACACCCCGCTGTGCGGCACAGAGAACTGCTACGACTTTGCTTGTGATTAAGTTTATGTGTAGGCAAGAGGATTGATCTTGATATTTATATTTATATGTGTATATACTTCTTTTTTGTAGTGTGAGTACATTCTTTGTATTAACCCTGTCCTGAGGAGGCCGAGGAAAGTGTATGGCCGAAACACAATTGCGTAGACCCTGTTATGAAGGAGGAGTCATTGAAGATAAGCACAGTGTGGTTACTCACCGTTCAGTGTGCTGAGAAGGTCCGACAATAATCTGTTGAGTCGCAGCGCACTCTGTGGACTACCTCCCAGTGGTCCGTCCTGAAATTATTAGGAGGACACTAGTAGAAATTAAGTGTGCTTTTTTTAGGGGTTAATTAATTTGTGTGTACAAGTCTTTTCATGTATGTGATGTTCTGCACATGTTCAATTTATGTGTATATTTGTATTTTTGTTTTGTTGCTCTCTTCAAGGTCCGTTGTCATTTTTGATGCAGGAATGTCCAAATATTTTGATATAATCTGTCTAGATTAATAAACTAGAGATAGAGTAAATTAGTGTGCTCTAGACCAAAGTTATTTCCTTATCTCTCCCTTTTGTACCATTTTTTGTTTGCACAGGACTGTTCCCATGAGGCACAGGGTCAGACTGATTTGCATATGGCCATGTCTGAACTGGGGTGGCAGAGTGGGCTAAAGAATGGTAATGGATCAAACCCAGATCTGTTGACTGGGTGTGAGTGTTTGATTGGTTCTGATGCTCCGTCCATCACCACCCCCTTTTGTACCGCTTTGTTCGCCATAAGTTGGCAGGGTATGCTCAGACGTGAGTCCCTTGCTCACTTTGCCACTGGATTCAAGCAAGCCTGGCTGAAGACGGCTGAAATGCCAGAAACCGGTCCTAGGAAGCTTGTTTCTGGTCCAGGGAAGGCATGGCTTGGCAGTTCGGGCTGGACTGTTCCCATGAGGCACAGGGTCAGACTGATTGGCATATGGCCATGTCTGAACTGGGTGGCAGAGTGGGCTAAAGAATGGTTATGGATCAAACCCAGATCTGTTGACTGGGTGTGAGTGTTTGATTGGTTCTGATGCTCCGTCCATCACCACCCCCTTTTGTACCGTACAGGCCAGTGCGCAGCATGTGATACAGGCTCACCTTTTGTGACAGTTACGGAGGTTCATAGCGTCTTTGTGCAACTTTTGAAGCTCCTTAAAACAGGACTAGATGTGAGTCATTGAGGTAGCGGTCGCTGTGCGGAGGCTGAGCGCAAGCAAGGTACGAGCAGAGACAAGCTTGCTTGCCCAGTGGAAGGTGTATCATCGGTAGCATTTGTGACGCAGACAAACATTGCTGCATGAAGAAGCCTTCTCCAGGTTACCAGGCAATGCTTCTGAACAGGAAAAGCCAACACAATACTGCGGATTGCCAGGCAACACGGAAATACCACAGCGGGGATAACTCGCACTATGTAGTGCGTGAACTTTATTCTATTCGTCCAAGCAGCCGGCACATTACACGGCCCGTTTTTTGCAATTTTCACTGTTATTCTTGATGAATGAATTGAGTCCATCCTCAAAGCAGATCCTTTTGGTTTTGGCATTACTGTGATATGCACACTAAGTGCTTGTCACATTCTTCAAGTTTCAGTGGGCGGAATCATTTGTGAAATACATATGGGTATGAATGGTTTGGTCTGTGATACGCACACATAAACTGTGTTCAGATTTCCTTTTGAGGAACCACTACTGTGATATACACACAAAAACTGCATATCACATCCAAGAACACTGTTTTAAGGTGGTTTCTATTGTAGTGTGAACACTTTGATGTTCAGCACAAAGACATTTGTGAGATACATTTTACTAAGTATCTTGTACAAGAGAACGGTGGGTGTAAATTCAATTTGGTGGTTGAGCATATACATTGGCGCAGACAAAGTGTCAGCTGTGATATGCACACACTCTTGCATTCAATATTGATCATCCAAAAATACAGTGCATTAATGCTCCACTTGATTTACTTCAAACATCTGAAGATCCACCCATATTGTGGAAGTTATGGTTCAGAGTGTTTACAAAATACATTGGTGCCATAGGAGGAAATAGGTATTGTCCGGACTGGAAGAGGTTTCTTCTGGGATACAATTTGAAGGTCAACCCATTTAAGAACATTTACTACTGCTTGAGTTAGGGGAGGAGGAGGAGGCTATCGATGAGTGTCAATTAGCTGTCAATAAGCTAGAACAACATTATGAGGTTCAATCTAGTTTGACAGTTCTTCAACATAAATATTTCATGAGAGAGCAGTGTCAGGATGATTCTATTTATAGTTATGTGGCAGCATTGTGAATCTTTGCAGCAGATTTCGAGTTTGAAAATTTTACAACACAAATGATACAGGATCAAGTTGTTGTAAGATGTTGAGATAAGAAGGTTTCGGTGAAATTGTAATGCTACAAAATCCGACGCTGGCAGCGACCATTGATATTATGAAGAGTATCGAGTTGTTACAAGTGAAAGAGTCATGGAGTTACAAACAGGGTACTGATAAGAGAAACATCGAGAGAAAGGAAGGGAAAAATCCATTGTTCAGGCAGAAGAATATGTGTTTTCATTGTGGTTATCCAAATCACACACAAAATGGTTGTCACTGTCCTGTGAAAAATGTCAGTCGTAAAATTTGTGGGAAACTGGGACATTTCACTAAAATGTGTCAGTCATAAAAAGAAAAAAATTATGCCATTCCTGAAAGAGAAATTAGTGATGGGTCTGAATATGAACAAGGATGTAGTGTTAGTTCTTCAGGGAGGCAAGACAGAGTGTGTCGATCCTTATGAGAACATCATAGTTGATGGAAAAGTCTTACATTTGCTGGTCTATTGTGGGGCAATGACTATGATTATGAATGAGTTGCATGAGGAATCTTTTCCAGATAAGAAGTTATGCCCACCTGATAGAAACCCAGTATCAAATGATGGAAGAAACATTTAATTACCAGGATATTTTGAGACAATTTTGGAGTTTAAATGGAAAAGGATCAGTGGGAAAGTATACGTAGAAAAGAAAGGCCTTAACATTCTTGGGTGGTATCATAAAAGTCTGTTTGGGATGATACTTTGGCCAGGTAGGAAAGTACAAGTGTCTGTGGTTGCCGAAGGGGATGCTTCAGTGTCTGCATCCTTGGAGGACAATGTTTTGATTAAGTTGTACAAAGCAGTTTTTAGCGGCAAATTGGGCAGAATCAAAGGGTTTAAGCACAAGATTTGTGTGTGGGAGGGGTCAACCCAGTCAAGCAAAAGTTACAAAACGTACCATTTAGTGTAAGAAGATTTGACAAGCATTTTGAAGAAGATATGTGAAGATGATGTGATTGAACCAGTGGAGTCTTCCTTGTGGTTGTCTCATATGGTTATTGCCCGCAAAAATAATGGTCAACTAAGGGGCTGTGTAGATCTCAGGAGTCTTAATAAAGTAATATGGGTGGATTCTCATCGCCCTACCCAGAATCAACTATATAATCACAACTTTTGCGGGTGCAATTGTGTTTCGCAAGATCGATCTGGCATCTGAATACCACCAAGCAGAGTTATATCCTTTGGCCAGACACCATACTGCATTTGTTTCACCGGTCATCACTTTCGAATTTAAAAGGATGTAGTTCGGATTAGCACCCATGGCATCAGTTTTTCAACACAGTCTTGAAAACGTTTTGGAAGGGATAGATGGCGTGGTAACTTTTCAAAATGACATTTTGGTTGCTGGAAATGACATAGAATAACATGATGGAGTCATGGGTGAAGTTCTAAAAAGACTGGAGGAGGCAGGTTTGGCAGCGAATGTAATCAAAAGTGAGTTCCAGAAGTACAGCATTGAGTAATTTGGCCATTTTATTTCAGAGAAGGGTGTTCAACCATGACCAAGTTTGATTGATGCCATAATTAATGCTAATATTCCACAGTCAAATGAGCAGGTTTCCTCTTTTATAGGAGTACGCGAGCTCTAAGAAAGAAAGTGTCATGAATCTCATGACTACTGACCCCGTTTTTGGCATTCTTCTAACGAAGTGTTCACCTTCGTAAAAACCCACCCCTGGTGCGGTTTCCTATTTAAACCGCACCCAGTGTTCTGGAAGGCGCTTTGCCTTCTATCTGTCTAGCGCGTCGGACCGCGTTAGGAAGCCTCCGCTTGCAGCCTAAGCCTTACCTGATTTTGGAAGCGGAATTTCCCTCGCAGATCTCCGGAGCTGAAGGTTCTATTCTCGTCGACGGCAGGCCCTAGAGAGAAAAGACAAAGATGAGGAGAAAAGTACTTTTCTATTTCAAAGGCGCCCAACGAAAGAAAGGTTCTTTTGAAGCAAAAGACTGAAGCAATGTTTGGAAAGCTTTCAAAGGTGAAAGTGACACGAAATACAAGAATTGATTTACGAACAAGACAAAGTGAATTGAAGGACTTATTTTTATTTGCAATAGTACTGTGTTTATAGAAAGGATTGCTTTGAACATTTTTCTGTATTTGTGCAACAACTGTAAAAGAGATCAGTATTTGTGCAATGTTTAATTTGTGAGGAGTGCTTGATTAACACCAGATTTAGAAGAAAAGACGGAATAATCTACAACACCACGTCAGAGCTGGGGTTAAGTGAGTACCCATAGAAAGTTAGCAAAAAGAAGTAGTATGATCAACAAGAAGGGGATGATTTATTCATGTTGTTTGTTTTATTTCAATTATTATAGAACATAGAATCCCGGCGCTCTACCCTGAGAACATTCAAGAATACAGCTATCCTCCTCACATCTCGCCTAATCAACCCTCTTCACGCAACACAAGAAAATACCCGGACGTAGGCCAAACAAGAGTTGTACGCAGGTAGGCTGAGCAACACAAATTAAGATTGCATTTAATTAAAAAGGAAGAATAGTAAATCACTAAAAGACTAGGTAGAATAGTAAATCTATGTACTTATTGTTAAACAGGTCGACAACTGAAAATCCCAACAACGTCCAGTATCCGGCCCTCCTCCCAGATTTCTAACTCATATCTTGTAGAGAGAGTTCAAAATTTTACAGGTATTTATTAGATATTTGGGAAGTTGGTCTCTTGCGTCCCTGCGAAATTTACTACGTTGTGAAGACTTCGTAAGGTAAGAGACGACGTAGTGTCCTGACAAAAAGAAAGAAAAAAGGAGATTCCTATGGGACAAGATATGCAAAAAATAATTTTTGTGCTTGAAAAAATGACATTCTTTTTGCAGACGTTTTAGCACCCTTTGACTCTATCATGGAGTGCATTATTATTATGGTGGATGTGAGCAATGGAGGTTTCAGTGATACGCTAGCTCAAAAGGGAGATGTGAAAAAAAACTATTGGTGTTGCATGTAGGGCATTGAGAGAGAGTGAAAAAGTATTTTTTGTGATTGAGAAGGAAATGTTAGCTTGCTGTTGGGCTGTTGAATGCTTTAAGTGTTTTATCTGGGGAGGAAAATTATCTTTAAAAACAGATACTAAGCCTTTAATAAACATTTTGGATGGAATTGTGTTATAAGATCATACCTCCAGGATAACAAGGTTGAGTTCAAAATTGTTGCAGTATAACTTTCAAGTTGTACATGTGGCTGGTGGAAATAACATTAGAGCTGACTATTTGTCACGATTCCCTTTACGATGTGATGATGAAATTACAGGAGGTCCAGATTATGATTAAAAATGTTTGATAGCTTCCATTGATGTATGCGATGGATGTGCTTTCACACAGGATGATTGGAAGATGAAGTGTTGAGAGAAGTAACTAGTTTGTCATGGAAGGGTGGCCAACAGAGAAATTGCTGTCTTTGAGAATTCAGCCATTCTTCAAGGTGGCAGATGGGCTGTTTTTGGAGGGTGATGTCATGATAATGTGAGGGGAAAAATTTGTAAAGGAAAATCAGGACGCATTATTGGTGGCAAAGTATGGACCAGGACATAGTAAAAGTGTTCAAGGGCTGTATTATTTGTTCAAATAGCAATAAGGTGTTGAAAACTGTACCTGTACTACAACCTACTGAAGTGCCTGAGGGTTCATGGTCAAAGTTGGTGATTGATTTCATCAGCCTCTTTAATAGTCTACGTCAGAGATTGAAATTTGCCATGTTTATGATAGATCATTATAGAAAGTGGGAGGAGGTGGAGTTAATGGAAGAACCCAACACAAATAGTGCTATCAAATGAATGAAAAAGGTGTTTTTAAGAGAGTGGTGCACCAAGTATATTGTATCAGATAATGTTGTCCATTTAGTTTCCCGATGGATGCTATCAGACGCAGGAGAATTGCACTTCATCATCCACAAGCCAACGACCTTGTGGAGAAAATGAATCACACATTAATGGATTGCGTGCAGTGGTCTATTCAGAACAGGGTTAAGGTACAAGGAGCTGTGGAGAGTATGTTGTCTCTTCGGTCATTCTCAAAAGGTACTACTGGGGTAAGTCTGTTTGAATTCATGAGAGGACGTGCATCTGTTTCCAAAATTTGTCCAGCTTGGTTGCACAAATTTCAATCTAGAACTGATCATGAGAAGTATGTTGAAAGTGTGGTATGACCTATGGTTGTGATATCGTAGGGTAACATGAAAAGTTGATATGATGTTAGACACAAAGTAAAAGAGTTTATGCCCAAAGTAGAGTTAGGAGATTTGGTACGAATTAAAGATCCTACTTATGTAATGAAGGGTTTATCAAAATTCAGAGCACCTGTACAAGTTGAAGCTGTGTCTGGAAGTGCTGCCCGTGCCACCATATCAAAGGAAAGGAAAGAGGGAATTTAGAAAGGGTAGTGAGAATGGATGATGTGAAGTCTGGGAACACAAGTCCCACAAGTCATGACATCTCTCTGAGTCAAGGCAATACTTATCAACCTTTTGATGTGTTTAAAGATGGGGACGCGGTGAGACGCAAAAGTGTTAGGTCAATTAAGAAATCATTGCATTTTCCAGGATGTATAATCCAAAATCCAAAGTGGCATAGGATTATTATTTTTCAGTACTATCTGTATGGTGTATTTCATGTTTTATTTGCTATCATTAATGTGTAATTAACTGTTTTAATGTTCTATTTTACAGTTAAAATATGGGCGGATGTTTCCTATAGACGATGTAAAGGTTATACATGATTTTATAAGAATGGTTCTACTGTATTATAAGTATGTTATCACTTCACTATCACAATTAACACTATCACAGTTAACAATTTGGGTTTCAATTGGAAGAAGGGAGATGTTGTGGTGATGTCATCAATGCCCTCAACAGCAGACATAGACTGTTAAGGGGGATTTGTGTACTAGTGTTCTATTGTGGACAGTTTATCATGATGCTGCAGAGGGTCGTGGTTGACTGACTAAAGCTCTGTGTTTACTTCACAATTTGACAACGATTTATTTTTTGACTTGATCTTCTACAGTGTGCTATTCCACAAAAGTGAGGGACTTTGCGAACTTGGAGTAATGGAAAGGTCAATAAATTATTTTTAGGACCAAGTGTGACTTTTTAATCAAAGTTAAGTAATTCATGATTGCATCCATGTGCTTAGACATGTGCATTACAACATACACACAGTGGGGGCCTGCACAAATCAACACCAGAGAGGTATGTCAAAACAGAGTGATGAAGAGGTAAAGAAATAAAGAGAGAAAAGTAAAGATAAGAATAGACACATAGATAGATAGATAGATAGATAGATAGATAGATAGAAGATAGATAGATAGATAGATAGATAGATAGATAGATAGATAGATAGATAGATAGATAGATAGATAGATAGATAGATAGATAGATCCACACTGCAATTAACTGTTTCAAATATATATACTGAACAAACACTAATGTTAAAGGATCAATATTGTTGGGATTATTAAACTAAAATAAACCACTGAAACCCACCAGTTGTAGTTTTCTCAATTAACTATAACTCTTACCCTGAAATAACTATAACTCGAACCCCTGCCATTCACAGTGTTGTCATCAATTATGTCATATCAGATGGTGCAGTGATGTTATCAATAATGTGATAGGAACATGCCTTGAGTGATGTAATATGTGGGATAATTAGCAGGTCACGGTATGGCACCAAGTTATAGTTACTTTAGGGCATGACTTATAGTTGCAAAATAGAGTGAAATTGCACGGTTCAAATATAAAAAGAAAAATGGTACTTTGTTCAAATGTATGGTGTACCTGCATACTTCAGGCATCCTTTTTGGGTGCAAATCTGTATTTGTGAGCAGGAGAGCCATGGAGGTTCCTTGCATAAGAGAAGGCCTGTGGAAAAGGAAAATGATAATGAAAATACTGAAGTCATGATAAGCATGGTTCACAGACTGTAGTAGTATTGTACCATTAACTAAGAGCCAAACGTGTATTGATCCATGAAGGAGCCCAGCCAACAAGACAGACAACTAGCTGCATATACCCGGCTAATTACCCAAATAATGAAACCATGTGACATGTTCAGAACACAACTATTTAATTAGAGTGTGCCACTTGAGCCACTAGCTTGAACAGGGGGCCAGCCTTATGACACTTGGAGTCCACATCATTGTCCTGGGTTCAAAAGGGAACAGGTCCAGTCCTTTAGGGCTCACCCCAGGTCACAGACAGCAGGTCCAGCCCTGTTCTGTTCTTCCTTTCAAGTGCATTGTTCTGAAGTGGGTGCATGGAGAAGTCACATTTATGCTTGGCACAAGCTAGTTGGCGGGACCCTGGGCACATCCTAACCAATACCTGGACACACCCTAACCAATGTCTGGGCCACCCTATCCACCTTAGGCATTTTTCAAGATGGTGAAAATCTTCAGCTACACTAACCATGGGCTGAGAGGGCTTGGGGTGAAGGGGAAGTGTACCATGGTAATCCTAGTGTTCTCATCAAGAAAAACTAGAACAGAAGTCCTAGAAACAATGCTCTGCAGTGCCCTGAGGCTTCCAAATATTTCAAATAATTAAAACGTGAAACAAAGTCCAAACTGCTTTAAAATGATGATGTTCCAAACAAACAACTTTAATTCAGTTGATTGTAGAAATCACTGATGTTCACCAGGCCCTGGGTACACTTTGTACCATATACTTGGGGCTTATAGGCAAGTTAAATATACCAATTAGGAATATGTCAATTGAACCATGTTTAAAGGGGGAGCAGAGGCAGGGGTAACATGCACAAAGTTCAAACACCAGCAAAAATATAGCGTTCAGAAAAATCTGAGTGGACCTTGCAGAAAAGTGGTTCTGCCTGATTCACTTATTACATTAAACAAAAATATTTCAATACCACACACAAGAGTTGAGCAGTCATAGATGACAATTTATGAAAACATTGTACTAATCAGGTTTACAATGATGTCTGTTAAGGTGTTCTGTGATAATTACAAAAAGTGCTCGTACAGTGCCAAAATTGGTATAAAAATATGAACAAAAGTAATCCATATACAGTATTTTTCAAATGTGTGAAGGCTTGTGCAAAAACATAAAGTTCATAGTTTCTCAACAATTGGGACACGTCATTAAGCTCTCAGGGACTGTGTAAACTCAACTTCTTCTATTTGATTCATGCTAAGATTATCGCCAACATTTCCACCCACTGAAGGAGCATATCAGTAATGCACCAAAATGATGGTCTTCATCAGGACAGATAAAAGGAACACCCTGCACATTCAATAATCAATAAACGGCAATCAATCTCATGTGTGTGTATAAAAGAAAAAAAGAGAAAATATATACTAATGGAGGAGAACAGGAGGACTCAAAGATGTTTTCTTTTGAAAATATGGTCCTTAAAAGCTTATATAAAAAAAGCATAAGACACAGGATTGCAGTCATTAAAATGAAACAGCTAGTAATAAAGTATGAGAGGCTTACCCAATCTATGTAGAAAACGGACTGTTATTGGAATATCCATAGAGTGCCCAGTGAGGGAACATCCAGCAAACCTGAAAAATGGGAAGAAAAGGATGCCGGTTTCCGAACATAAATTAGCCAAAAAGGTTAGCAGAAATAGCTGGAGATTGATATTCTGCGCGGGGAACAACATTTACAACGCAACGTTTACAACGCACTACACTTACAACGCATTTTTTACAACGCAACATCCATTACAACGCATTCCATTACATAGCATGACACTACAACGCATTTTTAAAAACTACCTTTACAACGCATTCCATTACATCGCATACTACCTTTACAATGCATACCATTACAACGCATAATATTACACTACACTATCCAACACTTACCTTACTGTTGCACCCCCTGGAGTTAGAATAGTAATTTTTACCCCTATACTATCCAACACTTTCCCTACTGTTGCACCCCCTGGAGTTATAATAGTAATTTTTACCCCTATACTATCCAACACTTACCCTACTGTTGCACCCCCTGGAGTTAGAATAGTAATTTTTACCCCTATACTATCCAACACTTACCCTACTGTTGCACCCCCTGGAGTTAGAATAGAAATTTTTACCCCTATACTATCCAACACTTTCCCTACTGTTGCACCCCCTGGAGTTAGAATAGTAATTTTTACCCCTATACTATCCAACACTTTCCCTACTGTTGCACCCCCTGGAGTTAGAATAGTAATTTTTACCCCTATACTATCCAACACTTTCCCTACTGTTGCACCCCCTGGAGTTAGAAAAGTAATTTTTACCCCTATACTATCTAATACTTACCTTAAATGCAATTTAATATTATGCGTTGTAATGGTATGCGTTGTAAAGGTAGTATGCGATGTAGTGGAATGCGTTGTAAAGGTAGTTTTTAAAAATGCGTTGTAGTGTCATGCTATGTAATGGAATGCGTTGTAATGGATGTTGCGTTGTAAAAAATGCGTTGTAAGTGCATGCGTTGTAAAAGTGTGCGTTGTAATGACATACATCCTGCGCGGGGAACAACATTTACAACGCAACTTTTACAACGCACAACACTTACAACGCATTTTTTACAACGCAACATCCATTACAACGCATTCCATTACATAGCATGACACTACAACGCATTTTTAAAAACTACCTTTACAACGCATTCCATTACATCGCATACTACCTTTACAACGCATACCATTACAACGCATAATATTACACTACACTATCCAACACTTACCTTACTGTTGCACCCCCTGGAGTTAGAATAGTAATTTTTACCCCTATACTATCCAACACTTTCCCTACTGTTGCACCCCCTGGAGTTAGAATAGTAATTTTTACCCCTATACTATCCAACACTTACCCTACTGTTGCACCCCCTGGAGTTAGAATAGTAATTTTTACCCCTATACTATCCAACACTTACCCTACTGTTGCACCCCCTGGAGTTAGAATAGTAATTTTTACCCCTATACTATCCAACACTTTCCCTACTGTTGCACCCCCTGGAGTTAGAATAGTAATTTTTACCCCTATACTATCCAACACTTACCCTACTGTTGCACCCCCTGGAGTTAGAATAGTAATTTTTACCCCTATACTATCCAACACTTACCCTACTGTTGCACCCCCTGGAATTAGAATAGTCATTTTTACCCCTATACTATCCAACACTTTCCCTACTGTTGCACCCCCTGGAGTTAGAATAGTAATTTTTACCCCTATATTATCCAACACTTTCCCTACTGTTGCACCCCCTGGAGTTAGAATAGTAATTTTTACCCCTATACTATCCAACACTTACCCTACTGTTGCACCCACTAGAGTTAGAAAAGTAATTTTTACCCCTATACTATCTAATACTTACCTTAAATGCAATTTAATAGGATGCGTTGTAATGGTATGCGTTGTAAAGGTAGTATGCGATGTAATGGAATGCGTTGTAAAGGTAGTTTTAAAAAATGCGTTGTAGTGTCATGCTATGTAATGGAATGCGTTGTAATGGATGTTGCGTTGTAAAAAATGCGTTGTAAGTGCATGCGTTGTAAAAGTGTGCGTTGTAACGACATACATCCTTCTGCGCTCACCAAAATATGCACTAAATGAGCCTAAAAACAGTTTTTTCACCATTAGGCCCCCTCCCCGAGCCATCAGAGTCCCTGAGAGCCCACATTCAGGGCCAACATTTAAAAAAATTGGGAAAGTGCAACACAGTCCCGCTACCCAAGCCATGACAGGCCCCAGGAGCCTACCCCAGGGTGACATATTTCAAAATGGGGAGGGGGCCCTCCCAGAGCCATGGCAGGCCCTGGGGAAGTCCTCCCGAGGGCTGAAATATTTTGAAATGGGGAGGGGCCTGCACAGCCACCCTTCCCGAGCCTCTAAAGGTCTTGAGAAGCCCATCCCGAGGGGCAAAATTACCAAAAACGGGGGTTGAGTGAACCAGACCCCTCTCTGAATCTTTAATGGCCTCGGGGGACCCGATTCTACAGGGACAGATTAGTTTCCCTGCCCTCACTAGCGTGGGCAGGGAAACCTGTTTTTGCTCCCACTTGGCTGGAACATTTTTGGATCTCCCGCCATGTGGGAGCAAACACAAAGTCCTCTTGCAGGAGCTATAAAAACACTCCCACTCTACTGGGAGCAGACTATGCAGGCGAGAGAAAGAATAAAATATTGCTCTCTCCTGGAGGGAGCAGCATTAGTAGTTTCTACCTTTAGGTGGCAGCCATGCCAGCTCCAGCTGCATATGGGTAGCTGACTGGGGGCGAGGGGCCCTTGGTAGTCACGACGCGACCTCTGAGTATATAGTAGGTGCCCTGGATGGGCACCCATCTTTATTAGTGCAGACTCCAGGGGATGGGGTCCCCGGGCTGTAAAAGGCTCAGGGAGGGGGGACTCCATGGCCCACTTCTCTTTAAATTTTGTAGCGGCCTTGGGAGATGGGGTTGCCAGGGTCTAATAAGGTGCGGGGAAAGGGGCCATGCAACCCCCTACCTTAAATAATAATAAAAGGCCCTGGGGGATGGGGTCCTGTAGTGCTAGAGGCACTCTTGTGGTTTGACACCCAGTGATGACCTTTGACTGCCATTATTTTAACCGACTTTAGTGTGTTATTTCATCCTAGCCTGGATGAATGATGGTCCTGCATATGCCTTGCTTCTCTTTCTTGTAATCTTGCTGTCTTTCAGTGGGAGCTGTCACAGAGTAGAACAGCCTTGCCAAGAGCAGAGCGTGTGGGATGTGCATTTGAAAGCATGAGAGGGAGAGAGAGTTGTCGAATGTACTTTTTGGTCTCGAAGTACAGTGTTGTGGGCAGTGATGCACACATGTGCTCTGTGTTGTACATTGAAAAATAAAGTATTTTATGCTATAGGACATTGAGGGATGAAGTATGTAAATATATTAGCAGTTGTGCACAGTTATGTATTGTGTTGTACATTAATGAGAATTATGAAGTGCTTACTATTGGCTTTGACATGGCCTCATGTCATCCTTTTTTCTGACTTTGCCTTGCTTCAGCTTTTCTGCGTGCACCGCAGCACCTGCAAGTTGTTTGGGTTATGAGAATTATGAAGTCCTTACTATTGGCTTTGACAAGGCCTCATGTCAACCTTTTTCCTGGCTTTGCCTTGCTTCAGCCTTTCTGCGTGCACAGCAGCGCTCGTAAGTTGCTTGAGTTAATCACGTTTAAGGTTTTTCTGTTTTTGTAAGGGATTGTTTATGTATTCTGAAAGGCTTTGTGAGCATCGTCAAGATAAAGGCTGGAACATGCGAGATTTGGAGAAGGGGACGCGAGAACTCCTTCATGCCGTGGGAATGCTTGTTTGGAACCTGAACAGTTCTGGTAAGATTCCTCTGGCCCCGGGGGAGGTCTTTCTCGAACCTTCTAGAGTGTTTAAAGCTGAGGGTTGCTGACTCGGAAACCGGGAGTTTGGAATCTGAGTTGGGGCGGACGTGTCTACCTCAGAGTGTACCCTGGTTGCTGAGGCTCTCAATCACGGCTGTTTACTTCCCCAGTTTGAGATGCGATGTTTGCACCAGGTGATGTATTGAGTTTTGGTAATTGCCATTGTTATATTTGGCCAGTGGCTTTGATCATTTGAGGTGTTTTCTTTGTGATGTAGGAGTGAGTTGAGGTGCACATCCAAAGTAATCATCTGATGTATATATTACCTACTGGCGGTCGCCAGTAGGTAGTTATAGTTAGGACCAAGTTTCCATAGGAAGAACATTTTTCGTTTTGCTTATAACTTTGGCGTCGTTTGATGAATCTTCATGAACGTTTCCAAACTAATTATTTGATCATATCAGCTCCTATGTGGGAAGTTTGGGGGTGATTCGTCAAGGGGGGCCTGAGAAAAAAGGGAGGTCCCAAAACATGTTTTCTCCATGTTAATTTCCAAAGGAAACTTTAGTCAAGGCTAGGTCCTGAAAGCACACTTTTGTTTATTTGGCGTAAATCCATTCGTTAGTTTTGGAGAACTATCAAAATTTACAGTTATAGATATTTGGGAATTCTGCCATCTGATTGGCTGAGGCGTTACGAGCACGAGCTTGCTGCTTATTGGTTGTGAGCGCTGCGAGCGGTTGCAACTAGGAAGTGCTGGCCGCCATTTTGTGATTCCATTGAAGCGAGTAAGGAGGAAAAAGGGTGAAAAGAGTAGAAAACAGGAGGATTGGAGCACTGTAACCTCTATGGGGGAGTGCGAAGCGAAGTAGTCACACCTACGGGTCTGAAAGTGCAGTGTTGCTCAGAGTGACATGGTGGTGAGATGAGAGGCTGCTACAGTCGGGTATGAAACCTAGAGCCTAAACCGGGAGGTCATTGCTGTAAAGTGATGTGCTCTGGTGTTTGTAGGATACCTGTGGAAGTAGTGTTAGTAGGCGTTTATATCATACAGGGAGTAGAAAGCGAACTACTGAGCTCTACCGTGTGTTTATACTATACCGGAAGTGGGAAGCGAAGTACTACGCCTACCGGTGTGAAGACTCGGGGATCAAACCGAGCTGATTGTTGTAAAGTGATGGGCTGTGGGCGCTGTAGCATACTGGCCGCTGTAGTATAACTGTAAGTAGTGTTAGTATGCGTTTATACTATACAGGGAGTGGGAAGCGAACTACTCACCCCTACTGGTCTGAAGACTCGGGGATTAAACCGTGAGCTCATTGCTGTAAAGTGATGTGCTCTGTGTACTATTTCAATGTAAGTCATAATACAATGTTAGTATGTAATGATTCTATAATGTAAGTATGTAATGTTAGAATGTAGGGCTGTCATGAGGGGAATCTTGGGGAGTTTGCACACGGTGCTGGAGAAGACGGATGCCTTGTTGTCTGGTCCTGTTGGTGGCTGTTTAAGCTGTCTTCTTTTCCTGCAATAAATCTACTTATCGGATCCACTGCTGTCTTCCTGTTCACTACATAAATTTGGCGACGAGCAGGAGAAGGTGAAAAGAAGGCAGCACTCACCAAGATTTTGCGCTTGCTTGCGTTGTGCTGAAGACCCGTTTTCTTGGGGAATCTGTTTCTACTCATCCCAGGGTCATGTGCTGAAGACCTGTTTTCATGGTGAATCTGTTTCTACTCATCCCAGGGTCGTCGGCTGATCGAACTATGTGATCGTACCTCTTGTAGCATTTATATTTTTTGATTTTGGGCTTCCTCTGCCTCTTCACTACACTCTGGTTGCTGTACCACACGTGTGCAAGTAGTGTTAGTATGCGTTTATACTAATTCTGTAGTTATGCATTAAACAAAGCATCATGGTCCCATGGAGCGCCACCTCCCAGGCGCAGGTCATACAATATCCCGGGGAGTGCAAGTGCGGGACATTTATGTTTGCTATTACAGGGCGGGAGCATTGCTTGCACCCTGTGATAGTAAATTCTTGTTTGCCTCGTTGAAGCGAGAGGAGGAAAACCTCATATCGTTTCAATAAAGCGGAACCGGATGGTAAAAATGGAGAAAAAAAAAATGAAGCGGGGTGTAGGAGAGTGGCATCGACTGCATAGTTGCCCCCAACATTTTGCTGATGTTTTGACTGTTTTCTGACTCTAGCCAGGCTGTGGCCCTGCTATCCAGGACCCCAGCCTATCTGCTTTCTCTCTAAACTGATGTGAGTACCCTAGGTACATACCAATCGGATACTGAGGACACCCTCTCAGCCCCTTGTAGATGGTACCCTAGGTATCCAGGGCATGGGTCCCTCAGAGGCCTACCAGGGGCTGCAGCACTTATTGTGCCACCCCTGGGACAGCCATACAAACTGACACCACCAGACCACTACTGGAGTCTGGGTAAGGTGGTGCTTGCACCCCTTACAGGGGTATAAGTATCCTGTATCCCACTTAATACAACACATATATCCTCATAGGTCACCCCTAAGGCAGGCCTTGCTAATCCTACAAGGCAGGGTGCTGAGATATGTGTGAGGGGGAACCCCTACCTGAGTAGGGCCCCTCTGCAACCTTCGTAAAACTATTGCTGGGTTGTTTGTAGTGCAGCCTTACCATATACTCTTAACCGCATTATAAGTAATCGCGATAGCGTGATAACTTGAGAGTGGCTGCACAGAACCATGTCATATTTGGTGTCAAACATCGTGGAATCATACCCCCCATCCAGCCATGGGAGTGAGGGCATGATTCCCCACTGCTAGAGGGGTGATATGGTAAAAGCGGCAGATTTTAGACACCAATTTAAAAGTGCAGACTTAGTACAAAATGGATGCTATCCGCCACCCACACAACTCTGGCTGCCTGTTGCTGGGCAGAACTCCAGCCACGGCAGCTGGACAATAGGGATCTTGTTGCAGGGAGGTCTTCCCACCTCCCCAGACATACTATGTGGATTGGAACCGGGTGGGTGCACCATAGGATGTCTTTCAGACTTGCACGTAGGCTTCTCCAGTGCCTACTTCTGCATACACCGCCTCAAACCGGTTCAGGGGCATCCTGTCCCCTGCCCAGGTGGGAAAACACACAAAGGGGAGAGGATGTAGCCACCCTTTCCCGCCTGAACTCTCATTGGTGGGCTCTGATTCAGACACTCCCCTAATCTCTGGATAAAGGTGGGTGCAGGCTCCCCAGAGCCTCAGATTAATCTTGGACTTCAAAGACTTGAAACTTCGACTTGCTGCTCCACAGCTGAATGAAGAAATCTCCCTTGGGGTAAAGGAGTTACCCCCCTGCTTGGCAGGCACCTGAAACACTGCAAGTGACCTGGTTGGAACTCTGCTGCTCCTACGGACACCGAAGACTTCTGCGTACCCTGAGGTGGGTTTCCAAGCATCCCAGAGGCCAGTGAGTGTGCACAGCAAAGCTCAGCACCGTGCCGAGATCCCCAATACCCCAGGACACCGGCCACCTCTTGCACATCACACGACCCCGACCAGTGGGGAAGTTGTGCTTTGGCCCATTATTGAGCCAACCTCTCAGCATTACTTGTGCCAAAAGACGACACTCCAGCCCGCTCCGGCGACCCGTGGGCTCATCTTTACACACTCCAAATTGCCGCCTCCCGCGGTCATTTGTCTCTCAACTGGTGGGCCCTAGTGGAGGTCAATCTTTACTTTAAATAGCTCCCCTGGTTGCTCCAGGCCTGCTCTACAGTCTCCTTGCTGGAGACCTCGCTCAGACGTCGTGGGTCTGCACCGTAGCTGTTTTGTGATCCTTGCGTGGGTTGCGGTTGCCAAGGCTTAGTGGATCCAATCCAGACACTAACACCGCAGCAGCCTTCATCCTTTGTCGGACAGTTGCCCTCCAGAAGCTGGCCTTCCTTGAAGCCTCCTGGACCTCGTGGCTGCTGATTCAAGCTACCCGTCTTCAACCTGAAAACACCCGACATTGAAGGGCTCTTTCTCCTGAGCTCCCTGGTCACTGGCTAGTGACCCAGACTCTGTCCCCTCTGCTTTCAGGTCCTTACCTTCAAGATCTACATCTTCAATCTGCACGACATCGACGACGCTTCACGCCAGCAGCAGTTCTGCACCTTTTTCCATTGAAAACGAGATCGCGACCCGACATCGAAAACGACCTATGCACCCGGCTTCCCTGGGGCAGGTAACAGTGGTACCTCGGTACTGTCGTGGGTGTGGGCCCTCCAAGAGCTTAACTCTAAGCTGCTGAACTTGAACTCCTGCTAGAAGTGTTTTGATTCTTGTAATTTCCAACCGCGACATTCTCCATGGGGTTTAATAGAGATCCCGACAGTAGTTTATACCACTGCACACGTCTCCCGTGGGTCCCCTTCCTCACTACCTTGGGTGGTTTCGTAAGGGGCCAGCGACCCTAAGTGCCCTAGGCACTGTCTGCAGAACTGTTGTGGTTCTTATACCACTTTTTTAATATATGGTTTAGTCCCCCCATGGGGCCCAATGAGTCCAGTGCTATTTATTGTAACTATCAATGCTTGTTTGAATTGTATCCTTACCTCCAGTCTCATAAAGAGACTAGTGGGATTATTCTTAGAAGAAATGCATATATTTTATATATATACCTGTGTGGACTACTCTTTCATTCGGTCATTCAAGAGGTTATCTATGGTAAAACAATAAGCTTAACACTCCTTCAAGACTTAGCCTGAAGGCTGCTCTCCACAGCTACCACTAGGATAGCTTTCTTTAAAGGTTGTCTTTTAACCTATCACCTTAAGAGTCGAATTGGACTGGTGCAAGGTGTCCCCTATATCTAGTGGACAGCATATGCCAGGCCAACTTCTCACACTGGTTCTCAGCCTTTCTTTTAAATGAGCCCACTGGTGGGTAATGTTCCGGGGCCAATCCTATCATTATATTGCGGGGTCTCTGCAGCACAGGGGATTTTAATCTCACATGTAAATTAGGCGCGGGAGGGCACGGAGACGTTTCACAGACTAGGAGATTGACACCTCCCCGGGTTTTGTTTACCAGTTGTTCGGGGGGCTTCGAGGCCAACTCAAGACCGGGGATCGGCAACCTCCGGGGCTTTATTTAACTATGCAGGGTGGGCCTCGCCAGTCCTTGAAGCCTCGGTGGCCCTAGGCAGTGTGTTATTGGTTCTGAAATCACACAGGCAGTACTCATGGTATTATAAAGTTATACACTCATAGAACTCTTGCCGTTGTACAATTACCCAGGCTTCATTTATGTAATAGTCTGTTGGTTTATATTTGGTAGACGCACCGGAAAATGAAACACAATTTCCCTTATAACCTACTATCAACCACCGATTTTCACAATAAACTACAGACAAGTGTTGCCAGAAAAAGAAGACCCATACACTCAGTTATTTATTGGTAAAAAAAAAATTACTTTTATTAACACAACACAAATAAATGGAAATGTAAGTTTATTCGAACAACAGTAAAACATGAAAGAAGTGATTGGGACTCCTCCGGAAGCAGCGTACAAAACCTGCAAGACAAAAAAGAAACATAAGTATGTGTGCCATGTCTTAAGAGAAAAAGAAAAGTAGTGAGAATGAACGGAGGAAAGTGAGAATGGGACAGATAGGGAGTAGGTGGAAGGGAGAAGGGGAGGGAGAGTGAAAAGAACAGAGGGAGGAGGAGACAGAGCGCCGGCCTACTGCACCCAGCCCTCACTGTTCACCTCCCATCACCCGTGTGTCTGGGACGCTGGGGTCTGCGAGAAAGAGTGCGGTCCAGCAAGTCCTTAAAATGAAACAGAGATATGACTGAGGCCAGAGATTACATTATTATCTACGGCAACATCGCTTGCCTACACCTGGGCACCCAGGCTGCTGCACCCCGGCCCCTTTCTCCGCACTGTGCTCAATTGCAGCTCCTGTGCGCTGAGGCTTGACTGCTCAACTGCCACAACCGGTGTGTCCAAGGACATGCCGGTGCAAGCTCGAACTCCTGGGTGCCGCTATCAGGGTAAAAAGCGTTACAACAAACAAATGATGGATGGAATGCTGACAATGCAGATATTCTCCCCCAGTCAAGAGATCTGGGTTAAATCCATCGTTCTTTTGCCCACTACGCCACCCCAGTTTAGACATGGCTATATGCAAATCAGTCTTGACCCTGTGCCTCATGGGAACAGTCCAGCCCGAACTACCAAGCCATGTCTTCCCTGGACCGGAATCAAGCATCCTAGGACCGGTTTCTGGCTATCAGCCATCATCAGCCAGGATAGCTTGACTCCAGTGGCGTAGTGAGCACGGGTCCCACGTCTGGGAATACCAATCCCACTTAGGGTGAAAAGCGTTACAAGAAACAAATGATGGACGGAATGCTGACAATGCAGACATTCTCCCCCAGTCAAGAGATCTGGGTTAGATCCATCATTCTTTTGCCCACTACGCCACCCCAGTTTAGACATGGCCATATGCAAATCAGTCTTGACCCTGTGCCTCATGGGAACAGTCCAGCCCGAACTGCCAAGCCATGTCTTCCCTGGACCGGAATCAAGCATCCTAGGACCGGTTTCTGGCTATTAGCCGTCATCAGCCAGGATAGCTTGACTCCAGTGGCGTAGTGAGCACGGGTCCCACGTCTGGGAATACCCATTCCACTCAGGGCGAAAAGCGTTACAACAAACAAATGATGGACGGAATGCTGACAATGCAGACATTCTCCCCCAGTCAAGAGATCTGGGTTAAATCCATCGTTCTTTTGCCCACTACGCCACCCCAGTTTAGACATGGCCATATGCAAATCAGTCTTGACCCTGTGCCTCATGGGAACAGTCCAGCCCGAACTACCAAGCCATGTCTTCCCTGGACCGGAATCAAGCATCCTAGGACCGGTTTCTGGCTATCAGCCGTCATCAGCCAGGATAGCTTGACTCCAGTGGCGTAGTGAGCACGGGTCCCACGTCTGGGAATACCCATTCCACTTAGGGCGAAAAGCGTTACAACAAACAAATGATGGACGGAATGCTGACAATGCAGACATTCTCCCCCAGTCAAGAGATCTGGGTCAGATCCATCGTTCGTTTGCCCACTACGCCACCCCAGTTTAGACATGGCCATATGCAAATCAGTCTTGACCCTGTGCCTCATGGGAACAGTCCAGCCCAAACTGCCAAGCCATGTCTTCCCTGGACCGGAATCAAGCATCCTAGGACCGGTTTCTGGCTATCAGCTGTCATCAGCCAGGATAGCTTGACTCCAGTGGCGTAGTGAGCACGGGTCCCACGTCTGGGAATACCCATTCCACTTAGGGCGAAAAGCGTTACAACAAACAAATGATGGACGGAATGCTGACAATGCAGACATTCTCCCCCAGTCAAGAGATCTGGGTTAAATCCATCGTTCTTTTGCCCACTACGCCACCCCAGTTTAGACATGGCCATATGCAAATCAGTCTTGACCCTGTGCCTCATGGGAACAGTCAGGCCCAAACTGCCAAGCCATGTCTTCCCTGGACCGGAATCAAGCATCCTAGGACCAGTTTCTGGCTATCAGCCGTCATCAGCCAGGATAGCTTGACTCCAGTGGCGTAGTGAGCACGGGTCCCACGTCTGGGAATACCCATTCCACTTAGGTAGAAAAGCGTTACAACAAACAAATGATGGACGGAATGCTGGGGGAGAATGTCTGCATTGTCAGCATTCCGTCCATCATTTGATACACTTAGTAATCAGCTCACTACAGTGCCCCAAAAGCCAATGCCATGTGTCTGTAGGGCAGCGCTGCCCGCTGGCTCAGGTCTACGGTACGGTCCAGCAGGTCCTTAAAATGAGACAGAGATGTGACTGAATGAGGTCAGAGAGGACATCGGGACACAGGGTAACATCGATTGTTCGCACCTTTGCACACAGGCTGATGCACCCCACCCCTCCCGCAGCACTGCGCTCAACACGTGTCTGTAGGGCAGCGCTGCCCGCTGGCTCAGGCCTACAGTATGGTCCAGCAGGTCCTTAAAATGAGACAGACATGTGACTGAATGAGGTCAGAGAACACATTATTAAGCAGGGCAATATCGCTTGTTTGTACCTGCGCACCCAGTCTGATGCACCCCACCCCTCCCGCAGCATTGCGCTCAATTGCAGCTCCTGTGCACCCAGGCCCCACTGCTCACCTGCTGTCATTGTTGTGTGTCCAAACACGACGGGCAGCAGGGTTCACAATTCAGGTGCAGTGTTGATTGGGACGATGGTGTACGCCTTATGGATGCCTTTTTTTATTGCGCATTGTGATATGCGAGGTGGATGCGGCCATATCACCTGAGGCAGTGTAGAAGAACTGGGACATGTGGCTTTGTTGTTATCCTATTTATACGTATGCAAAGTGGGCTGGGCTTGTGGTCGCCAGGCGAGCATAGAGGTGTGAATAATAGTTCAGGGGACCTGGGCGTTGTTCAGTTCCCGCCTGGCCAGGAAGTGTACTTATGTGTGTTTCTGTTGCAGTTTTGACGTCGCAGAATATGCAATTTACATTAATGTAGCATGTACCGGGAGGGCGGCAACTATCGCTAATGCAGAGGTCTTCAAACTTTTGGATGCCGAGACCCCCCTGTCAACATTTTGAGGCGTAAGGACCCCTCCTGACAAAAATGTCTAAACCTGTTGACTAAATTGCGTGGGATGAAAATGTAAATGAGGTTATGTGATGCAGCGTATTTTGGGATAGCGTTGCTTCATTATTTTGACATTTGTTACACACAGTAACACTGAGGAAAGATTTCAGCCAATCAGTACCCATTTATAACCAAAATACAGCAATTATCATCGGAAAGATTTCAAGTCAACCTTTGTTAAGGGCCTTCCACTCTGCAGCAATACGTGCTGCCACATTAGAAACTCACCTGGCCCTGACCGGGAGAAGCAGGGGTTCCTTAAAAACCTGGCGGTTTTGTGCATAGTTAAGCAGGTTACCCATGCAGCATTCCTCTCACCCCCTCCCTTCCATCCCTCTCTCCTCTCCTAACCCCGGATCCCTCTCTCACTTTGCAGGTCATTTTCTTTCACCCCTTTTTAAGACTTCTGAATTCTCCCCATTCAAGCTCTCACTTCACCTTTAATCACCTCTTGCCATTCTGTCTTTTCACTGCCCTCATCTCTAACAGTCACTCACATTTATCTCATGGCCTCTCTGGCCCTGTCACCTCCCGTGCCCCTCAGCACTTCGCATTCACCTCGTCTCTCCATTCAAATTTTTGTCTATTTGTATCTTACACCTCTCCAGTCCCCCCATTCCTCTTTTACATCTCCCCTTGGTTCTAACAGAAGCCCTCACCTTTGGATCACACTCCCTTCTTGTGTGTCCACACTTCTCTTCAGCAATTCACATTTCTCCTCATCCCTGACCTCTTCAATCAAATTCTCTCCCTTGCTGTCCTCTCTCATCCTCGCATCACAAAGCATACGGGTCGGACCCATATGCTCCTCTCGGCAGGTGCCACTCTGCTTATTGTTCCCTAATTCAAGAAGGCATGAATTGTCTGTCTCGCTGTTTTGGTGCAGGCCGCGCAGTTATGGAACGTGCACCCACCATTGCTTCGCTCCACCAAGAATCTATTATCCTTTAGGAAGATATAAAAACCTTTCTCTATGCTCTGTAGGTTACCCCATTTGGCTGGTTCTCCATCTCCTTCTGTGTGTTTCTCATTTGCCTTCAGGCAGTAGATGGTTATTAGCCCCAGGACATCTTTTTGTAACAGTAGTGCACTACAAATGTAAATAATAATAGGCAGAAGCAGGGGAGCCACTAGACCAGAACTTCAGAGGGGGGGGGGGGCTAACACTCCCAGTCAGGGCTGGTCCTAACGCTGGTCGCACCCGGTGCATCAGTCTTTTTTGATGCCCCACCCCGTTTCCTCCTTCTCCATGAATTCCTTCACTGCCACTCACCAACAATGCACCGCATCTCTCTATAGCACCTTTCTGACAAACATTTCATTTTTTATAGCACTACTCATAGTTTACTCACACTCATTTCTGGGATCTGCATGGTACATATTCTTTGTAGCAGGCTCATTAACCCTCTGCACTGTGTGGGTGACAAGAGTGCCCATGTGAGTGCATGGTGAGCGATGCAACAGTGAGAGTAGGACAAGAGGAGTGACTGCAGGGTGAGTGAGTTGGCGTATGAATTTGAGTGCGGATGCAAGTTCAGAATGGGATGAATGAATGTATGATTACTGATGGGCTTGTTTGAGTGAGTTGTATATTGAGTAGTGAGGGGGACAGGTGAGTGAAGTGTCACATGAGTGCAGGATGAGTAGTGTACTCATGTGACTGCAGGTTGAGGTATAGGGTGAGCAGCACAAGTGCATTGTGAGTGCAGAGTGATCACTGTGAGTGCCATGTGAGCGGGTGAATGGTGCGAGTGCATGGTGATCAGTGTGAGTGCATTGTGATCGCTGTGAGTGCAGGGTGAGCGTGTAAATGAAGGGCGAGAATGAGGAATGAGTTGTCTGAATGCAGGGTGCATTCCCAGACCCATGAAGTAACTCAGCATGTTATTGACGGCGGCGTAGAGTTTAAGATCTAAGTTAAACTATTGCGGCATTAATCGGGGATCGAGGGTGAAGGAAATAAATAATGTGCTGATCCTGCAACACACTTCCAGTCCTATGGTTGCCAGCAGATTATTTTGATGGCCCAGTCGGTACAAAAAAAAGCAGTCACCTAAAGCGGTATTTTGAGCACTTATCTGTGCATACTTCCAACAGCAAATATAAATAAAAAGCACTTTTAATTGTGTTGTAGGGCTGCCTCAATGATCCATTAAAGAGAACAAAGACAGAAAAGTCACATAACGAATGCGTACATACTTTTTTATTTCTAAGTCTATTCAGTACCAAGAGGAGATCTTTGCAGGCTCTTTAAACAAAACACGGCAGGCATTTTTCTTTTGGCAAGCCTACTTTGTATTCCTTTAGATGAAATGCATTCTCACACTACAGCAGTAAATGTAAAATACAAATGTAAGGAATAGGCTGAGTGGGGACCCAGGGGGTACTGGAACCAGGAAAAAAACCTAAGCCTCTGTAACCAGTTTGCAAAGGCATGTAAAAATGCAAATGGTCTTTAAAGACCTGTGAAAAACACGGGGGTGCCAGAGATAAGACTCCAGACACTACCCAGCTGAGCCCCCAGCAGCTCAAGTTTCACTGCAGCAGCCCGGGCTGAGACACAGAACGGGGGAAGACAGGGAGTGGGGGGGCTGAAGCCCTTGAGCCTGGGCAGAAGTGTGACTGGGAAGGCGCGACCCCCTTTTCATCACTCCACGGCCCCCCTGGGGGTCGCGCCCCACAGTTTGAAGACCCCTGCGCTAATGAGATGCTGTTCGAAAACACTGAATGGTCAACATCACATGTCGTTGTCAAGGTTGTGGATATGCACAGACACTCATGTCAATGGTGTGCGGTATTATTGAAAGTGTTGCTATCGCGAAGCGCACACATGTGAATGTGCTCGAATGGAGAGAGGATCAGCAGTGTGGCTACGTCATGAATAGTGATAACGTTCATTATAGTCAAAGAAAGCAAGCCAAACGTGAATCTGAAAGTTTCACATATAAAACACTACTATACTGGTAAAGCCTGACAACAGAGAATACAGCAATACAAATGTACACATTACTGTTTCCGATTTGTTACATTTGATCTCGGATGTGCACTTCGGGCCAGCAATACCCATGCTGAAAGGCAGCACAATAATGTGCACACACCAGGGGCATCGTGTAACACACATTTGATTTTTGATGTAACGTTTGAGATGCATGGCCATCACACCTGGATGGCTAATATACAGACCATGAATATTGATCAAGATGATCGTTGCATGTTGTGTGTAGTATAAGATATGTGTACACAGCAAAAAAACTTTTCAAAAAAGCTCTCTAAGCAGAAGGGGTGTGTCTCATCAAACGCTGTAGAGCGAATGACTATAATGGGTGGGGTCCTCCAACTGTTACAATGGGAAATGTTATGAACTAATCAAATGCTTTTTTTTAAGGTCACATGGCAATCGCGCATCGAGGGCGCAAGGAGGCCGCACCCGACAAGATTTTGAGAAAATATATTTATCATAATATAAGTTTATTACAGTTAGAAATATATAAATGTGTAAAATATTTTAGATTATCGCTTGCTCTCATATACAGTTTAAAGTTATTTAGATATAGTTTTGAGACATAAAAAAAAAGAGGGAATGGCGTACCCGGCACGACACCATATGTCTATGACGTAACACAGGGCCTGGCAGCGTGCACTTGTCGCATACGCAACGCGCAGCGGGCACGACCCCATACATACATGACGTAACGCGTGGCTTGGAACTGCCACCCGTTGGATACCTATGTAGCAGCTGGCGCAAACTCATACATATATGATGTTACGCGGCACGCGGTGCCACGAGTCAATCGGATACGAAATGTGCATCCTTTACGAGTTTAGCAATATGGCGGATAGGATTCGCGTGGTGATGGAGCTTGATACACTACCGGTATGGGAGTGCAGTTTTCTCAACAAAAAAAAAAGATATACATATTTTTGGGGGAAGGTATAAAACATTACTTAATTTTTAAAGTTAAAAAAAGAAGTATAATAGAGTTCCAAAATATTTTACAAAAAATTGAAAATATATAAGTTTTATAAACATTAAAATATGAAATTAACATTTAAAAAAACCTTCGAAATTCACTGAAAAAAACATAGGTTTTACAGACATTATAGTTAGGAATTAGCATTTAAAAAACCTTTGAAATTCACTGAAAAAACCATAGGTTTTACAGACGTTATAGTTAGGAATTAGCATTTAAAAAACCTTTGAAATTCACTAAAAAAAGCATAGGTTTCAGGGATGTTATAGTTAGTTGGACATTGGACTCATATAAAACCAGAGAAATTCGCCTGTTATAGTTAGTTGAGCTAACTATAACACGTGCGCCCGCAATGCACTGCTGATGATGTCACAAATTACATCACTCATGACATGGTCAGTGACATCCTGATGACATCTCAAATGACTTCACTGATGACATCACTGATGACATCATCCACATGATAATCTGATGCACATACTGATGCCCTAATATAAACTTTGATACACCCATTCTAAAATGCAGACTACAATTTTTGAAACTATGCACACAACAATGCCATATACTACATACCACTCACTGTTTCCTAGGTCTACACACACATCCAGTCACTTATACATGCACTTACTCATCAATACAGTAGTATAATATGCACTCATACATTTATACATGCAGGCACACTCCGCCGCTCATCCACAGAGTTACTCACACACCTAGTCAGTAATGCAAAGAATCAATCACATATCCATTTACTCATGTATACAGTTATACACACCAAGTCTGTTATTTATAGACACAACATATCACTTATTTAAGGAGATACTAACACATATTTACTGTCTTATACAATTACTGATACAAGCAGACACTCATTTATACACGAACGCTTCAAATAACTTACTCTCTTGTATAGTCATTCATATACTCCAACACTCACATATAGTGCCTTAAAACATATGTAGTCAGTCACACATATACCACTGAGACATTCATTCACTCATCAACACACCATGCACACAGTAACTCATCCAAACAGCCCTTTCCAGATGCGCTTTTGAATCCATACAACCAGTGACTCACCCACTCAGACATCTATGCACAGAGTCATACACCCCCCACCCACCCATACAGACACTCAAGGACGCATACAGATACTCAGACAACAAATCAATAACCCACATAGATACTCATGTAGCTATTCAGCAACCCATGCAGTTGCTTACACACCAACTGAGAGACTAATATAGACTTTCACACAGTGTAGTCATTAACCGATGCATTCAGGAGGACATGTTCAATCACTCACTTATACAGTCAGTCACGCACCTACTAAATAATCCCTTCAGGCACTTGTAAATGCATTCATTCTTCAATACACCTTGGCACAGATATATATGAAAAATATTTAAACTTACAGAAACACACATTTACTGGATGATGTCATCAGTGATGTCATTTGAGATGTCATCAGTGATGTCATCAGTGATGTCACTGACCATGTCATGAGTGATGTAATATGTGACATCATCAGCAGTGCATTGCGGGTGCCCGAGTTATAGTTAGCTCAACTAACTATAACAGGTGAATTTCTCTGGTTTTATATGAGTCAAATGTCCAACTAACTATAACGTCTCTGAAACCTATGTTTTTTTTAGTGAATTTCAAAGGTTTTTTAAATGCTAATTCCTAACTATAACGTCTGTAAAACCTATGGCTTTTTCAGTGAATATATATGTAACAAGTTCAATGCACAAAACAACAAATATATCCAACTAATGAAGAAGATCCAGTCCAATGATAACATGATCGTAAGACAAGCAGACAAGGGAGGCAATGTAGTACTATGGCCTTGTGACTTATATCTGGAAGAGCCTTACAGTCAATTGAATGATCGACAGTGCTACAAAATAAGTGACATTAGATCTGTCAAGCAATCTTGATATGACTTCTGTGCCAAACTATTGGCTTGGAAAAGTGCAGGCCTGTTGAGCCAAGTCGAGTTCAAATTTTTTTAAAATGATCATCCGGTCATTCCGGCAATGTACTTTATTCCAAAAGTGCATAAAAATATTGAAAAACTGCCAGGAAGGCCCATCATCTCTGCTAAACTCAGTCTTACAGAGAACACTTTCAAATATGTCGACGCCTTCTTACAGGAGCATGTCAAATCTTTGCCTTCTTTTGTACAAGACACTGGGGATTTTCTACAAAAATTGAGACTGGTCGTGTGGCAAGAAGAATATCTACTTATGACATTGGATGTTACTTCATTGTATACGTGCATACACCACCAGGATGGTATCAAGGCAGTAGAACACTTTTTGGGTACCAGGTCCATGCATTTCTTCAACCACAACAAAATGCTTTTATCTATGATTGCAACCTGCCCTAATAACAACTTTTTTATGTTCTCAGGCCAGATATTTCAACAGATCAGAGGCGTGGCTATGGGGGCTTGCTTCTCCCCAAGTTATGCCTGTCTCCATATGGGACTTTGGGAGGAGCAGGTCCTACGAGGTGAACTAGCTCAGGAATTTTATACAATGTGGTACAATGGTTTAGATACATTGACGATGTGTTTTTAATCTGGAGAGGTTCTAATCAGCAGGCCCTCCATTTTATTGACACTATTAATGACAACTGTATCAATTTACATTTCACAGGCAATACCAGCAGTACCAAGCTTTGTTTCTTAGATGTAGAAGTCTTCATCCTGAACAACAAATTGGAGACTAGACTCTATAGAAAATCCACTGCAGGCAACACTGTGCTCCATGCCACCAGTCACCATCCTAGCCACCTTATACGCAGCATCCCTTTTGGGGAAATGCTGCGTATTAGACGCATTTGCAGCACACAGTTTGAATGCAATAGGGCACAAGAGTCCAGCAAAGAAAGGTTTCTGGCCAGAGGTTATTCGCAGCAATTGGTGAATAAAGCAATAAGTAAGGCAAATGGCAGAATTTTGGGTGTGGATCTTATGAATAAACAATCCATACCAGTCACTCAAGACAAAGAGGATCAGACAGTTACCAGACTAATATTAACATTCAACAGGCAGCACCAGGCGCTAATTAAAATTTTCAGAAAAAATTGGACCCTGGTGCGTAATGATCCTATCATTGGCAGGATGATGCCTGTTACACCAGACATCGTTTTTCGCAAAGTTAGATCTATGAGCGAAGCCTTGGTTAAAAGCAGCCCTGAATTATTGACTAATAGATCGTGGCTCAATTGCAGGAAGGGGTTCTTTAAATGCACCACCTGCAAAGCTTGCAGGCAGGGCACGAACAAAACATCTGTGTCTATTCCGTTCAGAGATACCCCAGTTTCCAATCCAAAGCTGCTCACCTGCAAGACTGACTTTGCAGTTTATGTGCTGGAGTGCCCCTGTGGCCTGCGTTATGTTGGCAGCACCAAGTTGCAGGTTCACAAAAGGATACTCAAGCACATAAGGGCCATCAAAAGTAACGACACTACTTACCCGGTGGCTCGTCATTTCAAGGAGTTCCATAATAACAACTCGGAACTCCTTAGATACTTTGTGATTGATTCCATCATGCCACTGAGACGTGGCGGTGACCGTGAAGCTCCCCTTCGAGCATTGGAAACTCGTTACATTCTGATCTTAGATACCAAGACCCCCAATGGGCTCAACGCTAGTGAGGATTTTTACACATGTCTGTTTAACCTTTGGAATTTTAACATAGCGCTTGAATTTTAGATCCATTACCCACAATGCAGCCTCCTACCATATGTAATTTGTTTAGGTACACATAATTTTTCAATTTTTATTTTTCCAAATTATTTACACTAATCATTTAACATTCATAATCTTTAGTGTCACATTATAGATTTTTCATATTAGGCAGTGGTTGCACAAATTGTAAATAAATATGCACAGTTTTATTCATTCGGATAGTGCTGGTAATGTCCATATATTGGGACAAGGTATAACTGCATTTTGATTCTGATGTTGGATCTTATTTGATTTTTTTATACATGTATTTTCTGATATCCAACTGCAGTCATACAGAGATGTTGGCTATGTATTTATATATTTATGTGTTTATTTATTTGTGTATATATATCAAATCTTTTTAGACACATATATATTTATATGAGCATATCACAATGTATATCATTTTAGCCGTCTCTTAGCCAGTCATCTTTGGTCTTAAGTTTTATCATCATATTTATATACCCACTGCGGTCCAATTATTTTATATCTATGATGTCAAACTTATCACGATTTGAATAAGGCCATATTGCTCAGTAATTTTTCGAATGAAAGATGACAATTAACATTTTGAAAAATTCTTGAAGCGCATATAATGTATTTTATATCTATATTTATTTTTTCATTTGTGCCTTCTGACGTTTAACAAATAAGGACATGAATATTCTTAAATATGTTTTTTAGGTTCTTATATATTTTACACAATGGACTATAGTCTATTTGACATACAATCTTTACTATCTTTTATGTCTATGAAGCATGTGACACTTTGAATTATGCACTTGACACTTTAAATATGATACTTCCCCATGAATGCGTCATGTGATCAAGGCCTCTTGCAGGCTGAAAAGCGCCATGACGGACAAACGGGTCCTTAAATAAAGATTTCACTACAAGCACTGATTCTGATTCTGGGTCTGCATCGTCTTTGTGCTGAGGATTGCAGCGGCGAGTACATCTATATATATATATATATATATATATATATATATATATATATATATATTCACAGAAAAAACCATAGGTTTCACACACGTTATAGTTAGGAATTAGCATTTAAAAAACCTTGCAAATTCACTGAAAAAACCATAGGTTTCACACATGTTATAGTTAGCGGAAATTTTACTGATAAAAAACCAGTGAAATTCCCCCGTTATAGTTAGTGCAGGCAACTATAACTCACGTGACCGCAATCCTCTGCTGATGCTAATACTGTATTTAGACACTTATTTGCCCATGTCTTCTTCCATACATTTTTAGCTATACATATATTACAAATATTTTTTTTTCATAAAGACACATATGTCATCAGCAGAAGATTGCGGTCGTGTGAGTTATAGTTGCCTGCACTAACTATAACGGGGGAATTTCACTGGTTTTTTATCAGTAAAATTTCCGCTAACTATAACATGTGTGAAACCTATGGTTTTTTCAGTGAATTTGCAAGGTTTTTTAAATGCTAATTCCTAACTATAACGTGTGTGAAACCTATGTTTTTTTCTGTGAATTTGTACGGTTTTTTAAATGCTAAGTTACTTTACGCCATTCGTGGCGTGCGCGCCCACTTAACGCAGTTCGTTCCGTGCGCGCACGGTGCGCTTCGCGCACCGTGCGTGCACAGTAAGCACGCGGTGCTTACTGTGCTTACGGTGCTTATAAGCCATGCACAAATGGTGCCCTTCGGGCACCATTTGCACACGGGGTGGAGAGAGTGTGGATAATTTTTTCTTTGATTATTTTTGTTAAAAATATTGTGGTTTTTCACACCACTGATAAGCACTGCACATTTGGTGACATGCGGCCACCAAAAGCACAGGGGGTGGGGAGATTGTGGATAGTGTTTTTTTTTTACATTTTTTACCGTACGCGTACGGTAAGCGTAATCGGCGAAATTAGCGAAAAAATAAAAATGGGTTTTTTGGCCTTGGGGGGTCTTGGGGGACTCCCTCATCATGGCTATGTGTGTGTGAGCTGTCAAAACAGCTCCTTTACATGTGTATTGGTTTTATTTAACAACCTAACTCTCAGTGCGAGAGAGAAAATGGCGGCCGCCGCTTCCTGGTTTCGGCCGATTCGAATGTTTACTAAGATCTAAGAGCCAATCAGAATCGCGCTCGCGCACGCCACCATACGCGTACGGTAAGCTTACGGTAAGCGTACCGTAAGCTGGCTCAGATATATATATTGATTTAAAGGCTATTTTCTCAGAATCTACTGAACAGATTTACACCAAACCTACAAAAGGCACTTCCTTGACCTGAGGACTACCTCTCTGCCAAATTTCAAGTAATTCTGTTCAGCCGTTCGGGCTGTAGCCCTGTCTAAAGGTCCTATGGAAAAATGCATGGGAAAAACGCGTTTTGGGACCCCCCTTTTATCTCAGCCCCCGCTTGACGAATCCTCCCGAGACTTTCAGGGTAGGAGCGGAGCGTAGCGCCCCACCTATTTTGAGAAATTCGCGAGGATTCGTCGACCGGCGCCAAAGTTATTCAAAATAGAATGTTGCGGATTTCCTATGGAAAAGGGGTCCTAACTATAACTACCTACTGGCGACCGCCAGTAGGTAATATATATATAGATATAGATATATATATATCCTTCGATTCCGCTTTTCAGTAGGAACTGCCTTCTCGTGGCTCCTGCTCCTGAAAGTACAGACACGGACCAGTTCCTTGAGTACAAATGTTTATTCGCTTTTTCGCTGGTTAGTCGCCATAACGTTTCGGCTCCAATTGAGCCTTGTTCACATGACAACATGACCTTTCACATTACTTCCTTAAATAGGATACCTTGATACTCAGCACGTGATACTGGAGACAGTGACATGGACATAGTTGACAGACTACATATGATGGATCCTAATGCTGTTAACATCGTAAGGCAAGCGCCCTTAAAGTTACAATATTGAACTTAATATTGCTAGTTGGGCCCAAAAAAATGCTTATGAATAAGCATGTAGGTGTTGTTTTATTAATACGGGGAGCCAGATATTCTTAAAATTTAATTACGTATATCATGGCAAATAATACCCCTGATTATTCAAATATTCAAACGCTTACATGGATATCAGTTATGTACTGATAATTTTAGAACCCATCTTGATATGTATAAGCCCATCAGCCATCTATTCTATTTACACATCTCGGGATAAATCCCCATAAAGTCCTATGTCTTGTCATCAATGCCTGATTTTTCTATGCTACAGATCCCTGTAGCTGTGCAAAATACGCGAGTAAATAATCTACAGTGCAAAAGTGCCAATAAATAGTCATTTTGTAAAACGTTTCAATAAACATACGATATTGATAAAAACAATTGCGTTAAAAAATATGTAAACAACATTTGTAATTTTTGAAAGTGCAAAAAAGTGCAAAAAGGTACAAAGTGCAGGTAAAAAAAGCTGACTAAGGCCAATCATATAGGAAAATTTTGATTTACATCTATCATTTTTTAAAACACAAGTATCTCAAAATGGATGACCGGATACTGAGATAAACCTGTTGTAACCAATCCAATCGACAGGAATTCAACAGAACACAATACTATTGTTATCTGGGGTGTGAGATATTGGATACCATCTAGTCATATATTATCCTCTGGTACCAATACCTTTAGATAATGTGAACACTACATACCAATCAAAAACATCATCTTTAACATTTCATCAGATGTGATATATCTAAAACAATAAATAGTATATCAATTGGTTAAAATTGTCTTCCACAATAATAAGAACTCATTGATAAAATCAATTGTATAAAACAGATAATATAAAATTTAGATAGGTAAGTATGTCCAAAGTGAGATATATTTAAGTGTTGTATCCAGTTCCACCCCACTGATAATATGCAAGGAAATATAGTATGTGCTCCTAACCTAAAATGGTATGCAGATCCTCAGTGACATTAAGTCTGCCAGGGAATTTGGAATCAAGTAAGAGTATATATTTCGTCTCCATCTGTCTCAACCTGGCTTCCCTGTTTCCTCCACGTCTGCTGGCTGGTATTGAATCAATAACAAAGAACGTCATTTCCTTGTTATTGCTATGATGTATCTCCTTAAAATGACTGGCGACAGGATAAGTATTGTCCTGATTAGTGATTGCCCTTAGGTGTTGTAGGATTCGTTTATGCACCTCTAATTTGGTGCTTCCTACGTATCTGAGTGCACATGGGCACTGGAGCACATACTCTGTTTTGCAAGTTAAGAGTTTCTCAATTTTGTGTTTCCTGTCACTAAAACCATCCTTGAAAAATTTGGTGTTAATGCCATGCGTGCAAGCCTTACATACTTTGCATTTGTAGAAGCCACCATTGGTTTGTAGCCAACTAGTTTTTTCCATTATTTCAGGATTGGTATTCACTAGGCAATCTCTCATAGAGGGCGCTCGACTAAAGGTTAGGGTTGCTCTACGAGGTAAGGTAGGGCCTAATATACTGTCACTGGTTAAAATGGGCCAATTACGATTAAAAATGCGATACAATTCTCGATGTTGTCTGTTGTACCCAGTGATAATGCGAAATTCTTTTTGTAATTTGGGAATTTCTTGGGTTCCTGGATTGCAGCTAATCACATTTTCATATTTTTTCAATAATTCCTGTCTGGTTTTAGACCTAGATTTATTGATGGCTCCATCAATAGTTGCTTCCGAGTATCCTCTTAGTAAAAATCTACTCTTGCTAGAGATTTGGGCCACATTTAATTCAGCCTCATTACTACATACTCGGCGTAGCCGCAACATCTCTCCATATAGGATACTAGTAATTAGATGTTGTGGATGGGCACTGGCTGCATGTAAGATGGTATTTCCGGCCGTTTCTTTTCTAAATAGTCTCGTTTCAATGGAGCCATTGGAAATATAAACCTCCGTGTCTAAGAAACTGACATGAGACTGGCTCATAGTAACTGTAAAACTCAAGTTTAAATCATTAACATTGATGGCCCTGACAAAATCTTCCGCTTCCTCCTTGCTACCCTCCCAAACGACAAACAAATCATCAATGTATCGATACCACGTGATTACATGTGACTTCATTGTGTGGATATGTTCGGTTCGAGGACCAGTTCTTCCCAAGCTCCCATGTGTAAACATGCGTAGCTTGGAGAAAAACTGGCCCCCATAGCTACTCCTTGTAACTGACGATACACCAGATTGTTATACATAAAGAAATTATTATGTAGGCATATTTTTAACATTTCCATGAGCATGGTTGTGTGTTCTGTAAACTGTTCTTCTCTCCTGGATAAATAAAGTTCAACAGCTGCCATGCCATCCTTATGTAGTATACTGGTGTATAGTGATGATACATCTAATGCTAACATCCAATATCCATCTTTCCATTCAATTCTTTGTAACTTTAACAAAAAATCCCCAGTGTCCTGGATATATGATTCCAATGTCCTTACAGCGCCCTGTAAAAAATAATCAATATATACTGATGTTTTTTCCAGGAGACCACCTCTGGCTGAAATGATAGGTCTGCCAGGGGGGTTCATTATATCTTTATGTACTTTGGGAATAAAATAAATGAATGGAACTTTGGGATAATCCACTTTTAAAAATGTAAATTCATCGTCAGTCAACATAGATTTGTTTTTCCATCTTGAGAGTTTCTTGTGGTATTCGGCTTGCATATTTTTCAACATTGCCATATTGCTTCGTTCATAATGCTGCCTGTTGTTAAGTTGGAAGTAGGCTTCTTTGTCATATGATGATCTAGTCATTAATACAATATTGCCTCCTTTGTCGCTGCCTCTGATGATGGTATTTTTGTCTTTACTGAGTTTTTGGATGAGAGAGTGATATTTGATGTTTCTCAGATCGTAGTTTTGTTTGTTGTTACTGTTTCTTCTATAAAGCTCCTTGATCTGAGACGTGACATTTTCATTAAAGATGTCAATGGAGTCACGTAACATTAATGGAACAAATGTTGAAACAGGTTTAAAGGGTGTCATAGGTGATATTTGCTTCCTAATTTCTTCATTGCTAGTATTGCCAATCTTTGTCTGCGTTTCAGCTGGGGAATCAATACCATTATTGAGCCATAGATCGATAATGCCACTAGATATAAGTGGGTCCGAATCCGGGATCATATCCGATCGTCCAATTTTCAATGGAGCTCGTGGTTCTTTATTTTTCATTTCATGGAATTTACGGAGTTTGAGCTTGCGTACAGCTTTATAGGTGTCAAATCTGATGTTTACATAGCTCATATTGGTTTGGGGTGCATAGGAGAGGCCAAGTTTTAATATATCCTCTTCGTCTTTGGTCAGCTCAATGTTCGTGAGATTGATGATTGTAGTATCATTGGTTGTTGGAATTACTGATTTTTATATATATATATATATTCACAGAAAAAAACATAGGTTTCAGGCACGTTATAGTTAGGAATTAGCATTTAAAAAACCTCAGAAATTCACTGAAAAAACCATAGGTTTCAGGGGTGTTATAGTTAGCTGGACTTTTCACTTGTACAAAACCATTGAAATTCCCCCATTATAGTTAGTTCAGCTAACTATAACTCGCGCGGCCGCAATGCACTGCTGATGACGTCACATATTACATCACTCATGACATGGTCAGTGACATCACTCATGACATCACTGATGACATCTCAAATGACATCACTGATGACATCACTGATTACATCATCCAGTGAATGTGTGTTTTTCTGAAAATTAAATATGTTTTATATATGTATACCTCAAGGTCGATGGAAGAATAAATGGGTATATAAGTGTCTAAATGGATGATTTGTTTTTGAAAAATTGATTGTGTAACTGACTGATTAAGTGTATCATAGTGAATACATGGCTTAGTGAGTAATGTTTAAATATGTAAATATCTGTATCAGTCTCTCACTTTGTGTATAAGTGGCTGCATGGGTTGGTGAGTAGCTACATGGGTGTCTATATAGGTTATTATTTGGTTTTTTGAGTATCAGTCTGAGTGTCTGCATGGTTCGGTGGGGGGTATTACGTAGTGCATAGGTGCATGAATGAGTGACTCACTGTTTGTATGTGTTGAAGACAGCATGTGTGCAGGACTGTATGGGTGGATGAGTGTGTGTATGGGTGTGTTAGTGAGTGAACGACTGTCTCAATAGTGTCTTTATGAGTAACTACATATGTTTTAAACTAGTATATGTGACTATTGGTGTATATAAGTGAGTATATGTGAGAGTGAGAGATTGAAAGAGTTCCTGTAGGAATAAGTATGTGTTTCTATAAGTGATTGTTTAAAAGACTAAGTATGTGTAAGTTTCCGTAGAAGTAAGTGTGGTGGTGTGTGTATAACTGTATATGCAAGTAAATGTATGTTTGATTCTTTATTAGCATGAGTGACTATGTGTGTGAGTAACTCTATGGATGAGTGGCATTGTGTAACAGGATGTATGGGTGTATGAGTACATATGATGAGTGAGTACATGTATGAGTGACTGTATAGGACTGTTGGTGAATGAGTGGACGTGTATGTGGATCTTAGAATTACTGAAGAGGTTGTTGTAACTGGTATTGGTATGTCCATTGTTTTGAAAATTTTAGTCTCTATTTTTGAATGTGTCTATCAAAGGTTATATTAGGGTGAGAGGAGGTCTGCCACTCTATCACAAGGATGATGTCATCAGTGATGTCATTTGAGATGTCATCAGTGATGTCATGAGTGATGTCACTGACCATGTCATGAGTGATGTAATATGTGACGTCATCAGCAGTGCATTGCGGGCGCGCGAGTTATAGTTAGCTGAACTAACTATAACGGGGGAATTTCAATGGTTTTGTACAAGTGAAAAGTCCAGCTAACTATAACACCCCTGAAACCTATGGTTTTTTCAGTGAATTTCTGAGGTTTTTTAAATGCTAATTCCTAACTATAACGTGCCTGAAACCTATGGTTTTTTCTGTGAATTTCAAAGGTTTTTTAATTGCTAATTTCTAACTATGCCTACAGAGATAGGACATGTGAAGAAAGAAGAAAAAATGCACAGAAAGAAAAAAAAGAAGTGCAGAAAGAAGCAACAGAAGTCCTTAAAGACGAAGAAAAGTGCAGGAAGAAGGATAACGTGCAGAAAGAACAAAAAGAAGAGCAGAAAGAAGCCTTGTTGCAAAATCATCCTGTACCCTCAACTTTTTCAGACGGATACTGGTGGTAACTGAGTTTGACTAACCAGTCCTAGAGCCAGTGCTATGTTAAAAGACACTTAGAATACAGTGAAAACACCTACATACACTAGGGAACATTATGCGTTGGGGTCCCCCTGTGATTAGCATGACCTCCTCTGTAAGCCCCTAGTATATAATAGGGCAGGGGGATTAAAACTACCTCTTAAAACAGGCCACAGGGCGTTTTTGCACACGTTAACTCAGGCCCCAACCACTGTGTAAACACGCCCTGTGTCCGTTTTTAGTTGGGAGATTAAGTTCATTTGAATCCTGAGGGTCCCTAGGGTCCAACTAGCCCACTAGGTACCTCCAGTATGCGCCACAGAGCTGGAAGGAAGGGGCGTGGCCTCCGGCACGATGCCAGTCTTTTATTTATTTTAATTTTTTAAGAAGGGGGGCTGTGTGTTTCCCCTTCTTATTCTAATTTATTGGCCCTGATGACCCCATCCCCCAGGGCCTGTCTCCTAATTATATTTTTTTGACCCCAATCTCCAGGGCCGGCCACTGTTTTTTATTATTTTTAAAAAATATATATTTATAGACACACCTAGGACATGCTGGACAAACCGTACGTACCTATCACCATGACGATTTGCGTGATATTCATTAAAAGGCGACTATGCATAGAATGAATCCACGTGGAATGTATTTACACCACTAGTGAAGCTCTGACATGTCTGATGCCCTACCGTGCCTAATCCCGTTAGACACCCTTGTCGTTTATTTATACAAACATGGGTATCTATTGATGGGCACATTTAATACACATGCACACCAAGCCATTCAAAGGGGATTCGACAAAAATTCGACCAAAACTATGCAAGAAACCCCCCTCACGGTTAATAAAACACACATCCACTGCCGGATGTGTAATACTTTTTATTTTACTCTCTGGAAAGGGGACGAACATCACTTGAGAGTCACAGCGCGCTCCTGGCAGAGCCCAATGCTGTGTTACACCCACCAGTGCCCGCCGATTGCCTCACACCTCTGTGTTGTATTCCACCAGCTAGTGCATATGCTATGACACTCTCTAGCCCATGTGCACTGTAACACCACCCCGTGAATATGTCATGCCACACTTGTCTTCGCACGGGTTATATTGCCCCATCTAACGTGCCTTCCTCGATGCCTATGTTATAACGCACAGTGCTATGCCATACATATTACAATCTGGGATCCATATCTTTGTCACAGTGCAAATGCAACGTTACACTTCCCAGCACATATTTTATATTACAACTTTAGAGACTAGTTAGGTTACACAACACTGCCCTGTGCATATTACACTCCAATGCTCATATCACATAGCACGCGCTAGTGCCTGTGCTATCTCGCGCTCTCCAATGAATCTGTCATTGCGCACAATATATTGCATATTATATTTCACGCCCGGTTCATCTTATATCACACTTTTTGGGGCATAGTTTATACCATACACTATATCTCGTTTTCATTTTCATTCGTGCTCTCAGGACTATGTTCTATATAACACTGTGTTCACCTACCCTTTTCACGGGCATTAAATTTTGCGATAGGGGGTGGAGGGTCAGGGGGTGTTTCTGCCAAGTGAGCCCGGAGTCACAGTCACAAACGTCCTCTTCTTCCTGAATAAAAGTGAGATTATGCTGCATACTTGTTCATATTTTAAGTAGTTCACACAGACACACGTTTTAAAAACAATAAAGTTCCTAATACCCGCCTTCTCTGAACAGTTAGCTTGCTGCCCCATCCACCTCCTCCCTATCCTCTGTTGTCTGAATCCATGGACTAGCCTCCTCCCTCCTGCCATGCATGGTCTGATGTGCTGCCACTGCCCTCAATTTAGTATGATGTACCAGTCCACTCCTCCTGCCCTCCATTGCCCAATTCTATGCCCCATCATTGACCTCCTGCTTAAACTCTTTGCTTAGCTTGCTGCCCCTATTCTCCTTCCCCCTGCCCTCCGATGTCTTTGTACATACCCCTGCTCCATCCTTTTTGCCCACCATGTTCCATGGACCTGCCACTCCTATCTACTCTGAGTGTTCTGTTGAGCTGCCACTCCCCTCCCACCTGCCTAGCATTGTCAGATGACTGTAACCTGTCCCTGCCACCTCCACCCTGCCTGTCCACATGCCATGCCCCTATCCTCTTCCTCCTGTCCTACATGGTCCATTGTACTGCCACACCCTTCTGCCCTCCCTGGTCTGTTGTGCTGCAACTGCTCCTCCTGCCTGCCCCGTGCGGTCTGTTGTGAGGCCCCTTCCCCTGAACTTTCTTGTCTGTGCACAGGTCCTGACCCTCCCTTCAATCCTCCATCGTCCTTTGTGCATGCCCCTGCACCCTCCTTCTTGCCCATCATAGCCATTGTGCTGCCACTAACCCTCCCACTTGCCATGCATGGTCTTCTGTGCTGCCATGGCCCCTCCCACCTTCCCTGTGTGGTCAGTTAGCTGCCCCTGACCCCCTCCCACCTTCCCTCCATGGTCTGTGTGTATGCCATCAGAGTCTCACTGTTGCTCTTCATGGTGTGTCTTGCTTCTAGTGCCCATCCTGCCTGACCTCCATGGCTATCTTGCTGCTCCTGCCCTGCCCCCTTGCCCCCAGCCCTCTGTTTACATGTGCAGACCCCTACTCCCTCCCTCCTGGCTTGTCTGTTCCATTGTAATGCCCCTGATCCGTCCCTCCTGCCCTTTATGGTCTGTTATGCTGCAGCTTTCTCTCCTGTGTGTCCATTATGGTCAGCTAGCTACCATTGCCTCTTGCCCCTCTGTTCTCTCTTGTCCATGTGCATGGTCCTGTCCCCTCCCTCTTGCTTTCTATGGATTGTTGTGCTGCACTCCCGTCCCGCATGCCCTGTGTGGTGTATTGTGCTGCTGCAAACCCTGATGCCTGCCCTGCAGGGTCAGTTTGGTGCACCTCTCCATGTCCCTCCTGTCCTCTGTTATCCAAGTCCATTTCCCTACCCCATTTCCTTCCATGATCCAATGTACCATACTTGCGAACATTTTGAACTTGGTAAGAGGGAGATTTTGAAAAGAAAACTGGGGTATTGATTTTCTTCTTTGAGTTACATTGAAAAAGAAGAGATTGTAGACAGGAGACAGATCAAATAAAGCCCATTTGAGCTTAGAAAACATTGGACGTTTCCTGGCTGAATCGGGTCTGTTGGCATGTATGGTTGTACTACCATTGCCTCTTCCTTCTGCCCACAATGGTCTATTACATTGCCACAGCCTCTCTTGCAAGTCCTGTATTGTTGGTTTGTTGCCCCTGCCCCCCTCTCCACTGCCCTCCATAGTCTGTTGTGCTGCCACGGCCCTTCCTGCCTGCTCAGTGTGGTTAAATTGTTGCCTTTGCACCCTCCTACCTGCCTTCAATTTTCAGAGTCCGTGCCCCTGGCCTCTGCCTCTCAACAGTATGAACAACTAGATTGCTAACATTCTATATTTATTACAAAAGTGTGGAACGCCTGAAGTCATCTTGATGTAATCAAAACTGTACTACCTATGAGAGGTTCTTATTGGCATCAAAATTATGGTTAGTGCTCTAAAAGACTAAAATAAGGACATATTTTCTGAGTTTTCAAATAGCGACAAAGCACTTTTAAATTATTTGTTATCTTTATGTTTTTTTATCCAGTTGACCACTTGATTAAATGTTGCACTTAGGGGAGAGGATGTGGTGTTACTTCCAGAACTGCAGACTTTGCAACTGGGGAACCAGGTTGGAGTTTCTGCTTCAGCTCGACATTCTGTGATTCTGGTCAAATCACTTAGTCTCCCCATGTCTACAACCAAAATGAATTTGTTCTTGTGTGATGTAACCAATGCTCATGTAAAGCACTCCAATACCTGACAAGTCTGCACCATATAACACTGCAAAAACACAAAATAATAAGTGTTTTGCACACTTCTGTCATTGGGCTATATTTGGGCTACATCTGGGTGATTTTGGGCTACATTTGGGCTCTTTTGTCTCCGGTGGCCATCTTGGGAGATTTATTTGTTATGAAGTTTCCTAATTTCCTCATGTACTGCAGTCTCCTCAGTAGGAAATGCTTTCAGTTTTTTACTATGATGTTTCCTAAATTCCTCATTTACTACAGTCTCCTCTGTAGGAAATACCTTCAGTTTTTTACTTTGATTCCATCAAGAAGGCATTCAGATGTGTCACAAATTTGCCATGAATTCAGAATGTTAGCACTCTAGTTGCTTATTAGATCACTGTAGTAAAGCTACTGCTCACCAGGGAAGTCTGCTGCTGGTATTGAAAGTGCATGTTTCAGTCTGCATGTCAGAATTTTTTAATGAAATAGAAGAGGATTTGAGAAGTCACTCAAAATGTGCCCTAATTTTTCTTTCTGCAGCACTAATCATACTTTCTATGGCAAAATGAACCCCCTCATTTTGTTCCTTTTTAAATTAAATGTTTTCAGAATTACCACTTTATTCCAACCATGGCTTCAGGTGTGCCATACGTTTGTCATAAGTAGGACTGTTAGCGCTCTAGTTGTTCTTTAGAACACTCTGGGAAACTGCAGTAGAACACAAAGGAATCAACTGACAGTCTCTGCCCTTATTGGATGTACATGTTTTACTGAGAATGTCAGACTTCATTCTCACATGACTGAGAAAGATAATGTGAATTTACAGAAAATATGCTCTCAGTTGGCTTACAGATCACCTTCCAAACCTCTGTGGGAAAAGCATGAGAAAATAGTTTTCTCTCAAACATGATTCATGATATCACAGCAGAAGGCTTTTTCACATGGTAAAATCACCTTAGAACACACCACAATCCCTAAAATGAGTATGGTACCATCAACAAATGATTTATAATGTAACTAAAGTCTTAAAACCTTCTATTAACTGCAATGCTTTTTATTGAGGTGCTATCATGTATATTGGTCCCAAGATGGCTGCCAACACTTCTTGGATGAAGTGTTGACAGCCAATCAGATCTCACGATGAGATGTGTGGTTAGGCTCCGCCCAGATATATATGTGATTTTACTTTTGATTTTCTCAGGAACTACTTAACGGATTTACACCATTTAAGCAAAAGGCACATGCCTGACCTGAGGACTACCTCTTTGCCAAATTTCAAGTAAATCTGTTCAGCCGTTCGGGCTGTACCTTCGACTAAAGGTCCTATGGGAAAATGCATGGGGAAAACACGTTTTGGGACCCCCCTTTTTTCTCAGCCCCCACTTGACAAATCACCCCGAGACTTTCAGGGTAGGAGCTGAGCGGAGCGCCCCATTAGTTTTGAAAATTTCACGAAGATAATTCAACCGGCGCCAAAGTTATTCAAAATAGAATTTTCTGATTTCCTATGGGAACTCGGTCCTAACTATAACTACTGGCGACCGCCAGTAGATAATATATATATATATATTCACTGAAAAAACCATAGGTTTCACACATGTAATAGTTAGCGGAAATTTTACTGATAAAAAACCAATGAAATTCCCCCGTTATAGTTAGTGCAGGCAACTATAACTCACGCGACCGCAATCCTCTGCTGATGCTAATACTGTATTTAGACACTTATTTGCCCATGTCTTCTTCCATACATTTTTAGCTATACATATATTACAAATATTTTTTTTTCATAAAGACACATATGTCATCAGCAGAAGATTGCGGTCGTGTGAGTTATAGTTGCCTGCACTAACTATAACGGGGGAATTTCATTGGTTTTTTATCAGTAAAATTCCCGCTAACTATAACGTGTGAAAACTATGGTTTTTTCAGTGAATTTGCAAGGTTTTTTAAATGCTAATTCCTAACTATAACGTGTGTGAAACCTATGGTTTTTTCAGTGAATTTGTACGGTTTTTTAAATGCTAAGTTACTTTACGCCATTCGTGGCGTGCGCGCCCACTTAACGCAGTTCGTTCCGTGCGCGCACATATGATGCACTTCGTTTTGAAAGGTAATATTTTAATTTTTCGTATATGTTATAAGCCATGCACAAATGGTGCCCTTCGGGCACCATTTGCACACGGGGTGGAGAGAGTGTGGATAATTTTTTTTTTTATTATTATTTTTTTTTATATTTTAGTTTAACTTATCGTTAATAAGACATGCCCAATTGGTGCCCTTCGGGCACCAATTGCACACGGGGTGGGGAGAGTGTGGATAATATTTTTTTTTTTTATAATTTTTTACCGTACGCGTACGGTAAGCGTAATCAGCGAAATTAGCGAAAAAATAAAAATTCCGTTTTTGGCCTTGGGGGATCTTTGGGGACTCCCTCAACATTGCTATGTGTGTGGGAGCAGTCTAAACAGCCCCTTTACATGTTTTTGTGCTTTATATTTTAAACATCACTCTCAGTGCGAGAGAGAAAATGGCGGCCGCCGCTTCCTGGTTTCGGCCGATTCAAATGTTTACTAAGATCTAAGAGCCAATCAGAATTGCGCTCGCGCACGCCACCGTATGCGTATGGTAAGCGTATCGTAAGCGCACCGTAAGCTGGCTCAGATATATATATTGATTTAAAGGCTATTTTCTCAGAATCTACTGAACAGATTTACACCAAACCTACAAAAGGCACTTCCTTGACCTGAGGACTACCTCTGTGCCAAATTTCTAGTAATTCTGTTCAGCCGTTCGGGCTGTAGCCCTGTCTAAAGGTCCTATGGAAAAATGCATGGGAAAAACGCGTTTTGGGACCCCCCTTTTATCTCAGCCCCCGCTTGACGAATCCCCCCGAGACTTTCAGGGTAGGAGCGGAGCGTAGCGCCCCACCTATTTTGAAAAATTCGCGAGGATTCGTCGACCGGCCCCAAAGTTATTCAAAATAGAATGTTGCGGATTTCCTATGGAAACGTGGTCCTAACTATAACTACCTACTGGTGACCGCCAGTAGGTAATATATATATATATATATATATTACCTACTGGCGGTCGCCAGTAGGTAGTTATAGTTAGGACCGTGTTTCCATAGGAAATCCGCAACATTCTATTTTGAATAACTTTGGCGCAGATTGACGAATCCTGGCGAAATTTTCAAAATAGGTGGGGCGCTCCGCTCCGCTCCTTCCCTGAAAGTCTCGGGGGGGTTCGTCAAGCAGGGGCTGAGAAAAAGGGGGGGTCCCAAAATGCGTTTTCCCCATGCATTTTTCCATAGGACCTTTAGTCCAAGCTGCAGCCCGAACGGCTGAACAGAATTACTTGAAATTTGGCAAAGAGGTAGTCCTCAGGTCAGGGATGTGCCTTTTGTAGGTCTGGTGTAAATGTGTTCAGTTTTTGCTGAGAAAATAGCATTTAAATCAATATATATATCTATAGGCGCGCTCCGAGCGCTTACGGTAAGCTTACCGTACGCGCACGCTGCCATGCGCGAGCACAATTCTGATTGGTGGTTACATGACTGTAAACATTCGAATCGGTCAAAATCAGGAAGTGTCGGCCTCCATTTTGTGTGTCTCACACTGATAAAAAAAAGGAGGAGAACGTGGAAAGGGGGAAACGAAGAGAGTTGCAGACCCCCTAGCGTTTGTCAGGGGGTCCAAGAAGGCCATAAAAGTATGAAAAATACATTTAAATGTTTTTTTTTAAAAATCGCGGGGTGTGCGTACGGTAAGCTTACTGTACGCGTACGGTAGAAAAAAAAAAAAAGAAGAAAAAAACAAATGTAAGTGTTTAGATATTAGGGGGCTCTAAAAAGAGCCGTTGTGTTCATTGAGTGTTTTTTGGTACCTACAAGTAAGTACCGATGCAGAGTCTAAAGTTCAAGAGGAAGACTCTGTTCCCTTCATCATTGAAATGTACACCGTCTCCTCTATAAATGTCTTGCATGTTGTAACGCAAGTTGTTGTGGTATATAGAACCCATACCATAGTCTCTGAGGAAAGCAGAAACAGATGTGTTGACGTGCTTTCTTGCTTTGTCAATCTGCGGACAAAATTGGTTGGACCAGTTCCACTTTTGCCTTTGGCATATGTTAGAATATACAAAGGCAGAATGAGGAAAAAGCGACATCAATTGCACAAAGGTGTCCTTAATAAGCATTTCCAGACCTACACCAGTTAAAGTGCCTAGGTCATTTCCACCACAGTGCACAATAATAAGGCTGTGGGAGATGTAGAAAGGTTTTCACCAAAGGCATTAATTGGTGCCACTTTAACCCTCTCTGACCAATCCATTTAATGTCTACATTTGGCAAAGCAAGGTCTCTCACCATACCTCTTTTTTCTGCAAATTTTTCACTCCAGAAGACATAGCTGTGACCTACAATCCACACAGTGAACATCTTTCAAGGAGATCTGGATGCACTCTGAAGGTGTCTTTCAGTAGAATGGCAATATGAAATGAAAGACAGTTTGAAAATGGAGGCATACTTATTTTTTAAAAATAAAAAGAACTCATTGGCTGTTTCACACCATTCTACACTAAAAACTAGGCTGTATGTGTACATTTTTAGAAGCATGTTTTGTATTGGTTCAGAAAATTGTGTTCCACAGAAGAATAGTTTGGATTTGCTGTTAGGTTGGACAGGTGAAGCACTCTTGGTCTTTCGATTTGAAACATTGTGTGGTGAACTTCTGACCTCTCTCCTCACAGCAGTGTTCCATGAGCTGTTGCTATGGTAGCAGGCAAAAGTCAAGTTGGGGGAAGGGTACATTTGGAAAAGTGTTGAAGTTTTCAACCAATAGAAATGTATGATTTCATTTGAAAAAAAGTTGGAAGCACAGAGATTTGTAATTAACATGTATATGTGTGAAAAAAGAGAGGGAAACATTGCCATTAATTGGTTCTGCTCAGAGGAGAGAGGTGTACAGCTCTGATATTCTGACTCTGATAGTCTGCTGTTTGAGTGCCACATTTCTTTCTCAACTAACTAATTTTAAAGGTGAGTTATGAGTTTGAGAGGGGATGTATGTGGTGATTTTTGCATGAGTCTGTGAGCACAGAGGAATTGCTGTCAGAGAAGTATTTCGTGTCTCTCTGGTTCTTTTGAGAAGTAACCATGCATATGTCTCTTGCAACTGAAAATACACAGTCTGCATAAGCAGACTGTTAGCACACACCCAGCAGTTTATCCTGTAGAATCATGCTGAGTATTCACAAGTGACTGGTGTTTCATGGAAGCAGTGAGTAACGCTAATACATTCAACATCACTAAGGCTGATTTCTTTTGCTGGAGTGTAGTCAGTCACCAAGGTCACACATGTTCATGGTCTGAAAAAGCTGTTTGCACATGTGCTGTTTAAAGGTGTCTGAAAACTGTAATGAACATGTATGCGACTGTTAGAGTAATTAACGCTTGCAGGAAAAAACAGTACTAAGTGTGCTTAGAAATTGGCAAGCAAATTTCATTTTCTGCCTAAAAACACAGAAAACAGTAGTAAGTGTGCTTTGAAATTGGCAAGCAAATTTCATTTTCTGCGTAAAATCACAGCATGAGTCTGTGAGCATAGAGGAATTGCTGTCAGAGATGTATTTCGTGTCTCTTTGGTTCTTTTGGGAAGTAACCATGCATATGTCTCTTGCAACTGAAAATACACAGTCTGCATAAGCAGACTGTTAGCACACACCCAGCAGTTTATCCTGTAGAATCATGCTGAGTATTCACAAGTGACTGGTGTTTCAGGTAGCAGTGAGTAACGCTAATACATTCAACATCACTAAGGCTGATTTCTTTTGCTGGAGTGTAGTCAGTCACCAAGGTCACACATGTTCATGGTCTGAAAAAGCTGTTTGCACATGTGCTGTTTTCTGTGTCTGAAAACTGTAATGACAATGTATGCGACTGTTAGAGTAATTAACGCTTGCAGGAAAAAACAGTACTAAGTGTGCTTAGAAATTGTCAAGAAAATTTCATTTTCTGCCTAAAAACACAGAAAACAGTGGTAAGTGTGCTTTGAAATTGGCAAGCAAATTTCATTTTCTGCGTAAAATCACAGCATGAGTCTGTGAGCACAGAGGAATTGCTGTCAGAGATGTATTTCGTGTCTCTCTGGTTCTTTTGAGAAGTAACTATGAATATGTCTCTTGCAACTGAAAATACACAGTCTGCATTAGCAGACTGTTAGCACACACCCAGCAGTTTATCCTGTAGAATCATGCTGAGTATTCACAAGTGACTGGTGTTTCAGGTAGCAGTGAGTAACGCTAATACATTCAACATCACTAAGGCTGATTTCTTTTGCTGGAGTGTAGTCAGTCACCAAGGTCACACATGTTCATGGTCTGAAAAAGCTGTTTGCACATGTGCTGTTTAAAGGTGTCTGAAAACTGTAATGAAAATGTATGCGACTGTTAGAGTAATTAACGCTTGCAGGAAAAAACAGTAGTAAGTGTGCTTAGAAATTGGCAAGCAAATTTCATTTTCTGCCTAAAATCACAGAAGACAGTAGTAAGTGTGCTTTGAAATTGGCAAGCAAATTTCATTTTCTGCGTAAAATCACAGCATGAGTCTGTGAGCACAGAGGAATTACTGTCAGACACTGTGTAATGATTCTGAATTGGTTTTCAAGCAACGTTTGCCTTTTGATTTAGCAAATTCCTATTTAATTTTTCTGAAACCAAAATTTTAGACAGAAATTGCAACATCTGTAGAAAACATTATTACAATTTAATTGGATTACCATCGGAAATGTCATAAAAAATTATTATAAAAATTACCATTTGGCCTTACGGAAAGGCAATAATTTGCATTGTGGACTTCTTTGACACAAAATATTTTGGTGATTATGCTTATGCAACAGAATTTTCAGATGATATTTACTGAAATTAGTTATTGTTCTTACGTGAGATTTATATTGCAAATGTTTAATTTCTATTACGGTATGTTTTAGTGAGAAGAGATTCTGGGCTTTTTTTAAACAATCTTTCTGATTGTTTTTTTTTTTGCCCGCTGTTAAGTGATGAATGCAATTGCTTTTACGATTTACAGTAAAATGCAATATATTCTGAAAACAGCAAAAAAAAGGGCAAAAAAATGTTTGTTGAAATATGAAAATATGTGCACTGTATTCTAAAATGTATTGTTAAATATTAATACCGTTTTCTTTTTTTACAGATTGAGAAAGGAAAAATATGAAAAATAAACTTCTTTATAGAAAGTTAAATAAATCACTTATTTTTCTTAAAATTATTTTTATTGTCAGGTAAGTGTGAAATTTCTGAAATTATCACACATTTACTTTAATGCTCACTTTTTTTCACTACTCTTCTCTATGCTTTTCTCATTTTTGTAGTAGTCCCTCATGGACCTTGTAGGGTGATTACAAATTTTTTGTTTTTAAAAAAAAAAAAAAAAATTGCGCGCACGGTAAAAAAAAAAAAAAAAAAAATCATTTAAACATTTTTTAAAAAAGTTAAGAGGTAAGGTTGGCTCTTAAAAGAACCGTTGTGTTCATAAAGGGAAAGAGGAAAGAAAGAATGGGAATACTAACAAGGACCACAGATGTGCTGGTCTATCCTTTTGTTTATGAGGGAAACACTGGTCTCTGCATGAACAATAAGGCCATGACATGTTGTGCACCTCATTGCAACCCTCCCAAAACGAGGGTTTATATCCAGAGGACCAGAAAAGGGTGATGCTCCCACCGCAGAGGAAGGGCTCAGCTGAGCTGCCGAAGATGTACTCGGCTGAGCTTCTGCAGGTGTGCTTGGGTGACTTACTGGAGATGTTTCTCCAGTATGTCTAGCATAAGTCCTGGGATGTTTATCCTTAATGTGTCTAACCATAGAGTGATTTCCAAAGGAATACTTCTTCCTTGGATTCCCTCTAGATAAGACACGCTCACAAAGTGAGCAGGTGACTAAAGGAGCATTTACCTTTTTCTGCCCCTCTGGATGGGTGAAATATTCCCATACAAAAGAAGTCTTTTGTTTCCTCCTTCTCTCTCTGATGATGCTGCTACCAGGCTCACTCTCAGAAGAGGTCTGCTGTTCTGCCATCGTATCACAAAGACAACTCAGCTCCTTCTCCTAAGGGATCACAAGCAGAAATGAGGGGAATGGATGTGGTGTAGGAAGGTTCTAGAACTGAAAGTAGTTTTAACCAATCAAAAGTGTTGTTTCTTGATCACATGACCAATCGTGCGCGTACGTTGCGCTTACGGTAAAAGTACGAATGCGCGTATAAAAGACACGCGCACGCGCGCATGCGCATAACAGGCACGCTCCAACACTTCCGCGTAACGTGCGCACGCGCGTACGCGTGTAACGTATGCACTTACGCGTCGCGTACGCAGTACGGACGTCTATGCAAATTGCGTAACCATACGCAAACAGAGTAGAAATATTACGTACATAAAGCAAAACGTGCGCTTACGGTAAGCTTACCGTACGCGCACGGAAAACAAAAATAAAAAATTGTAAAAAAGATTCACTATGTTATACTACTATATCTTACCTGTTGGGTTAAAAAAAGGTGAAAAATTAAATATTGCAGAATTTATTAAATTTTACCATAGTGTTTAAAGGGAAAATAAAGTAAAAAAAAAAGATGTAAAAAACCTTGCAAAGATAAAAAAATAAAAATGTTTCACACACGTTAAATATAAGAATTAGCATTTAAAAAACCATACAAATTCACTGAAAAAACCATGGGTTTCACACACGTTATAGTTAGGAATTAGCATTTAAAAAACCTTGCAAATTCAGTGAAAAAACCATAGGTTTCACAGACGTTATAGTTAGCTGGACATTTCACTCGTAAAAAACCAATGAAATTCCCCCGTTATAGTTAGTTAAGCTAACTATAACTCGTGCGCCCGCAATCCACTGCCGATGACGTCACATATAACATCACTCATGACATGGTCACTGACATCACTCATGACATCACTGATGACATCTCAAATAACATCACTGATGACATCACTGATGACATCATCCTTGTGATAGAGTGGCAGACCTCCTCTCACCCTAATATAACCTTTGATACAGACATTCAAAAATAGAGACTAAAAAATAAAAAAATATTGGAAATTCCAATACCAGTTTCAACAATCTCTTCTGTAATTCTAAGATCCACATACACATCTACTCATTCACCAACAGTCCTATACAGTCACTCATACATGTACTCACTCATATGTACTCATACACCTGTACATCCTGTTACACAACACCACTCATCCATAGAGTTACTCACACACATAGTCAATCATGCTAATAAAGAATCAAACATCCATTTACCTGCATATACAGGTATACACACACCACCACACTTACTTCTACGGAAACTTACACATACTTAGGTGCCGATTACGATCCGGTAAAAATGTTCCCCGTACGACTCGTATCCGGTCTTTTTACTGTACGAATCGTACAAGTGCCGTACAAACTGCCAATTACGATTCGCATGGGAAAAAGACCATGCGAATCGCATTGGGAATAATTCCCCACACGTCCTCGTGTCGGAAAATGTGTCCGACACGTCCTCGGACGAATCACCGTACAAATGTGAAAAGTGAAGTCCGACCGCGGAATCACGATCCATCCCGCGCGTCCGATGTTACAACCGTATGGAAAAAACACCGTCCGCACCGAACTCCCATAGCAACCATGGAGACATGTGCCCGCATACGCGCCCAACACTCCCCCCAGCCCCCGTACGTTCGAGTCGTACCCCCCGTGTATGTACACCCCCACCCGTGTATGTACACCCGTGTACGTGTCGTACCCCCCGTGTACGTTCGTGTCGTACCCCCCCGTATTTACACCCGTGTACGTTTGTGTCGTACCCCCTGTTATGTACAGCCGTGTACGTGTCGTACCCCCCGTGCATGTACACCTGTGTACTTTAGAGTAGTTCCCCCGGGTATGTACACCCATGTACGTTAGAGTCGTACCCCCCGTGTATGTACACCCCCACCTGTGTATGTACACCCGTGTACGTGTCGTACCCCCCGTGTATGTACCCCCGTGTACGTGTCGTACCCCCGTGTATGTACACCCGTGTACGTGTCATCCCCCCTGAATGTACACCCGTGTACGTGTCGTACCCCCCCGTGTACGTTCGTGTCGTACCCCCGGTATTTACACCCGTGTACGTTCGTGTCGTACCCCCCCGTGTATGTACACCCGTGTACGTGTCGTACCCCCCCCCGTATGTACACCCGTGTACGTTTCGTACCCCCCGTGTACGTTCGTGTCGTACCCCCCTGTATGTACACCCGTGTACGTGTCGTACCCCCCCTGTATGTACACCCGTGTACGTGTCGTACCCCCCATGTATGTACATCCATGTACGTGTCATACTCCCCGTGTACACCCGTGTACGTGTCGTACCCCCTGTATGTACACCCGTGTACGTGTCGTATCCCCCGTGTACGTTCGTGTCGTACCCCCGGTATTTACACCCGTGTACGTTCGTGTCGTACCCCCCCGTGTATGTACACCCGTTTACGTGTCGTACCCCCCCGTGAACGTTCGGGATTAAGGAGCCACCGGCAGCGACGACTCTCACCACTCTGTGGACGAACCCGACCCCGACCAACCTGGCCCCTCTGGTGTCCAACGACCTGCAGCACCTGCGTCAGGTACAACCAGGCCAACCACCACCCCCACTCCTGCCACATCCCAGGAGACACCCAGGATCCCTGCCCCACCACCACAAAGCAGCCAGGCTGGCCAGGAGGGACACGGTGTCCCGGGCACCCAGGAGGAGGCAGGCGACAACGCCAATGCCACCCCTCAGAGGTCCCGGAGACCCGATGTGCCCACAAGGGCATGCCAGGTGCAAGTGGGCAGGGATGGTGGGAGTGGAGGACGGCGGAGGCGCCAGCCTGACCAGTTGGCTGGGGAACCGGTATATTCCCATGTCTGAAACATCCTGGACACACACCGGCAGGACACCATGGGCATGGCCCAGGTTGTGTCCATCCTCGAGGAGATCAAGACCCAGCAGGCCCAGCAACATGCGGAGCAACATGCCTGTCTACAGCAACACCAACGGCGGATGGAGGACAGACAGGCTGAGCTCATGACGGTGTTCACGGAATTCACAGTACACTCCGTCGGATGGCCGACAACATGGGCAACCCTCCCTGTGCCAGCAGGCATAGAACATCACCACCCACAGGGATGGATCAGGAGGAGGAGGAGGAAACATCCGATGGAGCATCCCAAACATCGTCACGGCCTGCTTCTGAGGGTCCCCGCAGGAGGGCGGGTCGTCCACATAAAAGACCGTGAGGGTCGGCGCTACAGCACCATCTCCCAGGACACCTGGCCTGGCACCTGGCCCACTGGACCAACAGCAGCACAGCATCAAAAGACATTCTCTGCCACATGGCCTTGCTGGTCACTGTCTGACCAATGTTGACAAAGACTGTGGCATGGACTCTGAGGATTTCAAATGGCAAGGACACCAACTCCCCTAGTGAACTTTGGATTCCACACACCCGGAAAGCCCCTCATGTCAACCCCCCCCCCCCACTAAAATAAAAAGTCACACCATGAAGAGAAGATGCCTACTGGTTGCATTATTACCTTACATGTGTCTTGTAAAGTCTAACCATGCCTGAGTTCTCATTTGACTTCAACCATCCACACCCTGGGGCCTGAGTCTGGCACAGGACACACGGGTCACAGTGTATTAGGCAAGACAGACATGGAGCACCATACACACCCGTGATGGGCCCAACCAGCTGAGGGGGTGGCCGTACAACCGTGCCGACAGACATATTGAGTACAGCGACAGCCAAGCGCAGAGGTCAGGGATCATGTGGAGTGTCCTGGGGGGCACCCAGGTATGTGTGGACAGGTGGCAGAACCATGTCCTGCAAGCTTGAGTCAGGTGGATGCAGAGAATGGTGGCCTGGCCAACGTTGGATGCATGGGGATGGCACATGTCACAATACCCACACAGTCATGGACATCATGCACAATACACAGTCTAATCACACACAAACAGCTTGCATCTTGCTACTCTACACATAGACACATAGCCACTATCACGGTAAACCATTCCAGACATGCCGTATGCCCCATGGCAACTCACCAGCATTGACTGAGAAGAGGCACCTTGGAGGCATAGGGACACCTTTATTAGTCATGTATTCGGGATTGCAGAGGCAACTCGGAGTACACATGAACAGGTCATGTGGAGTAACATGTGGGTCCAACACTGGCACCCCCCTTCTGCACCACAAATGCGTGATATCCATGGAACTGGCACACAAGTGTCGGCTAACAGCTAAACACCCCCTGCTGCTCACGGAGAGCCTGCCATACACCATAGAACCGCTGATGTGGAAGTCCCACACCATGTCAAGCCAATGCAAACCGTATGTGTCCGAGGGCAGTGTAACACACATTGATGCCATCATCACATTCCACAATCCCATCACTGATGACTGTCAACAAGTCTGACCATCTATTCAGGTGTACCCAGCTGCATGTCATGAGTACCATGGTGATGCGACATGTCTGCAGAGGAACCAAACATCGACAGGGGCAGTGTGCATACATCGTGAACAACTGCCACACCCAATACACCCCTGATGCATCCCTTACCCTAAGGAGACTTCCAAACTTGTCCGTGCGTGTAACGCTGAGTCAGCACACGATGACGTGTCCATGAGGAATAGCAGTGCCACAACAATGCAACCAGCAGACGGCATGCGCAAGTACCTGGGGAAGAGAGACACACAAGAAGTCAGCCACAAAAAGCACAGCCACTTGCATGTGCATGTACTCGACACATGTATAGATGACAACATGCTAGGTCACAATTATGACTGGGGAAATACACTCATCACTGGCACCATCACTCCAGTGACACATCCACACACACCTCTGACTCACATGCCATACATGCAGATGGACACACACATCGCAACACATGCCACACGGGGACCAATGCGTGCACACTCAGACACTGGTACTCACCACTAAGCAAAGAAGTCGCGTATGAGCCAAGTCCGGATGTCCTCTTGCGGCTCCACATCCTCCACATCACTAGCCCCATTGCCAAGCACTTCGTCCATCACGGGTGGATGGTCCTGATCATCTTGATCCAGGATGAGTGGCGCAGCTTTCTCAACTGCCATGTTGTGCAGCATGCAGCAGACCATGAAGATTTTGCAGACCTTTGCCGGGGCATATGGGAGGGCGCCGCCGGTCTTGTGGAGGCATCGGAATCGGCTCTTCAGGAGGCCAAATGTCCTCTCTATCACTCGCCTTGTCCGGCCATGGGCGGTGTTGTAGCGGAGCTGGGCTGGCGTGATGGGGTTGCGGAGAGGTGTGATCAGCCATGGCATGTTTGGATAGCCAGTGTCCCCTACATGCAAAGCACATGGACATAAGTAGGACAGGAGAAGCGGTCGTGCTGGAAGTCTACGCAAAATACAGGAGAGACAGAGTGTACCCACCAACAACACATGCTCGTTCGTTGCGCAGCTGCGTCATCATTTCAGGCACCCTGCTACGCCTCATGATGTAGGCATCGTGTGCTGATCCTGGAAAACGAGCACAGACATGTGAAATCACCATGTTGGATAGACACACCACAAGGGCATTGATGGAGTGGTAGTGCTTGTGATTCCTGTACGCTACCTCCTGTGCCTGTGGTGGTACCAAAGCCACATGTGTCCCATCTATGGACCCAATGACATGGGGCATCCCTCCCAGGGCATAGAATCCACGCTTGACCCCAGTCAACATCTCAGGGGTTGGGAAATGGATGAAGTCATCCAGGTGAAGCAACCTGGCCTCTAAGAAATCATGCAGCACACGGCAGAACATGCTCTGGGACATGCCACCAACATGAGCTATGGTATTTTGAAAGGTACCCGTGGCAAGAAAATGTAGGGCTGCCATTACCTTCAGCTTGGGTGTCAGTGCCGTAGGATACCTGTGCAGCGGTTGCAGGTGTGGTGCCAGTCTCGCCGTCAACTCCAGAATCAACCGTTGGGGGAAGCGGTAGCACCGGATACAGTCATTCTCCCGCATGGCAGCCAAGTCCAGAATTGGTCGGGGAAGAGGCGGCGCTCTGCAGTAATTTGGAAGTGACAAGGAAGAGTGAGTGCACCACAACAACAATTTATTTGTACTGAGCACATGTTAATCTGTCAATACACATATGCTACATACGGAGTCAGGTATGTGCCACATGCCGTGGATACGTATGGCTGCCAGGTGACACTCCTACCAAGACCCAGCTACACACGGAGATTGTGAACCCCCACATGCCATGGCATGGGATTAGCTGTGTCCCAGTGTAAGTGAACAGCCAGACGCAGGACAGGAGTGACATACATCAACACATCAGCAGAAGTAGGATGTCGATTGTAGAGACTGGTCGCGGAACACTAGAGCCACAGGTCACATGACATTACACTAGGACAGCCCACACACCTTGCCATGAAGGTGTACATGTGATGACTCACCACACATTCATAGAGAGGATGCAGACATGTCCTTGTTACGCTACTCCGTGTCCCATGCATACATACGCACCTCACATCCGATACCACATGTGGCATGGTGTGCGGAACAGTGTACCATGTCAATCTACACACAGACACATGTTGGTTGCTGCAACAGCTGCTGCTTTTGAGGGAGCTCCAACATCAAGCTAATGGGAATCCCCCACACATACATGACATAGTCACATCGTGCACCGTGTGTAGTGACATGTCAGGTGTGGTAACCCCTGTACCGGGCCTCAGGGGACACTTCCCTGTGTTGTTGTCCGTGCCATGCCAGTGACGCTCATCCCAAGTGTGTAGTACGACATGCACACATGTCAAAGGAGTCAAGGGCATGCCTGGCACACATTGCACCGTCACACATTACATGTGTACACATCTCATCATACATCTGGTGCCTTCTCGACTCAGGAGTAATGTGCCACATCACAGCCTTTCACACCTGTGCCCCACACATGTAGTACTGCCCAGACAATGCCTTGATCTCCATCCATGGACAAGTATGTCAGCCCTATTCCTTCCTGTGTGCTGCCTGTCACCACTGTGATGTGTGAAAACCACCGTACGTTCGCAAAGAGGGCCTGTGTACGTTCCCGTATCACTATGGGAATGCTGCCGTATGTGTACCCATAGTGATGGTGAGCGTACAGGCGTGTGTACGGTCTGTACCACCATGAGTACGCATACGCAAGAACACCCATAGTGGTACGGCCCGTACACGCGTGCCTACGCTCACTATCACTATGAGTACGCATACGCGAGAACACCCATAGTGATAGTGAACGTACGCACGCGTGTACGGTCCGTACCACTATGGGTGTTCTTGCGTATGCGTACTCATGTTGGTACAGACCGTACACACGCCGGTACGTTCACTATCACTATGGGTGTTCTCGCGTATGCGTACTCATAGTGATAGTGAGCGTAGGCACGCGTGTACGGTCCGTACCACTATGGGTGTTCTCGCGTATGCGTACTCATAGTGATAGTGAGCGTAGGCACGCGTGTACGGTCCGTACCACTATGGGTGTTCTTGCGTATGCGTACTCATGGTGGTACGGACCGTACACACGCCTGTACGTTCACTATCACTATGGGTGTTCTCGCGTATGCATACTCATAGTGATAGTGAGCGTAGGCACGCGTGTACGGTCCGTACCACTATGGGTGTTCTTGCGTATGCGTACTCATAGTGATAGTGAGCGTAGGCACGTGTGTACGGTCCGTACCACTATGGGTGTTCTTGCGTATGCGTACTCATGGTGGTACGGACCGTACACACGCCTGTACGCTCACTATCACTATGGGTACGCATACGCGAGCACACCCATAGTGGTACGGACCGTACACGCGTGCCTACGCTCACTATCACTATGGGTGTTCTCGCGTATGCGTACTCATAGTGATAGTGAGCGTACAGGCGTGTGTACGCTCCGTACCACCATGGGTACGCATACGCGAGAACACCCATAGTGGTATGGAGCGTACACACGCCTGTACGGGCCTTTGATATGCATTTGGGGTGCCCTAGGGCCCCGGAACGCACCGTACCTGTGTGTGAAGCTCCAAATTACATAGGGGACACATGAGGGACAAGTATAAAGGCCTACATGCATGCTGGTTGTCATGGAGACCAAGTTTAAAGTTAGAATTTGTTCTGGAAGGTGCACAGCAGAAGTCAGTTGGAATGAATCTACTTTGTTGCAATGTGTTTGTGGGGTTGACATCATGCTGAAGAAAAAAACACAATAAGAACCCACTGACTGTGCTAGGTTTGAAGGGATTGGAGGAAACATAGGATGCAAATGTGACTGACCAATCACTCTGTACTCCTGTGCATGAAACAGGCCAGCAAGGCAGATATAAGGCAGCCAGGTCCCATGAGGGAGCACTTGCCTGCACATCTTTGTATTCCACGACCCAGCTGCTGCTATTGATTCCCTGGAACCATGTCAAGGTCTATGGAGAGGTCACAGCCGTTCACCCTGGAGGAGAACCTGGCTTTGCTGGATGTGATCCTCCCACAGTACCCCATGCTGTATGGGCGACCAGGGTATCAGGTGAGTGCAGAGTCCACCAGCACAGACTGTGTCCCTTTTTTGTGAGTGTGACTTCTGGCATTGTGTCCAGGTGTGGCACACATGCTATGTTCTGTAGGGGGGGGCCCGGGGGGGGAATGCCTGATGTCTCCCAGCCAGTGCATGCTGTGGTGCATGTCTGCCGTCCTCACTTGCATTGTGTTTACTGTGACAATCACTGCATGGTGCATGCCACCTTCTGCCTGTCTTGTTCTCCTGGGAATGTAGCCTCTACAGTCCTCATGTGATTCTGTGCTCACACCAGTGTGACAGGTGACTGTACCCACAGATGTGTGTTAGTTCTGTGTACCTGTGCTGAGAGTGTCCACATGATGTGTTCGTACCCTGGACATCGGTGTGTGTGTAAGTCTCCTGTCATGTGGGTGGGTGCATATGTGGAGTGTAGCACCCCAGCTGCATGAGGGATGGATATACCCTGGCCATGTCATGTGAGCAGGGAGCAGTGCTGTGTGTCTGACGTGCAGAGCCAGCCCCACACCTGTGAGCCCCCCCCAGTCTAGTGGCACATGTGCAGAGTGAGGTATGTCGCTGCATTTGGCAATGGCAGGTGAATGTCCTGTGCCTGTGTGTGTCTGTGTACTCTGCTGCGGTAGCGTCAGTGGCCTGTGGCATGTGACTGCTTAGAGGTGCTGCACATTATCCTGGTGTAGCTTGTGATGCACAGTGTGAGCCTGGATCATTGATTGTGTAGTTGCCCTCATTCCACCTGTGTCCTTTCAATGGCAGGTACTGCTTTTGCCCTTCCCCAGAGGATCATGTCCCTATGACAAAGGTGCAATGCGTTGGATGCATACTATGGCTTGTTGTAAACAGCAAATGTGTTCTAATATGTGTCCCTGTGACATGTGCCAGGTGTATTGATGTAGTGTCACTTGTTCATCCTCACAGGTAGGCGCCTCTGCCAAGGAGCAGATATGGCTGACCGCCGTCAGCGCCGTGAGGAGTGCGGATGGTCGGAAGCGGCGCCTGTCCCAGGTGAGGAAACGCTGGCAGGATATCCGGTGCTGGACGCGGAGGATCGCACGGGTCCTGCTGGGGGACTCACCTGAGAGCCATAAGAACCGCAGGCGCCGCCGACTGACCCACATCCACAAGCGTGTGCTGCCGGTGGTATTTCCAGACTTGGAGAGGCGCTTACAGGAGAAGCAGTAGCAGGAAGGGGGTAGGTACATGTGTGCTTGTTGTGTTTCACCAGCATTTGTAAGTGCACAGTTGCATGGATACCCTGCCAGGGTTTAAAGGTGCTGTGCAGATCCAGTTACCCACAGTATAGCTGTGCTCTCCTGCCTCCCTTCCCCTCCTTGCAATGTGTTCCCTGGTCTGTGTGTAGTCACTCCTTCCCAAGGTAATGTAGGCTGGCGCTTTCTCCACGTGAACTATGCCTGTAACATCATGTGTGGGGGTGGTGTGTAACAGGTTTGGGGACCTTGCCTGTGCCCTGTCCAGTTCAGTACATGTGGGTTCCATGTCAGTTGGCACTGATGCAGAGTCCAGACATGGGAGTTAGTCTCACAAGTGTCATGCCTTACAGCGCGCATGTCCTATGTTGTGGCCTGTGACATGATGTGCATGAGTGTGCGATACGCATAGTGCAGGGATGGTGGCGTGTGTTGCAGTCATTCCCATTCAGGACCATGGAGTTGTGTTGCCACTACTGTCCCCTGGGGCATATTTTCATAGGTGTCATGTGTGTCATCACAAAACGTGGACACTCTCAGTGTCGACAGCATAGGTTGTGCTCTGTGCCATTGTCCCCTGGCACCATGTATATTGACGTGAAATGTAGTACAAGTGTCCACTGTACAGCCTGACCTGATTTTCCTTGTTCATAGTCACAGTGGCCAGTGTCTGTGTGTCTTGTTACAATCATCTGATGATGGCCATTTGTACATGATTATTTGGACAGGCGCACCTCGGGTATTTGGCGTCCAATCTTGCATTTATGCATCCCCTGTGTATTTCACCCAGACTAAGAGATGTAAGTGCCACCTGTGTCTCAACAAATTGTCTCATGTAGGGGGTGGTTGGTGCGGGCCAAGCCTACATGTCAAAACCAGAATTCTCCTTGCTAGGTCTGGCCAGTGTGTGATGTTTGTCTGGACATACACTCAAGGTGCAGTGAGCCAGTCATGTTGGGCATGTTTTCAGTATTACCTATGCAGCATGTGCCTCAAGCTCATGGATTTGGTCCCTCCTCATCCCTATTGTCGGCAACGCTGTGTGGTGCAGATGCAGTGCTGGATTGTCCCCAGGGCCTGGCTCCTATGTCAAACTACATTTCATGTCATTTGCTATTGTGTCATGCTCTCCATGGATTTTCTGTGGCATGGTGGGTCAACCAACTGTGTGTTGCATGCCCTACATCTGTACCTTGTTCTGTAGATGTTACTTAACTTTCTTTGCAGGCTATGCACTGTAACCTATGTAGATTGGATTCATGTGACATATGTATACAGGTGTGTGATTAATTGCTGTCTCTTCACCTTGCCCACAGCATCGTCGGGGGACACGGAGGGAGACATGAGCACAGACGGAGCAGAGGGACCGAGCACCAGTGCCAGCGGTGACATCGTGGCTGGCACATTGAGTGGTACAGAGGCGGAGGAGAGTGAGGACGAGGACCTGTCCACTGGCACCACCGAATATGAAGCCGACGGGTCCGAGGATGATCTCTCCGAGTGGGCGGAGTCTGCACCAGCAGCTGACAGCGGAACAACATCGGACCCCACCCCCTCCATTGCCATCAGCCGCCTCCCACTTGCTCGTGTCCCTTCCCAACATCCACGGTCACCACATGTCTCCTTCCTGCCAGGCACCGCACCCCCTGCCCCTGTCTCCACTGCTGCCACCAATGCCGAGTCTGTGGACATCCAGCGGCAGTTGCAGGTTGGTCAGGCTGCGATCCTTAATGTCCTCCATGGCCACAGCCAAGTGCTGCACAACATGGAGGCATACTTGGAGGGCATTTTTTCGTCGCAGGCTGACCAACGCCAGTTGCTGAGGTCCATAGACTCGACACTGACTGCAGCAGTGGGTCTCCTGCAGCGCTATGTCCTACCCCCTACCCCTGCCCCATCCACACTTCCCACTCCCATGCCTGTCCCAAGTACACCCAGACGTCAGCATGCACCCACCACAACAGACACAGGCACCACACCAGCAGGGAAGGTCATACGCACACCTCCTGGCACGCACACACAGGGTGAGGTAGGCACACCCACTGGGTCGGGAGGCAAACGTAAGACACACAGCCAGAGTGGGAGTCCGCATTCCACCCAATCCAATCCCTCCAAATCCCCTCCTCTCAGCTCTCCTGGCCACATATCCGGCAAGGACTCCTTCATGGCCGCTCTGTCCCTGAGCCCCACTGCGACACCACCCCGCAAGCGGTCAAGGGAGTCCCCGGTCAGGGTGGTTGAGTCCCCCCCCTCTCCACACCCTCCCCCAGTGGCGCTGCGACCCATCCCTCCGCCCCCCCTCCTTGGGGCCTGTGGTTCCTTCGGGTGCAGGGGAGACGCTGGAGGACCTTGCTAAGGTGTGCAGCGAGATCCTGGCCTCCGCCTTTGGCCCTGCCCCACCCCCTGTGGTGGAGTCCTCCATCCCTGCACCCACGACGCCTACCCTTCGCCCTCCTGTCCCTGTGGTGCCTGGTCCTTCCCCCCAACATGATGCCCTCCCCGCTGTGGAAGACGAAGGAGTCTGACTGTGCAGGCAAGCTAGGGGATACGTGTCCCACTGTGTCCCCCGTCCAGCTGTGACACATGGACTGCCCTATGGGCTTTGTAAATATTGAACTTTCTACGAACACACTATTTAAGATCATTCTGATTAAAGCCATTTTTGTTTCCTTTGAACACTACTGCTTTTCTGATGTTGCTGTTGGTGGGGCTGCTACATGATTTTGGGTTGTAATTATGTGTTGGGTGTGTGGGAAATGTAGTAGTGTGCTGGTCATAGGGGGGACCCTGGTATCTGTGTGCCATCACACGGTGTTAGCTAGGTTTCTCTGTTCATGTAAGCAGTTACTGCATGGTGAAATTGTCCCAAGGTGTATTCCTTCCTCTGTGTACCCTGACATCTTCCCTGCAGGGTGTTCCCAATATTTAGCGCTGAGCTGTGTGTACATTAGCTGGGTGTGTGACAGACTCCTTCAACTTTGCACATGCATGCTGAGCGATGTCTCCACCTGCATCATTCGTGGCATCCTTGGTAGTCATTGTACTTGTGTATGTGGACTATTGACATGACTTCATGTGGACATGTTTTCTTTTCGGCGCTATGCATGCGTACACTCCCAGCCTCGCACACATGTGGTACATGTACTGCAGGGTCTTTGTGCACCTGACTGACATTTGTGGGCATGGTATCTGTGGCTACTCCACCCTTTGCGTTCCATGGGCACTGCTGGGAATGTTAGGCACCCACCCCTCCTGTGTCTGGGCACTGCTGGGAGGACTCTGCACACACCCCTCCTGTCTCTGGGCACTGCTGGTAGTGTTAGGCACCCACCCCTCCTGTGTCTGGGCACTGCTGGGAGGACTCTGCACACACCCCTCCTGTCTCTGGGCACTGCTGCGAGGACTCTGCACCCACCCCTCCTGTCTCTGGGCACTGCTGGTAGTGTTAGGCACCCACCCCTCCTGTCTCTGGGCACTGCTGGGAGGACTCTGCACCCACCCTTCCTGTGTCTGGGCACTGCTGGGAGTGATAGGCACACACCCCTCCTGTCTCTGGGCACTGCTGGGAGTGATAGGCACACACCCCTCCTGTGTCTGGGCACTGCTGGCAGGACTCTGCACACACCCCTCCTGTCTCTGGGAACTGCTGGGAGGACTCTGCACCCACCCCTCATGTGTCTGGGCACTGCTGGGAGTGATAGGCACACACCCCTCCTGTCTCTGGGCACTGCTGGGAGTGATAGGCACACACCCCTCCTGTGTCTGGGCACTGCTGGGGGGACTCTGCACCCACCCCTCCTGTGTCTGGGCACTGCTGGGAGGACTCTGCACACACCCCTCCTGTGTCTGGGCACTGCTGGGAGGACTCTGCACCCACCCCTCCTGTCTCTGGGCACTGCTGGTAGTGTTAGGCACCCACCCCTCCTGTGTCTGGGCACTGCTGGGAGGACTCTGCACACACCCCTCCTGTCTCTGGGCACTGCTGGGAGGACTCTGCACCCACCCCTCCTGTGTCTGGGCACTGCTGGGAGTGATAGGCACCTACCCCTCCTGTGTCTGGGCACTGCTAGGAGTGATAGGCACACACCCCTCCTGTGTCTGGGCACTGTTGGGAGGACTCTGCACACACCCCTCCTGTGTCTGGGCACTGCTGGGAGGACTCTGCACCCACCCCTCCTGTCTCTGGGCACTGCTGGGAGGACTCTGCACACACCCCTCCTGTGTCTGGGCACTGCTGGGAGGACTCTGCACCCACCCCTCCTGTGTCTGGGCACTGCTGGGAGTGATAGGCACCCACCCCTCCTGTGTCTGGGCACTGCTGGGAGTGATAGGCACACACCCCTCCTGTGTCTGGGCACTGCTGGGAGGACTCTGCACACACCCCTCCTGTGTCTGGGCACTGCTGGGAGGACTCTGCACCCACCCCTCCTGTCTCTGGGCACTGCTGGGAGTGATAGGCACACACCCCTCCTGTCTCTGGGCACTGCTGGGAGGACTCTGCACACACCCCTCCTGTGTCTGGGCACTGCTGGGAGGACTCTGCACACACCCCTCCTATTTAACAATATGTACGCTTAGAACATACACGTGTGTGGGTTCGCTCCATGCATACGCGGGTGGGGTTACGGGTCGTACTTACACTGTTGGGGTGGGGAGTACGCTCCATGCATACGGGGTGGGGGTACGGTCCGTACGTACACTTTTGGCATGGGGGTACGCTCCATACGTACGTGGGTGAGGGTACGGGTCGTACTTACACTGTTGGGGTGGGGGGTACGCTCCATGCATACGGGGTGGGGGTACGGTCCGTATGTACACTATTGGCATGGGGGTACGCTCCATATGTCCGCGGGTGAGGGTACGGGTCATACTTACACTGTTGGGGTGGGGGTACGCTCCATATGTACGCGGGTGATGGTACGGGTCGTACTTACACTGTTGGGGTGGGGGTACGCTCCATACATACACGGGTGAGGGTACGGGTCGTACTTACAGTGTTGGGGTGGGGGGTACGCTCCATGCATACGCGGGTGGGGGTACGGTCCGTACGTACACTATTGGCATGGGGGTATGCTCCATACGTCCGCGGGTGAGGGTACGGGTCGTACTTACACTGTTGGGGTGGGGGGTACGCTCCATACGTCCGCGGGTGAGGGTACGGGTCGTACTTACACTGTTGGGGTGGGGGGTACGCTCCATACGTCCGCAGGTGGGGTTACGGGTCGTACTTACACTGTTGGGGTGGGGGGTACGCTCCATGCATACGGGGTGGGGGTACGGTCCGTACGTACACTATTGGCATGGGGGGTACGCTCCATACGTACGCGGGTGAGGGTACGGGTCGTACTTACATGTTGGGGTGGGGGGTACGCTCCATACGTCCGCGGGTGAGGGTACGGGTCGTACTTACACTGTTGGGGTAGGGGTACGCTCCATGCATACGGGGGTGGGGGTACGGTCCGTACATATCCATCCCCACGCTATGGAATGCTTGTGCGGGCCGTACCCAGGCCTTTGCCACGTGGGTACAGCCTTCCTGCCATTGTTGGGATGACGTAGGTGTGGGCGGGGTACGACTCGTACCCTCGCTCTTAAGGCGTGGGTACGGGACGTACCTGTATTGTTGTGTTGCCGGTTCGCGTCGTCCAGCACTTCCGTTGTGGCGGACGCTGGCTTTGCTGGACATGCCCCCACCCCCTCGTAGTGACCAGGGCCTGGGGGGTCAGGTATGTCCAGGGCATGTGTGCTGTGTGACTTTGGTGGGGGTTTTGTGGCCTGCCCCTGGTCCTGCCCCCCCCTTTCCCCCCTCCCTTTGTTGTTCTGACCTTCTGCGGCGTCTGCGTCCGAACCTGACATGTAGGTTCGGGTCCATGTCTGTCCGTCGCGTGCAGGTACTCCTTGTTCGCGTCGTCCTGATTTCCTGGCAGTTTTTGGCAGCCGGAAAATATTCACCGTGCGGGATGACGTCGGTGCGAATCGTGATTCCTGGTTCGTGAATGGCAGGCTGCGTGCGTCCCGATGTCACGTCGGCGCTTTCCCGGATCGCATTTGTATGTTTATTTTCGTCGGTCGGGGTTTTGTACGAATCGTACGGAAATGGAGTTTCCGTGCGATTCGTAATTCCATGTTTGTAAGTTTTGACGACCGGGTACGCGTCGGAAGGAGAATATGCTCCGTCCGACGGTTCGTACCCGGTTTTTACAAGATCGTGATCGGCACCTTAGTCTTTTAAACAATCACTTATAGAAACACATACTTATTCATACAAGAACTCTTCCAATCTCTCACTCTCACATATACTCACTTATATACAACAATAGTCACATATACTAGTTTAAAACATAAGTAATTACTCATGGAGACACTATTGAGACAGTCATTCACTCACTAACACACCCATACACACACTCATCCACCCATACAGTCCTGCACACATGCTGTCTTCAACACATACAGTGAGTCTATCGTTCATGCACCTATGCACTACGTAATACCGCCCACCAAACCATGCAGACACTCAGACTGATACTCAAAAAACCAACTAATAACCTATATAGACACCCATGTAGCTACTCACCAACCCATGCAGCCACTTATACACAAAGTGAGAGACTGATACAGATATTTACATATTAAAACATTACTCACTAAGCCATGTATTCTCTTTGATACACTTTATCAGTCAGTTGCAAAATAATTTTTTCAAAAAAAATCATCCATTTAGACACTTATATACCCATTTATTCTTCCATCGACCTTCAGATATACATATTTAAAACATATGTAATTTTCAGAAAAACACACATTCACTGGATGATGTCATCAGTGATGTCATTTGAGATGTCATCAGTGATGTCATGAGTGATGTCAGTGACCATGTCATGAGTGATGTTATATGTGACGTCATCAGCAGTGGATTGCGGGTGCGCGAGTTATAGTTAGCTTAACTAACTAGAACGGGGGAATTTCATTGGTTTTTTACGAGTGAAATGTCCAGCTAACTATAACGTCTGTGAAACCTATGGTTTTTTCACTGAATTTGCAAGGTTTTTTAAATGCTAATTCCTAACTATAACGTGTGTGAAACCCATGTTTTTTTCAGTGAATATATATATATATATATATATTCACAGAAAAAACCATAGGTTTCAGGCACGTTATAGTTAGGAATTAGCATTTAAAAAACCTCAGAAAGTCACTGAAAAAACCATAGGTTTCAGGGGTGTTATAGTTAGCTGGACTTTTCACTTGTACAAAACCATTGAAATTCCCCTGTTATAGTTAGTTCAGCTAACTATAACTCGCGCGCCCGCAATGCACTGCTGATGACGTCACATATTACATCACTCATGACATGGTCAGTGACATCACTCATGACATCACTGATGACATCTCAAATGACATCACTGATGACATCATCCAGTGAATGTGTGTTTTTCTGAAAATTAAATATGTTTTATATATGTATATCTCAAGGTCTATGGAAGAATAAATGGGTATATAAGTGTCTAAATGGATGATTTGTTTTTGAAAAATTGATTGTGTAACTGACTGATTAAGTGTATCATAGTGAATACATGGCTTAGTGAGTAATGCTTAAATATGTAAATATCTGTATCAGTCTCTCACTTTGTGTATAAGTGGCTACATGGGTTGGTGAGTAGCTACATGGGTGTCTATATAGGTTATTAGTTGTTTTTTTGAGTATCAGTCTGAGTGTCTGCATGGTTCGGTGGGGGGTATTACGTAGTGCATAGGAGCATGAATGAGTGACTCACTGTTTGTATGTGTTGAACACAGCATGTGTGCAGGACTGTATGGGTGTATGAGTGTGTGTATGGGTGTGTTAGTGAGTGAATGACTGTCTCAATAGTGTCTTTATGAGTAACTACATATGTTTTAAACTAGTATATGTGACTATTGGTGTATATAAGTGAGTATATGTGAGAGTGAGAGATTGAAAGAGTTCCTGTATGAATAAGTATGTGTTTCTATAAGTGATTGTTTAAAAGACTAAGTATGTGTAAGTTTCCGTAGAAGTAAGTGTGGTGGTGTGTGTATAACTGTATATGCAAGTAAATGTATGTTTGATTCTTTATTAGCATGAGTGACTATGTGTGTGAGTAACTCTATGGATGAGTGGCATTGTGTAACAGGATGTATAGGTGTATGAGTACATATGATGAGTGAGTACATGTATGAGTGACTGTATGAGTGACTGTATAGGACTGTTGGTGAATGAGTGGATGTGTATGTGGATCTTAGAATTACTGAAGAGGTTGTTGTAACTGGTATTGGTATGTCCATTGTTTTGAAAATTTTAGTCTCTATTTTTGAATGTGTGTATCAAAGGTTATATTAGGGTGAGAGGAGGTCTGCCACTCTATCACAAAGATGATGTCATCAGTGATGTCATCAGTGATGTCATTTGAGATGTCATCAGTGATGTCATGAGTGATGTCATGAGTGATGTCACTGACCATGTCATGAGTGATGTAATATGTGACGTCATCAGCAGTGCATTGCGGGCGTGCGAGTTATAGTTAGCTGAACTAACTATAACAGGGGAATTTCAATGGTTTTGTACGAGTGAAATGTCCAGCTAACTATAACACCCCTGAAACCTATGGTTTTTTCAGTGAATTTCTGAGGTTTTTTAAATGCTAATTCCTAACTATAACGTGCCTGAAACCTATGGTTTTTTCTGTGAATTTCAAAGGTTTTTTAAATGCTAATTTCTAACTATGCCTACGGAGATAGGACATGTGAAGAAAGAAGAAAAAATGCACAGAAAGAAAAAAAAGAAGTGCAGAAAGAAGCAACAGAAGTCCTCAAAGACAAAGAAAAGTGCAAGAAGAAGGATAACGTGCAGAAAGAACAAAAAGAAGAGCAGAAAGAAGCCTTGTTGCAAAATCATCCTGTACCCTCAACTTTTTCAGACGGATACTGGTGGTAACTGAGTCTGACTAATCAGTCCTAGAGCCAGTGCTATGTTAAAAGACACTTAGAATACAGTGAAAACACCTGCATACACTAGGGAACATTATGCGTTGGGGTCCCCCTGTGATTAGCATGACCTCCTCTGTAAGCCCCTAGTATATAATAGGGCAGGGGGATTAAAACTACCTCTTAAAACAGACCACAGGGCGTTTTTGCACACGTTAACTCAGGCCCCGTCCCCTCCCTTCACCACTGTGTAAACACGCCCTTTGTCCGTTTTTAGTTGGGAGATTAAGTTCATTTGAATCCTGAGGGTCCCTAGGGTCCAACTAGCCCACTAGGTACCTCCAGTAAGTGCCACAGAGCTGCGTTGCAGAGAGGTGTAAAAAGTGGCACGCCTGGACCACCTCTCTGCAATGCAGCTCAGTGGCGCTTACTGGAAGCACTTGGTGGGCTAGTTGGCCCCCAGGGGCCCTCAGTATTGAAGGGAAATTATATCCCAAATTTAAAACGTGCCATAGTGCGTGTTTGCACACGTCACCTCAGGCCCCGTCCCGTCCCCTCCCTTCACCACTGTGTAAACGCGCCCTGTGGCTGTTCTAAGTTGAGAGATTTAGTCCCCTTGAATCCTAAGGGTCCCTAGGGTCAAACTAGACCACTAGGTACCTCCAGTAAGCGCCACAGAGCTGCGTTGCAGAGAGGTGTAAAAAGGGGCTTGGCCTCAGAACACCTGTCTGCAGCGCAGCTCCCTGGCGCATACTGGAGATGCCTGTTGGGCTAGTTGGCCCTCAGGGACCCTCAGTATTGAAGAGGAATTAATTCCCCAACTTACAACTCGCCAGGGGGCGCGTTTGCAGAGTGCTGCAAGGAGGGGGCATGGCCTCCGGCACGATGCCAGTCTTTTATTTATTTTAATTTTTTAAGAAGGGGGGCTGTGTGGTTCCCCTTCTTATTCTAATTTATTGGCCCTGATGACCCCATCTCCCACGGCCTGTCTCCTAATTATATTTTTTTGATCCCAATCCCCAGGGCCGGCCACTGTTTTTTATTATTTTAAAAAAATATATATTTATAGACACACCTAGGACATGCTGGACAAACCGTACGTACCTATCACCATGACGATTTGCGTGATATTCATTAAAAGGCGACTATGCATACAATGAATCCACGTGGAATGTATTTACACCACTAGTGAAGCTCTGACATGTCTGATGCCCTACCGTGCCTAATCCCGGTAGACACCCTTGTCGTTTATTTATACAAACATGGGTAGCTATTGACGGGCACAGTTAATAAACATGCACACCAAGCCATTCAAAGGGGATTCGACAAAAATTCGACCAAAACTTTGCAAGAAACCCCCCTCACGGTTAAGAAAACACACATCCACTGCCGGATGTGTAATACTTTTTATTTTACTCTCTGGAAAGGGGACGAACATCACTTGAGAGTCACAGCACGCTCCTGGCAGAGTCCAATGCTGTGTTACACCCACCATTGCCTGCCGAGTGCCACACACCTCTGTGTTGTATTCCACTAGCTAGTGCATATGCTATGACACTCTCTAGCCCATGTGCACTGTAACACCACCCCGTGAATATGTCATGCCACACTTGTCTTCGCACGGGTTATATTGCCCCATCTAACGTGCCTTCCTCGATGCCTATGTTATAACGCACAGTGCTATGCCATACATATTACAATCTGAGATCCATATCTTTGTCACAGTGCATATGCAACGTTACACTCCCCAGCACATATTTTATATTACAACTTTAGAGACTAGTTAGGTTACACAACACTGCCCTGTGCATATTACACTCCAAGGCGCATATCGCATAGCACTCGCTAGTGCCTGTGCTATCTCGCACTCTCCAATGAATCTGTCATTGCGCACAATGTATTGCATATTATATTTCATGCCCGGTTCATCTTATATCACACTTTTTGGTGCATAGTTTATACCATACACTATATCTAGTTTTCATTTTCAATCGTGCTCTCAGGACTATGTTCTATATAACACTGTGTTCACCTACCCTTTTCACGGGCATTACATTTTGCGATAGGGGGTGGAAGGTCAGGGGGTGTTTCTGCCAAGGGAGCCCGGAGTCACAGTCACAAACGTCCTCTTCTTCCTGAATAAAAGTGAGATTATGTTGCATACTTGTTCATATTTTAAGTAGTTCGCACAGACACACGTTTTAAAAACAATAAAGTTCCTAATACCCGCCTTCTCTGAACAGTTAGCTTGCTGCCCCATCCCCCTCCTCCCTATCCTCTGTTGTGTGAATCCATGGACTAGCCTCCTCCCTCCTGCCATGCATGGTCTGATGTGCTGCCACTGCCCTCAATTTAGTATGATGTACCAGTCCACTCCTCCTGCCCTCCATTGCCCAATTCTATGCCCCATCATTGACCTCCTGCTTAAACTCTGTGCTTAGCTTGCTGCCCCTATTCTCCTTCCCCCTGCCCTCCGATGTCTTTGTGCATGCCCCTGCTCCATCCTTTTTGCCCACCATGTTCCATGGACCTGCCACTCCTATCTACTCTGAGTGTTCTGTTGAGCTGCCACTCCCCTCCCACCTGCTTAGCATTGTCAGATGACTGTAACCTGTCCCTGCCACCTCCACCCTGCCTGTCCACATGCCATGCCCCTATCCTCTTCCTCCTGTCCTACATGGTTCATTGTACTGCCACACCCTTCTGCCCTCCCTGGTCTGTTGTGCTGCAACTGCTCCTCCTGCCTGCCCCGTGCGGTCTGTTGTGAGGCCCCTTCCCCTGAACTTTCTTGTCTGTGCACAGGTCCTGACCCTCCCTTCTATCCTCCATCGTCCTTTGTGCATGCCCTTGCACCCTCCTTCTTGCCCATCATAGCCATTGTGCTGCCACTAACCCTCCCACTTGCCATGCATGGTCTTCTGTGCTGCCATGGCCCCTCCCACCTTCCCTGTGTGGTCAGTTAGCTGCCCCTGACCCCCTCCCACCTTCCCTCCATGGTCTGTGTGTATGCCATCACAGTCTCACTGTTGCTCTTCATGGTGTGTCTTGCTTCTAGTGCCCATCCTGCCTGACCTCCATGGCTATCTTGCTGCTCCTGCCCTGCCCCCTTGCCCCCAGCCCTCTGTTTACATGTGCAGACCCCTACTCCCTCCCTCCTGGCTTGTCTGTTCCATTGTAATGCCCCTGATCCGTCCCTCCTGCCCTTTATGGTCTGTTATGCTGCAGCTTTCTCTCCTGTCTGTCCATTATGGTCAGCTAGCTACCATTGCCTCTTGCCCCTCAGTTCTCTGTTGTCCATGTGCATGGTCCTGTCCCCTCCCTCTTGCTTTCTATGGATTGTTGTGCTGCACTCCCGTCCCGCATGCCCTGTGTGGTGTATTGTGCTGCTGCAAACCCTGATGCCTGCCCTGCAGGGTCAGTTTGGTGCACCTTTCCATGTCCCTCCTGTCCTCTGTTATCCAAGTCCATGTCCCTACCCCATTTCCTTCCATGATCCAATGTACCATACTTGCGAACATTTTGAACTTGGTAAGAGGGAGATTTTGAAAAAAAAACTGGGGTATTGATTTTCCCCTTTGAGTTACATTGAAAAAGAGGAGATTGTAGACAGGAGACAGATCAAATAAAGCCCATTTGAGCTTAAAAATATTGGACGTTTCCTGGCTGAATCGGGTCTGTTGGCATGTATGGTTGTACTACCATTGCCTCTTCCTTCTGCCCACAATGGTCTATTACATTGCCACAGCCTCTCTTGCAAGTCCTGTATTGTTTTATTTGTTGCGCCTGCCCCCCTTTCCACTGCCCTCCATAGTCTGTTGTGCTTCCACCGCCCTTCCTGCCTGCTCAGTGTGGTTAAATTGTTGCCTTTGCACCCTCCTACCTGCCTTCAATTTTCAGAGTCCGTGCCCCTGGCCTCTGCCTCTCAACAGTATCCCAATGAACAACTAGATTGCTAACATTCTATATTTATTACAAAAGTGTGGAACGCCTGACGTCATCTTGATGTAATCAAAACTGTAATACCTAGAGCAATTCCTTTAGAAATTACATATATGAGAGGGTATTATTGGCATCAAAATTATGGTTAGTGCTCTAAAAGACTAAAATACGGACATATTTTCTGAGTTTTCAAATAGCGACAAAGCACTTTTAAATTATTTGTTATCTTTATGTTTTTTTATCCAGTTGACCACTTGATTAAATGTTGCACTTAGGGGAGAGGATGTGGTGTTACTTCCAGAACTGCTGACTTTGCAACTGGGGAACCAGGTTGGAGTTTCTGCTTCAGCTCGACATTCTGTGATTCTGGTCAAATCACTTAGTCTCCCCATGTCTACAACCAAAATGAATTTGTTCTTGTGTGATGTAACCAATGCTCATGTAAAGCACTCCAATACCTGACATGTCTGCACTATATAACACTGCAAAAACACAAAATAATAAGTGTTTTGCACACTTCTGTCATTGGGCTATATTTGGGCTACATCTGGGTGATTTTGGGCTACATTTGGGCTCTTTTGTCTCCGGTGGCCATCTTGGGAGATTTATTTGTTATGAAGTTTCCTAATTTCCTCATGTACTGCAGTCTCCTCAGTAGGAAATACTTTCAGTTTTTTACATTGATTCCATCAAGAAGGCATTCAGATGTGTCACACATTTGCCATAAATTCAGAATGTTAGCACTCTTTTTGCTCATTAGATCACTGTAGTAAAGCTACTGCTCACCAGGGAAAACTGCTGCTGGTATTGAAAGTGCATGTTTCAGTCTGCATGTCAGAATTTTTTAATAAAATAGAAGAGGATTTGAGAAGTCACTCAAAATGTGCCCTAATTTTTCTTTCTGCAGAACTAATCATAATTTTTATGGCAAAATGAACCCCCTCATTTTGTTCCTTTGTAAATTAAATGTTTTAAGTGTTACCACTTTATTCCAATCAAGATGGCTTCAGGTGTGCCATACTTTTGTCATAAGTAAGACTGTTAGCGCTCTAATTGTTCGTTAGAACACTCTGGGACATTCTGTCATTGGGCTATACTTGGGCTACATCTGGGTGATATTTGGGCTACATTTGGGCTCTTTTGTCTCTGGTGGCCATCTTGGGAGATTTATTTGTTATGAAGTTTCCTAATTTCCTCATTTACTGCAGTCACCTCAGTAGGAAATACTTTCAGTTTTTTACTTTGATTCCATCAAGAAGGCATTCAGATGTGTCACACATTTGCCATAAATTCAGAATGTTAGCACTCTTTTTGCTCATTAGATCACTGTAGTAAAGCTACTGCTCACCAGGGAAAACTGCTGCTGGTATTGAAAGTGCATGTTTCAGTCTGCATGTCAGAATTTTTTAATGAAATAGAAGAGGATTTGAGAAGTCACTCAAAATGTGCCCTAATTTTTCTTTCTGCAGCACTAATCATACTTTTTATGGAAAAATGAACCCCCTCATTTTGTTCCTTTTTAAATTAAATGTTTTAAGAGTTACCACTTTAATCCAAGCAAGATGGCTTCAGGTGTGCCATACGTTTATCATAAGTAGGACTGTTAGCGCTCTAGTAGTTCTTTGGAACACTCTGGGAAGCTGCAGTAGAACACAAAGGAATCAACTGACAGTCTCTGCCCTTGTTGGATGTACATGTTTTACTGAGAATGTCAGACTTCATTCTCACATGACTGAGAAAGATAATGTGAATTTACAGAAAATAACCTCTCAGTTTAGCTTATAGATCACCTTCCAAACCTCTGTGGGAAAAGCATGAGAAAATATTTTTCTCTCAATCATGATATCCCAGCAGAAGACTTTTTCACATGGTGAAATCACCTTAGAACATACCACAATTCCTAAAATTAGTATGGTACCATCAACAAATGATTTATAATGTAACTAAAGTCTTAAAACTTTCTATTAACTGCAATGCTTTTAAATGAGGTGCTATCATGTATATTGGTCCCAAGATGGCTGCCAACACTTCTTGGATGAAGTGCTGACAGCCAATCAGATCTCAGGATGAGATGTGTGGTTAGGCTCCGCCCACATATATATATGATTTTACTTTTGATTTTCTCAGGAACTACTGAACAGATTGACACCAGACCTGCAAAAGACACTTCCCTGACCTGAGGACTACCTCTCTGCCAAATTTCAAGTAATTCTGTGCAGCCGTTCGGGCTGTACCTTGGACTAAAGGTCCCTATGGAAAATTGCATGGGGAAAACGTGTTTTGGGACCCCCCTTTTTTCTCAGCCCCCGCTTGACGAATCCCCCGAGACTTTCAGGGTAGGAGCTGAGCGGAGCGCCCCACCTATTTTGAAAATTTCGCGAGGATTCGTCAACCGGCGCCAAAGTTATTCCAAATAGAATGTTGCGGATTTCCTATGGAAACACGGTCCTAACTATAACTATCTACTGGCGACCGCCAGTAGATAATATATATATATTACCTACTGGCGGTCGCCAGTAGGTAGTTATAGTTAGGACCCCTTTTCCATAGGAAATCCGCAACATTCTATTTTGAATAACTTTTGCGCCGGTCGACGAATCCTTGCGAATTTCTCAAAATAGGTGGGGCGCTACGCTCCGCTCCTACCCTGAAAGTCTCGGGGGGATTCGTCAAGCGGGGGCTGAGATAAAAGGGGGGTCCCAAAACGCGTTTTTCCCATGCATTTTTCCATAGGACCTTTAGACAGGGCTACAGCCCGAACGGCTGAACAGAATTACTAGAAATTTGGCAGAGAGGTAGTCCCTAGGTCAAGGAAGTGCCTTTTGTAGGTTTGGTGTAAATCTGTTCAGTAGATTCTGAGAAAATAGCCTTTAAATCAATATATATATCTGAGCCAGCTTACGGTACGCTTACCGTAAGCTTACCGTACGCGTACGGTGGCGTGCGCGAGCGCGATTCTGATTGGCTGTTACATCTAAGTAAACATTCGAATCGGTCGAAACCAGGAAGCGGCGGCCGCCATTTTCTCTCTCGCACTCTGAGGGGGGGGCTGTAAACAAAGGCAAAAAACATATAAAGGGGCTGTTTAGACAGCGCCCATGCACATAGCCATGTTAGTTGAGTCCTCAAAGATCCCCCAAGGCCAAAAACGGTTAAAAAAAATTTTTTGAAAATTTCGCCGATTACGCTTACCGTACGGTGCGCTTACGCTAAAAATTTTAATTAAAAAAAAAAACCACTCTCTGTGCATGGCATATTATTGTCATCACTTACAAATTAAATTTAACAGATTACCTATCACAAGGAAGCGCATAATATGTCCTCCATGTGCGCACGGTGCGTAACGTGGGCACGCGGTGCGCGTAGCGCACTGCGTGCCCACCTTGCGTGTACGGCACTAACTGCGTAAAGTGGGCGCGCGGTGCGCGAAGCGCACCGCGTGCTCACTGTGCGCGCACGGTGCGTGAAGCGCACAGTGCGCGCACGGAATGAACTGCGTTAAGTGGGCGTGCACGCCACGAATGGCGTAAAGTAACTTAGCATTTAAAAACCCGTACAAATTCACTGAAAAAACCATAGGTTTCACACACGTTATAGTTAGGAATTAGCATTTAAAAAACCTTGCAAATTCACTGAAAAAACCATAGGTTTCAGACATGTTATAGTTAGCGGAAATTTTACTGATAAAAAACCAATGAAATTCCCCCGTTATAGTTAGTGCAGGCAACTATAACTCACGCGACCGCAATCTTCTGCTGATGACATATGTGTCTTTATGAAAAAAAAATATTTGTAATATATGTATAGCTAAAAATTTATGGAAGAAGACATGGGCAAATAAGTGTCTAAATACAGTATTAGCATCAGCAGAGGATTGCGGTCGCGTGAGTTATAGTTGCCTGCACTAACTATAACGGGGGAATTTCATTGGTTTTTTATCAGTAAAATTTCCGCTAACTATAACATGTCTGAAACCTATGGTTTTTTCAGTGAATTTGCAAGGTTTTTTAAATGCTAATTCCTAACTATAACGTGTGTGAAACCTATGGTTTTTTCAGTGAATATATATATAAGTATATATATATTCACTTAAAAAACCATAGGTTTCACACATGTTATAGTTAGGTGGATATTTCACTCGTAAAAAACCAATGAAATTCCCCCGTTATAGTTAGTTCAGATAACTATAACTCGCGCGCCCGCAATGCACTGCTGATGACCTCACATATTACATCACTCATGACATGGTCAGTGACATCACTCATGACATCACTGATGACATCATCCTTGTGATAGAGTGGCGGTCGCGCGAGTTATAGTTATCTGAACTAACTATAACGGGGGAATTTCATTGGTTTTTTACGAGTGAAATATCCACCTAACTATAACATGTGTGAAACCTATGGTTTTTTAAGTGAATTTGAACGGTTTTTTAAATGCTAAGTTATGTATGTATTATTATTTTTTTATATATTTATTTTACAATAAACTACGTATTAAAAATTATTATTATTTTTTTTTTTTCACCGTGCGCGCACGGTGCGCGCACCCCCGCGATTTGTTTTAAAAAAATTAATTTTTTTTCTGACAAAGGCTAGGGGGTCAGGAACTCTCTACCCTGCCCCCTTTTCACGTTCGCCACCTTCCTTTTTCACTCTCGCACTGAAAACAAACAAAATGGCGGCCGACACTTCCTGATTTCGACCGATTCGAACGTTGACTAACATGTAAGCACCAATCAGAATTACGCCCGCGCACGTTAGGGTGCTCGCACGGTGTGCGCACGGGACGCGCTTATAGATATATATATGATTTTAAATGCTATTTTCTCAGGAACTACTGAACAGATTGACACCAGGCCTGCAAAAGGCACTTCCCTGACCTGAGGACTACCTCTCTGCCAAATTTCAAGTAATTCTGTTCAGCCGTTCGGGCTGTACCTTCGACTAAAGGTCCTATGGGAAAATGCATGGGGAAAACGCGTTTTGGGACCCCCCTTTTTTCTCGGCCCCCACTTGACAAATCGCCCCGAGACTTTCAGGGTAGGAGCAGAGCGGAGCGCCCCATTAGTTTTGAAAATTTCGCGAGGATTCATCAACCGGCGCCAAAGTTATTCAAAATAGAATTTTCAGATTTCCTATAGAAACACGGTCCTTACTATACCTATCTACTGGCAACCGCCAGTATATAATATATACATATATATTTTTATATATATATATATGGATTTTAACATGTATTTCTGCGATGGAAGTATTTTGTTAGGCTCCATTTTCATTTGAAACGCGATTGTAACCGACAACATCCAATCACGCACTGTATATAAATCATGTGTTTCACCGGGGGGTCATGTGATCAAGGCTGTGTGTCAACAGCCGAAACGCGTCAAGCTGACCGTGGAGAAATAAATTAAGCACGTTAAACTTTCAGTGCACTTTGTGGTCTGTACCTGTTCAGCAATTGAGAATACAGGACTGTTGGAGAAAAATAAATAAATATATATATATATATATATATATTCACTGAAAAAACCATAGGTTTCAGGGGTGTTATAGTTAGCTGGACTTTTCACTTGTACAAAACCATTGAAATTCCCCCGTTATAGTTAGTTCAGCTAACTATAACTCGCGCGCCCGCAATGCACTGCTGATGACGTCACATATTACATCACTCATGACATGGTCAGTGACATCACTCATGACATCACTGATGACATCTCAAATGACATCACTGATGACATCACTGATGACATCATCCAGTGAATGTGTGTGTTTCTGAAAATTAAATATGTTTTATATATGTATATCTCAAGGTCGATGGAAGAATAAATGGGTATATAAGTGTCTAAATGGATGATTTGTTTTTGAAAAATTGATTGTGTAACTGACTGATTAAGTGTTTCATAGTGAATACATGGCTTAGTGAGTAATGTTTAAATATGTAAATATCTGTATCAGTCTCTCACTTTGTGTATAAGTGGCTGCATGGGTTGGTGAGTAGCTACATGGGTGTTTATATAGGTTATTAGTTGGTTTTATGAGTATCAGTCTGAGTGTCTGCATGGTTCGGTGGGGGTATTACGTAGTGCATAGGTGCATGAATGAATGACTCACTCTTTGTATGTGTTGAAGACAGCATGTGTGCAGGACTCTATGGGTGGATGAGTGAGTGTATGGGTGTGTTAGTGAGTGAATGACTGTCTCAATAGTGTCTTTATGAGTAACTACATATGTTTTAAACTAGTATATGTGACTATTGGTGTATATAAGCGAGTATATGTGACAGTGAGAGATTGAAAGAGTTCCTATATGAATAAGTATGTGTTTCTATAAGTGATTGTTTAAAAGACTAAGTATGTGTAAGTTTCCGTAGAAGTAAGTGTGGTGGTGTGTGTATAACTGTATATGTAAGTAAATGTATGTTTGATTCTTTATTAGCATGAGTGACTATGTGTGTGAGTACCTCTATGGATGAGTGGCATTGTGTAACAGGATGTATAGGTGTATGAGTACATATGATGAGTGAGTACATGTATGAGTGACTGTATAGGACTGTTGGTGAATGAGTGGATGTGTATGTGGATCTTAGAATTACTGTATAGGTTGTTGTAACTGGTATTGGTATGTCCATTGTTTTAAAAATTTTAATTTCTATTTTTGAATGTGTGTATCAAAGGTTATATTAGGGGAAGAGGAGGTCTGCCACTCTATCACAAGGATGATGTCATCAGTGATGTCATCAGTGATGTCATTTGAGATGTCATCAGTGATGTCATGAGTGATGTCACTGACCATGTCATGAGTGATGTAATATGTGACGTCATCAGCAGTGCATTGCGGCCGAACGAGTTATAGTTTGCTGAACTAACTATAACGGGGGAATTTCAATGGTTTTGTACAAGTGAAAAGTCCAGCTAACTATAACACCCCTGAAACCTATGGTTTTTTCAGTGAATTTCTGAGGTTTTTTAAATGCTAATTCCTAACTATAACGTGCCTGAAACCTATGGTTTTTTCTGTGAATTTCAAAGGTTTTTTAAATGCTAATTTCTAACTATGCCTACAGAGATAGGACATGTGAAGAAAGAAGAAAAAATGCACAGAAAGAAACAAAAGAAGTGCAGAAAGAAGCAACAGAAGTCCTCAAATACGAAGATAAGTGCAGGAAGAAGGATAACGTGCAGAAAGAACAAAAAGAAGAGCAGAAAGAAGCCTTGTTGCAAAATCATCCTGTACCCTCAACTTTTTCAGACGGATACTGGTGGTAACTGAGTCTGACTAACCAGTCCTAGAGCCAGTGCTATGTTAAAAGACACTTAGAATACAGTGAAAACACCTACATACACTAGGGAACATTATGCGTTGGGGTCCCCCTGTGATTAGCATGACCTCCTCTGTAAGCCCCTAGTGTATAATAGGGCATGGGGATTAAAACTACCTCTTAAAACAGGCCACAGGGCGTTTTTGCACACGTTAACTCAGGCCTCGTCCCCTCCCTTCACCACTGTGTAAACACGCCCTGTGTCCATTTTTAGTTGGGAGATTAAGTTCATTTGAATCCTGAGGGTCCCTAGGGTCCAACTAGCCCACTAGGTACCTCCAGTAAGTGCCACAGAGCTGCGTTGCAGAGAGGTGTAAAAAGTGGCACGGCCTGGACCACCTCTCTGCAATGCAGCTCAGTGGCGCTTACTGGAAGCACTTGGTGGGCTAGTTAGCCCCCAGGGGCCCTCAGTATTGAAGGGAAATTATATCCCCAATTTAAAACGTGCCATAGTGCGTGTTTGCACACGTCACCTAAGGCCCCGTCCCCTCCCTTCACCACTGTGTAAACGCGCCCTGTGGCTGTTCTAAGTTGAGAGATTAAGTCCCCCTGAATCCTAAGGGTCCCTAGGGTCAAACTAGACCACTAGGTACCTCCAGTAAGCGCCACAGAGCTGCGTTGCAGAGAGGTGTAAAAAGGGGCTTGGCCTCAGAACACCTGGCTGCAGTGCAGCTCCCTGGCGCATACTGGAGATTCCTGTTGGGGGCGCGTTTGCAGAGTGCTGCACGGAGGGGGCATGGCCTCCGGCACGATGCCAGTCTTTTATTTATTTTAGTTTTTTAAGAAGGGGGGCTGTTTGGTTCCCCTTCTTATTCTAATTTATTGGCCCTGATGACCCCATCCCCCAGGGCCAGTCTCCTAATTATATTTTTTTGACCCCAATCCCCAGGGCCGGCCACTGTTTTTTATTATTTTAAAAAAATATATATTTATAGACACACCTAGGACATGCTGGACAAACCGTACGTACCTATCACCATGACGATTTGCGTGATATTCATTAAAAGGCGACTATGCATGCAATGAATCCACGTGGAATGTATTTACACCACTAGTGAAGCTCTGACATGTCTCATGCCCTACCGTGCCTAATCCTGGTAGACACCCTTGTCGTTTATTTATACAAACATGGGTAGCTATTGACGTGCACATTTAATACACATGCACACCAAGCCATTCAAAGGGGATTCGACAAAAATTCGACCAAAACTATGCAAGAAACCCCCCTCACGGTTAATAAAACACACATCCACTGCCGGATGTGTAATACTTTTTATTTTACTCTCTGGAAAGGGGACGAACATCACTTGAGAGTCACAGCGTGCTCCTGACAGAGCCCAATGCTGTGTTACACCCACCATTGCCTGCCGAGTGCCACACACCTCTGTGTTGTATTCCACTAGCTAGTGCATATGCTATGACACTCTCTAGCCCATGTGCACTGTAACACCACCCCGTGAATATGTCATGCCACACTTGTCTTTGCACGGGTTATATTGCCCCATCTAACGTGCCTTTCTCGATGCCTATGTTATAACGCACAGTGCTATGCCATACATATTACAATCTGGGATCCATATCTTTGTCACAGTGCATATGCAACGTTACACTCCCCAGCACATATTTTATATTACAACTTTAGAGACTAGTTAGGTTACACAACACTGCCCTGTGCATATTACACTCCAAGGCGCATATCGCATAGCACGCGCTAGTGCCTGTGCTATCTCGCGCTCTCCCATGAATCTGTCATTGCGCACAATGTATTGCATATTATATTTCACGCCCGGTTCATCTTATATCACACTTTTTGGTGCATAGTTTATACCATACACTATATCTAGTTTTCATTTTCAATCGTGCTCTCAGGACTATGTTCTATATAACACTGTGTTCACCTACCCTTTTCACGGGCATTACATTTTGCGATAGGGGGTGGAGGGTCAGGGGGTGTTTCTGCCAAGTGAGCCCGGAGTCACAGTCACAAACGTCCTCTTTTTCCTGAATAAAAGTGAGATTATGCTGCATACTTGTTCATATTTTAAGTAGTTCGCACAGACACAATGTTTTAAAAACAATAAAGTTCCTAATACACGCCTACTCTGAACAGTTAGCTTGCTGCCCCATCCCCTTCCTCCCTATCCTCTGTTGTGTGAATCCATGGACTAGCCTCCTCCCTCCTGCCATGCATGGTCTGATGTGCTGCCACTGCCCTCAATTTAGTATGATGTACCAGTCCACTCCTCCTGCCCTCCATTGCCCAATTCTCTGCCCCATCATTGACCTCCTGCTTAAACTCTGTGCTTAGCTTGCTGCCCCTATTCTCCTTCCCCCTGCCCTCCGATGTCTTTGTGCATGCCCCTGCTCCATCCTTTTTGCCCACCATGTCCCATGGACCTGCCACTCCTATCTACTCTGAGTGTTCTGTTGAGCTGCCACTCCCCTCCCACCTGCCTAGCATTGTCAGATGACTGTAACCTGTCCCTGCCACCTCCACCCTGCCTGTCCACATGCCATGCCCCTATCCTCTTCCTCCTGTCCTACATGGTCCATTGTACTGCCACACCCTTCTGCCCTCCCTGGTCTGTTGTGCTGCAACTGCTCCTCCTGCCTGCCCCGTGTGGTCTGTTGTGAGGTCCCTTCCCCTGAACTTTCTTGTCTGTGCACAGGTCCTGACCCTTCCTTCTATCCTCCATCGTCCTTTGTGCATGCCCCTCCACCCTCCTTCTTGCCCATCATAGCCATTGTGCTGCCACTAACCCTCCCACTTGCCATGCATGGTCTTCTGTGCTGCCATGGCCCCTCCCACCTTCCCTGTGTGGTCAGTTAGCTGCCCCTGACCCCCTCCCACCTTCCCTCCATGGTCTGTGTGTATGCCATCACAGTCTCACTGTTGCTCTTCATGGTGTGTCTTGCTTCTAGTGCCCATCCTGCCTGACCTCCATGGCTATCTTGCTGCTCCTGCCCTGCCCCCTTGCCCCCAGCCCTACTCCCTCCCTCCTGGCTTGTCTGTTCCATTGTAATGCCCCTGATCCGTCCCTCCTGCCCTTTATGGTCTGTTATACTGCAGCTTTCTCTCCTGTCTGTCCATTATGGTCAGCTAGCTACCATTGCCTCTTGCCCCTCTGTTCTCTGTTGTCCATGTGCATGGTCCTGTCCCCTCCCTCTTGCTTTCTATGGATTGTTGTGCTGCACTCCCGTCCTGCATGCCCTGTGTGGTGTATTGTGCTGCTGCAAACCCTGATGCCTGCCCTGCAGGGTCAGTTTGGTGCACCTCTCCATGTCCCTCCTGTCCTCTGTTATCCAAGTCCATGTCCCTATCCCATTTCCTTCCATGATCCAATGTACCATACTTGCGAACATTTTGAACTTGGTAAGAGGGAGATTTTGAAAAAAAACTGGGGTATTGATTTTCCCCTTTGAGTTACATTGAAAAAGAGGATATTGTAGACAGGAGACAGATCAAATAAAGCCCATTTGAGCTTAAAAACATTGGACGTTTCCTGGCTGAATCGGGTCTGTTGGCATGTATGGTTGTACTACCATTGCCTCTTCCTTCTGCCCACAATGGTCTATTACATTGCCACAGCCTTGAAGGAGGGTAGATTTTGTATCACAGGGGGCCCCTGGCCCGTTCTGTCCACACCTGAAGTATGAGACCCTTGTCCTTGCCCTGCCAGCTGCATTTGTAGGCCATATTAAATTGACCAGCGGGTCCTGTGTTGCTATATAATTATCCTGAGACATCCTTACCACTCAGCCAGCATAAAACCCCTGTGTAGGCCCTTCTGTTCAATATGTAGGCCTCTTTGTTAAATTGACCATAGCTCTGCAATTTTAGTGTATAGCAGTCTGAAGGCAGGTCTGCGAGGCCTTCTGATCCAAACTAGTAGCCCCCACCCTACCCGAGTGCTCCGTGCTCGGTATCAAAGTTCAACATCCCCCTGAAGCTGTCGACATACAGTAGGCTGCATCCTGGACTGGTACTTGCTTCCTGGGCAGGTTTCCCGCTTTTAAGGAAGAGGCAACCGCAGAGCGTCAAGTTAGGAGAACTGAGGAGATTTTATACATGAATATATTGAATTCCCGTACAATACCCATTATTTTCTGCTTGCTCTATGGGACTTACGATAAGCGATTGGCCTGAGAGACTGACCTTTTCACCCAGTCCATTGTCAGCATTAAGTGGGTAAATGACGAAATGTCTGGTAAAATCTGCAGACGAAGCTTTTGGGTAGCATACGTAGGTAGATGTAGCGTGCAAAGGAGCCCACAAAATGATATAAAAAGGGAGCACCCACAGATATCGACGGACTACCTCGCCGTCTGTATGTAGGTTAACAGGCAGTGCAGGTTTTCCCCAAGAGCTGGGAGCTCTTGTCTTCCTTTGCTTAAAATGTCTTGCTCTGCTTTGCTTGAAGTATCTTATTCTATTTTACCTATATGAAATGTCATGTTATGTTTAACCATTGTTCTCTTTACTTTTGCATTTAAAAGATTTTGTATTGTAATTGCAGGAATGCTTGCTCTAAGAGTAAACGTGAGTGTTCCTAGGTAACATTTTCCTTGGTGTAACTTGTTTCTCATGATGCATTTATAGATGTGTTTTCTCTCTCTCTCTGTCAGTACATTAATTGAGATACAGAGAATATTATGACAGCTGTATGATTATCTGGATTCTGTATTTTGTACTTTATGTCTCTATTCTGCGGTTTCTTTGAAGTTGCATCTTCTCATTAAACTGCCATTGTATTCTGCCTCCAATTCCATGTCTCATATGTCTGTTTTCTTCATTTTTGGAGCAAGCGTTCCTAGGCACCCCGGCTCAAATTAAGGTGCCCCTTTTGTCCCTGACTCACTCTCCTGCTCAGTTCTGTGGTGGCTCCCGGGGATCTGGGGACCGCCCCTAGCTTCCTTGACCCGTAATAGATCTTCCCTCCAACAGCCTCTCTTGCAAGTCCTGTATTGTTGGTTTGTTGCCCCTGCCCCCCTTTCCACTGCCCTCCATAGTCTGTTGTGCTTCCACGGCCCTTCCTGCCTGCTCAGTGTGGTTAAATTGTTGCCTTTGCTCCCTCCTACCTGCCTTCAATTTTCAGAGTCCGTGCCCCTGGCCTCTGCCTCTCAACAGTATCCTAATGAACAACTAGATTGCTAACATTCTATATTTATTACAAAAGTGTGGAACGCCTGACATCATCTTGATGTAATCAAAACTGTAATACCTAGAGCATTTCCTTTAGAAATTACATATATGAGAGGGTCTTATTGGCATCAAAATTATGGTTAGTGCTCTAAAAGACTAAAATAAGGACATATTTTCTGAGTTTTCAAATAGCGACAAAGCACTTTTAAATTATTTGTTATCTTTATGTTTTTTTATCCAGTTGACCACTTGATTAAATGTTGCACTTAGGGGAGAGGATGTGGTGTTACTTCCAGAACTGCAGACTTTGCAACTGGGGAACCAGGTTGAAGTTTCTGCTTCAGCTCGACATTCTGTGATTCTGGTCAAATCACTTAGTCTCCCCATGTCTACAACCAAAATGAATTTGTTCTTGTGTGATGTAACCAATGCTCATGTAAAGCACTCCAATACCTGACAAGTCTGCACTATATAACACTGCAAAAACACAAAATAATAAGTGTTTTGCACACTTCTGTCATTGGGCTATATTTGGGCTACATCTGGGTGATTTTGGGCTACATTTGGGCTCTTTTGTCTCCAGGGCCATCTTGGGAGATTTATTTGTTATGAAGTTTCCTAATTTCCTCATGTACTGCAGTCTCCTCAGTAGGAAATGCTTTCAGTTTTTTACTTTGATTCCATCATGAAGGTATTCAGATATGTCACACATTTGCCATAAATTCTGAATGTTAGCACTCTAGTTGCTCATTAGATCACTGTAGTAAAACTACTGCACCATGGAAGTCTGCTCCTGGTATTAAAAGTGCATGTTTCAGTCTGCATGTCAGAAGTTTTTAATGAAATAGAAGAGGATTTGAGAAGTCACTCAAAATGTGCCCTCATTTTCTTTCTTCAGCATTAATCATAATTTCTATGGCAAAATGAACCTCCTCATTGTGTTCCTTTTTAAATTAAATGTTTTAAGTGTTACCAGTTTATTCCAATCAAGATGGCTTCAGGTGTGCCTTACTTTTGTCATAATGAAGACAGTAAGCGCTCTAGTTGTTTTTAAGAACATTCTGGGACATTCTGTCATTGGGCTATACTTGGGCTACATCTGGGTGATATTTGGGCTACATTTGGGCTCTTTTGTCTCTGGTGGCCATCTTGGGAGACTTATTTGTTATGAAGTTTCCTAATTTCCTCATTTACTGCAGTCTCCTCAGTAGGAAATACTTTCAGTTTTTTACTTTGATTCCATCAAGAAGGCATTCAGATGTGTCACACATTTGCCATAAATTCAGAATGTTAGCACTCTTTTTGCTCATTAGATCACTGTAGTAAAGCTACTGCTCACCAGGGAAAACTGCTGCTGGTATTGAAAGTGCATGTTTCAGTCTGCATGACAGAATTTTTTAATGAAATAGAAGAGGATTTGAGAAGTCACTCAAAATGTGCCCTAATTTTTCTTTCTGCAGCACTAATCATACTTTTTATGGAAAAATGAACCCCCTCATTTTGTTCCTTTTTAAATTAAATGTTTTAAGAGTTACCACTTTAATCCAAGCAAGATGGCTTAAGGTGTGCCATACGTTTATCATAAGTAGGACTGTTAGCGCTCTAGTAGTTCTTTGGAACACTCTGGGAAGCTGCAGTAGAACACAAAGGAATCAACTGACAGTCTCTGCCCTTGTTGGATGTACATGTTTTACTGAGAATGTCAGACTTCATTCTCACATGACTGAGAAAGATAATGTGAATTTACAGAAAATAAGCTCTCAGTTTAGCCTATAGATCACCTTCCAAACCTCTGTGGTAAAAGCATGAGAAAATATTTTTCTCTCAATCATGATATCCCAGCAGAAGGCTTTTTCACATGGTGAAATCACCTTAGAACATACCACAATTCCTAAAATGAGTATGGTACCATCAACAAATGATTTATAATGTAACTAAAGTCTTAAAACCTTCTATTAACTGCAATGCTTTTTAATGAGGTGCTATCATGTATATTGGTCCCAAGATGGCTGCCAACACTTCTTGGATGAAGTGCTGACAGCCAATCAGATCTCAGGATGAGATGTGTGGTTAGGCTCCGCCCACATATATATATGCTTTTAAATGCTATTTTCTCAGGAAATACTGAACAGATTTACACCAGACCTGCAAAAGGCACTTCCTTGACCTTATGGCTACCTCTCTGCCAAATTTCAAGTAATTCTGTTCAGCCGTTCGGGCTGTAGCTGTGTCTAAAGGTCCTATGGAAAAATGCATGGGGAAAACGCGTTTTGGGACCCCCCTTTTTTCTCGGCCCCTGCTTGACGAATCCCCCCGAGACTTTCAGGGTAGGAGCGGAGCGTAGCGCCCCACCTATTTTAAAAATTTCGCGAGGATTCGTCGACCGGCGCCAAAGTTATTCCAAATAGAATGTTGCGGATTTCCTATGGAAACAGGGTCCTAACTATATCTACCTACTGGCGACCGCCAGTAGGTAATATATATATACATATATATATATATATATATATATATATATATATATATATATTATTTACTGGCGACCGCCAGTAGATAATATATATATATATATATATATATATATTATCTACTGGCGGTCGCCAGTAGATAGTTATAGTTAGGACCGTGTTTCCATAGGAAATCCGCAACATTCTATTTGGAATAACTTTGGCGCCGGTTGACGAATCCTCGCGAAATTTTCAAAATAGGTGGGGCGCTCCGCTCAGCTCCTACCCTGAAAGTCTCGGGGGATTCGTCAAGCGGGGGCTGAGAAAAAAGGGGGGTCCCAAAACACGTTTTCCCCATGCAATTTTCCATAGGGACCTTCAGTCCAAGGTACAGCCCGAACGGCTGAACAGAATTACTTGAAATTTGGCAGAGAGGTAGTCCTCAGGTCAGGGATGTGCCTTTTGCAGGTCTGGTGTCAATCTGTTCAGTAGTTCCTGAGAAAATCAAAAGTAAAATCATATATATATGTGGGCAGAGCCTAACCACACATCTCATCCTGAGATCTGATTAGCTGTCAGCACTTCATCCAAGAAGTGTTGGCAGCCATCTTGGGACCAATATACATGATAGCACCTCATTAAAAAGCATTGCAGTTAATAGAAGGTTTTAAGACTTTAGTTACACTATAAATCATTTGTTGATGGTACCATACTCATTTTAGGAATTGTGGTATGTTCTAAGGTGATTTCACCATGTGAAAAAGCCTTCTGCTGGGATATCATGATTGAGAGAAAAATATTTTTTCATGCTTTTCCCACAGAGGTTTGGAAGGTGATCTATAAGCTAAACTGAGAGGTTATTTTCTGTACATTCACATTATCTTTCTCAGTCATGTGAGAATGAAGTCTGACATTCTCAGTAAAACATGTACATACAACAAGGGCAGAGACTGTCAGTTGATTCCTTTGTGTTCTACTGCAGCTTCCCAGAGTGTTCCAAAGAACAACTAGAGCGCTAACAGTCCTACTTATATTAAACGTATGGCACACCTGAAGCCATCTTGCTTGGATTAAAGTGGTAACTCTTAAAACATTTAATTTAAAAAGGAACAAAATGAGGGGGTTCATTTTTCCATAAAAAGTATGATTAGTGCTGCAGAAAGAAACATTAGGGCACATTTTGAGTGACTTCTCAAATCCTCTTCTATTTCATTAAAAAATTCTGACATGCAGACTGAAACATGCACTTTCAATACCAGCAGCAGTTTTCCCTGGTGAGCAGTAGCTTTACTACAGTGATCTAATGAGCAAAAAGAGTGCTAACATTCTGAATTTATGGCAAATGTGTGACACATCTGAATGCCTTCTTGATGGAATCAAAGTAAAAAACTGAAAGTATTTCCTACTGAGGTGACTGCAGTAAATGAGGAAATTAGGAAACTTCATAACAAATAAATCTCCCAAGATGGCCACCAGAGACAAAAGAGCCCAAATGTAGCCCAAATATCACCCAGATGTAGCCCAAGTATAGCCCAATGACAGAATGTCCCAGAGTGTTCTAACGAACAATTAGAGCGCTAACAGTCTTACTTATGACAAAAGTATGGCACACCTGAAGCCATCTTGATTGGAATAAAGTGGTAACACTTAAAACGTTTAATTTACAAAGGAACAAAATGAGGGGGTTCATTTTGCCATAAAAATTATGATTAGTTCTGCAGAAAGAAAAATTAGGGCACATTTTGAGTGACTTCTCAAATCCTCTTCTATTTCATAAAATAATTCTGACATGCAGACTGAAACATGCACTTTGAATACCAGCAGCAAACTTCCCTGGTGAGCAGTAGTTTTACTACAGTGATATAATCAGAAACTAGAGTGCTAACATTCAGAATTTATGGCAAATGTGTGACACATCTGAATGCCTTCTTGATGGAACCAAAATAAAAAACTGAAAGTATTCCCACTGAGGAGACTGCAGTAAATGAGGAAATTAGGAAACTTCATAACAAATAAATCTCCCAAGATGGCCACCAGAGACAAAAGAGCCCATATGTAGCCCAAATATCACCCAGATGTAGCCCAAGTATAGCCTAATGACAGAATGTCCCAGAGTGTTCTTAAGAACAACTAGAGCGCTTACTGTCTTACTTATGACAAAAGTATTGCACACCTGAAGCCATCTTGATTGGAATAAACTGGTAACACTTAAAACATTTAATTTAAAAAGGAACCAATGAGGGGGTTCATTTTGCCATAGAAATTATGATTAGTGCTGAAGAAAGAAAAATTAGGGCACATTTTGAGTGACTTCTCAAATACTCTTCTATTTCATTAAAAAATTCTGATATGCAGACTGAAACATGCACTTTTAATACCAGCAGGAGACTTCCGTGGTGAGCAGTAGCTTTAATACAGTGATCTAATGAACAACTAGAGTGCTAACATTCAGAATTCATGGCAAATGTGTGACATATCTGAATACCTTCTTGATGGAATCAAGGTAAAAACTGAAAGCATTTCCTACTGAGGAGACTGGAATAAATGAGGAAATTAAGAAACTTCATAACAAATAAATCTCCCAAGATGGCCACCAGACACAAAAGAGCCTAAATGCAGCACAAATATCACCCAGATGTAGCCCACATGTAGCCCAATGACAGAAGTGTGCAAAACACTTATTTTTTGTGTATTTGCAGTTTTATATAGTGCAGACTTGTCAGGTATTGGAATGCTTTACATGAGCATTGGTTACATCACACAAGATCAAATTCATTTTGGTTGTAGACATGGGGAGATGAAGTGATTTGACCACAATCACAGAATGTTGAGCTGAAGCAGAAACTCCAACCTGGTTCCCCAGTTGCAAAGTCTGCAGCTCTGGAAGTAACACCACATCCTCTCGCCAAGGTGCAACTTTTAATCAAGTGGTCAACTGGATAAAAAAACATAAAGATTACAAATAATTTAAAAGTTCTTTGTCGCCAGTTGAAAACTCAGAAAACATGTCCTCATTTTAGTTTTTTAGAGCACTAACCATAATTCTGATGCAAATAAGACCCTCTCATATATGTAATTTCTAAAGAAAGTACTCTAGGTATTACAGTTTTGATTACATCAAGATGACGTCAGGCGTTCCACACTTTTGTAATAAATATAGAATGTTAGCAATCTAGTTGTTCATTGGGATACTGTTGAGAGGCAGAGGACAGGGGCACGGACTCTGAAAATTGTAGGCAGGTAGGAGAGTGCAGAGTCAACAATTTGACCACACTGGGCAGGCAGGAAGGGCAGTGGCAGCACAACAGACTATGGAGGGCAGTGGAAAGGAGGGCAGGGGCGACAAACCAACAATACAGGACTGGCAAGAGAGGCTGTGGCAATATAATAGACGATTGTGGGCAGAAGGACGAGGCAGTGGTAGTACAACCATACATGCCAACAGACCCGTTTCAACCAGGAAACGTCCAATCTTGTTAAGCTCAAATGGGCTTTATTTGATCTGTCTCCTGTCTACAATCTCCTCTTTTTCAATGTAACTCAAAGGGGAAAATCAAAACCCCAGTTTTTTTTCAAAATATCCCTCTTACCAAGTTCAAAATGTTCGCAAGTATGGTACATTGAATCATTGTAGGCAGGAGGAATTGGGGTAGGGACATGGACTCGGATAACAGAGGACAGGAGGGACATGGAGAGGTGGACCAAATTGACCCTACAGGGCAGGCATCAGGGTTTGCAGCAGCACAATACACCACACAGCGCATGCAGGATGGGAGTGCAGCACAACAATCCATAGAAAGCAATAGGGAGGGGACAGGACCATGCACATGGACAACAGAGAACAGATGGGAAAGAGGCAATGGTAGCTAGCTGACCATAATGGACAGACAGGAGAGAAAGCTGCAGCATAACACACCATAAAGGGCAGGAGGGACAGATCAGCGGCATTACAATGGAACAGACAAGCCAGGAGGGAGGGAATAGGGGGTCTGCACATAGTTGGGAGGGGGTCAGGGGCAGCTAGCTGACCACACAGGGAAGGTGGGAGGGGCCATGGTAGCACAGAAGACCATGCATGGCAAGCGGGAGGGTTAGTGGCAGCACAATGGCTATGATGGGCAAGAAGGAGGGTGCAGGGGCATGCACAAAGGACCATGGAGGATAGAAGGGAGGGTCAGGACCTGGGCACAGACAAGAGAGTTCAGGGGAAGGGGCCTCACAACAGACCGTGCGGGGCAGGCAGGAGGAGCAGTTGCAGCACAACAGATCAGGGAGGGCAGAATGGTGTGGCATTAAAATGGACCATGGAGGACAGGAGGAAGGGGATAGGGGCATGTCAGGTGGACAGGCAGGGTGGAGGTGGCAGGGACAGGTTACAGTCATCTGACAATGCTAGGCAGGTGGGAGGGGAGTGGCAGCTCAACAGAACACTCAGAGTAGATAGGAGTGGCAGGTCCATGGAACATAGTGGGCAAAAAGGATGGAGCAGGGGCATGCACAAAGACATCGGAGGGCAGGGGGAAGGAGAATAGGGGCAGCAAGCTAAGCACAGAGGCTAAGCAGGAGGTCAATGATGGGCCATAGAATTGGGCAATGGAGGGCAGGAGGAGTGGACTGGTACATCATGCTAAATGGAGGGCAGTGGCAGCACATCAGGCCATGCATGGCAGGAGGGAGGAGGCTAGTCCATGGATTCAGACAACAGAGGATAGGGAGGAGGTGGATGGGGCAGCAAGCTAACTGTTCAGAGAAGGTGGGTATTAGGAACTTTATTGTTTTTAAAATGTGTGTCTGTGCGAACTACTTAAAATATGAACAAGTATGCAGCATAATCTCACTTTTATTCAGGAAGAAGAGGACGTTTGTGACTGTGACTCCGGGCTCACTTGGCAGAAACACCCCCGAACCCTCCACCCCCATCGCAAAATGTAATGCCTGTAAAAAGGGTAGGTGGACGCAGTGTTATATAGAACATAGTCCTGAGAGCACGATTGAAAATGAAAACTAGATGTAGTATATGGTATAAACTATGCACCAAAAAGTGTGATATAAGATGAACCGGGGCGTGAAATATAATATGCAACACATTGTGCGCAATGACAGATTCATTGGAGAGCGCGAGATAGCACAGGCACTAGCGCGTGCTATGCGATATGCGCCTTGGAGTGTAATATGCACAGGGCAGTGTTGTGTAACATAACTAGTCTCTAAAGTTGTAATATAAAATATGTGCTGGGGAGTGTAACGTTGCATATGCACTGTGACAAAGATATGGATGGATAGATTGTAATATGTATGGCATAGCGCTGTGCGTTATAACATACACATCGAGGAAGGCACGTTAGATGGGGCAATATAACCCGTGCAAAGGCAAGTTTGGAATGACATATTCACGGGGTGGTGTTACAGTGCACATGGGCTAGAGAGTGTCATAGCATATGCACTAGCTGGTGGAATACAACACAGAGGTGTGAGGCAATCGGCGGGCACTGGTGGGAGTAACACAGCATTGGGCTCAGCCAGGAGCACGCTGTGACTCTCAAGTGAGGTTCGTCTCCTTTCCAGAGAGTAAAATAAAAAGTATTACACATCCGGCGGTGGATGTGTTTTTTTTAACCGTGAGGGGGGTTTCTTGCATAGTTTGGTCGAATTTTTGTCGAATCCCCTTTGAATGGCTTGGTGTGCGTGTATATTAAATATGCCCATCAATAGCTACCCATGTTTGTATAAATAAACGACAAGGGTGTCTACTTGGAGAGTACCCACCGGCGGGGGCACCGGGATTAGGCACAGTAGGGCATCAGACACGTCAGAGCTTCACTAGCGGTGTAAATACATTCCATGTGGATTCATTCTATGCATAGTCGCCTTTTAATGAATATCACGCAAATCGTCATGGTGATAGGTACATACGGTTTGTCCAGCATGTCCTAGGTGTTTCTCTAAATATATATATTTTTAAAATAATAAAAAACAAAGGCCGGCCCCGGGGGATGGGGTCCCCGGAGCCATAAGTGGCCTGAGGAGGGGGGCAACGCAGCCCCCTCCTAAAGAATTTAAATTAAAAAAAAGCCATGACCCGGGGGTTGGGGTCCCCGGGGCCGATTAAGGCCTTGGAAGGGCCAAATAAATTTTTTTCAACAAAAAAAATTAGGGTACAGGCCCTGGGGATGGGGTCCCCAGGGCCAGTAAATTAGAAAAAGAAGGGGGGGCCACACAGCCCTCCTTCTTAAAAAAATAACATAAATAAAAGACCGGCATCGCGCTGGAGGCCACGCCCCCTCCTTGCAGCACTCTGCAAATGCGCCCCCTGGCCAGTTGTAAGTTGGGGAATTAACTCCCCTTCAAAACTGAGGGTCCATGAGGGCCAACTAGCCCAACAGGTATCTCCAGTGTGCGCCAGGGAGCTGCGTTGCAGACAGGTGTTCTGAGGCCACGCCCCTTTTTACACCTCTATGCAACGCAGCTCTGTGTCGCTTACTGGAGGTACCTAGTGGGCTAGTTTGACCCTAGGGACCCTTAGGATTCAAGGGGACTTAATCTCTCAACTTAGAACGGCCACAGGGCGCGTTTACACAGTGGTGAAGGGAGGGGACGGGGCCTGAGGTGACATGTGCAAACACGCCCTGTGGCGCGTTTTAAGTTGGGGAAATAATTCCCTTTCAATCCTGAGGGACCCTGGGGGCCAACTAGCCCACCAGGTGCTTCCAGTAAGTGCCACTGCTATGCGTTGCAGAAGGGTGGTCCAGGCCGTGCCACTTTTTACACCTCTCTGCAACCCAGCTCTATGGTGCATACTGGAGGTACCTAGTGGGCTAGTTGGACCCTAGGGACCCTCAGGATTCAAATTAACTTAATCTCCCCAAAAAAAACGGCCACAGGGCATGTTTACACAGTGGTGAAGGGAGGGGATGGGGCCTGAGTTAACGTGTGCAAACAAGCCCTGTGGCGCGTTTTAAGTTGGGGAAATAATTCCCCTTCAATCCTGAGGGCCCCTGGGGGCTAACTAGCCCACCAGGTGCTTCCAGTAAGCGCCACTGAGCTGCGTTGCAGAGAGGTGGTCCAGGCCGTGCCACTTTTTACATCTCTCTGCAACGCAGCTCTGGGGCGCAAACTGGAGGTACCTAGTTGGCTAGTTGGACCCTAGGGACCCTCAGGATTCAAATGAACTTAATCTCCCAACTAAAAACGGCCACAGGGCGTGTTTACACAGTGGTGACGGGAGGGGACGGGGCCTGAGTTAACGTGTGCAAACAAGCCCTGTGGCGCATTTTAAGTTGGGGAAATAATTCCCCTTCAATCCTGAGGGACCCTGGGGGCCAACTAGCCTACCAGGTGCTTCCAGTAAGCACCACTCCGCTGCGTTGCAGAGAGGTGGTCTAGGCCGTGCCCCTTTTTACATCTCTCTGCAACGCAGCTCTGTGGCGCTTACTGGAGGTACCTAGTGGTCTAGTTGGACCCTAGGGACCCTCAGGATTCAAGGGGACTTAATCTCCCAAATTAAAACGGCCACAAGGCGTGTTTACACAGTGGGGAAGTGAGGGGACGGGGCCTGAGGTGACGTGTGCAAACACGCCCTATGGCACGTTTTAAGATGTAGTTTTAATCCCCTGCCCTATTATATACTAGGGGCTTACAGAGGAGGTCATGCTGATCACAGGGGGACCCCAACGCATAGTGTTCCCTAGTGTATGTAGGTGTTTTCACTGTATTCTGAGTGTCTTTTAACATAGCACTGGCTCTAGGACTGGTTAGGCAGATTCAGTTACCACCAGTATCCGTCTGAAAAAGTTGAGGGTACAGGATGATTTTGCAACAAGGCTTCTTTCTGCTCTTCTGTTTGTTCTTTCTGCACGTTATCCTTCTTCCTGCACTTTTCTATGTCTTTGAGGACTTCTGTTGCTTCTTTCTGCATTTCTTTTTTTTCTTTCTGTGCGTTTTTTCTTCTTTCTTCACATGTCCTATCTCTGTAGACATAGTTAGAAATTAGCATTTAAAAAACCTTTGAAATTCACTGAAAAAACCATAGGTTTCAGGCACGTTATAGTTAGGAATTAGCATTTAAAAAACCTTAGAAATTCACAGAAAAAACCATAGGTTTCAGGGGCGTTATAGTTAGCTGGACTTTTCACTCGTACAAAACCATTGAAATTCCCCTGTTATAGTTAGTTCAGCTAACTATGACTCGCGCGCCCGCAATGCACTGCTGATGACGTCACATATTACATCACTCATGACATGGTCAGTGACATCACTCATGACATCACTGATGACATCTCAAATGACATCACTAATGACATCACTGATGACATCATCCTTGTGATAGAGTGGCAGACCTCCTCTTCCCCTAATATAACCTTTGATACCCACATTCAAAAATAGAAACTACAATGTTCAAAACAATGGACATACCAATACCAGTTACAACAACCTATTCAGTAATTCTAAGATCCACATACACATCCACTCATTCACCAACAGTCCTATACAGTCACTCATACATGTACTCACTCATCATATTTACTCACACACCTATACATCCTGTTACACAACACCACTCATCCATAGAGTTACTCACACACATAGTCACTCATGCTAATAAAGAATCAAACATCCATTTACTTGCATATACAGTTATACACACACCACCACACTTACTTCTACAGAAACTTACACATACTTAGTCTTTTAAACAATCACTTATAGAAACACATACTTATTCATACAGGAACTCTTTCAATCTCTCACTCTCACATATACTCACTTATACACACCAATAGTCACATCTACTTGTTTAAAACATATGTAGTTACTCATAAAGACACTATTGAGACAGTCTATCACTCACTAACACACCCATGCACACACTCATCCACCCATACAGTCCTGCACACATGCTGTCTTCAACACATACAAACAGTGAGTCACTCATTCATGCACCTATGCACTACGTAATACCCCCCACCGAACCATACAGACACTCAGACACTCATACTGATACTCAAAAAACCAACTAATAACCTATATAGACACTCATGTAGCTACTCACCAACCCATGCAGCCACTTATACACAAAGTGAGAGACTGATACAGATATTTACACATTTAAACATTACTCACTAATCCATGTATTCACTAAGATACACTTAATCAGTCAGTTATACAATCAATTTTTCAAAAACAAATCATCCATTTAGACACTTATATACCCATTTATTCTTCCCTCGACCTTGAGATATACATATATAAAACATATGTAATTTTCAGAAAAACACACATTCACTGGATGATGTCATCAGTGATGTCATTTGAGATGTCATCAGTGATGTCATGAGTGATGTCACTGACCATGTCATGAGTGATGTAATATGTGACGTCATCAGCAGTGCATTGCGGGCGCGTGAGTTATAGTTAGCTGAACTAACTATACCGGGGGAATTTCAATGGTTTTGTAAGAGTGAAAAGTCCAGCTAACTATAACGCCCCTGAAACCTATGGTTTTTTCAGTGAATATATATATATATATATATAAATATATATAAATATATATATCTTTCTGATCTCTTGCAGGGCGTCCAGCATATTTTCTTGAGTGTTACCTCATATTATTTGCTGCTTGTTCATTAATCAGTATTATTCATGCATTTAGATTATGGCTTGCATATAAACATATATATGTCTCTTTGTGTATTTAAATCTTGTGCATTTGACATCTGGGAAAGCCTTTCTGTTAGAGAGCATTGTGTAAAATAAAATTCCAGGCCTTATTCTAAGAGAGAAAGTCCTTGCATTTTGTAAAATAAAACCCTTTTCTAATGGTGCTGTGTTAAAGTTTTTGTCTGTGCCGGGTGTTGGTCTACCGTGTGGAAGATTCTGTATTATCTGATAGACGCAATCAAAACAGGTCCCTGGGTCCATTTGATGGATGTATGACATTACAACGCGTGTCATTACAACGCGTGCAGTTACATCGCATGCGATGTTACAACGCTATGCCATTACAACGCAAGTCTTTACATCGACTTGCACTAGATGGCGTGCTAACATTGGAAAAGTGTAATTTACTATTCCAACTCCAGTCCACGTAACAGTAGGGAAGGTGTTGGGATAGTAAACTACACTATTTGTAATGTTAGCACGCCATCTAGCGCAAGTCGATGTAAAGACTTGCGTTGTAATGGCATTGCGTTGTAACATCGCATGCGTTGTAACGCATGCGATGTAAAAGCTGCGCGTGGTAAAAACCGCGTTGTAATGGCTGTTCCCCCCATTTGACTGATGTTGTTTGAGGTGTCATCCAGTGAAGTCATAAATGATGTCATAGAAGATGTCATGAGTGATGTAACATGTGATGTCATAGGCAATACATGGTGGGGCGCGAGTTATAGTTTGCCCAGCTAACTATTACTGGTGAATTTCTGTTTTGTTTCGTTCAAAACATTAATGTTGTCACTGACAAACTCACCTAACTATACAGTTACTTTAACCTTTGTTTTTTTCTGTGAATATATTTATATATATATTCACTGAAAAAACAATAGGTTTCAGGCACGTTATAGTTAGAAATTAGAATTTAAAAAAACATTGAAATTCACTGAAAAAACCATAGGTTTCAGGCACGTTATAGTTAGAAATTAGCATTTAAAAAACCTTAGAAATTCACTGAAAAAACCATCGGTTTCAGGGGCGTAATAGTTAGTGTGACATTTCACTCGTACAAAACAATAGAAATTACCCCGTTATAGTTAGTTCAGCTAACTATAACTCGTACCCCCGCAATGCACTGCTGATGACGTCACATATTACATCACTCATGACATGGTCAGTGACATCCCTTATGACATTACTGATGACATCTCAAATCACATCACTGATGACATCACTGGTGACATCATCCTTGTGGTACAGTGGCAGACCTCCTCTCACCCTAATACAACTTTTGATACACACACTCTAAAATACAAAATACCAGTTTCAAAACAATGGACACACCAATACCAGTTACAACATACCCATTCACTAATTCAAAGATCTACACACACATCCACTCATTCACCAAAAGTCCTATACAGTCACTCAAACATGCACTCACTTATCATATGTACTCATACACCTATACATACACTTACACACCGCCACTCATCCATAGAGTTACTCACACATGCAAAGAAAGTATCAAACATCCATTTACTTGCGTATACAGTTATACACACAATAGCCATACAAAATTAGAAAGAACTAGACAAATCACAGTACGAAAAGTTATTTAAAATAATAGTCAGACAAGTACAGACTGGTCAACTCAAAAGACCATCTTCAAAGTACACCCATTGTACAAAAAGGAAAAGGAAAATAAAAGTTCCATAGAATACCCAAAGAACTGGAAAAAACGCAGAGAAACAGAGAGAAGTAAGTATCTATCTCTATGTAATGTGAAAGATACGTTTAGAGCACAATATGCACCATAAGTTCAACTAGAGCTCTCACCAGGGCAGTTCATATCTGGTATCACAAATTATCATTTGGTAATAAATAAATTTCTTTGGAAAACTATAAATTCTGTGTACGAGAAACGGGCAAGAGTAAATCCACTATAAGCAGTTAAAATAACCATCCAACCCACCAGTTTATAGCAAAGAACCAAATGAAAATTCAATTACTATACTAATATTCTCCCAAAATCCAGTAAGAGTCACACATAAATGTGAGACTTACCAAAATTCATATGATACATTCAGCGTACCACTGGGTTCCAGTTACGTCAATTCTAGTAGAAACCAAGTCATAACCGCAAAATAATTATATAAAATGATACCATGCTGCCAACATCTTGTCCATATTGACTCACACAATTCTTAAGTGAAAACTAAATCCAGAGTGACCTATCTTGGTGATAACCTTGGTTCTGGTCTACAATTTTGTAACCCAAATAGGTAAGGACGCGTGGAAACATCATCTTACCTTCATATTTCACCATCAAAGTCTCATCAAAATATAAGGTGGCTCAAGTATTCGGTAATTGTAAAAAGTCCTGGGAAGAAGAAATACAATATTGTATAAGTCTCCCCTAATTCAACGTGGCAAGAATCATACATATGTCAGTGCTGAAGTGGTCAGACTACCCAAAGTTATCAGTACAAACCTCCTGTTAGTAAAGCAACTAGTGAATCAATCAAATCATATATTCTTAGAAACGGAGATTAAACAAACAATGTGTATACTCATAACCACACAAAACGCTAGACCCTAAAGTATGGCCATATTTCAAAAAACAAACTTCACCAAATGGTTTAATAAACCCCCACTTATCTCATAGATATCATCACATTAGGGTTTACGCACATACACGTTAAAACCAATAATTAATCATTATTAACATCGTATATGTGGGGCAAAACACAGAGAGTCAGTTGTAACAACTCCCACCCAACTCATACCATTGTCACAGTGGCCAGTTAAAACCAATAATTAATCATTATTAACATCGTATATGTGGGGCAAAACACCGAGAGTCAGTTGTAACAACTCCCACCCAACTCATACCATTGTCACAGTGGCCACGTTATTATCTCTGCTCGCGCTCACTCTGATAAATAACTTCCGAGAGAAATGCAGACACCTAGAGCCCTTTATTAAGACCTCACGAACATATAACAACATCAATATACACACACATGCACGTTGGAATCAATGATTAATCCTAGTGGACACCACATGGCCCCATTGTTAACATTGCATGTTAAAGGGATCATACCATGAATCTGTTATAGAAAACTCCCACCCATATCATGCCACTATCACAGCGACCATATTACTAACAATATTCACGCTCACTCTAGAAAATAACTCAAAGGGCAACGCGGAAACCCGTTACCAACCTCGTATTACATATAATAACCTATGTTAATACCTCACAACCCCTTACCTCGTCAATGTCGACGTACGTACGTATTTCCCCGTGGTGTAACTATTAGTAAGACGCGCCATGTTGAAACCGACTTAAATAACAACATCCGGTCATATGATGCCCCTCACGTGGCCATCACTATTATCATACTTGTTTCACTGGCGCACCCGGCGGCCATGTTGAATTGCTAATACCTACATAAGGACTACCGCCAAATCATGTTTATACATATTAAAAGGGTAAAAAAGAAACCCATAATACTCAAATAGTATCGGTTTACTGACACGTACGGGTGCTATATTGCATTGCTAGTATTTGTAAAGAACAACCAAATCAAATAGTATTCAAACAAATGATTCCAAATTGAAAACACCGTGCCTGATCTCTACTTAGAAATCGCTTGAATCACTTTAATAATCCAAAAATGCCTATACTTGTGTGCATCATATTAAACACATATTAAATAAGAAAGAAAAAGGAACCATAATATTCAATAGCATCAATTATTTGCTTATCATTTTATATATTCGGTCATCAGTTCCGTAATGCTCAATCGCGTGGGTCCAAATTAGAAACACCACGCCTATTTTTCAATTTAGAAACCACTTGGATTACCCCAAAGATCTAAAATTACTTATACTTGTGTGCACCGTATTAAGCCAGGGTTACTAAACACGAGACTCCCGCTTTAACCCACAATAGATTTTCCAGGGTGATAATCTAGCAACCACCCCAAAAGTGCAAACCAACACTCATTCCCCAAATATCATAGAGAATTTTCACCAAAGATAACACCATGCTTAAGAAGATTTCTTAATAAGAATACTAAACATACAAGATTGTGGAAAAAGGCATTGGAAACTACACCGTATTCCCAGATAGTTTGATACAGCCTCCACTCAGTCCTCCAGGAAACTCAACAGAAGAATAAAACAAAAACAAGGTAAAAAAGAGTTAAAATTAAAAGGGACACCACAAAATGTGATGGAAATAAACATAAATTAATGAAGGCAAACAAAATAAAATGAACACATTTCCTATTTAGCACGCCTTCCATCATATTGCTCTCAATGGCAGTACGTTCATCCAACATGCGATACAGTTGCGCCAATGTCAACATGTTTGTCATCAGTACATACATACAGTGTATTGTTATGATTACTGTAATGTCAACATGGTTGTACACAATTTATAGATACTGGATCATGTTAAAACTCTTAATGTAAAAAGTGGAATATTTCAAACATATCCATAAAGTGTATCTACAGGAAATAGTGCATTTCCCCATCCGTGTTATGTCCCAGATGGGTAGCCCTAAGGCGGCAGATCCATTTTGATTCCATCTGTCTAAGTAATAGGTCCGTTACCTCCTCTCCTTTGTACCGGTACATGATCTATTGCATGGAACCAAAAAGACAGATCGCCCGGATGTTCATTAGAGTAATGATTTGTGATAGGGTACCTATCGTCTTTAGATTTTATAGCCCGTCGGTGCTCCTGTATCCTCAGCTTGAGACAGCGAGTGGTACTACCAACGTATATGATATCACATTTACACCCCAGAATATAGACCACATGAGACTTGTTACAGTTTAAGAAGTGGCATATACTGTATCTTTTTGGTGTATTGTAACAAAAGTCAAGGGTCTTATTTTTCCCAAAAGAACAGACAATGCATGATCTGCAAACATAGAAACCCTTTGGTTTCACCGGTAACCAGATCTGCATTTGTTTCGGTGTGGTAACATAACTAGGACAGAGAGAATTTTTTAAAGATACCCCCCTCCTATATGTGATAGATGGTTTATTCTCAATCAAATCTTTAAGTCCCGGAGTGTCTTTCAAAAGATACCAGTGTTTGCGGAAGATGTTAAAAATGGAACCACTATGTATCGTATATCGGTTTATAAATCTTGCTTTTGATTTAGTCCAGTCAGGAATAGGTTTGTCCTTTAATGTGTCACTTCTGTTCAAATTGCAAACTCAGCTTTATCAAGAACATTTTGTGCATACCCTCTCTTGGTAAACCTATCCTTCACATCTTTGATGTTTATGTGGAAGTTCTCATCTTCACTACATGTCCGCCGGATTCTCATCATCTCACCAAACGGTATGTTATTTTTAACAGAACTAGGATGTGCACTCATGGCATGCAATACAGAATTCCACCATGTCTCTTTCCTAAAAAGTGTACTCTGTATCTGGTCCTGTTGGATATAAAACTGAATGTCAAGGAAATTAATACGTTCCCTGTCATACGTCATTGTGAACTTCACATTATAGATGTTATCATTTAAAAAGGACACGTATTGATGTAGATGTTCCACTGAGCCGGACCACAAACAGATCATATCATCAATGTACCTCTCCCAGTACACAACATAATTGGTCCAGGGGGAGGCACCTCTGCCCCAAGCAAGCTCCCTCTCAAACCACCCATTAAAGAGGCATGCGTAAGAGGGAGAAAACTTGGAGCCCATTGCAGTACCGTGCACCTGCTGAAACGAGCAGTTATCAAAAAGAAAGACATTGTTTGACAAAATAATGTCAATCATAGTGACAATCATTTCATTGTAATCAAACAAAGTCATGTCCTGCTTATCTAAAAAGGACTGGACTGCTTTAATGCCAAAGTTCTTGTCTATACAGGTGTAGAGACTCTCTACATCAAGAGTCACAAACATAAGGTCTTCAGACCAATCAAAATCCTTGAACTTCATAAGAATGTCTTTGCTGTCCCTAATATACGAAGGTAAGTTAGGGACATGTTTCTGAAGCCTCAGGTCTACATACTGGGACAATTTTTCGGTTGGCGATCCAATGCCAGAGATAATAGGTCTACCAGGGGGGAACTGCCCGCCCTTGTGTATCTTTGGTAAAATATAGATGCACGGAAAAGACGGGCAGTCCACCCATAGATATCTACACTCATCTTCTGTAAGTAAACCAACTTCCCTCCATTCTGTCAACCTAGCATTAATCATAGTGGTGTTGGTTGGAACAGGGTTGGTTCCAATTGCACAATAATATCATTTATTGCTAAGTTGTCTTGAAATTTCCTGTATGTAGTCGGTATGGTTCATTACGACTACATTCCCCCCCTTATCAGCCTCTCTGATTACAATACTAGGGTCCTTATTTAATCATCTAATGGCCATCTTTTCCAAAGCTGTGATGTTATGGGGATCTTTAGTGGTAAACCTATTAGGAGTTTTCAATTTGAATAGATCTTCTGTGACTTTTTCATAGAAAATATCGATATTATTATGGTAGGAATGCGTGGGTACAAACTTGGATTTGGGACGAAGTCCACTGTCAATATTTGCATTTCGAGATATTTCAAGATCTTTAAGAACAGTGGTAATGTCTCGGTCCTCGTCATCATCCATAGTTACTAAACAGTGTATACTACGAATGTCACAAATAGTGTGAGACCCAGGGCAGTCATTCCCAGATGTCCCCCCTGTGTCCTCCGGCCTATTTGAAAAATAGTCCTTTAGTTTTAGGACCCTGATGAATTTAAATAGGTCAACGTGTGTGTTTACCAGATCCCCTTCCTGAGTAGGGCAAAAATTCAGGCCTTTACTCAAAATATTAATCTCATCAGTATCCAATATTTTATTAGACAAGTTCACAATTTTGAGGTCAGTATTCACACCATGGATAACATTACACTTCAATATATTACCCGGATTTGCCACCACTATTTCTTTGATTTCATGCCCGGATTTGTTTTGTTCACTGGACCTCCTCTTATATCTGCCCTTTGACCTCCTCCCTCCCCTCCTTGTTTTGATAGGTTTCTTTTTTGTTGTAGGCGATTGCTGATTCTTAATTTCACCAACTCTTTTTGAAAGGAGGAGGCCCCTTCCCCTAAAGGGATCTCGGGCATAGTGGTGTTAGAAGTAGAACTACTCAGTGAAGAGGTCGATAGGTTGCTGTTGGAGCCCGTTACCTTGCTTTTTTCTCTATCGTCTCTAGTTCTCTTTTTGTTTCCATCCTCAAGTCCCTGTACCCCATCAAATTTTTTGGCAAAGGTGTAAACCCTACCATCTTTATAGTCCTTGTCATCTCTTTTTATTTTTCTTAGTTTTTTGTCTTTCAGATATAGCTGGTGATTTTCCATCACCTGTTTTAAAATTACATAGTTTTTTATCAATAAGTTCTTTTTGTGGCATGCTGTTAATTTCCTTTTCCAATATCTCAATTTCCGCCTGTAGTTTCTCCTCCCTTTTCAGAAGCATGTTTCACAAAAATCTTCATCATGATTATTGAGGCCCCTTCTAGATTACATTCCCATTCTTTTAACAAATCGCTACTTAGATCTTCGAAGGTGGGGAAAATCAGTATCTGTAAACCCCTTGGTATGTTTCAATTTTTTATATGCTGCTCTAAAGTCACCCCATCCCACCATCTACGGAGTTCTTGTTTACCTAGCCATTCCAGTCTTTGAAATAATGTCTTTAGGCTTGTTACATTACTGGTCGTCTGATCGAATATAATATTCTTTGAAGTACTAGCCCCAAATAGGTCCAATGCTAATTCTTCATGACCATCTTGAAAACTAGGTATCCTACACACAATATCAAATCAAAAATGCAGTACAGACAAATATAACAATAGAAAGCAAGTGCAGAACAGTCCAAATTGCACAAAAAAGGAACCAATTTGTGGCTGACCAAGGTTCTGCACCTCTACTTCTTAAATAAACAATTAAATATGTTGTTCGTGCAATCTCGTCCAGAGTATGCCGCACTTATACTCCACTGGAGAGCCAGATAGGGAGATTGAAAAAATTGAAGAACGGTGCACCAGAATGAAGTTGAGAGAGATATCCGGATGTATTCCAAAATATATATTCATTTATTAATGTTTCTTAAAATTAGGATTTGAACATCAGCCAACGCGTTTCATTCCAAAAGGAACTTCGTCAGGGGTGAAAAAAATACAAATAAAAACAAACTAATACGACATACAGAACATTACATACATAAATATGAAATAAATATGTATACATATATATCCACATACAACATATACATTAATAACACTGACATAACGGCTAACTAGAATTACAGAAAATTCAATTCTGAAACCAGGGCCTCATCGAAAAACATTTCATAGTAATTGAATTTTCATTTGGTTCTTTGCTATAAACTGGTGGGTTGGATAATTATTTTAACTGCTTATAGTGGATTTACTCTGTTTACTCTTGCCCGTTTCTCGTACACAGAATTTATACTTTTCCAAAGAAATGTATTTATTACCAAATGATAATTTGTGATACCAGATATGAACTGCCCTGGTGAGAGCTCTAGTTGATCTTATGGTGCATATTGTGCTCTAAACGTATCTTCCACATTACATAGAGATACATACTTACGTCTCTCTGTTTCTCCGCGTTTTTTCCAGTTCTTTGGGTATTCTATGGAACTTTTATTTTCCTTTTCCTTTTTGTACAATGGATGTACTTTGAAGATGGTCTTTTGAGTTGACCAGTCTGTACTTGTCTAACTATTATTTAAAATAACTTTTCGTACTGTGATTTGTCTAGTTCTTTCTAATTTTGTATGGCTATTATTTTATATAGCAAATAAATATTGATGTTGACTATGAAATGGTTTTCGATGAGGCCCTGGTTTCAGAATTGAATTTTCTGTAATTCTAGTTAGCCGTTATGCCAGTGTTATTAATGTATATGTTGTATGTGGAGATATATGTATACATATTTTTTTCATATTTATGTATGTAATGTTCTGTATGTCATATTAGTTTATTTTTATTTGTATTTTTTTCAGCCCTAACGAAGTTCCTTTTGGAATGAAACGCGTTGGCTGATGTTCAAATCCTAATTTTAAGAAACATTAATAAATGAATATATATTTTGGAATACATCCGGATATCTCTCTCAACTTCATTCTGGTGCACCATTCTTACATTTTTTGATAATTCCGGAAGTTTCCTGTTTTTTTTGGTCTTTTAAAAAAAAAAAAAAAAAACACCCCAAAAAATTCAAAATTGTTGAGAAAAATACAAAACAAATATAAAAGAAATAAAGAAGAAAAAATAAGTTCTTATCAGAACTAACTTCTCTGTTAAAGAAAGAACTATATTTGTATGTTAATATGTGAAAGTTTGCTTGAATGTATGTGTAGAGCATAATTGACTCAAAGAATGCATTAGTAGTGTATGGTGAATGCATAAGTGCAGAACTATAAGGAAGTGCTGCAGCGTGATACTGTAAGCTCTTTAGCTGCACTGTGCTGTGGTACTTCCGAAGCACAGGGATGCAACATATCTAGATAAATATGTTGCAACTCTATGCTTCCCTCTGCACTGCTGCAGAAACTGCAGACATATAGTGACACAGGCATCCTTGCACCATGGTGCAAGAATGTCTGTGTCATAGAGAGATTGTTTTTGTGCAGGAAGGGACACCTTCCCGCACAAAAACAATCAGTAAAGGCATTTTCCTCTTTCAATGTATGCTGTGCAATGCAGCATACATTGAAAGAGAAAAAAATGAGGAGAAATGAAAACAATTCTCCTTGTTGTGCCTTGCTACACCAAGTGGAGGATGGTGCAGCATTCACACATATCTGCACATTTATGATTTATGATAAATCTGCATATGTGTCTTGTTCTATGAGTGTTGTGTGGAAACATCCACAGCAACACCTATGGAACGCCCTTTCAATGCAAAGTGGTGTGTATGAAGATGTTGTATTTACATGGAGGAGAAAAGCTACACAGGGTGCTTTTTCCTCTCTTTGTAAATATGAAGGAGTGTCTGGCGCCATTACTATGTTACAAAAAGTTACATATTGTTGGTACAGGATGCTTCTAAATCTGCCCCATAAGTGCTTAGGTATTGGCAGACTGTTACAATATGAACATATTGCTAGTTGGTTGCTTGAAGAATTGCATGAGAGTGACAGGAGGTAAGCACAGAGATATCTCTCCAAAGATGCGCAAAAAAGAATGATTGAAATAGTTGCGGTCCTTCAATAGTTACAATGGGAAATGTTATGAACCAATCAAATCTTTTTTTTTCAGGTCACATGGGATCCTATGACAGAGAGATTCCAAAACTACATAAATATAAACTGGGTATTTTCAAGAGTGTATTAATAATTTGTAGCTTCTTGCATGTCTGCATACATAGTATATATAGCAATTGATTTGTACTAGGGTTAGTGACTAGGCCAAATCCTTAAATATATGACTAATAACTAGAGTAATTTCAGTACTACAAAGGGAGTGCAAGATAAATTTATAAGTTCTTAGGTTTTAGCAAAGTAATAGGATAGATACTTAGTGCTGGATGGATGAATGGACAAGTGGTTGGGACACACAGAATGTTTCCTAGACTGCTTAGTTACTAACTGAATATTTAAAAGAGTGTATCAATTCTATATTGATGATTAGAAGTTTGCATACATACTGCACAGAATATTGTAGCTGTATTAGTTTTTCTGTTTAGGGCATTCCTTTGATACCTGACTAGTTAATTCAATTATATCATTGATGTAAAGAGAATACATGCTTCCAGTAAGCATCTCTGCGCTGCGTTGCAGAGAGGTGGTCTAGGCCATGCCCCTTTTTACATCTCTGTCCAACGCAGTTCTGTAGTGCTTACTGGACATACGTAGTGGGCTAGTTGGAGTCTTAGAACCCTTAGGATTCAAGGTGACTTAATCTCCCTACATAAAAAGGTTATAGGGCTTGTTTACACAGTGGTGAAGGGAGGGGATGGGGCCTGATGTGACATGTGCAAACATACCCTGTGGCGTGTTTTAAGTTGAGGAATTAAGTCTTCTTTAATCCTGAAAGTCCATGGTCCTACTAGCCCACCATGTCCCTCTATTAAATATCATAGAGCTGCGTTGCAGAGAGGTGGTCCGATGCCATTCCCCATTTTACACCTCTCTGCAATGTAACTCTCTGGCACTTCCTGCACATACGTGGTGGGAATAGTTGGCCCCCAGGGACCCTCAGGATTCAAGGGGACTTTATCCCCTAACTTAAAACGCCCATAGAGCATGTTTGCACACATATCAAGTCAGTCCTTCCCCCCTTTCTTCACCAGTGTGCGAACACAGCCCATTGTGCGTTTTAATACTTAGTTAATCTTACCTGGACAGTTGTAGATATGAAAAAATGCTAAACATTTTTTTTCAGTTGTTTTTAATAATTTAAATTTCTGAAAATTTCTTATTTAAGAATTAAGATCTGTGAAAGAAAAGAAAAAATTCAGTTATAATATATAATATTTAATTTTATACAACACAACATATTTTGAACATTATGGTGCCAATTCCGATCCTGTAAAAGACGGGTACGAATGGTCGTACGGAGAGTATTCTCCGTCCGACTCGTCCCCGGGTAAAACACCTTACAAACCCGCAAGTACGATTCGTACAGAAATACAATTTCCGTACGAGTCGTACAAAAGACTGACCGACAAAAAAATACCCACTATTCCGATACGGGACACCGCATACGTGACGTCCGGACGGAGTCAGGCAGCGTTTTACAAACCAGCAAGTATGATCCGTGCCTACGTCACTCCGCACGGATAATATTTTACGGCAGCCAAAAACTCCCGGGAAATTGAGGACGACGCGAACAAGGAGCACCGGTATGCGATGGACAGCCATGGACCCCATCCTACATGTCATCCCAGTCCTAATAGCCTACGACCTTGTGTACAGAAACCGACGCAGACGCCGCAGAAGGTCAGAACAACCCCCATCGGGGGGGACAAGGGGCAGAAAACATAACCCACACCCCACAAAAAACAAATATATCCTGCACATTAATTACCTCCATGGTCTGGTCACTTCGGGAGGCGTGTCCACCAATCCCACGTCCCACCACAACGGAAGTGGATGTGGACGCGTACCCGTCACCACCACAATGGTGGTACGGGATGTACCCACGCCCCCCAGAGCGTGGGTACGGTCCGTACACGCGTACCCCTACATCACCACTACAATGGTGGTACGGACCGTACCCACGCCACTCAGAGCGTGAGTATGGTCCGTACCACCATTGCAGTGGTGATGTAGGGGTACGTGTGTACGGACCGTACCCACGCCCCCCAGAGCGTGGGTACGGTCTGTACAGGTGTACCCCTACATCACCACTGCAATGGTGGTACGGACCTTACCCACGCCCCCCAGAGCGTGGGTACGGTCAGTACAGGCGTACCCCTACATCACCACTACAATGGTGGTACAGACCGTACTCACGCACCCCAGCGTGGGTACGGTCCGTACCACCATTGCAGTGGTGATGTAGGGGTACGCCTGTACGGACCGTACCCACACTCTGGAGGGCGTGGGTACGGTCTGTACCACCATTGCAATGGTGATGTAGGGGTACGCCTGTACGGATCGTACTCACGCCCCCAGAGCGTGGGTACGGTCCGTAAAGGCGTACCCCTACATCACCACTGCAATGGTGGTACGGACCGTACCCACGCCCCCCAGAGCGTGGGTACGGTCCATACACGCGTACCGCTACATCACCACTACAATGGTGATACGGACCATACCCACGCCCCCCAGAGCGTGGGTACGGTCCGTACCACCATTGCAGTGGTGATGTAGGGGTACGCCTGTACGGACCGTACCCATGCTCTGGGGGGCGTGGGTACGGTCTGTACCACCATTGCAGTGGTGATGTAGGGGTACGCCTGTACGGACCGTACCCACGCCACCCAGAGCGTGGGTATGGTCCGTACCACCATTGCAGTGGTGATGTAGGGGTACGCGTGTAAGGACCATACCCACGCCCCCCAGAGCGTGGGTACGGTCCGTACACGCGTTCCCCTACATCACCACTACAATGGTGGTACGGGACGTACCCATGCAACTCAGAGAATGGGTACGGGCCGTACCACCATTGTAGAGGTGACGTAGGGGTACGCGTGTACGGACCGTACACACCCTATGAATGCAGGGGTACGGGCCGTACCACCCGTACCCCTTGGCCCCATTACATGATGGATACAAGGCGTACACACGCCACGAATGTTGGTCTACCGCTTGGTGCAGCACATCAGCTGTAAATTGGGGGTGGTGTATGCCCAGGACAGCAGTGTACCACAGCAAGGGGGCAAGTGGGTGGGTGGGTGAGTGGGTGGGTGGGTGCAGAGGAATACCAGCAGTGGACACAGACATGTGAGGGGTGGGTGCAGAGGAATACCAGCAGTGGACACAGACATGGGGGTGGGTGCCTATCACTCCCAGCAGTGGACAGAGACATGGGAGGGGTGGGTGCCTATCACTCCCAGCAGTGGACAGAGACATGTGAGGGGTGGGTGCCTATCACTCTCAGCAGTGAACAGAGACATGGGGGTGGGTGCCTATCACTCCCAGCAGTGGACACAGACATGTGAGGGGTGGGTGCCTATCACTCCCAGCAGTGGACACGGACATGGGGGTGGGTGCCTATCACTCCCAGCAGTGGACACAGACATGTGAGGGGTGGGTGCAGAGGAATACCAGCAGTGGACAGAGACATGTGAGGGTGGGTGCCTATCACTCCCAGCAGTGGACACAGACATGGGGGTGGGTGCCTATCACTCCCAGCAGTGGACACAGACATGTGAGGGGTGGGTGCCTATCACTCCCAGAAGTGGACAGAGACATGTGAGGGGTGGGTGTCTATCACTCCCAGCAGTGGACAGAGACATGGGGGTGGGTGCCTATCACCCCCAGCAGTGGACACAGACATGTGAGGGGTGGGTGCCTATCACTCCCAGCAGTGGTCAGAGACATGGGGGTGGGTGCCTATCACTCCCAGCAGTGGACAGAGACATGTGAGGGGTGGGTGCAGAGGAATACCAGCAGTGGACTGAGACATGTGAGGGGTAGGTGCCTATCACTCCCAGCAGTGGACACAGACATGGGGTTGGGTGCCTATCACTCCCAGCAGTGGACAGACATATGGAGGTGGGCGCATATCACTACCAGCAGTGTCCATACATATGGGGGTGGGTGCATATGACTCCCAGCAGTGGACAGAGATATGAGGGGTGGGCGCATATCACTACCAGCAGTGTCCAGACATATGGGGGTGGATGCATATGACTCCCAGCAGTGGACAGAGATATGAGGAGTGGGTGCATATCACTACCAGCAGTGTCCAGACATATAGGGGTGGGTGCACTTGACTCCCAGCAGTGAACAGACATATGGGGGTGGGTGCATATCACTACCAGCAGTGTCCAGACATATAGGGGTGGGTGCATATGACTCCCAGCAGTGGACACAGACATGGGGGTGGGTGCCTATCACTCCCAGCAGTGGACACAGACATGTGAGGGGTGGGTGACTATCACTCCCAGCAGTGGAGAGATACATGTGAGGGGTGGGTGCCTATCACTCCCAGCAGTGGACAGAGACATGGGGGTGGGTGCCTATCAGTCCCAGCAGTGGACATAGACATGTGAGGGGTGGGTGCCTATCACTCCCAACAGTGGACACAGACATGGAGGTGGGTGCGTATCACTCCCAGCAGTGGACACAGACATGTGAGGGGTGGGTGCATATCACTCCCAGCAGTGAACAGAGACATGGGGATGGGTGCCTATCACTCCCAGCAGTGGACACAGACATGTGAGGGGAGGGTGCCTATCACTCCCAGCAGTGGACACAGACATGTGAGGGGTGGGTGCAGAGGAATACCAACAGTGGACAGAGACATGTGAGGGGTGGGTGCCTATCACTCCCAGCAGTGGACACAGACATGCGGGTGGGTGCCTTTCACTCCCAGCAGTGGACACAGACATGTGAGGGGTGGGTGCCTATCACTCCCAGCAGTGGACAGAGACATGTGAGGGGTGGGTGCCTATCACTCCCAGCAGTGGACAGAGACATGGGGGTGGGTGCCTATCACTCCGAGCAGTGGACACAGACATGTGAGGGGTGGGTGCCTATCACTCCCAGCAGTGGACAGAGACATGGGGGTGAGTGCCTATCACTCCCAGCAGTGGACAGAGACATGTGAGGGGTGGGTGCAGAGGAATACCAGCAGTGGACAGAGACATGTGAGGGGTGGGTGCCTATCACTCCCAGCAGTGGACACAGACATGGGGGTGGGTGCATATCACTCCCAGCAGTGGACAGACATATGGAGGTGGGCGCATATCACTACCAGCAGTGTCCAGACATATGGGGGTCGGTGCATATGACTCCCAGCAGTGGACAGAGATATGAGGGGTGGGTGCATATCACTACCAGCAGTGTCCAGACATATGGGGGTGGGTGCATATGACTCCCAGCAGTGGACAGAGACATGAGGAGTGGGTGCCTATCACTACCAGCAGTGTCCAGACATATAGGGGTGGGTGCATATGACTCCCAGCAGTGAACAGACATATGGGGGTGGGTGCATATTACTACCAGCAGTGTCCAGACATATAGGGGTGGGTGCATATGACTCCCAGCAGTGGACAAAGACATGTGAGGGGTGGGTGCAGAGGAATACCAGCAGTGGACAGAGACATGTGAGGGGTGGGTGCCTATCACTCCCAGCAGTGGACACAGACATGTGGGTGGGTGCCTATCGCTCCCAGCAGTGGACACAGACATGTGAGGGGTGGGTGCCTATCACTCCCAGCAGTGGACAGAGACATGTGAGGGGTGGGTGCCTATCACTCCCTGCAGTGGACAGAGACATGGGGGTGGGTGCCTATCACTCCCAGCAGTGGACACAGACATGTGAGGGGAGGGTGCCTATCACTCCCAGCAGTGGACAGAGACATGGGGGTGGGTGCCTAGCACTCCCAGCAGTGGACAGAGACATGTGAGGGGTGGGTGCAGAGGAATACCAGCAGTGGACAGAGACATGTGAGGGGTGGGTGCCTATCACTCCCAGCAGTGGACACAGACATAGGGGTGGGTGCCTATCACTCCCAGCAGTGGACAGACATATGGGGGTGGGCGCATATCACTACCAGCAGTGTCCAGACATATGGGGGTGGGTGCATATGACTCCCAGCAGTGGACACAGACATGGGGGTGGGTGCCTATAACTACCAGCAGTGTCTAGACATATGGGGGTGGGTGCATATGACTCCCAGCAGTGGACAGAGATATGAGGAGTGGGTGCATATCACTACCAGCAGTGTTCAGACATATAGGGGTGGGTGCATATGACTCCCAGCAGTGGACACAGACATGGAGGTGGGTGCCTATCACTCCCAGCAGTAGACACAGACATGTGAGGGGTGGGTGCCTATCACTCCCAGCAGTAGACAGAGACATGTGAGGGGTGGGTGCCTATCACTCCCAGCAGTGGACAGAGACATGTGAGGGGTGGGTGCCTATCACTCCCAGCAGTGGACACAGACATGTGAGGGGTGGGTGCCTATCACTCTCAGCAGTAAACAGAGACATAGGGGTGGGTGCCTATCACTCCCAGCAGTGGACACAGACATGTGAGGGGTGGGTGCCTATCACTCCCAGCAGTGGACACAGACATGGGGGTGGGTGACTATCACTCCCAGCAGTGGACACAGACATGTGAGGGGTGGGTGCAGAGGAATACCAGCAGTGGACAGAGACATGTGAGGGTGGGTGCCTATCACTCCCAGCAGTGGACACAGACATGGGGGTGGGTGCCTATCACTCCCAGCAGTGGACACAGACATGTGAGGGGTGGGTGCCTATCACTGCCAGCAGTGGACAGAGACATGTGAGGGGTGGGTGCCTATCACTCCCAGCAGTTGACAGAGACATGGGGGTGGGTACCTATCACCCCCAGCAGTGGACACAGACATGTGAGGGGTGGGTGCCTATCACTCCCAGCAGTGGACAGAGACATGGGGGTGGGTGCCTATCACTCCCAGCAGTGGACAGAGACATGTGAGGGGTGGGTGCAAAGGAATACCAGCAGTGGACTGAGACATGTGAGGGGTAGGTGCCTATCACTCCCAGCAGTGGACACAGACATAGGGGTGGGTGCCTATCACTCCCAGCAGTGGACAGACATATGGAGGTGGGCGCATATCGCTACCAGCAGTGTCCAGACATATGGGGGTGGGTGCATATGACTCCCAGCAGTGGACAGAGATATGAGGGGTGGGTGCATATCACTACCAGCAGTGTCCAGACATATGGGGGTGGATGCATATGACTCCCAGCAGTGGACAGAGATATGAGGAGTGGGTGCATATCACTACCAGCAGTGTCCAGACATATAGGGGTGGGTGCACATGACTCCCAGCAGTGAACAGACATATGGGGGTGGGTGCATATCACTACCAGCAGTGTCCAGACATATAGGGGTGGGTGCATATGACTCCCAGCAGTGGACTCCCAGCAGTGGACACAGACATGGGGGTGGGTGCCTATCACTCCCAGCAGTGGACACAGACATGTGAGGGGTGGGTGCCTATCACTCCCAGCAGTGGACATAGACATGGAGGTGGGTGCCTATCACTCCCAGCAGTGGACACAGACATGTGAGGGGTGGGTGCATATCACTCCCAGCAGTGAACAGAGACATGGGGATGGGTGCCTATCACTCCCAGCAGTGGACACAGACATGTGAGGGGAGGGTGCCTATCACTCCCAGCAGTGGACACAGACATGTGAGGGGTGGGTGCAGAGGAATACCAGCAGTGGACAGAGACATGTGAGGGGTGGGTGCATATCACTCCCAGCAGTGGACACAGACATGGGGTGGGTGCCTATCACTCCCAGCAGTGGGCACAGACATGTGAGGGGTGGGTGCCTATCACTCCCAGCAGTGGACAGAGACATGTGAGGGGTGGGTGCCTATCACTCCCAGCAGTGGACAGAGACATGGGGGTGGGTGTCTATCATTCCCAGCAGTGGACACAGACATTTGAGGGGTGGGTGCCTATCACTCCCAGCAGTGGACAGAGACATGGGGGTGGGTGCCTATCACTCCCAGCAGTGGACAGAGACATGTGAGGGGTGGGTGCAGAGGAATACCAGCAGTGGACAGAGACATGTGAGGGGTGGGTGCCTATCACTCCCAGCAGTGGACACAGACATGGTGGTGGGTGCCTATCACTCCCAGCAGTGGACAGACATATGGAGGTGGGCGCATATCACTACCAGCAGTGTCCACACATATGGGGGTGGGTGCATATGACTCCCAGCAGTGGACAGAGATATGAGGGGTGTATGCATATCACTACCAGCAGTGTCCAGACATATGGGGGTGGGTGCATATGACTCCCAGCAGTGGACAGAGATATGAGGAGTGGGTGCATATCACTACCAGCAGTGTCCAGACATATAGGGGTGGGTGCATATGACTCCCAGCAGTGAACAGACATATGGGGGTGGGTGCATATTACTACCAGCAGTGTCCAGACATATAGGGGTGGGTGCATATGACTCCCAGCAGTGGAAAAAGACATGTGAGGGGTGGGTGCAGACGAATACCAGCAGTGGACAGAGACATGTGAGGGGTGGGTGCCTATCACTCCCAGCAGTGGACACAGACATGTGGGTGGGTGCCTATCACTCCCAGCAGTGGACACAGACATGTGAGGGGTGGGTGCCTATCACTCCCAGCAGTGGACAGAGACATGTGATGGGTGGGTGCCTATCACTCCCTGCAGTGGACAGAGACATGGGGGGTGGGTGCCTATCACTCCCAGCAGTGGACACAGACATGTGAGGGGTGGGTGCCTATCACTCCCAGCAGTGGACAGAGACATGGGGGTGGGTGCCTAGCACTCCCAACAGTGGACAGAGACATGTGAGTGGTGAGTGCAGAGGAATACCAGCAGTGGACAGAGACATGCGAGGGGTGGGTGCCTATCACTCCCAGCAGTGGACACAGACATAGGGGTGGGTGCCTATCACTCCCAGCAGTGGACAGACATATAGGGGTGGGCGCATATCACTACCAGCAGTGTCCAAACATATGGGGGTGGGTGCATATGACTCCCAGCAGTGGACACAGACATGGGGGTGGGTGCCTATAACTACCAGCAGTGTCCATACATATGGGGGTGGTTGCATATGACTCCCAGCAGTGGACAGAGATATGAGGGGTGGGTGCATATCACTACCAGAAGTGTTTAGACATATAGGGGTGGGTGCATATGACTCCCAGCAGTGAACAGACATATGGGGGTGGGTGCATATCACTACCAGCAGTGTCCAGACATATGGGAGTGGGTGCATATGACTCCCAGCAGTGGACAGATATATGAGGGGTGGGTGCCTATCACTCCCAGCAGTGGACACAGACATGGGGGTGGGTGCCTATCACTCCCAGCAGTGGACACAGACATGGGGGTGGGTGCAGAGGAATACCAGCAGTGGACACAGACATGAGGGTGTGTACATCCTTATCAGATGATCCCAATTCCATGGGTGTAAGTACGCATCCTGATATTTGGACTATGTTGATAGTGCCATAACAACACATCACTGACAGCAGTGTCCCACTCCCATGAGGATGGATGTCTTTCCCCCACTGCATGACACACCAAATGTGGGTGTGAGGACAAATCACACATGCATACCCACCCCTGGCGGATGCAGCACAATACACACACAGAGATCATGCCACAAGACTGTATGGTCATGTCAATGCCTACTAAACTAAGAGAGACAAAGGGAACACACACTGTCATGCACATCCCAGGACTGATAGGAATGTACAGGTGCTGGGACAGCCACCAAGATGTTGTCTGTCATGGAAGGAAGAGGGTGGAGTTCACACAGATACAATGCTCACAATTGTGAGTCAGGTGTTCAAATACCCATCAGAACAAGTACCATATGTGTGCTAGGCTGGGATTACACACATGCATTGTGCGGAAAAAGGACAATTTCTCCATGAAGGCATGGCAAAATACTCTATACACAAGTACAGTGAGTACCAAGGATGGCACAGACGATGCAGCCGGAGACATTGCTGAGCAGGCATGGCCAGAGTTGAAGGGATCCATCACCAACAAAGGAAATGTAGAAACAGGGCAACACAACAATTGTACAACCCTCTGCAGGGGAGATGTCAGGTGCCACAGAGGAAGGAACACTCCTAGGGACAATGTCTCCAAACACAAAGAGCAGACACGACCAAAGATTCTTTGCAGAGCTTGTGAGGGCACGCAGATACCAGGTTCCACCCCATGAGATGCAGACTATTTCCATGAAACATAACACATTCCCACAACCCCAACTCTTGGAGCCTCAGTATTAACATCAATACATGAAATGCAAGACTTTTCAAAACGGAAAAGAAAATGCTTTATTCAGCATGAAAAAATAAGATGTAGTAAAGAACACTATGTACAAAGGCCAATGGCCAGTCCAGCTATGAAGTCCTTGGGGGGGACACATGGCCACGCGTCTCCCCTAGCTTGCCTGCACATACTAAACCTCTGGTTCAGCGACTGGGGGGGCATCATGTGGGGAAGGACCAGGCACCGCAGGGACAGGAGGGGGAAGGGTAGGTGTGGTGGGTGCAGGGATGGACGACTCCACCCCAGGGGGTAAGGCAGCGCCAAAGGTGGAGGCGAGCTCGGCGCTGCACACTTCTGCCAGATCTTCAAGCGTCTCCCCTGCACCCGGAGAAACAACAGGCCCCAAGGAGGGGGGGGGGTTGGAGGGATGGCCTGCATCGCTACTGGGGGAGGTGGTGGACAGGCTGGGGGACTTAACTCCCCTACCCGTGGAGTGCCTTGACCGTTTGCGGCCAGGTGAACTAGTGGGGCTGAGGCCCAGCCCAGCGAAGTAGGCCTCCTTCTCCGATTCTGGGGCAGGGGAGCCAAGGGGAGTGACATCGGAGGGACTGGGGAGTGAGTCATGTGGACGAGGACTGTGGCTGCGTGCCTGCCTGTGTGCCCCAGACCCAGTGGGTGTGCCTGCTTCCCTCTGAGTGTGCGTGTCAGGAGGTGTGTGCCCGCCCTCACGTGGTGGTGTGCTGCTTGTGTCTGGTGGGGTGCATGTGTGTGGATGTCTTGGTGTGCTTGGGACAGGCATGGGTGTGGGACTTGTGGATGGTGCAGGGGTAGGGGGGACGCAGCGCTGCAGGTGACTCACTACTGCCATCAGTGACGAGTCCAGGGACCTCAGCAACATGCGTTGGTCAGACATCGCTGATGACATGCCCTCCATGTACGACACCATCTGGGTCAGCAGTCTGGTGTGGCCATGGAGGACAGTCAGGATCGATGTCTGCCCAACCTGCAACTGCCGCTGAATGTCCACAGACTCGGCAGTGAGGGCAGCAGGGGGGACAGGGGAAGAAGGGTGCGGTGCCTGGCACGAAGGAGACATGTGGTCGCCTAGCACCGACAGAAGGGACCCGAGCAAGTGGGAGCCTCGTCAGCCTCGTAGTCAGTGTTGGTACTGGGCAGGTCCTCCGCCTCACTCCCCTCGCCCTCCGTGCCACTAGATTCCGCCGACTCCTCAGCAGTGGTGGCACCAGTGCTCGATCCCTCCTCCACGTCCGTGCCGGTGTCTCCCTCGGTGTCCTCCGATGATGCTGTGGGCAAGGTGAAGAGACAGGAAAAAATCAGTCACCTGTATACATCTGACACATGAGTCCAAACAAAATAGGCAACAGTGCAGAACAGGAAAGGCATCATGAGTAACATCTAGAATACTCCCCACATATGTAAGCCCTGCACTCCCCAGTTGGTTGACCCACCATGCCACTTGGAACGAATGAAAATTAGGACACAACAGCAAATAACTTGAAATCCCAAGATCTTGAGAAGCTAGTGTCTGGGATCAGTTGAGCACAGCAAGACTATGAAGGCATGCCACCTCTTCTTCACTGTGAACCCAACAGTAATGTCGCACCCAAGGCCAAATACCACATGCCTATGCAGAAGGTGTCCCCACACTCAGAGACCTGTGAGTACTTAGGAAACCCCAAAGAAAAACATTGTGATTCCTGGAGAATCACAACCCTTTACACAATGGACATGTCTAGAATGTGTGAATGTGCCACTTTGTGAACAGAACACACATGTGTCTGTATAACAGAACTCACACAAGGAGGTGCACACCAAACTACATGTCCACAGTCATTATCTGAGCTGCCAGACTCATTCAAATAAGCCACTGTTAGGCAGAAATGGAGTATCAGTAAGTACATATACATGGCACCACGGTGGTCTGGATGACTTGACACTCGTAAGTTGGTATCGGCAACAACCAAGGACTAACCCAAATGCAACCACACTGTGGGAACATGTATATGTATGAACTCTAAACAAGTTTTGTTCAAACTGTGCCTTACTTTAAAATGTGCCAGCAGGTCCCAGGAAAGTGTAAAGGTGGTGTCTTGTGCACTTCCTTGGGAGACATCTGTCATGCAGGCACATTATTGTCCTTCACAACAAAACAACAAGGTCAAGCATATGAAACATTGAGACATGTTGACAGGTGTAGTGATTGCCAAGGGACAATTTCTCTGAGTAACAACTTGAATAATGTCATTTGTCACATGGCTATCCGTCACCTGATTACACAGTTGGCTACACATATGACCTACTGACTGTCATCTGGAGTGGCACACATGTCCACACCCAGGACAATGAATAAGCTAATGAGCCTGCAATTGTTTTGTAAAAAAGCCTAGCTGTACTGTGGGGACACCCTCATGGCAAGCCAGAATGTACCCACAGATGTCAGCACACAAAGTCACAACTGTGTAGCATCTGAACCACACACAGGTGCAAAAAATGTACAAGCAGGATACATGATTGTCAAAAACTGACACAGGCTACGAAGCACAAACATTAAGCACTAGCCAACATCACGAGGGCACTGCACGGTGACTTTCTGTACTGCGAATTATCACACACAAGTCAGAACTGGCAATGAAAAATCAGGGTTGAACATGTACGCCCCTCCCGCACACACCCACCCATACCTGAGTCAATGTGACTGATACCGATCAAGAAGTAACACCTCTTATTCAGGGTTACAATAACTGTGCTTGAAAACTCGCTTCATTAACACAACATCAGCTTGTAGGGCTGGCAAAACATATTTGTCACAAACAACCATCAACAGATTGTTGTGAATAGCCACACAGGCACTGCCCAGTGTGAGTATGCACAAGCAAACTGGTGTATCCCTGTCCAGTGGACACATGTAGCACACATGTGAATAATACAACCTAGGCCAGGGAAGAATGCCACAGAGGCAGGGCCATGCTGAACCCACAGTGAATGTGCACAGTGTTGGATGACACACATGATTAGGAGGGCAGGCTGTGTCAGGGGACTGTAGTGGGCACACTTCTCCATGGTCCTGGAATGAGCTGACTGTAACAGGAGCAACCGTCCCGGCACTATGCATATCTCCCACTCATACACATTATGTCTGAGGCCACAACATTGGTAATTCATGCTGCAAGTCTGTTCTTTTGAAACCTCACACTCCTATGTTGAGACTCAGCATCAGTGCCAACAATTATGCACCCCCAAATGACTGAACAGGAAAGGGCACAGGCAGACCACCCCCACACATGATGCTGTAAGCAGTGTGCACCTTGATTAACTGGCAGCCTAGATGACCATGTGCAATAGTGATAGCACACAGACCAGGTAACACATGTCAAGGAGGGGAAGGGAGGAAGAACAGCACAGGTTGACTTGGTGGAACAGGATATGCACTGCACATATATACCCTGGCAGTGTCTCCAGGCGACTGAGCAGCAACAAAAGCTGGCGACACACAACAAACACACATGTACCTACCCCCTTCCTGCTGCTGTAACTCCTGTATCCGCCTATCCAGGTCAGGGAAGACCACCGCCAGGACACGCTTCATTTGGTGGGTCAGGCGCCCGCCATGCTTGCGGGGAGCCTCCTCCTTCAGCATGACCCGGGCGATCCTCCGGGTCCAGCACCGGATGTCCTGCCATCTCTTCCTCACTTGTGGCAGGCGCCGACTGCGACCCTCCACCGATTGAACGGCCTTGACGGCCTCCTTCCAGATCTTCCCCTTATGGTAGGCGGTAACCTGTGAGGATGACAAAGTGGGACAATATCACTACACCTGCACCATGTCACAGAGACACACATTTTAACATCTTTGATTTGTTGAACAGGGCATAGTATGCTGGCAAGTAATAGCACCTTAGTCATAGGGACATTTGCCACTGTGGACGCACCAATGCACTACATGGCATAGTAAGTACACAGGTGGCATGAGGGGTGCGAACCAATCCCTGATCATGGCACACACTGTGCATCCCAAGCAACACAAGGCTGATGGCCAGGACCGCAAAGCAGTCACATGCCCCAGGCCACTGACGAAACCGCAGCAGAGTACACAGACACACACAGGCACAGATCAATCACCTGCCATTGTCAACAGCAGATACAAAGCTCACTCTGCACATGTGCCACTTGCCAGGGGGGTGTCACAGGTGTGGGGCTAGCTCAGCAAGTCAGGCACACAGCACGGCTTCCTTCTCACATCAGATGGGTCGAGCAGTTGCCTCCTCCATGCAGCTGTGGTGCAACACTCCACATAGACACTCACCCACATGACAAGGAACATTCACACACATCAATGTCCAGGGGGCGTACACATCATTTGGACACTCTCACCACTCTCACCACAGCTCCACTCAACTCACACACATCTGTGGGTGCAGTCACCTGTCACACCGGGGTGACCACTGAATCACCGCAGGACAATAGAACAAGAATGCCCAAGAGGATTAGCCAGGCTGAATGTGCCATGCATTATGCAGTGAATGTCACAGTAAGCACAATGAGGAGTGCACACATGAACTACATCAAGCCCTGCATGAGAGACATAAGCCATCCACCCCCCCCCCGGGACCCACTCTAAACAACATTGGATGTCTGTCACACCTGGACACAATGCCAGAAGTGACAGACACAAAAAAGGTGCAGAGGCAAAGGTAGTGGAGTCAGCACTCACCTGCTCCCCTGGTCGACCATACAGCATGGGGTACCGTGGGAGGATCACATCCAGCAGGGCCTCATTCTCCTCCTGGGTGAAAGGCTGGGCCCTCTCCACAGTCCTTGACATGGTGCCAGAGAGAGACAATACAGCAGCAGTGGTATCGACTGACATGTTGTGCAGGCAAGTGCCCTCTCATGGGTTATGCCTGCCTTATATCTGCATTGCTGGCCTATTTCATTTACAGGAGTACAGAGTGATTGGTCAGACTCATTTGGATCCTACGTTTCCTCCAATCCCTTTAAACATACACCAGTGACAGCCTTAGCATCTTTCGAATTTGCAGCATCATGTCAAGTCAACAATCACTTTGCAAAAATGTATAATGTGGCCAACTGCTTTTTCCAGACCACATGATGTAAAGTTTTGAACTTGAAACTCGGTATCCATGACAACCAGCATGCATTTATGCCCTAATACTTGTCCATCATGTGTCCCCATTGTAATTTTTAAATCCCCACACAGGTACGGCGCGATTCACACGTACCCCTAGGGCACCATCCCTACAGTGATATGGCCTGTACACGCGTGAGTATGGCTCCTATCACTATAGTTGTGTTACCGTAGGCCATAGTGATAGGGGCCGTACTCACGCGTGTACGGGCCATAAACGCGTGTGTACGGCCCGTACTCACGCGTGAACGGGCCGTACACGCATGAGTACGGCCCTATCACTATAGTTGTGTTACCGTAGGCCATAGTGATAGGGGCCGTACTCATGCGTGTACGGGCCGTACACGTGCGTGTACGGCCCATAGTCACGCATGTACGGCCCGTACACGCGTGAATATGGCCCCTATCACTATAGTTGTGTTACCGTAGGCCATAGTGATAGGGGCCGTACACACGCGTGTACGGCCCGTACACTCGTGTGTACGGCCCGTACTCACGTGTGTATGGGCCGTACACGCGTGAGTACGGCCCCTATCAAAATGGCCTACGGTAACACAACTATAGTGATAGGGGCCGTACTCACGCGTGTACGGCCCGTATACGCCTGAGTACGGCCCGTACAGACGCGCGTACGGCCCGTACACGCGTGAGTACGGCCCCTATCACTATGGCCTACGATAACACAACTATAGTGATAGGGGCCGTACTCACGCGTGTACGGGCCGTACATGCGTGAGTACGGCCCCTATCACATTGGCCTACGGTAACACAACTATAGTGATAGGGGCCGTACTCACGCGTGTACGGGCCGTACATGCGTGAGTACAGCCCCTATCACATTGGCCTACGGTAACACAACTATAGTGATAGTGGCCATACTCACGCGTGTACGGCCCGTACACGCGTGAGTACGGCCCCTATCACTATGGCCTACAGTAACACAACTATAGTGATAGGGGCCGTACTCACGCGTGTACGGCCCGTATACGCGTGAGTACGGCCCCTATCACAATGGCCTACAGTAACACAACTATAGTGATAGGGGCCATACTCAAACGTGTACGGCCCGTTCACGCGTCAGTACGGCCCCTATCACTATGGCCTACGGTAACACAACTATAGTGATAGGGGCCGTACTCACGCGTGTACGGCCCGTACACGTGTGAGTACGGGCCGTAATCACGCGTGTACGGCCCATGCACACGGCCTCAGAGCGTGTGTACTGCGTTTCACAGCTTACACTGGTGATAGGAGGCGCACACGAAAGGAATGGAGGTGGCAGACTCGCACAAGGCTGTACATCAAGTCATTGTCAGTGCAGTCCTTCATGTGCAGGGCCTAGGTGTGTCAGGCAGTGATGTGGCACATGTCTCCTCATGTTGTGGCACAATAGATGTGTGATGAGCTGTTTACACATGTCATGTGTGATGGGGCACTACGTGGCACACTTCCCCTTCACACTTTGCACATTTGTGCATGTAGTACAAACGTGTCAAGCACTGCATCACTGGTATGCCACAGTCACCAACACCCGCAACTTTCCCCTGATGGCAGGTACACGGATAATTTCACCTGACATGTGACTACCAGCGTGCCACGATGTGACTATGTCATGTGTGTGTCATGTGTTCCCATGAGCTTGCAGTTGGTGTTCAGTCAACTCCATCTGCTGTTGCAGCATCCAACATGTGTCTGTGTGCATATGTGCATGGCACACAATTACGCTCACCATGCCACAAGTGCAATACCACGTGACATGTGTCTGCATGCATCGAACATGGTATTGCTACCTGAGGACATATCTGCGTTGTCTCAATGTCTGGGTTATCAGCATTTGACATGTACCCCTTCATGGAAAGGTGTGTGATCTGCCCTTTTTAAATGACATCTGACCTGTGCGTGTAGCTTCCCGCCTGCTGTCTGTCTGAGATTACATCCTTCAAATGCAGATATGTGGATGTCTGTCACTCCTGTAATGTGTCTGGCTGTTCACTTACACTGGCACACAGCTCGTTTCATGACATGTCACGTCGACCTTGCAAATAAACTATTGTAGCTGGCTCCTCGTAGGAGTATCACCTTGCTGGCATACGTGTGCTGGATGTATTGCACAGACCAGACTCTGTATTTAGCAGATGTGTATTAGCTGTTGAACATGTGCTCATTTCATTGACATTGTTGTTGTGATGTACTAGCTCATCGTTATTCCTTCCAAATCTCTGCAGGGCACCGCCTCTCCCCCGACCAATGCCAGACCTGGGTGCCATGCGTGAACATGACTGCATCCGAAGATACCGCTTCTCGCAAGAGTTGATTGAGCGCTTGACCACCCGGCTGGAACCACACCTCCAACCGCGACACAGGTATCCTACTGCTCTGACCCCCAAGATGAAGGTGATGGCTGCCCTACATTTTTTTGCCACCGGTACCTTTCAATTCACCATAGCTGATGTCGGTGGCATGTCCCAGACAATGTTCAGCTGTGTCCTGCATGATGTTTTAGAAGCCATGTTGGAGCACCTGGATGAATTCATCCATTTTCCCACTCGTGAGCAGTTGACAGGTGTCAAGGGTCAGTTCTATGCCCTGGGAGGGATGCCTCATGTAATTGGGGCCATTGATGGGACACATGTGGCTTTGGTTCCACCACAGGCACAGGAGGTAGCCATTCGGAACCGCAAACATTATCACTCTATTAATGCCCTTGTGGTGTGTCTACCTAACATGTGGATTTCCCATGTCTGTGCCCGTTTTCCAGGGTCAGCACACGATGCCTACATCATGAGGCGTAGCAGGGTGCCAGAAATGATGCTGCAGCTGCACGACGAACGAGCATGTCTTTGTATCTTACGGCATCTCCTGACCCACTTCTTCACATGATGTTTCCATGTAGGGGACTCTGGCTATCCCAACATGCCATGGCTGATGACGCCTCTCCGCAATCCCAGAACAGCCGCAGAACACCGTTACAACGACGCCCATGGGCAGACCAGGCACGTGATTGAGAGAACGTTTGGACTCCTGAAGAGCCGATTCCAGTGCCTCCACAAGACCGGCGGGTCCCTCCCATATGCCCCGGTAAAGGTCTGTAAAATCTTCCTTGTGTGCTGCATGCTGCACAACATGGCAGTGGAGAAGGCAGTGCCACTCATCCTGGATCCTGATGAGCAGGAACATCCACCCGTGGAGGATGAAGGGCTTGGGCACGAGGAAAGTGAGGAGGAGGAGGAGGACATCCGGAGTCAGCTCATCTGCAACTTCTTCTCATAATGGTGAGTCCCTGTGTCTGAGTGTGCACGCTTTGAGCCTTGTGTGGCATGTGTTTCAATGTGTGTGTCCAGCTGACTGTGTGCTAAGTGACTTGGAGGTGTGTTCTGATGTGTCATTCAAGTGATGATTTCATTCCACACATTTTAGCATGGACACTAATTTGTTAAATTAGCAAGGTGACAACATCATTCCTGTCGAGTACATTTTCATGTCTGCCGATAACTAGCTCTTTGCTGACTTGTGGTGTGTCAGTCATCCACAGTTTCTTGCGCATGTCGTCTGCTCGTGTCTTCGTTGGCCTCCAGCTATTCCTCATGAGTATTGCAACGTGTGCTGAATCAGCGTTCCATGCACGGACATGGTGAAAAGTCATTTTGGGTAAGGAGTGCAGCAAGGCATTTTGTGTGTGGTACGTGTTTGGTTTATGTTGGGACTGCTCCTATGCATGTTGTGTTACCATGCATACCTGTCGACTCACCATGGGGCACATGACATGTGGCATGGCTCTCATGACATGATATTCACCCTTCCTGACAGTCATCTGTAATGTTATGTGGAATGTGATGAAGGCATCAATGTGTGTAAAACGTCCCTCAGGAACATACGGGATGCTGATGGTGGACATAGTGTGGGACATCCCCATAAGAGGCTCAATGGCGAATTGCAGACTCTCCGTGTGGAGCAAGGGGTGTTTGGCTCACACACTTCACTTGTGTGCCAGCTCAGTAGGATTTTACACATCTGTGTGTTGAAGGGGGTGTCCACTGTAGATCCCACATGGTCAGAGGAATGACCTGTGAGTCAGTTCAAAAGGATGCATTTCCCTTAGTGTGAGCCTGAGTAATAAAGGTGTTCCTCACACTCCAAGGTGCCTCATCTCTGTCAATGCTGGTCTCTTGCCATTTTGCATGCGGCATCTCTGGCATAGTTGTGAAAGATTGTGCAGAGGAGTCCATGTGTAGTTTAGCAACATGCATGCAGTTCCTCATGGATTATGATCCCTATTGTGCATGAAGTCCATGGTTGTGTATGTATTTTGGCATGTTGGTCCACACAATGGGCCATCAACACCTGCTGAGGGTGTGTCTCCTGTGCGTAGCTCTGCCTTCAGTTCCCTGATCCGGTGTCATTCATCTTTGGTGTTTGTGCATGCATTGTCTCTGGGTGTGCCATGTAAAACCGGACACTCCTTCCTTTACACACGCCTATTGCAGTTGTCCTTCAGACATCCTAGTCTTTGTGTGCAAATTGTGGAATATTTTCAAGGACATGCCGCCTGCTGCTGCGGACCCTGCAGCAAGGGCCCACAGAGTATCCTGATTTGGCAACACACACGCCTCAAAGATGCTCCTCCCTTCCTCCCTCCACCCATTCATTTGGCTGTCCTCAGCTTGTCTATGCCACAGTTGGCGCCACGCGGTGGCAAAGGCTGGACCATCAGCACATGCAACGTGCACATTGCACGACCCTCATGTCCTTGCATGACACACATCACACTACAGTCTGATGTAGCAGCCATACTCCAAGCAATGTCCATCCGCAAATCTACCGCATGCTGTCAGACATACCCTAAGCGCACACACAACACCTTTGCATGCTGAGTGTGCTACTCCAACTGCCTACACAGCGCTGCCACGCCTTCCTGGCCCTGTCACACCAACCAGGTCATGTCCCTCCTACTCCACACCGTCTCTGTACCCCAGCAAGGCCATGGGAGCGGGACTCAAGGCTTCTGCATGTAGTATGGTGTCGTCGTCTGGCACATGGCACAGGTATCATCTCTCAGCGTGTCAATCTAAAATGTGTCCAGGACGCCCCTCTCCACCATCACATGCGCACAGCACCTCATCAGCTGGTATGCCATTGACAGCCAGGTGCTCCTGACCCTCACCAAAGACGCAGACATTGCCAGTTCCATTATTCCTGAATGCATGAGATCCATTGATGAATGGCTGTACATGAGCCACCTGATGCTGGACTTGTACAGGACTGAGGTGATCATCTGAGGATTGTCCCCTTACAGCTGGGTCAAGTTCTTGTGTCCCACCCGCAAGAGCCCTGCCCCGGCACTCAGTGGCCACACACACAAGATGGTGTGCATCATGTATTGCTCGCACACATTTGCCATGTCAGTCCACAGCATCTGTACCTCATGCTGTAACGCCCTCTGCATTATGCACATGATCCACAGATAGATCCATTCCACGGAAAGACAGACCATCCCCCATGTCCACGACAACATCCGTGTCAAATACTGGCCTGCCCTCTACGGAGCACGTACATCCAAACTCCCGGAAAACGTGTCCACATCCAGGGTGCATCTGCACACCTCAGCTTCAACATCCTGCGCCCCAGCCACATCACCGTCCACCATAGATAGCTGCAATGGATCACTGTCTGCTGCAGAATGACCTCAACACTCCCCACCCACACTCAGGAGGCAGTCCACAACCCCGACACAAAACCAACCTTGTACATCTTGTCATACGAGACCCCGTTGGGCCATCTCCGTGCATCCGACCTTGCCCTGGCCACCATTCTTCACATCCACCGTACTCCAGTATGCAGGACATAGTTCTCCCACCTGCCAACACATACCTGGGACTCCCTCCCCGGGAACCTCCACATGAGCCATGACCTCTACGCCTTAATGCTAATCTTCCAAATAGGTCTGTCGGCTCATTATTGCAAGCCCCCCCTCAGCAGCTTGTGGCCATCACAGGTGAGTGTTCTGCTCCATGCCTGCTTTGAATGATACCTTGTGACCCATGTGTGTCCTGTACCAGACTCAGATCCCAGGGTATGGATGGCTGGAGTTAGTTTAACACTCAGGCATAGTTTGACATTTACACACACATATGTTGTGGAATTAAGCAACATGACAGCAACGTCTCATGAACTAAATAATATTTTTATTTGCGGTGGGGTACGTGTTTTGGTAGGTGAAATTAGGTGCTCTACCGGGGGAATAGAATCCAAAGTTCACAGGGGGAGATGGTATCCTTGGCATTGGAAGTCATCAGAGTCCAGAGCACAGTGTTGGTCATCATTGGTCAGACTGTGACCAGCAAGTCCATGTGGCAGAGAATGTCATTGGATGAGGTGCTGCTGTTGCGCCAGAGGGCCAGGTGCCAGGCCAGGTGACCTGGGAGATGTTGATGGTCCGCTGACTCTCACGGTCCTTTCCGTGGACGACCCACCTTCCTCCGGGGACCCTCAGATGCAGGCCTTGACGATGTTTGGGACGCTCCGTCAGATGAATCCTCCTCCTCCTCCCTCCCTGTGGCTGGTGCTGGTCTGCGCCTGCTGTCACAGGGAGGGTTGCCCATGTTGTCGGCAATCCAACGGAGTGAATGGCTCATGTCCCTTTGCACTGCCAGGAGCTCAGCCTGTCTTGCCTCCATCCGTCCTTGGTGTTGTTGTTGACTGGCATGTTGCTCTGCCTGCATGTTCTTGATCTCGCTGAGGGTCCCCTGCATCTCTGTGAGTCTTGACACTACCTCGCTGATGCCCCTGGTGTCACGCCGGTATGTGTCCAGGATGTGGCGTATGTGGGACATACCGGTTCCCTCAGCTGGCTGGTCAGGTTCGCCCCTCCGCCTGCCTTCACTCCCACCACCCCTGCCCACTTGAGCCTGGCCTGCCGTTGTGGGCACATCGGGTCTACGGGACCCCTGAGGGATGGCATTTGCAGGGTTGACTGCCTCCTCCTGGGTGCCCGGAGAACCTTGTCCCTCCTAGTCAGACTGGCTCTGTTGTTCAGTGCGAGCAGGGCTCCTGTGTGTCTCCTGGGATGTGGCAGGAATGGGGGTGGTGGTTGGCACAGATGTACCTGATGTAGGTGCCGCAGGGGCTTGGGCACCAGAGGGGCCAGTTTGGTCGGGGTCATCCACGGAGTGGTGAGAGTCGTCGCTGCTGGTGGGGTCATCTTCATGCCGAGCCGGGGACTGTGATTGTTCCCCCCCAGTGTTGGGGGGAGATCCACGACGTTGCCCTGTGTGTGAGAGAGAGACAATGTTAATGCTGTTTCATGCGACATCCATGTTTCATACATATTCAAGTTGTCACAGTTCCTCCAGGTCGTTGGATGTGGCTAGCATTCCTCTCAATGTCCACTTGGCGATGGGTATGTTGCGGGGGACAGATTGATATGTTCTCCTGAGTGTTTGACCTGTAGAATTTTGGCTAGGATGCTTATTTGGCTATGGATTGGTCTTATGTCACATGTCCATTGTGAGAGTGTGTAAATCCGTTGCCTGCCCCGGGGGTGTGTGCTTGTGTAAGGGGGGTGTGTGTGACCGGGACTGCTGTTGGGTATAGTGTGAGTTGGCATTGGGTCTCCCAGGTGATGTGTCTGTCCCCTCATGGTGAATGCTGGCATGACAGTGAGTGTGAGTTCCTGTGCTAGTTACCTGTGCTTGTGGAGTTGGTGTTTGAGTGTACAGTGGTCCCAGGAAGGCCTTGTGCTGCATACAGCAGAGCCAAGTGTCAGCGACCGTGTCAGTACTTTGCCAGTCGCTGTGCATTGTGCATGGGTATGTACCTATGCCATATGGGCTGAGGGCATTGGTGTCTGCTTCTCATTTTCACAATGTGTTGTGTGAGGCCCACCCTCCCAGCCTCCCGGACATCCAATCTTGGGTTTGTGGTTGGTGCAGCCTGGGACATGGCATTGACTTGATTTGTGAATGGTGCATGGAGATGTTGGTGGCATGAGCGTGGTTTTTGAGTGTGGTTGTGTGCGGTGAGTGCTTGGGGGAAGTTGCGTGCATTTGGTGTATTTGTGGTGTGGACCCCATTGCCCACATGTTACGTAAGTTGTTTGTGTACTCACCAGACTCTGCGACTCCTTCAACTCCGTGTACTCCCACCGGCGGAAGCAGGGCCATCACATTCTCCTCCCAGGGATGGTAGTGTACGGGTCTGCGGGGCAGCCCGCCTCCAGTGATGTTACTCTGGGCGTATTCCTCATTCATCTTCCTCTTGACTGCCCTGCGCAGATCGTACCACCTGGCTTGGCATTCATGCCTGGTCCTTCGGATGGGCGCAACAGCATTGACCTTATGGACGATCCTCTGCCACAGACTGATTTTTTGGGCTATGCTGGTCTGTCTGACCAATGTTCCAAACAGCTGTGGCTCGACTCTGATGACTTTGTTGACAAGGAGCTCCAGCTCCGCCCTTGTGAACTTTGGATTATTGTCTGTGGGCATGGTGTGGGGTGTGGGTGTGGATGGTTGTGGGTGTGTGGGTGTGAATGTGACGGTGTGTGTGTGAATGTGAGTGGGGGTGTTTGTGAAGGAGGTTGTGTGAAGGTGTGTGAGTTAAGGTGTAGTTAAGGGGTCAGTTAGGTGCAGTTGTTTGTGTGTGGGGTCTGGCAGCAGTGGGTCTGTTGCAAAGGCTCATGGGTTGTGTGTGTGGGCCCTTTTTATTGGTCCATTTTTGGGTGTGGCTCTGTTTGAATTTTGGTGGGTGTGTTATAAGAGGTGGTTGTGAGTTTGGGCCTCTGTTTGCCTGTTTGGATGTGCCAGGTCGGTCTTTGAGATGTATTTTGTCATGTAGACGTGTTTTGTGGTGTTGTGCGAGTCGAATTGACCCTCCTTGTGCTGTTTTACAGTGTCCTGGTTCTGTACGAGTATTTTTCGCGTAGGTACGGTCCGTACATACGCGATGCTGGGTGAGGGTGCTGGGGTATGGGGTTGGGGTGCTGCGCGTACATGCGGTGGGGGTACGGCGCGTACAGGTGCGGGCCTGGGGCGGTGGGGGTATGGCGTGTACAGGTGCGGCCCTGGGGTGGTGAGGGTACGGCACTTACAGGTGCGGGCCTGGGGTACCCGCATACATGGGGGTACGGCGCGTACATGCGGGGGTACGGCGCGTACAGGTGCGGGCCTGGGGCTGTGGGGGAACGTTTGTACAAGTGCGGGCCTGGGGCAGTGGGGGTACGGCACGTACAGGTGTGGGCCTGGGGTACCCGCATACATGGGGGGTACGGCGCATACATGCAGGGGTACGGTGTGTACAGGTGCGGGCCTGGGGCGGTGGGGGTACGGCACATACATGTGGGGGTACGGCACGTACATGCGGGGGTACGGCGCGTACAGGTTTGGGCCTGGAGTACCCGCGTACATGGGGTGGGGGTACGGCACGTACATGCGGGGGTACGGCGCGTACATGCGGGGGTATGGCGTGTACATGCGGGGGTACGGTGCATACAGGTGCAGGCCTGGAGTACCCACGTACATGGGGTGGGGGTACAGCACGTACATGCGGGGGTACGGCGCATACTGGGGGGGTATGGTTCATACACGTGCGGGCCTGGGGTACAGTGCGGACAGGGGGGTGTACGGTGCTGACATATTGGGGGGTGGGGGAGCTGTTCGGCTCATACACGGGCACAAGTTTACCTGGGTACATGTGTGCTACTGCGTTAGCTCCGTACGGGGCCTTTTACATGCGATTGTGTATTCGGACGGGCGGTACGAATCGTACTTGCGCGTAAGGACTTTTGTTTTACGATTTGCACGTAAAAATGTCCGGCTCCCTCTCGTACACTTTTCACGAGGCCATTCGGACTAAAAAATTCAGACTCCCTCTCGTAGACATTTCCCGACGCTATTCGTAGATATTTTTCACGTCCGAATCGTACTTGGCCGTTTGTACGGTACTTGTACGATTCGTACGTAAAAAAATACGGATACAAGTCGTACGGTAATTTTTTTTTACGGATCTGAATCAGCACCTATATGAAATATTTTATTTGTCTTTTTTTGCTGTTCTCAGAATATATTCAATTTCACTACAAACAGTGATTTCAATGTTACTCATCACATAACAGCGGGCAAAAAAAAAACAATCAATAAGATTGTTTAAAAAAAAAACAAATGTGTGTCAAAAATATTTTCAATATACTCAACTATTTCTCACCATTCCAAAAAAAAACATCATCAATAACATACCATATAACACAAATCACATATATATTAAATGCTTTCTTCTAAGAAAATGTTCTTACTTCAATTTCAAAGAACTGAATTAATAATTAAATGAATAATTCTTTATCAGTTTCATATACTTTAAATGAAGTTCTTTAAAAATATAGGCTGTGAGAATGTCTAAAAAAAGTCCTTAATTTAAATGTATACCTTTCCTCTAGGCCAAATGGTATTTCTGAAATCCTTTATACTGAAATTGTCCAATAGTATTCGTATTAAAACTTTTTAACATATTCTTAATAGGCCGAATTATGTTCTTAAAACTTTGGCTTTAAAAATATTAGGTAAGAATTTGATAATTCGCTAGGCAAACGTTGTTTAAAAACCAATTGAGCATCATTACAATATGTCCATCCTTTATTGCATTTTAAATAGACAGTGTAATGTTCAGATGTCGTAGAAGGGCCATCATGGAAAATAATTGTTACTGCTACAAAAGTTCTCCCTGATATAGATAGTTGACTTGCTACAAAATGTTTAATCAAAGTTTCCAAATTTCTTCCATCAGCTGTACATCGTTGTATCGTTAAAATTATATATTGACCAAATCTTTGTATAAATAATGTTGATAACATTTCTGATTTGCATTGGATACACTCCATGTTTTGAATTGCTACTTTAGCTAGTTTGTTGAAAGACACTGTTTTACAGTCTGGTAATGTCAAATATAATAAATCTTTCAGTGTCTATGTTAGTGCTACATGTAAACATACTATTTTAACATTCATGTTCCCATTTATAACGAAGGCCAAAAAGATTGTCAATTTCTATTCCTTCATTTTCCCATACTGCAAGCATATACATTAGAAATTCCTGAGCATCTTGTTGAATATTCTGCGTAAATTGTGTAGAACCAGAACACATGTCCAAAAGATTACGAATATCAGAAACACTTTGTATTTTCCTTTTATCAGTTCTCAATTTTTCATAAATACAAAGCAACAAGGAACAAAATCTTTTTTCACGATTCTCCATAATCTGCTGTTGCAAACTTTCTAGAAAAACAACAACATTGACCACTACATTAGCATAGCAGTTGATACCTGAACTATTTTCTAACTGATACCCTACAATCTCTTCAATAGTGTTCTTTTTCTTTTTGCTTGCAAGCTCAACATTATCTTGATTTTTTTCCTTCTCTATAACTTCACTACAGATATTCTCATATCTTCTTTTTCGACCTACTACACACTTTTCAAATACAGGATATTCACCTATATTGGGAGCATACATTCTTCTTAACCGATTATACTCTTTTACACAGTTTGCATCTGCAATAATCTTTGTCTCATCAAAATCAATCAAATACAATCCAGATAAAGTTCTGACTCGGGACAAAGCAACATATGCCATACCGTCTTTAAATACCGTACTTCCAATGTTCACCAAAGCGCTGTCTACACTTAAACCTTGAGATTTATGAATAGTCACTGCATATGCCAGAGAAAGAGGAAACTGTTTTCTACGAATATATAAATCTTTAACAAGCAAAAAATGAACTGACCAATGACCAATTTGTTTTACTTCTTCAATTTAATCAAATTTGATTTTTAAAAATTCAATTACATCTCTATTTTGATAATTTGCAAAATCAACAACTTTACCTATTGCTCCATTTACTAAACCTTTTTCCACATCCAAATTACGTCGTAAAATTACCCGACAATTTATACATATATATAAATTCTATTCTAAACCAGCAGTTTTAGATATAGATTTTTCTAAAGAATCCAATTTTGTTTTCAATTTTTCCGTCAAAACAATAGTGATTCCTTCATGCTCTATTTTATCAATGGCTTCCAGAAATCCATGGTCAATCTGTTGTCTCACTTGCTGATATATTTCTTTCTGTTCAACATTTAGGGGTCGATTCCGATCCCGGGTCGGGCAGCTCTCTGAGAGCTGTCCGTAGCCTTACTGTGCGACCGACACATACCCGTAGCCGGTCCGTCCTGTAGAGGAAGTACGATGCGCATAACTGCCAAAAACACGACCGACACGTAGGCTGTGATTCAAGCTCCATTCTCCGTCTGAGCCGTAACTCCTAACGCTGAACCGAGTTGCCCGGAAGCAGTATCCATAGCAGTTTCCGGCCTGACAAGTACGATGCGTACTTCCTACGCACCGAACGGGTAGCCACGTACGGGATGTCACAGCATCCGGAAAAGAAGCATGTCAGCTACGATTCGTGCCACAACTTAATACATGGCTGCGAGACGGACCAGCTTGCAGCGGGTACGAGACGGAGCAACAAGCAGCGTGTACGACACGAACCCATCATGAATCCCATTGCGCAGGTCATACCAGTACTCTACATCTATGACCGGATCAGGAACCAACGTCGACGGTGCAGGCGGTAAGTCAGACACCTACCACACAAACAAATGACACGTACCCGCAAAATGACACACACACACACACACACAGGAGATCCACATCCTGGCCACTAACAACAGCCCACCATAGGGGTTGTATGGCCAGCACCACTACCACCCCCACCCATAGGGCTTATGTTCCCCAGCACTACTGCCACCCCTACCCATAGGGGACCTGTTGCCCATCACCCCTGCCACCCCCAGCCATAGGGGACCTGTTGTCCATCACTACTGCCACCCCCACTCATAGGTGACCTGGTGCCCATCACTACTGCCACCCCCAGCCATAGGGGACCTTTTGCCCATCACTACTGCCACCACCACTCATAGGGCTTATGTTGCCCATCACCCCTGCCACCCCCGCCCATAGGGGACCTGTTGCCCATCACTACTGCCACCCCCACTCATAGGGGACCTGGTGCCCATCACTCCTGCCACCCCTACCCATAGGGGACCTGTTGCCCATGACTACTGTCACCCCCAGTCATAGGGGACCTGGTGCCCATCGCTACTGCCACCCCCACTCATAGTGGACCTGGTGCCCATCACTACTGCCACCCCCAGCCATAGTGGACCAGTTGCCCATCACTACTGCCACCCCCACTCATAGGGGACCTGGTGCCCATCACTACTGCCACCCCCAGCCATAGGGGACCTGTTGCCCATCACTACTGCCACTCCCACTCCCACTCATAGGGCTTATGTTGCCCATCATCCCTGCCACCCTCACCCATAGGGGACCTGTTGCCCATCACTACTGCCACCCCCACTCATAGTGGGCCTGGTGCCATCACTACTGCCACCCCCAGCCATAGGGGACCTGTTGCCCATCACTGCTGCCACCCCCACTCATAGGGGACCTGATGCCCATCACTACTGTCAACCCGAGTCATAGGGAACCTGTTGCCCATCACTACTGCCACCCCTACTCATAAGGGACCTGGGGCCCATCACTACTGCCACCCCCACCCATAGGGGACCTGTTGCCCATCACTACTGCCACCCCCACTCATAGGGGACCTGGGGCCCATCACCCCTGCCACCCCCACTCATAGGATGGGTGATGTGCCACACATCCATCATACTCCAATATTAGGTATGTCAGCAAAATACATCCCCCCTAACATCATGACAACAGTGTGTAGTCTGTGACAAATGCCCACAGCAGTGATTATGACTTCAAACATACAATGTAACTAACAGCACATGTGTGACCAACAAATGAGCGTGCCCTACACAAGGCAAGCATCACCATAGCACTGTGTAAATGTAAAAAGAACACCCCCTCACTGTTTAGAACAAAAGTTAAGTGCGGGCTTCCAAACTGCAGCAGATGTTGAGCATTGTGGTGATGGGGTCTAAACCCCCCCTCATCACAGTGACCAAAAGGTAAGTGTCATCATGGTCAAAGCTGCAAATAACAAACAGCATGTATGATCACTGCTCCCAACACATTAAACACTTCTAGGGCGAAGTAGTGGTTGTGTCCCGTTCCCACAGAGATGTGGTGAGGCTAACAGTGCTGTGAAAACATAACACTCTCGGCCATGTGCAGACAGGCACCACACATGGGGACTGACAATGCATACGGTGTACAATGACACAAGAGCAGAAGTGACCATCACAAAGCATACACACATCTCGAAAATAGACACACTAATCAAAACAACCTGTGTAGACTGTAGGTGTCAGCTCACAGACTCCCATTCCATGCCAGCAATGGCACATAACAACCAGGATGAATGTGCACAATGATGTGATATGACTCGCAGGGACAGCAGGTAAAATCACAGAAACAGCATCCAGACTATTAGAATCTGGGTTCTCTGGTTGGCACAGGTAGGTACTTTGGTCAAGCAGGGAACCTTTCCTCCAGTCAGGGTAGGGGGGTACACTCCAAAAATAACCCCTGCTCACCCTCTAGGTAGCTTGGCGAGAGCAGACAAGGCCTATCTCAGAGCGTTCAGGTTAAGCATTTGTGAACACACACACAGTAACTCAGTGATAACCCCACAAATGGACTCCTCACTGGGATATGGAAAAATAATACTTTATATATATATTTTAGGCTTAGCACAAGACCAGATAACGTAAAACGGCCCACAATACTTATTAAACAAAGAGTTCTTGGTTTTAGCGTAGTTTTAAAGTTCTGTGCGCTTCGTTCCTGTCCGTACGCTTCGTATGCGGTAAAAACTGCTTGGAGACGGGTCTCAAACGCACTGTAGGTGCTTCGGGATGAAGCGTACACCCTACGGTGCGAACAGGCACAGTACCTTTACTTGGGAGTTCGTCACGGATGCTGCGCTGACATCAAGCGCGATGTACGGTGCGTTGTCCTCCTGGTGCGATGCGTACTACTGTACGTTAGACCATGGGCGTGCAGAGCTTCAGGGGATGGTGCGTAGATACGGTGCGTTCAAAGTTCGTCGCAGCGTTCGTGCCGTACCATTAGATCAGCAATCTTGATTCGAAGCAATGGATACAAGCGAACAGTACGCTCCGCACAGGGGAGATGTACGCAACTACCGTACGTGCCGTAGCCTTTCCAAAGCAGAGGAAAGGAGCGTACGCCGGCAGTACGGTTCGTAGGGGATAGTAGCAAGTACGGTTCGCAGTCCTTCCGTTACGGTGCGAGCTATGGCTCGTAGGGGCCTGTTAGTCGCGTTGCTCAGGCCGGACGATACCTTCCTTTGCAGTGCGAGCTAAGGCTCATAGAGGGGCCTTAGTCATGTTGTTCGGGCCGGACAGCGGGATACCAGCTTTCAGGGGGTATGCTGCGATCAGCGAGACGTACGCAGCCGTTCGAGTCGAAGATGCGGGAAAAACGGTCCGTTTTCCAAGGCGATCTCACGGCGGTGAAGTCCACTGGTCCTGGGACTTCGTTCAGGGGGCAAGCTCACTCACAAGCCCTTGGAGATCTCTCAGCACAAGTCAAATAAAAGTTTCTTGAGTCTTTTCTTCCTCTTCTTCAGCAGCAAGGCAACCACTGCAGGCCAATCCCCCAGGTCAGGGACAGTACTCCTCCATGCAGCTTTTCCAGTTCCTTCAGGTCGGACAGAGGTTTCTTCTTGGCAGGACAGGATCTAGTTTCTTTCGAGCAGGGCTCCTACATTTATACCCCAAATCCTTTGTTCTCTCAAGCCAGGGGGGCCCTTACCTAGTTCATTCCAGTTCTGGAGCACATTGTTGATGTGATGCAGGCTTCTTTTTTCAGGGTGCAGGGCAGAGCTATCAGACGCTCCACAGGGGGCGGAGCCAGCATTGAGGTGGCAGAGCACAGCCCTATTCAGAGTCCAGGTGTACTCCCCCCACCCATCTATATGTCAATCTTCCTATTCACCACCAGGCTACCTAGCCCTGCCCATCTGGGTTTCACCAGCCCTGTCACTCACACAAGTCAGACAGCAGATACACATCACGCAGAGGCGGGCTGAAATGGTAAGGCAAGCAAAGGCCAACTTTCTAAAAGTGGCATTTGCAAGCGCAGAATATTAAAATAAACCTTACTAAAAGATGTACCTTATTATTCTGAGTTCAGGCATACTAAACTCGATTTTCTACCATGTTCCCTGGGTCTGTTAGGATCATAGGATGTAACAATCTTAACAGCCCATTCTGGTCTATGAAAACAGGGTAGCCTTACAATAGCGAAAAACAAAAATGGCTGTAATTCACTAATAGGACATGCCACACACCTCAGGGCTTGTACTACCTTATGCTACAATGCACCCTGCCCTTGGGCCTACCATAGGGGTGACTAACATGAAGTTAAGGGAAGGTTTAGGGACTGGCAAGTGGGTGCACTTGCCAGTCAGCATGTCAGTACCAGACTGCATGCAGGTTCTGCAATGGCAGACCTAGACACATTTTACCAGGCCGTTTCTGTGGGTGGCACAACCAGTGCTGCGAGCCCACCAGCGGCATTTGTATTTACACGACCTGGCACTCCTGGTGCACTTTACTGGGGTCTGATAGTAAACCAAATAAGCCAATCATAGAATCCAACCAACATATACATTTACAATGGGGAGAGCATATGCACTTCAGCACTGAACAGCAGTGGTAAAGTGCCCAGAGTCATAAAACAGCTAACAACAGGTCAGAGAAAATGCAGGAGGAAGGCAAAAAGTTTAGGGATGACCCTGCAAAAAGGGCCAAGTCCAACACAGACAATGGCCCACAACAGTAATACCAATGCACTGATGCAGATACACAATCACAAACAGGCAGCCTCACACTGCACATCTGACACAACATGTGTTTGTGTGTGTCTCAGTATCCCCAGGCAACTACACAACACATGAGGGGGGTTGAACCACAGTGACACAGATGCGGACACAGTGCCATACAATCATTGGGACACCCTTAGTGGGCAATCAGGCATTGTGAGATGAGAGGGAGCACAACAGACACATGTGACATAAGCTGGAATGAACACGAACTAACACAGCAAGAGACTGACACACAACAGCACTTCCCCCAGTGACCGGACATTGGGGTGACACAAGCATGCATGACACCTCCACTGTGATGACAAAGGCAGATGTCGTACAAACTGGGAAACCCAGACATGTGTCCTTTTCCACAAACGTACATCACACATACATAAACACAAATCACTCAGCATGGCCCCTCATCCATGGACAAACGAGAGCTAGGGGACCATCCATGCAAACATTTACATCAGTCCACCCTCAACACCACACACACCTGAACTGCAACAATGTGTATCTGTGAAGCCCACATGGACAGGTGACATTGCACATGCACCCATGACAAACACAGGAATGTTGGGAGGAACTAAGGTACACAGACTCATCACACAAGGACAGTTTACAACCCTGGGGAATAATAGACATACTGCACAGTATGCGGTACATGGCCATGACGTCAAAGCTCACGTAACCTTCAGAATACCTGCCACAGTCCCAGGACAATGCAGAAGCCAAGGAGAACCACAAGGCACACATGCTGACACCTGCCAACATTGCAGCCCTGAACCCGACAAGTGGGAGCAGTCACACACACAAACACATGTCTTAATCACTGAAAGGTACCACCTAGGGACAACTCCATGACATTGTAAATAAACAAGTGCCTTGGGGAACCCTGACTGTGTCCCATCTGTGTCTGACAATATCATCACCACTCAGAACTTACAAATCTCAATGATGATAAACCAATTAACAGTAGTGTATCATGCACCCATACATCTGGTAGCCCATGGCAAAATAGCGGGATGAACCCAGTACCACTCAGCAAGCATCAACAACAGGAACATATCAAGAGAACACTGTCTGTGTATGAAAAGGGATGTGGACACACACACATGCTCATACAACACACAGCATGGGCCCAGGCTATGTCACGGGACAACACACTTACTTGAGGGGACCCAACTTCTGTGGAAGCCCAGCTGTGCCAAACATATTCACAGCACGTCTCACTCATGTCAGCAGAACACTTGGTCAGTCAGCCATCAGTTACCACACAATGATGGGTCTGGTCACAACAGCCTGGGTATGTGAGTCTCCCCTAAGTCATCTGCACATACTCAATACATATTTACAGCAAGTTGCACAGAGGACCCAGTTGCTCCTATACCAATGATGCCCACACCTGTAGGTCCAGTGGTGATGTGCACAAAGTCAGGGAAATAGACAAATTGAACAATGGGAAGCACATCATATGTGCATGGGTGCAAGCCAGTGATGTGACTATGCAAATGAAATGTTCACAGAAATGTCCACAAATAGTTGCTTGTGACACACCCAGGTAGGTGCAAAGGATGACATGGATATCCACCAGAATAGGATACATATCTCATGGACCACATGGAGTACCTCACATCAACACATCAGTATTCTACATTGGAAACCAAGCATTACAGGTGCAATGGCATGTTAAACATCATCAACATAATGTATAGCTAAATCAAGTTCACAGGGATAAAGAAAAAAGCTTTATTCAGCATATTAAAAGTTAAACGTCCGTTCACACAAAAGGCCAATGGCCAGTCCATGTCCAAATGCCAAGGAGTGAACTAGAGTGACAACTGTCACACCTTGCTTGCCTGCACTGCTAAGGACCGGGGTCATTCCCTCGGAGGGGCATACATGGGGGCAGGCCAGGCACCGCAGGGACAGGATCAGGGCGCAGCAGAAGGAGGCAGTGAAGAGGTGGTGGATGCAGGCGAGACACTTGCAACTGCAGTGGAGATGACTGAAGTGGTGGGTGCAGTCACAACTGTGGGGCACAAGTCAGATGGGGTGGGTGCCGGAACAACTCCAGTGGGCAGGCCAGATGGAGTGGATTGGGTCCCCACTGCAGTGCCTAAGTCAGACGGGGTGGTCGTGGACTCCACTGCAGTGCCTACATCCATGGGAGCGGAATGGGGGGCAGGTGAGGTCGGCAGGACAGGGGGGACATGGTCCCCACATCAGTGGCACTAACCGTCTGACCAGGTGTGGAGGAGCAAGTGGTAGGGGGGAGGGCCTTAGCATTTTGGGGATGGTGTATCTGTGGGTGGGGAAACACGGGGCAGGGAGTGGCGGGGGAACCTCTGGAGTGGTGGCCTGGGGGATGGAGGATGGAGACTTTGCCTTGGAGCTGCGTGGTGGTGGGGGGTCTTGCTCTGCCGGCTCCGGGGGGACTTGTGGGTGGGGGTCTCAGTCTGACTGAGCCTGGGGGAGGGTGTCCGGGTGTGAGTGGCACTCCCCTCTGTGTGTGGGGACTTCCTCTTCCCCTTGTAATCAGGATCTGCTGGGTCGGTGGGGAAGAGGCCAAGGTCACAGAGGAAGAGCTTCTGGGGAGACGGGGTTGCAAGTGAGGCAAGGGAAGGGGGCTGGGAGGGAGAGGTTTCGGAGGACTGCGGAGTGGTTGTGGATGACTGTGTGTGTGTCTGCAAACCAGCCCCTGTGAGTGTGGTATCAGTCCCCTATGCTTGCTTGAGTGCACGTCTAGACCTTGGTTTGGGTGTTTGTGTGCTTGGGACAGGTAGGCTGCTAGGAATCGTGGGTGGTGCAGGGGTAGGAGGGGTGTGGGACTGTTGGATGAGGGACACTGCTGCCTTCAGGGAGGAGGCCATGGACTGATTGGTCCTCTGTAGGGCAGACATGCTCGATGAAATGCCCTCCATGAACGACACCTCCTCACTCAGGGCTGCAGGGAACACAGGGGCAGGGGGTGCGGTGCCTGGCACAAAGGAGACATGCTCACGAACACAGGAGCCTACAGGGACCTCTGGGATGGGAGCAGATGGGAGGGTAGAGGTGGTGGTGGTGGTGGTGGCGGGGACAGCCTCACTAGCTGGGGTTTGGTGGCTGCTAACACCCACCTCCACAAGGGAGTCATCCTCAGAGCTGCTGCGGCCCTCAGCTGGGGGCTGGGGGTGATGGTGCTGACGACTCCTCTGTTTGGCTCCACTCGCCCTCCATACCACTGGGTCCCCCAACTCCTTTCCTTCTGTCCCTGTTAGGCTCTGTGGCTCCTCCTGGTCCATGGAGCTGTCCCCTCCTGTGGCCGTGGATGTATCTGGATAGGAATAGGAAGTAAGAGAACAACATCAGTCACCTGCACCGACTGCACACACCACAGTGAGTACATCACACCACAGGGCAAGCCCTGGCATCATCAGCTGAACACAGCTCAAAGTGCTAACACTGTTTAGAATAAGCCAATTGTCATTCCCAACATCAACCATGGCACACATATCCCTCCTTGACTTGCACAAATATGTCTGTTGCATGTTGGATGCTAATACCCCAAAATGCTGACATGCACCACCCACACCTCATTTGAACATGCAAGTGAACATGTAAGAGTATGTCACTATACACACAGCACATCTCTTGCTACTGACTCAGTACAGGTGTCTGGATGAAGGGATGGGCAGAGACTCATTTCACATGCTTGTGATGCATGCCAGCAACACACACTATGATGTTCTCATGTCCTGATAGTCAATGCCACAATGGGGTGCATGGTGCACACTTGAACACAATGCAGGATCACTCATAGCAAGTTAAATGCCATGGCACTGGCATGCCTGGAAAGTCAGTCAACACTGTCTCCTGTCACAGGGGCAGGGCATCCAGACAACAACAATATCCACTGACTCACAATCCTAGCTCAGGGGTAAAGCTAACTCTGCAGATGATCGGAACACTTGCCCATCCCCTGCATACAACATATACAGGACCCAGAAGACCCCACATCATGCAAATCAGACATATGAGTCTCTGCAAACACAACTCCATGTACATTAATACATCACAGTCTGCCATGCATGTAACCCAGCTGCATGAAGTACACAGTTGCATACACCATTGTGCGCTGTCAGGTGATCACACAACTCTATGTCACACAGGTCTTGTCTCTCACAGTCACATCTCAGATGTCCTGCTGACCCTCTGAATCATGGACGCCCCAGTTGTACGTAACAACAAGCCACACCCTAATGACACTGAGGCAGACACCCGAGGACACATGTCACTAAGCACAACCTGTAATTTCCATACACAGAAGTGGGATTACAGAGTGTTTCTAAATGCCCTTGAGGAGGCATGACTGGCCAGGTCTACATGAAACAGTGTTTGGCCCTGGACAGTAGTCAGGTGGCTAAGCAAGTGTGACATACTTGATATACATACTCTTGAGGCCCCAAAATTGGAGTCCCCTACTGCATGGGTTTGTTTGGAATACCCCAGCCACATTTGGTGAATCAGACCAGTAATTGGAACACATCTCAAGGGCACACACAGATCACATGTCAGATCTCAGGCATTGGGCAAACAATTGACCCACCCATGAAACACACATCAGAGTCACAGGAACAGATGCTGTTCGGTAGCTGAAGCATAGCTGACTGCAGGGACACAGTGCCCTAGTGACACAAGCAACAGACTGTAGGGGCCACACCTGTGGAACAGATGAGGAGGGTGCATCACACAATTGTGGGACCTGAGTATTGGACTACAAGACCTACGTAATGTGGAAGTGTGACCAGGCCAAAAGACTGCAATTAGCATGTCAGACATAGTACACAGATTAGGCATGGAATTACCCCCTTCCTGCTGCTGTCTGGCCTTCAGCTGCCTATCCAGGTTCGGGAAGACCACCGCCAGTATCCGGAGCATGTGGGGGGTCAGGGTCCGGTGTCCGCCCCTCCTGCGTGGAGGTGACAGCTTCAGCTGGACTCTAGCTATCCTCCAGATCCAGCCCCGAAGGTCCTGCCACCTCTTCTGGCAGTTGCGGATCCGACGCTTGTAGACCCCCACTGAATGAACAGCCGGGGCGATGGTCAGCCATATCTCCTGCTTCTGGTGGGCATCAACCTGTGAGGATGACAAAGTTAAAAGAACATTAACACACATGCCCCAGATTTGTGCTGCACACATTTGGATATACATGTCATCATCACCAAGGGAAATGAGTTACACGGGTAGTGCAACCATGGGGAAGGACAAATCACCTGCATGTCTGACATGTTAACAATGCCTGGATAGTTTAAGCTTGCACTAATGCACTTTAGCAGCAGGACACCTGTTCATTACATGTACCTACACACTTTGGGGGAGGAAAGTAGTCAGTGAGAATGCTTGCCACTGGTGTACACACTGCTAGTACTGCTAGTCAGACAACATGCATAATTAGGAAGGCAGTGGACTGCACACTCACCTGCTCCCCTGGTTTCCCATACATCTTGCTGTACTGTGGAAGGAGCCCATCCAGCAGGGCCTGGTTCTCCTCCTCAGTGAAGGCTGGGGCCCTCTCCAGAGTACGTGCCATAGCAGAAGCCAGAGGATGCAGAGACAGCAGCAGTGGTATCAGGGATGTGGTCCAGTAGCATGTAGTGCAGGCAAGTGAGCTCCCTGGGGGCCAGCCAGCCTTATATCTGTGCTGCAGAGGCAGAATCTGCACCATGTGTCCAAAGTGATAGGTCCAACACGGTTGCATTCTATGAATCTGGCCAATCCATTTAAATGTACGACTTGTACACGCCTTCCGCATCGTTCAAATCTTCACCTTCATGAAACACTTGAAATCCAACTGGCACTGGCATCCAACTGAATTTCAAGTGCACAACTCGTACCAGTTTTGAATCTGCATCCGTCTCCATGACAGTCCGGAGCTAATGGGTGCGCCCGGCTCGGTCAACTGACTGTACAACTCGTATTTTGAAAATACACATGCACCCGTCTCCATACGATTCAATGGCCAAGGCGTACGCCTGTCTCGGACCATGCCTGCCCGACGTGTATGCATGATAGTCACCCGCGTCGGACCTCATTGCATTCAATGACAAAGCGTACGCACGGCTCGGTCATGAACCGTGCAATGCGTACGCATTGTCACCCGCGTCGGAACTCATTGCATTCAATGACAAAGCTTATGCAAGGCTCGGTCATGAACCGTGCAATGCGTACACATTGTCACCCGCGTCGGACCTCATTGGTGTGACTATACTACGGATTCAACACACAATTACTAGCCAGGGACACCTGTGCACACCTACCACACTACAGCATTGGCCCACACAGTGTCCCATGGCATGTAAGGCTGCATTCCCTGGGTGTTTGGGGGCTGGCACATCTGGTTTGTTGGGTGGCCCTTTTGTGCAGTCACTCCCAGGCTGTGCACGTGTACATGGGGGCAGAATCCTTTGTGTGTTGTGCACATTGTCACTGTGATGTGCAATTGTACAGTAATGGGCATGAGTCACGGACACAGTTTCATGTTGGATATGTTTGGGGCATGTCACATACACCCTGAGTCCAGGGGGTGATGGCATGTACATCACAGTGAGACCTGTAGCCACAATACTGATGTACAACCACAGTCTGTGTGCATGTTGTGTCTCAGATGTGTCTGATCAAATGTGCCCAATGGGGACATTCTCCACATCCATGTGGTATATGCATCAACCTTGATGGTGTGTGTGTGTCTAAGAGACGTACATGTAGGGCCTGGAGGAACAACAGTGGCCACTACCTGTGGGACTTACGCTTGCCTTGTGGTGTGTACGTGATACGCAATGTCCATGCCAGTGTCGATGTGGCAATACAGGGACCCTGGGTTTCTGCATGGCAAATATCTGTGATGCCTGGGAGACATCAGGCCTCACTTGTCACTGTGGTGTGTGTTTGGAACGTCGCAGCAGTACATAGGTTGGGTGACACAGCCAGATGATTGGCCATTGCACTACATGGGACTCATGTGGACATGTGGAATTGAGATGTGAGGTGATGGGCATGTAGGTGACATATGTGTTCATGCCCAACAGCACACACCTCAGTACATTGTGTAATGTTATGATCTATCATGTGATATTGAGCCTGGTCATGGCCACATGGATGGATGAACTGACAATCTTCCTTTGTGCATCTCTGTACTGCAGGGCACCAGCTGTCCATAGACCATTCCCAGACCTTGCGACCATGCAGTAACTCGACTGCATCAGACGGTACCGCTTTACCAGGCCACTGATTGAGGAGTTGGCGGAGCAGTTGGTGCCACATCTGCTACCTGGCCGGACATACCCTACAGCACTGACCCCAGTGGTGAAGGTGATGGCAGCCCTGCACTTCTTTGCTACTGGTATCTTCCAGTACACTGTGGCTACTGCTGGTGGTATGTCGCAAACGATGTTTAGTCGGGTGCTACGCGATGTCTTGGAGGGGATGTTGCATTTCCTAGACCTGTACATCAAGTTCCCTAGCCCAGCTGAACTCCCGGAAATAAAGGATTCCTTTTATATACTGGGGAGGATGCTGAATGTCATCGGATCTATTGATGGGACACATGTGGCCCTGATACCACCACAGGCACATGAGCAGGCATACCGGAGCAGGAAGCACTACCACTCCATCAATGCTCTGGTGGTATGTCGTGCTGACATGTCTATCACACATGTGTGTGCACAGTTCCCTGGTTCGGCGCATGATGCCTACATAATGAGGAGTAGTCGCATTGCAACTCTGATGTCACAGACGCCAGCTCAGCATGCATGGCTTGTCGGTGTGTACTGACTGTTTCTCATTGTGTGTGTTGGTCAATGTTGTATTCCGCACTCCTACAAAACTCAGCTACTTGTTAATTTTTGTGTTTGTAGGTGACTCCGGATACCCCAACATGCCGTGGTTGCTGACACCCCTCCGGAACCATGTGACACCAGCCGAGATGCGCTACAATGAGGCACATGGTCGGAGCAGGAGCGTCATTGAGCGGACATTTGGCCTCCTGAAAAGCCGCTTTGGCTGCCTGGACAAGACCGGAGGGGCCCTCCCATATGAGCCTGCAAAGGTGTGCAAAATAATCCTTGTATGCTATATGCTACACAACATGGCAGTGCGGAAGGAGGTGCCTCTCATCCAGGATGACGATGATGATGACCAACCTCTGGCACCTGTGGAGAATCCCGGCCTGGGCCAAGATGCCAGTGATGATGAGGATGACAGTGACGCCCGCTCCCAGCTCATCAACAACTTCTTCACCTGAATGTGAGTTTCCAGGGTTGTTATGTCAATGTATCGAGGTAGCCTGGAATGTGTTGTGTCTGCTCTGTTGCTGTCTGAGTGGGTCTGTGTGCCACTTAACTGGATTCGTGCAGTGATGTGTCCATTCAGGTGGTGTGTACTCCACAATAGGGTAATACTGCTAACTTGTTTTTGTGAGGTGTCTTGCGACATGTTTTGTGCATGTGTATTGCATTTCTCTCCTGTTCTGCTGTGCTTTTGACTGTGTCTGTCCTTCCCAGGGTACTTTACTGGTTGTTTGGTCAACACTGACCCCCAACACCCAAAATCCAACACCAGTGTGGAAGTTGTCAATTCCCATCAACTGATGTATCACACATCCCTGGACTTCAATTCTCCAACACTTTGTGAGCGTGTGTCCACTGTTACGTAGAATTACCTTGCAACTATTTGTTAACCTTCACTCACCTGAAAAGCAGGGCGTTCAACTTGAGAGACGTGTAGACTGTTCACGACTTCCCCCAAGAACCTCCCTTGGACTCAACTGATTAGTTACAACACAGTTTACCCAAGCGAAACTCTTAAGGGAAGGGGGAAGAGGGACAACATAATAAACAAAGAAAACACTGCCACTTTCTGCTGGCTTCTCTTTTGGAATGACTGTTCTTTCTTCAGGAAAGCTCACTAATAATAAATAAACAACACAGGCAGACTTTACTACAGAATCAACAAGGAGCAATAATTAACATGTAAGGTATGTCTAAGTACAGGCTGTATACCTTGATTGCATGCAGAGTTCGTGGCGCCTAGATTACGTTTTATAAAACATCGTAGCCAAAGAAAGTTATTTGGAGATTCTCATTGGAATTCTTGTATAATGCTGTTAGTTGCTTTTCTTTGTTTTAGAGCCTTGAATGCTGGGATGCAGTTGCAAGATTACGGAGTCTTTTCCTTGAAATCAGATAAGTGCCAAGTTTTTTAAGTCTCTTGTTTTGGACGTTATCACAATGTTTTGCACTTTTAGCCAAGCGTCTGTTTAAAGCGCTACTAACAACGTAGATTGAACTAAGGATTAAATAAAATCAAAGACTTACTGCTTTTATCTTCATTGTAGCCTGCCGAGTACTCACGGTGCTTTAAAAGGTCTTTTGTTTCCTTTCAGAAAGCTGGGAAGGTCTTTCTTGCCGCTCCAGAGGAAGCGCGTGTGGTTTCCAGGACTACGGGGGAAGACAGAAGCAGCCGGACCGGAAGCTGAGGATTACTCGAATGCTGAACCAGGATCGTGGAAGACGGAGCTTGATTCCTGCTCTCAGGTAAGTTGTAGGATTCAACGAGCGCAAGCGTTTTGTGAAGGGAAGGCGCGGGTTTAAATAGAAGAGCTTCAAGGGTGGGGTCGCGTCTGGGAGGGGATCGGAGTTACACGTGTTTGTCACATTGTTCTTGTTTACTCGCTAACGTGCCCTGCAACTGCCGGTTTCTCAAAAAACGTGTTACAAACGTGCAGCTTAACGAACAGATTGAGAAACAGCGAAGAGTATGGTAATGAGCTCAGTCAGAACACGTGTTTAATCACTGCATAGTAAATCATCACGGGTACACGATTAGGAGGTTAAACAAGCATTGGCAAATGAACACTATCACAGTTTAAAATGTAAAACAAGCATTGTCATTGCTATACATTGAATAAAAGAATAACATATATCGAATCATGATTTTTAAAACCTGACATCGATTTCAAGATGCTTCTAGATGAGTTTTAGCATGGTTCTGGACAAGAATGTTACCACAAACTGTAACAGTTGCTCCCCTCAAAGGCCGACCCACCGGGCGAGGCTTAAGGGGAAATTGCAGGTAAAATTGTCTCAATAGTCTTGGAGCATGAACAAATGACGCAGGTTCCCAAGAGTTTTCTGTTGCGTCAAAACCTTTCCATGCGATTAAATAATGAAGTTTACCTTGGATTCTTTTTGCATCCAAAATTTTTCGCACTTCATATTCCAAATGTCCATCAACATGAATGGGCGGAGGGGGAGGTTCTGGTCTCGTGTGTGGGTCATAGGGCTTCAATAATGATACATGGAAAGCAGGATGCACAGGATATTCTGGAGGCAAGTCTAATTTGACAGTTACAGGATTAATAATCTTATTTACAACAAATGGTCCTATGAACCTTGGTAACAATTTTTTTGCTCCTGTTAACTTTAAATTTTTTGTCGAAAGCCACACTTTATCTCCTACTTGATACTGTGGGGCATTAGTTCTATGTTTATCTACTTGCCTTTTCATGGAGTCTTTGTACCTACTTAAATGCTTCTTAGCCTGTTCTTGAATGTTTACTAAAGTAGAAAGTCTCTCTGTAACTCCTGGAGTTAAAGAGGGAGTTACTGCCATGGGTGAAGCTTGTGGATGATAGCCTTGTAAGAAATAAAATGGTGTACACTTTGTTGCAGAATGGACATTGTTATTATAAATAAATTCTGCAACTGGTAACACCTTATCCCAATCAGTGGTGAATTCTGCCATTAAACAACGTAGGGTTTGTAATAACGTCTGATTCACCCTTTCTGTTTGTCCATCGGTTTCTGGATGGAAGGCGGTTGAAAGAGCTATTTCCATTTTTAAACTTTTCCCTAAATTTGTCCAGAATTTAGAGGTAAATTGACTCCCCCTATCTGAAAGGATTTTAGTGGGCAAACCATGTAACCTCACAATTTCTTTAATAAAAATATCAGTCAATTCTGCTGCAGTAGGAAGCTTCTTCAAAGGAATAAAATGTGCCATTTTTGACAAATAATCTACCACTACTAAAATAGTTGTGTAAGTGTTTGCCTTAGGTAAATTGACTATGAAATCCAAACTAATGGTGTGCCAAGGACTCGGAGGAGTAGGCAACGGTTGTAATAATCCCATAGGTGCCTTGTGTACAGCTTTATTTCTTGCACAAATGGGACAGGATTTAACATAATTTTTAATGTCAATAATCATTGACGGCCACCAGAAGTGTTTTTTACAATTCTCCAAAGTCTTTTGTGAACCTGGATGGCCTGCCAAAATAGAATCATGATGCCATGTAAGAAGTTTTTCTTGTAGACACTTGGTTGGGACATATAACAAAGAATTATGGTACAACAAACCATCTTGTATAGAATTGTGAGGATTTTTTAACCACTCTTGTGTTTTAATCTTTAAGTGTTCTTCCCTGACTTGACTTAAAAAGCCTTGTTGTAGAGTCGGAGCCACTATTTTCTGCGGAGGGATTATGGGTGGACCTGTTTCTTTTTTCAAATCTGTAGTATACCCATATCTGGATAAAACATCTGACTGAATTTGCTGAGCTCCTGGCCGATAAGTTATAACAAAATCAAAGGCACTAAAAAAATTTAGCCACCGCATTTGTCTAGGTGTTAGAGCTCTTACAGAACTAAAAAACTGCAAATTTTTGTGGTCACTAAATATAGTGACAGGAAATTTTGTGCCCATTAAATGATGCCTCCATTCAGTGAAAGCCAATTTTATAGCTAAGAGTTCCCTCTCAGCCACAGTATAATTTTGTTCCGCTGGTAACAGTTTTTTAGAATAAAAAGCTACGGGATGCAATTGACCATCCTGAAGATCTCTTTGGGAAAGCACGGCCCCCACTGCCACCTGTGAAGCATCTGCCTCTACAAAGAAAGGAAGATCTGGGTCTGGGTGTTTAAGCAAAGGTGCTGAGGTAAACTTTTCTTTAAGTGACTCAAATGCTTGAGCTGTGTGTTCTGTCCATGGAAACTTCTGTCCCTTATGCAGCAATTTGGTTAAAGGTACAACAGTTTCAGCAAAATGAGGAATAAAACGCCTATAAAAATTGGCAAAACCCAAAACCTTTTGAACTTCTTTTACAGTGGTGGGTTCTGGCCAATCCTTGATAGCTTGTACTTTTTTAACATCCATCATTATTCCTGTCGGAGATAAACAATACCCTAGGAAATCTACAGTATTAGTGTTGAATATACATTTTTCAAGTTTAGCAAATAGATGATTCGTTAACAATTTCTGTAACACTGCTCTAACTTGCTGTACATGTTCTTCCTTGGTTTTTGAATAGATAAGTATATCATCGATATATACAATTACACATACATCCAGAAATTCATGCAACACCTCATTGATAAAAAATTGAAATGCTGCAGGCGCATTACACAAACCGAATGGCATCACCGTATATTCAAACAGTCCAAACTTGGTTTTAAAAGCTGTTTTCCACTCGTCATTCTCTTTTACTCTAACAAGATGATATACACCCCTTAAATCGAGTTTTGTGTAAATAGTGGAATGTCGTAATTGATCTAACAAAACCGGTATTAACGACAACGGGTATTTATTTTTAATTGTGGCCTTATTTAAACCGCGGTAGTCTATGCAAGCACGAAGACTGCCATCTGGCTTCGGAATGAAAAATAGAGGCGAGGATACTGGTGAGGTGGAATGTCTAATAAATCCTGATGCCAGTAAATCATCAAGGTAGGTTCTCAAATACCTTGTTTCTTCTTCTGTGAGGGCATAAACTCTAGTATTAGGCAAGGTGGCTCCAGGAATTAAATCAATACGACAGTCGTAAGATCTGTGTGGTGGCAAAGAGCTGGCCTTAACCGGATCAAATACATCTTTAAAGTCTTGATATTCTGGAGGTAAACCAACCAACTGTGTGTGTGAGATGGCGCAGTGTAGAGTAGTCATAGATTCGTTGAGAGCTTCTTGATAACAAGATTCTCGACAATATGTGGAATCTAAAGTTACTGTTCTCAAGGTCCAATTAATTTTAGGGTTATGCTGAGTCAACCATGGTACCCCTAAAATTAACCCAAAAGTGGGTGTGTCAATTAAATCAAAGCCAATCTTTTCAGTATGGCCATTCTGGCATACCATCACCAATGGCGTAGTTTTCTTGGTTATCATACCTGAGGATAAAGCTGTCCCATCAACAGCACAGACCGCCTCAGGTTGAGTTTTCCATTCAGTGGGAATTTGTAACTGCTCTGCCATTTTTATGTCCATAAAATTCCCTGTAGCTCCGCAATCTAATAAGACTGGCACAGAGTGTCGTACATGAACACTAACAATCAGGACTACCTGTATTATAAAATGTCTTGGTATTCTTGGTACCAGATTTGCAGAAACAATGGGGGTCAATAAACCTCCCTTACTCGTACAAGAGACCCCCCTCCTTGACGAGCTGCTTAGTTTTCCTGTTCTGTAGGGTTTGTAATTACTGAATTAACCTTCTTTGGCCCTTTAGGTTTTATAGGACACTCTTTGGCATAATGCCCAGATTTTGCACAATACAGACAGAGGTTTAATTTTCTTCTCCTATCCTTCTCTTCTGTTGACAAAGGACCTTTAATAGTCCCAATCTGCATGGGCTCAGACTCTAAAGATTTGGCATCAGTTTCCTTTCTATCACTTTTGGAGACAGAAAACCTTGGTTCAAATCGTACTTTATCACCTTTTCGCTCTCCCAATCTGTGATCTAATTTTACCACCAAGTCCACAAATTCAGAATATTCCTCTGGAATATCCACAATATGGGCCAGGGCATCTTTCAGTTCGTAACGTAAACCTCTATAAAACAAGGAGGTACGTTTTTCCTCTGGCCACTGAGTTTCTGTCAAAAGCCTATTAAACATGGTGACGTAGGTTAATAAATCCTGTTTACCTTGTTTTAGATTTAGTAACTCATTGTCACTAGCTTGTAAATACGTATGTTTTGCAAATAATTTAGTCATGGTATTCTTAAATAAAGACCAATTATGTAAAATGGGGTCGTCTCGATCAATATAAGGTATGGACCAATTTGCTGCCGTGCCTCCCAGATAAGAAAGCACAAAAGCAACTTTGGTGGCATCATTGGGAAACAACTGCGGTTTGCATATAAAATGTAATTGACATTGACTAAGAAATACATCATACTTATTGGAATCACCCAAAAAACGTTCAGGGGCTGCCAAAGGAACCACATTAGGAACTGCCACCGTCACTTGAACTGGGGCTGCATTTGAGTCCGAACCCATGAACACTTTAGAGGTTTTAGACCTACTACCAAAACCCAAAGAATCCGAGTGTTGAGATAAAACAGGATCTCCCCATAAAGAGTCTCTCGGTTTATAGCGAAGGACTTCCTGCTTTAACACTGCGTTTTCGTGTTTCAAAGACTCAATTTCTACTTGCATCTTTTGCAACATTTCTGGAATGGACTGGTTTCTTAATACATCATCTGATAGGGCTTGAGCCATAGCTTGACCATCTATTCTGTCCGAATCAGAATCCATATCTCTCAAGGAGAACTAAATTGTTGTGAAGGCTTGCGCTTCTGTTAACCTTCACTCACCTGAAAAGCAGGGCGTTCAACTTGAGAGACGTGTAGACTGTTCACGACTTCCCCCAAGAACCTCCCTTGGACTCAACTGATTAGTTACAACACAGTTTACCCAAGCGAAACTCTTAAGGGAAGGGGGAAGAGGGACAAAATAATAAACAAAGAAAACACTGCCACTTTCTGCTGGCTTCTCTTTTGGAATGACTGTTCTTTCTTCAGGAAAGCTCACTAATAATAAATAAACAACACAGGCAGACTTTAGTACAGAATCAACAAGGAGCAATAATTAACATGTAAGGTATGTCTAAGTACAGGCTGTATACCTTGATTGCATGCAGAGTTCGTGGCGCCTAGATTACGTTTTATAAAACATCGTAGCCAAAGAAAGTTATTTGGAGATTCTCATTGGAATTCTTGTATAATGCTGTTAGTTGCTTTTCTTTGTTTTAGAGCCTTGAATGCTGGGATGCAGTTGCAAGATTACGGAGTCTTTTCCTTGAAATCAGATAAGTGCCAAGTTTTTTAAGTCTCTTGTTTTGGACGTTATCACAATGTTTTGCACTTTTAGCCAAGCGTCTGTTTAAAGCGCTACTAACAACGTAGATTGAACTAAGGATTAAATAAAATCAAAGACTTACTGCTTTTATCTTCATTGTAGCCTGCCGAGTACTCACGGTGCTTTAAAAGGTCTTTTGTTTCCTTTCAGAAAGCTGGGAAGGTCTTTCTTGCCGCTCCAGAGGAAGCGCGTGTGGTTTCCAGGACTACGGGGGAAGACAGAAGCAGCCGGACCGGAAGCTGAGGATTACTCGAATGCTGAACCAGGATCGTGGAAGACGGAGCTTGATTCCTGCTCTCAGGTAAGTTGTAGGATTCAACGAGCGCAAGCGTTTTGTGAAGGGAAGGCGCGGGTGTAAATAGAAGAGCTTCAAGGGTGGGGTCGCGTCTGGGAGGGGATCGGAGTTACACGTGTTTGTCACATTGTTCTTGTTTACTCGCTAACGTGCCCTGCAACTGCCGGTTTCTCAAAAAACGTGTTACAAACGTGCAGCTTAACGAACAGATTGAGAAACAGCGAAGAGTATGGTAATGAGCTCAGTCAGAACACGTGTTTAGTCACTGCATAGTAAATCATCACGGGTACACGATTAGGAGGTTAAACAAGCATTGGCAAATGAACACTATCACAGTTTAAAATGTAAAACAAGCATTGTCATGGCTATACATTGAATAAAAGAATAACATATATCGAATCATGATTTTTAAAACCTGACATCGATTTCAAGATGCTTCTAGATGAGTTTTAGCATGGTTCTGGACAAGAATGTTACCACAAACTGTAACACTATTGTGGAATAAACATGTTGCTGATGTGTAATGAACCTATGCGTTGTCTATCTTCCCACATCTGACTGACATCTGCTTACCTCACCTGCGGACTTGTTACCACTGACTGGGGTTGGTGTTGTGTCTGTGCATGCCAATGTGTTTCATGTCAACTTCATTGTGTGGGATGAGTAACATGGCCATGGTGAGTATGTGTTGTGGTGCCATAGTGGTGTGTCACATCACCATGACTCACCTTACGTTGGTCACATTGTTGCAGTATTTGGCATGCACTGTGTTGTGTAGCAGATCGACATCTACATGACAAGTTGGAATCACAACAGAGGCAAGTATGGTGTACTGGTGAGTTTATTTTCAAACATGTGTGAGGAAAGTGCACAGGATGGTGGGTACTGTACATTGGTTTTGGAATCCAAAGTTCACATTAGAGTTGGATGTGCTGGTAGATGAAATTTCCAGAGTAAAGTCCACAGTCATCTGCTACATTGGCCCAACATGAACCTTCCATGTCATGTGGATGAGTTGTGTGCGATTGGACAAGGTGAACGGGTTGCGCACAAAGAACATTGTCCAGAACAGGTTTAGAGGCCCTGGGGGATGTCTTGGGACATCTGCCTCTCACATGTCCTTCTTTGGACGACCCCTCTTCTTCCTGGGGGGAGATCCTCAGGTGCAGGCCTCTGCGGTGCAGGGGACTCTCCGCCAGAGTCCTCCTCCCTCCCTGTGGCGCTGGCAGATGGTGTTGCAACAGATGTTGTGGCCACACAGGGAGGTGTGGACAGGTTTGTGTTGATCTGGTGGAGGTATTGAAGTATGTCCCGATGCACCGCAGTAAGGGCATCCCACTTGGCCTCCATGCGGGCATGGTGGGCAGCCTGCTCCTGTTGCATGTCCTTGAGGATCCCCACTACCTGGCCAAATCCTCCGGTGCTATCCTGGTACGCATCTATGATGCGTGCCAGGTGGGAGTCATCATGCAGTCCAGACCCCTCTGTAAGGCGCGCCCTCTGCCTCCCACCCCTCCCAGCACCCCTATCCACAAGGGCAGGACCAGCAGCGGGACACACAGGTGACACTGGGACCCCTTGGGTGGTGTTGCTGGTGGTGTTTGCTGTAGCTTCTGGGGGGTCCTGTGTCCCTGTGCTGTGGGTGTTCAGTGGCCTTGGTCTGTCCGTGTTGGCGGGGGTGCCCTGTCGGTTTCCGGATTCTGGAGATGTGGGTACAGGGGGTGCAGATGTTAATGCTGCTGGTGCTGCATGATGACTCACACTGGAGGGGCCAGGTTGGTCGTCGTCATCCGAAGAGGACAGAGACCGAGTCAAACCAGAGAGCTCAGTGTCTGCCAGAGTCTGGGCCGGGGAATCCTCTTCATTTGGTGCTGGGTGCCCAGCACCACCTGTGTTTAGAAGAGACACACGATGTGAGTTATGTTTCTACATGCATCGATGGTTCACAAACATGACATTTTCTACTTTACGAACAGATGCCTGCCTGTACACTGATTTTTCCCAGCTTGTCACGGACAGAGTTTGATATTGTTGTTGCCCAGTTCCCAGCATGGCCTTGTGCTCCCCACAACAGAGCCCAGTGTCAGACATCCTGTCAGTCCATTCCCACTCCCTGTGAGGTGAGCATGGTTCAGTGTGAGCTTGCTGGGCCATGTGGTTGGGTGGGGAATGTCTGTGACTGCAACTCCCATCATGCTCCTGGCTACACCCCCCTTCCCAGCATGCCCATACTTCCTTCCTCTTGACTCTGCTTCCCTGTGAGGGGGTGTGACAGCAATGGCAAGATGGCTGACTGTGTAGTCCTGGTGTTTGTTGTTGTCCAGTTCCCAGCATGGCCTTGTGCTCCCCACAACAGAGCCCAGTGTCAGACATACTGTCAGTCCATTCCCACTCCCTGTGGGGCGAGTATGGTTCAGTTAGAACTTGCTGGGCCATGTGGTTGGGTATAGATTGTCTGTGACTGCGACTCCCAACATACTCTTGGCTACACACCCCATCCCAGCATGCCCATACTTCCTCCCTCTTGACTCTGCTTCCCTGTGAGGGGGGGTGACAGCAATGGCAAGATGGCTGACTGTGAAGTCCTGGTGTTTGTTGTAGCCCATTTCCCAGCAGGGCCTTTTGCTCCCCACAACAGAGCCCAGTGTCAGACATCTTGTCAGTCCCTTCCCACTCCCTGTGAGGCGAGCATGGTTCAGTGTATGCTTGCTGGGCCATGTGGGTGGGTGTAGATTGTCTGTGACTGCGACTTCCATCATACTCTTGGCTACACCCCCCTTCCCAGCATGCCCATACTTCCTCCCTCTTGACTCTGCTTCCCTGTGAGGGGGGTGACAGCAATGGCAAGATGGCTGACTGTGAAGTCCTGGTGTTTGTTGTAGCCCATTTCCCAGCAGGGCCTTGTGCTCCCCACAAGAGAGCCCAGTATCAGACATCTTGTCAGTCCTTTCCCACTCCCTGTGAGGCGAGCATGTTTCAGTGTATGCTTGGTGGGCCATGTGGGTGGGTGTAGATTGTCTGTGACTGCGACTCCCATCATACTCTTGGCTACACCCTCTTCCCAGCATGCCCATACTTCCTTCCTCTTGACTCTGCTTCCCTGTGAGGGGGTGTGACAGCAATGGCAAGATGGCTGACTGTGAAATCCTGATGTTTGTTTGTCTACAAGTCCAAAGAGAGCCCCTGTGCTTCACACAGCAGCACCCAGTACGGGGTATCTTTTGCTAATATTTAACTGAGGTTTGGGTCAATGCATTCTACCCGGTGAGTTGTGTGGAGTTTGTGTTGAGGGGGGGGGGGGGGTGTCTCCACATTCCGGTAAGTATGGTCAGGGCTGTCAGTCCTCCTTCCCATCATGAAACGTGCTTCCATTGTAGGGCGTGCAAGTTGTCTTTCAGGATGTCAGTCAGTGGTGTCCTGCTTCTGATTTGCACACAACCCCTACCAGGGCCTTGTGCTCCCCACAGCAGGACCCAGTGTCAGCCATCTTGTCAGTCATTTTCCACTCCCTGTGATGTGGGCATGTTTCAGAGAGGTATTATGGGCCAATCAGGAGGGGGAGCATTATATGTGACTACAGGCCCCATCATGATTTTGGATACACTCACTTCACCTGCATCCTCACTATTCCTTCCTGTCAGTCAGCTGCACTGTGAGGTAGTGTGTTTGTGGTGGCAAACTGTCTGGCAGTGTCTATTTAGCTTTGTGTCACTGGCTTGCTCTAATTGTTTGTAGGTTGGTGCATGTCATGACACAGTTCCAAGTCACTATGAGATGGCAGGTATTGTGTTTGTCTGACTGGCATACACATCTTGGGATGATTATCTATTGGCTACTGTAGCTTTGCTTGCGGTGCATGGTTTCACTGTCCCCTTGCCACACAATCTTGAGTATGTTGTTTGTGTACTCACCAGGCTCTGGTATGTCTGTTAGCCCATGGACGCTCTCTGGTGGTAGGATGTCCCTCACCTTCTCCTCCCAGGTCCTGAAGTAGACTGGTTTGGCAGGAGGGCCACCGCCGGTGCACTGATCTTTTTCGATGAGTTTCTTGACCCTCCTGCGCACGTCATACCACCTGTTCTGGATATCGTCCTTTGTGCGCCTTGCTGGTGCTTGAGCGTTCACCTTGTCCACAATCCTCACCCACATCTTTGTTTTATGTGACATTGCTTGTTTGGTTCTTTTTTTGTCTTTTTTCCTTTGGGTTTTACAGGCATGAAGGAGACGTTCATGTGACGGGAACGGATGCTGCTGTTGTCTCGTGCAGGCTTCTCCGCCTCGTTCATGCTGCCCATCTTCTGTGTTTCATACGCGTCGGTTGCGAATGTCTCTATGGCTTGTGGGCCCGGTTGTCTGTGTGTGTTGGTCGTGCGGCTTGGTCTCCGTGCAAGTCGGTCTGGTTTTACACGCATTGCATCGTACTCCGCGGATCGGACATCGTGGGTACGGGTCGGTCGGTTTAATTCCGGGTTCATGTCAGTCGGTGAAAATCGCGTCGGTTTTCCGGCCGGATCACTAATTTCCCTACGGCTCGGTCGTACAGCTTGTATTCCGTACGTGTCGGTTGCAATTCACTTGCGTTGCATCGTACTGCATGGGTCGTACGGCGCTGGTCCGTGTCGGTCGTATTCCGGTCCGGGTACGTGTCGGTCGGTTCGTTTTGCGGCCGGAATCGGAATCGGCCCCTTAGTTGTTCTTCCAAGTTTCCTAAGTCCATAATATCTTCTTGAGCTTGATGCATTGCTGTTTAAACTTCATTCATCGCAATTGCTGCTTCATTTTCAAGAATTGGTTGTCCTAGTGGATCTTGACTCAGTGGAGCAGAACTTTGAGTGTCTTGAGAACTGTCTCTAGCAATCTCAGCTGCAATAGTAGCTTCTTGATCAATTTCATCGTTCAACATTTTTAGATAATTTGCAAAAACTGTACATTCTATGGTATCTTTACAAGCATTGAAGGAATCTTCATAGCGTTGAAAATCTCCAAGTAATTCCAATTCTGTACGCCACGATTTGAAGAGTTGCAAAAGTGCTAAACAGTAAAATTCCCTTTTATCAGAAGTATCACAACTCAGTTTTCTGTGATTAATCAAATTTCCTTTCCTTTGTTTCACCAAATATCTTTTGGAACCAATCACTGCATATTTACCTTCATTTATGTTTTCTGTAGTATTCCTTTTAAAAGTGTAATATTGCAGCACTTCATAGAGACATAAGTTCTCAAGATGATGACTTCTATTTGCATAATATGTGTCCAACATGTTTGTTTTGACAATATCTGTACTTTCCGGTTCTTTTTCTGCTAAATATTCGATTTCTTGTACAGATTTAAGTACTCGATTTCGCGTTGCAGCAAGACCTAGACTCACCCAAATGATTCTTCTAGATTTTGAGTATAAACTTGCAGATGATAACTGATCTGAGCATTCATATGCTCCAATTTCTCGATGGGATAACATCTTCAAACTGAAACTGCACAATTTCTTACTAAGACTCTTCTCGTGAGAAATTTCTTCCCACATTTCTTTCAACTCCGTCTTTTCTGATTTTGTTATGTAAGATGTCACATACCCCGCAACAGCAATGGAATTATCCGCAACATACTGAATATCCATATTAGCATTCCACATTGAGAGAATAACTGGATTATAATCATAGATATATTTTGATTCTTCACTTCTTCTCAAATTGTATGTATTTTTAGGAGATTTTCTAGTGATGGTATGTCTCACAGCTGACATAAAACCGTTTACTCTTCCTTTGGATATTACAGGACGTGGAAATCCAAAACGACATTTGGCATAAAACTTCTCTTTAGACTTGTACTTTCGTCAACAGTATTTTCCACATCGATGACTTTGGAATCGTAACACTTGTTGCCTTAAAGTGTTTTCATCTGTTCTTTTTGGTATAGCACATGTAGCATATTCTTCAATAAAAGACAAAATAGTGTCATCCGAATCAGTTCCGAATTTAGGTGCATTCTTAATTCATAACAGCATATGTATATGAGGAGCACCTCTAACTTGATACTCCTTTCTCGCAAAAAAATCTACAACTTCTCCAAGAGGAGAATTCTTTTTATTGCAGATAAAAGACATCATAGCTTCAAACCTATGATTGAAATATCTGCATACTCTAATTTACACGTGTGCGCTGCAATATCATCTGGTAGGCCAAAAAGTAGATGTTGATAAATTACCCCTATTTTCGAACGTCTAGAGATTAGCTCCAGCAATGTAATCTTGTCGAATAGCACCTTTGGAATGACCTTCAATTTATCTATGAAACTCCGGAGTTGCAAATATTTAAAGAAATCTTGGGTGCTAAGCTGATACCTATCCTTAAGCCAGGAAAAAGATGCCAAACAGCCGTCCTGTCCCAAATCACCCAGCTTTGCCAATCCTCTTTCAGTCCATTTAAAAGTAACCTGATCCCGAAATACTGGGGGTAAAGACCAAGCTGAAAAAGGGGTATAATAATTCAGGTTAGAAATCGCCCACTTTCGACGAACCTTCCGCCATACTGAAAACATAGACCATGCCACCTTGAACTTAGTTTTCTTGTAATAGCTAGGTTCCAGTACTCGCAATAAAATCCCCCTTGCATTTTCACCTAATCCTATTTCGAAGATTGAGGGCCTGCACGACAATGGTGGCCCGGCAACATCCCCAAACAGTGGTAGTCCAAAATGCTGTATTATGGAGGACCAAAAATAATATAAAAGATTGGGCACCGCCCAACCTCCCCTTTGCCGGGGTAAGCACATCCACTTTGCCGCCCTACGTGGACGACGATAGCCCCACAAAAACCTATTGCATATTGAATCTGCTTTGACTAAGCTTTGTTGAGAAAATTCCAAAGGGATAGTGCGGAACAGATATAGAAATTTGGGAAGGATTAGAATTTTAAGAACATTGCACCTGCCATATAATGACAGATGTAAATTATCCAAACGAGTTAACAATAAATTAACTGAACTAATCATGGGTAAGATATTCAATTCCGGTATAAGATCTACCTGTGGGGTGATTTTAATCCCTAAATAAGTAGCAGCCTGTACTGTTGGGGCGGCTGAGATAGGCATTGTTGCGGATTGAATTACCTGGGTTTTGGATGTGTTAAGTTTATAGCCAGAGAGCTTCCCGAATTGATCTGCTAAGGCTATTATAGCAGGGAATGCTGACGCCACCTCCGCAGTCAAAACAACAGTGTCGTCAGCATAGGCCAACACCTTATAATCAATTAGATTGACCGTAACTGGCAACATGTCTTGGGCTCTCTCTATTAAGCTTATAAAAGGTTCAATATACAAAGCGAAAAGCAAGAGGGAGCATGGACAGCCTTGGCGGGTACCCCTGCTTATACCGAATGCCTTAGAGGACAGCCCAGCCACTGACACTACTGCTTTGGGGAAAATAAGATTGCACTGCTGAAATATATTCCGGACTAAATCCCTTCCACTTCATTACCCTCCACAGGCCCAGGAGACCCTGTCAAACGCCTTCTCGGCGTCCAACAGGATCGCCCCAACAGATGACTCAGTGGCCTGGGCCCAGTCCAAAAGTGCCACTACGCGAGAAATATGATTAGCCGTGTCCCTCCCGGGTATAAATCCATGCTGGCGTAGTGATACCAAAGGGGCAATTACAGCTGACAGTCTGGAGGCTAGTATTTTTGAAAATATTTTATTATCTGAATTAATAAGTGAAATTGGCCGGTATGAAGACGGGTCTAGCTCTGATTTATCTTTTTTTTTAAAGAAAATAATATTGATATAGCACCATGATTCAGGTATAGAGCCCTCTTGTGCTGCTCTAAGTACAGATAAAAAAACCAGACGAATCTCGTGCGAGAATGTTTTATAGAATTCCAGTGGGATGGCGTCCAAGCCAGCTGCTTTGCCATTGGCCAAGGGCTTGATTGCAAGGTCAACCTCCTCCCATTCTATAGGGGCAGCAAGAATTTCATTCTGCCGAACTGAAAGTTGAGTCGATGGGATTCCTGACAAATATAGAGCCATCTGCTGGGACAAGCCTGGTTCACCTATAGCATCACCATTATAGAGGTCTCTATAAAATTGATGAAACACCCCTAAAACTCCTTCATGTGTTTCCATAACCTGTCCCTGGGCGTTGTTCACCCTCAAGACACGGTTAGCCAGACTCTTCTGTTGAAGCCGCTTGGCCAAAACCCTGCCCGATAGTTCCCCCAACTCAAACATCTCAGAGCGATATTGCAAAAATGTAGCCGCTAGATCTTGACTGAAAAACTCCAGCAGGGATGACCTAATTTTGGTAATCATTGCCTGGCTGTAGTTAGTGTCCTGTCCCTCCTTAATCGCATCTATTAATGAGAATTCAGCTTCACTGAGTTCAGCCAAACGTCGGATTACTTGCTGGTGAGCAGATTTACGCCGATGAGATGAAAAACTCTTTGTTTCACCTCTCAAAGCAGCCTTAAAAGTGTCCCAAACCACCAAATCTGAGGCTGACCCAACATTGAAATTAAAAAATTCCTCCAACCATATCCTGATATGATCAACATAGGGTTGTTCTAACAAAAGTTTCCGCTCAAATGTCCACGCCCTTGAGCTCGGGAACGAATTTGGGATAAAACATTCTATGACCAAAGGGTTGTGATCAGAAAGTATCCTGGGGTAGACTAAGATAGAAGATACTCCTATCAACTGCTCAGACAGAAAAAAATAATCAAGGCGAGCCATTTTATTATGAGGTGCCGAATAATATGTAAAGCCATCCTGCAAACGGTTATGGTGAAACCAAGAATCAATCAAAAAATGTTCCTGGACCAGAGCCCTTAATGCCCTGAGAACTCTAGGCTTCTTACCCACATATGATTGAGCCGCAGTCAGATCAAAGCTAGCAGACAAATTAATATTCAAATCCCCACACAGCAGCAAAGGGTGAGAATATAATGCTAGCTCTACATTCAAATAATGCAATACTTCAGGGTCGTCTGAATTAGGGCCGTAAACCGTACAGATTGTGAAAGGCTTGCCATTTATTACTATCTCTGAAATAGCCCACCTTCCCGCATTATCCTGGCTAGTCCTCCTACATAAGCCAACCCCGCGCCGCAGCAGAATAGCAACCCCCCAAGTCTTAAATGATTGGTGAGAACAACCCACTGGATCAAATCCTGGAATACACAAAAAACCTCGGTCATTTCATGCAACATGCGTTTCTTGTAAGCAGATCATATCTATGTGCAAAGCCTGAACTATCTTGAAAAATAGCGCCCTCTTTTTCCCGTCATTCAACCCACAAATATTCCAGGATACTATTCGAACCTTAAATTGCGCCATTAGCTTGCTGGTAAGTTCTTAAGATTTGGCTGTATAATTTTGGATTCCTTGTTTGGGAGAAAAAAAAAAAAATTGTAAAGTGCCAATTGTCTGGATTGAGACCAGACTTAACAAAAGTGCCACCATTGCAAAATGACCACAAGCATTTTTTTTATAACCTTTTGTGCTGCCCCCCCACCCCAAGACCCTCCCACCCCCCCAGCAAACCCCCCCCAAAACCTATCCCCTGAACTACCCCCAACCCAACCACCCCCCACTAAAGGCAACAGGACCATGGTCCTTATGATAGCAGAGCTGGTCTAGGTCCCCTTCCTCCGACACAACCCCTGCCTAGGTAGCCAAGTTTTGGGGACCTCACGGGATGTACAAAGGGGATTAACTTTTTTTTCTTAAAAACTAAATGCAACAGAAAGTTGAAGATTAACCCCCCCGCCCACTCACCCAGGCAAGCCCACCACCTCACAAGAAAACACCATATTGCAACGTCCCTTTGCAAACCCTTTACAACACTTTGTACGTTCCTTACGAGAAATAATCAGTCAAACAATCATAGGTAAGTAAATTGCTGGCCAACTGACTGGATCTAAATCGATATCATAATTCTCTCAGAGTGAATTCAAGTAGTCCTTTGCTTTGATTTCCGACGTAAAAAACTTCACTTGCCCCTGATGAATTATCTTAAGTTTGGAAGGGTAGAGCAAGAAAGCCTGAGCCCCCTTTGACTGAAACGGAGCGATTAGTTGGCGAGGCTGCCACCTCTGTTCAACCGTGGTGGGGCATAAATCAGGCCGAACAAAGAATTGACAACCTTTTGCCGATCGCTTCCTATCCGGTCTAGCCAAATCATAAATCTTTTCTCTGGCTAAAAAATTATTCAAACATATGAGAATGGCACGAGGCTTGCCTTCGGTTAGACCGGACTTCTGCTTGAATGGAAAGCGGTGGGCGCGTTGAACCTCGCTCTGCCAGTCCCACTGTTTAACCTCCGGAAAAGCTTCCGTAAACAGCCCAATGATAAACAACCTGACGTCTGGCCCTTCCATCCCTTCCGGAACACCCAGAACTCGAAGGTTGTTCCGGCGTGATCTATTTTCAAGATCCGTCAATTTCCAGACAATGTCCTCCCTTTGTGCCTTGAGACTCTCGGTGATATCCCTTGGTATGGCCATATCGTCCTCCAACGTGGAAATTCGCTTCTCGACCACTCCCATTCTAGAGGCAATGTCCGAACAGGTCTTAGCGACCCTCCATATGGAGTTCTGCATTCGCCGACTAGCCCCTTGGGTGCGAGCGCTCTCCTGCCGAGTCTCTTCACTCATAATTGGTTGGTAAATCACTGCCAACGTCATTTCACCTGTAGGAGGGCCCAGGGATGCGGAGTCAATAGCAGATTGATTTGCCCCAGAATCGCTAGGGGGGGCCTTAGGAGCAGACTGCCCTGTTAAAGAGTAATCCCAAGCCAGAGATCCAACATCAGGATGTGCTAAATCAGAATTATGTAAAGGTTTTCGGATTGGGGGTAACAGGTCTGGATTTACCAGAAGCTCTTGCACTGGCCTGGAGCGTCTTAATTTCTGGGAGTTTGCGGTCTCAGTGTTATATGGCCATGTATGACTTATATTACACTCCGGCCAAGATTTCTAAGTGGGGGGGGTAACGGCCTAAACGGTTGCCCCAGATGTGGGCTTTTGGCTGCAAATGATGTCCACATGTTTTTTGAATGCATAAAACTCCGGCCTTTTTTGGGTGAGGTTGAGCAATTTATCAACCTAAAGCTTCAGATACCTGTTACTCTCTCCCCTGAAATGGTGATTTGTGGGCTTGAAAGCAGTATGCTTTACGAAAGATCTCAACATACCTCAGCTTTAGTGTTAATCGCAATGGCTATGGTTCGCCTTTGTATAACCTCGGACTGGATTAGTCCTGAGGCTCCCACATTCTTTAATTGGAGGGCAAGGATGCTGTCCTTGCATCACATAGAGACTGCCGTGTGGGAAAGATGGGGTAAACGTAGACTCGACTATGGTAAAAAGATTTGGACCCCTTTTGAAGTTTGGTTAGCCCAATAGGGCCTTAGCATTGTTATTGATTTAATGTAAAAAAATTGTAACTGCCTGACTTATACTTTAATGTTTGATTTACAAAGACACCATGTTAATTGTACATTCATATGTTACATATATGCGAGCAAGCTTTATTAATAAAAAAATGTTTAAAAAAAAAAATGAAATATCTGCACACATTAACAGGATCCAAAGAGCACAATTCTCCAGGTGTCTTGTATTCAATATCTTTAAAATTTGAATTTGCCTCTCGAAGAAATTCAAGTAAATCACCCCAAGCATATTCAGCACAGCTTAGGGTAAGAAACCACGTAGGAGTTCCTAAGTTCCTTAGCATACATTTAAGTTCTCCATGACGACGATACCAATACTCATTAGTACCACGCTGACATGCCATCAAATTAATGAGCTGAGATTCTAAATGATCGTCTCTCTGATGTGCTTTAGCCATAAATTCCTTTGCAGAAACATTTCGAAGATGTACTCCTGTTTTTAATATGTGGTTGGCTGCATATGAAAGTCCAGACACTCAACCAAATGATGAAATATATATGGGATACATTGTCGAAATCTTGGATCTTCTGCATACAATCTTGTTGTCCGATATTCTGATGCAGGAATCTGCACTGATCGTTCGTTATATCGACCACCTTTTCCAGTTGGGAACAGCTGCGGAAAACAACGAGCTTCCAAACTTTTTTCCCATACACTCATGGGAGTCCCATTTGCTTTCTTCATTAGGAATAATTCAATAGTATTCCCCATCACTTCTTTCGAATGAAGTAGATGTACACTATAATGTTCATAGATTTCTTCTCTTTTTGACATGTCCACTTTTTCAATTTGACCAGTTGATGTTTCAGTATCATCTCCTAAAAGTATTTCTTCTTCTTCCACATACACATTTTGGTAGTAATCATTGTTTTTTATCAGATTTAATGTTGCCTTTTGCACTTTCCTAACATCCACTAATTCTTTCCAGATTTTCTTACTCTTAATAGGAACACCATTAACTAGAATAACTAGTGGTTCACTTTCTACATTCTCTACACCAATAGTTTCAAAAATGTTCTTTAAATCTAGAGGTAAATATACAACTCTTCCTTTTAATCCTCTCTGTAAATCTGTAGGAGGCAATTTGCCTGTTTTAGGCTCCATACGAACAATAGCTTGAAATGGGTGCACACATTGAATCAGAATAGACTTGTACGTATTTAAATCTATCAATTCTGGAGGAATAGTTACCAACTCTAGATTATTATGGACAGCTCTAGCGGGCATTTTATTCTAGTCTAATTTGTTATAACAATATTTACAAATACGCTGATCAGAACCCAAATCAAAACAATTCTCTACCAACAAATAAGTTGCAAATTCCTTCCACTTCTCATTATTTTATCTTTCACTTTTTAAATACAGATCAACAGTCCTAGTCTGATTTTTATAGTGAGTCCGCCGGCAACAAATACAAGAATAATTTGGCCTTTCACCTGAAATCACATTAAACTTTGTAATTTTTTCTTCAAATTTTTTTGTAGTAGTATGTTGCACATTCTCTTAAACATTTTCCTCTATTAATGTGTCAGTTTCTGCACTCTCTTGTCCAGGAGCAAAGTAACAAAACTCAATTTCATCACAAACCTTCTTCACATCTGATACTGACCCACACAAAAGAGCACTGTTCAACCCATTTCACATTAGTGCTGGACTTTTTGCGTAATACAATCTTCTGACTAACTTCCGCATTTGAGAATGATGTCCTGCTAACATCCTGAAATGATTAAAAACACTTTGACATACTTTTCTAGAAAGACATGCCAGTGAATGACCTTGCAAACCAGTATTTTTTCTCACTCTGCAAGGATATAGTCCTTGCAACATCTTAATCTTTTGTTTAACACTTTTTTCACTATATTCTCCTAAGAAATTGCATAAAATATCAATAGATTCCTGTCGTATACTACAAATACTACTGCAATCCCAAGTATACACTGGGGCTTTAGGACGTCTCCCTAGAACTTCATCAGCTATCACTTCTTCTACATTTCTGGGATCCATCTTCTCTTTGTAAATTGGACAACCATTTCTAACCTCATAAGCTCGACCACTGGTATCAACTGCATGCAATAAATTATTGGTCTGAAAATAACTCTCTTCATTAAAGAAAGGCTCTGAACTTGAACTGTGTTTCCATTCATCCAAAAAAAATCACAAAAATGTGTTCTGTTAATTACTCTTTTCTTCTTACTTTTGGCCTTCATAAAATGGATTGGTATATCTAGTGATTGAATTCTGTTTAAAACTAAAATTAATAATTTCCTTTTTAATTCAAAAGCCTTCTCTACAATAATTTCCATTTCCTTCTTCTTTTTATAAAATAGTGCTCTTTTTTTGTATTTCTTCACATCTTTCAACAAATTAGAAACAACTCTATTGTAAAACATTTTTTTTCTAATTTCTGCATACTGACTTTTCCTCCTTTTATCATACATTGTGTCTTTTGAATGTGATTTTCTTTTATGTACGTTTCTCTCTTTATTGTACTTTTTTGTTGTTGAAGCATTCTTTGAACTTTCATCAATGTGCACATTTTTTGTAGGCTTTGAAAGTTTTTGGATAAATTGTTTTGTTCTCTTACCGGAAGACTTATTCTTTTTCCCCACATGATGTTGGTCATCCAATACTTGTTGTTGAAATTTCTTCAAATAATAGTCCTTTTTATGTCCTTTTCTCTTTGCTGATTTTTTAGGCATGATAAGTTTATTTTAATGATGATAAACAATATCTGTAAAAAATAAATATATATACATTTATTTTAATAAATCTCTAAATTATACTTTTCTATTACTAAACAAACACATTGTACGTAAAAACCATTTAAGAACTTTCTTTTGTAATCACTAACTGAAATTGCAATTGAAGGTGTGAAAGATAAGTGTGTAGGTAGTTAGAGGACTCAATCAATCAATCAATCAAAGCATTTGTATAGCGCGCTACTCACCCAGAGGGTCTCAAGGCGCTTGGGGGAGGGGGGTCCGCTACTGCTCGAACAGCCAGGTCTTGAGTTGCTTCCTGAAGGAGAGGTGGTCTTGGGTCAGGCGGAGGTGGATGGGGAGGGAGTTCCACATCTTGGCAGCCAGGTAGGAGAAGAATCTTCCTCCCGTTGTGGCTATTCGAATGCGGGGGACGGCGGCGAGGGCGTGGCTGGTCGATCGAAGCTGGTGGGTGGGAGTGTTGAAGGTCAAGCGGTCGTTGAGGTATCTTGGGCCTTGGTTGTGGAGAGCTTTGTGTGCGTGGGTGAGGAGTCGGAACGTGATTCTCTTGCTAACGGGGAGCCAGTGCATGTTTTTCAGGTGTACGGAGATGTGGCTGTGTCGGGGAATGTCCAGGATGAGGCGTGCTGAGGCGTTCTGGATGCGCTGGAGTCGTTTCTGGAGTTTGGCTGTGGTTCCGGCGTAGAGGGAGTTGCCGTAGTCCAGTCGGCTGGTGACGAGGGCCTGGGTGACCGTCTTCCTGGTTTCGGTGGGGATCCACCGGAAGATCTTACGTAGCATGCGTAGGATGTTGAAGCATGATGCGGAGACGGCGTTGACTTGTCTGGTCATGGAGAGGGAGGAGTCCAGGATGAAGCTCAGGTTGCGTGCGTGGTCTGTTGGTTTGGGTGCGCTGCCAAGGGCAGGGGGCCACCAGGAGTCGTCCCAGGCGGAAGGTGATGATCCCAGGATGAGGACTTCCGTCTTATCTGAGTTCAGTTTCAGTTGGCTGTTCATCATCCACTCGGCTACGTCTTTCATCCCTTCGTGTAGGTTGGTTCTGGCGGTGGCGGGGTCATTGGTGAGGGAGAGGATCAGCTGGGTGTCGTCAGCGTAGGAGATGATGTTGAGGTTGTGTTGGCGTGCGATGGCTGCGAGGGGCTCATGTAGACGTTGAAGAGGGTGGGCTGAGCGATGATCCTTGTGGTACGCCGCAGATGACTTTGGTGGCCTCAGATCTGAACGGGGGGAGGCAGACTCTCTGTGTTCTTCCGGCGAGGAAGGAGATGATCCATTCCAGTACCTTCTCCTGGATACCGATGTTGGTGAGGCGCTGCACTAGGGTGCGGTGGCAGACCATGTCGAACGCCGCGGATAGGTCCAGGAGGATGAGGGCCGTTGTTTACCCGTTGTCGAGCAAGGCTCGGATGTCGTCGGTGGCTGCGATGAGGGCGGTCTCGGTGCTGTGGTTGGCCCGGAAGCTGGACTGCGAGTGGTTGAGGGATCCATTCGTCTCGAGGAATGCGGCCAGTTGTCTGTTGACGGTCTTCTCGATGACTTTGGCCGGAAAAGGAAGGAGCGAGATGGGGCGGTAGTTTTTGAGGTCGGTGGGGTCCGCTGATGGTTTCTTCAGTAGGCCGCTGAGTTTGGCGTGCTTCCAGCTCTCTGGGAAGGTGGCGGTGTCGAAGGAGGCGTTGATGATGTCCCGCAGGTGGGGTGCGATGACGGAGTCGGCCTTGTTGAAGACGTGGTGAGGGCAGGGGTCAGTTGGTGATCCGGAGTGGATGGAGTTCATCGTGCGGATGGTGTCTTCGGTGTGGACCGGGGTCCAGGCGTGGAGGGTGGTGGTGGGGGGCGTTGTTCCGGTCGTAGGGTGCGTCGGCTGTGTGCTGAAACTGTTGTGTATGTCTGCGATCTTGCTGTGGAAGAACGAGGCGAGCGAGTTGCAGAGGTCTTGCAAGGGCGTGATGTCGTTGTTTCCGGCGCTAGGGTTCGAGAGCTCTTTGACGATGTTGAAGAGTTCCTTGCTGTTGTGGGCGTTGTTGTCCAGTCGTTCCTTGAATGCGGTTTTCTTGGTGGCGTGGATCAGCTGGTGATGTCTTCGAGTGGCGAGCTTGAGGGTAGTCATGTTGTCCGTAGTTGGGTTTCTGGCCAGGCTTTCTCGAGGGCCCGGCAGTTCTTCTTGGAGCTCTTGAGTTCGTCGGTAAACCAGGATGCTTTGTTGGTGCCGGGTCTGGCAGGGGGGTCTTCAGTGGAGCGAGGTTGTCTGCGCAGTTGCTGATCCATCTCGTGAGGTTGTTGGTGGCTTGTGTAATGGACAAGGGTTTGTACCAGTGCATGTGTTAAGGGCTGGGTCATTGCATGAGTACTTGGGTACTGACTGATATATTAGAGTATTGCAAGGAGAGTGCCTGGGTGAATTTATAAGTGGTTGGGTTTTGGCGCAGTGAATGGATTAGTACATGGTGCTGAATGGGTCACTAAAGGAGTGCAAGGGGAGTGACAGAGTGTTTGCTGGAGTGTATGAACACTGACTGGGGAATTGAAGGTGTGAAAGACAAGTGTGTAAGTGGTTAGAGGACTACATGCGTATTGGAGAGGGGTTTGTAGCAGTCCATGTGTTAAAGCCTGGGTCACTGCATGAGTACTTAGGTACTGAATGAATGATTAGACTACTGCGAGGAGAGTGCCTGGGTGAATTTATAAGTGTTTGGGTTTTGGCGCAGTGTTTGGATTAGTACATGGTACTGGATGGCTGACTGGAGGAGTGCATGGGGAATGTCAGGGGGATTGCTGGAGTGTATAGGTACTGCCTGGATAATTGAAGGTGTGAAAGACAAATGTGTAGGTGGCTAGAGGACTGCATGTGTAGTAGATAGGAGTTTAAAGCAGTCTATGTGCTAAGGCCTGGGTCACTGCATGAGTACTTGGGTACTGACTGAATGACTAGAGTACAGCAAGGAGAGTGCCTGGGTGAATGTATAAGTGGTTGGATTTTGGCGCAGTGAATGGATTAGTACATGGTGCTGAATGGGTCACTAGAGGAGTGCAAGGGGCGTGACAGAGTGTTTGCTGGAGTGTATGAACAATGACTGGGGAATTGAAGGTGTGAAAGAAAAGTGTGTAAGTGGTTAGAGGACTGCATCCGTATTGGAGAGGCTTTTATACCAGTCCATATGTTAAGGCCTGGGTCACTGCATGAGTACTTGGGTACCGACGGAATGATTAGCGTACTGCAAGGAGAGTCCCTGGGTGAATTTATAAGTGGTTGGGTTTTGGCCCAGTGAATGTATTAGTTCATGGTGCTGAATGGGTCTCTAGAGGAGTGCAAGGGGAGTGACAGTGTGTTTGCTGGAGTGTATGGATACTGACTGGGGAATTGAAGGTGTGAAAGACAAGTGTGTAGGTGAGTCGAGGACTGCATGCATAGTGGATAGGGGTTTGAAGCAGTCTATGTGCTAAGGCCTGGGTCACTGCATGAGTACTTGTGTACTGACTGAATGGTTAGAGTACTGCAAGGAGAGTGCCTGGGTGAATTGATAAGTGGTTGAGTTTTGGCGCAGTGAATGGATTAGTACACGGTGCTGAATGGGTCACTAGAGGAGTGCTAGGGGAGTGACAGGATGTTTGCTGGAGTGTATGGATACTGCTTGGGGAACTGAAGGTGCAAAAGACAAGTGTGTAGGTGGTTAGGGGACTGCATGTGTATTGGAGAGGGGTTTGTAGCAGTCCATGTATTAAGGCCTAGGTCACTGCATGAGTACTTGGGTACTGACTGAATGATTAGACTACTGCGAGGAGAGTGCCTGGGTAAATTTATAAGTGTTTGGGTTTTGGCGCAGTGAATGGATTAGTACATGGTGCTGAATGTTTCACTAGAGGAGTGCAAGGGGCGTGACAGAGTGTTTGTTGGAGTGTATGAACACTGACTAGGGAACTGAAGGTGTGAAAGACAAGTGTGTAGGTGGTTAGAGGGCTGCATGCGTATTGGAGAGGGGTTTGTAGTAGTCCATGTATTAAGGCCTGAGTCACTGCATGAGTACTTGGGTACTGACTGAATGATTAGAGTACTGCGAGGAGAGTGCCTGGGTGAATTTATAAATGTTTTGGTTTTGGCGCAGTAAATGGATTAGTACGTGGTGCTGAATGGGTCACTAGAGGAGTGCAAGGGGAGTGACAGGGTGTTTGCTGCAATATATGGATACGTGTGAAAGACAAGTGTGTAGGTGGTTAGAGGACTGCATGCGTATTGGAGAGGGGTTTGAAGCAGTCTGTGTGCTAAGGCCTGGGTCACTGCATGAGTACTTGGGTACTGACTGAAGGATTAGAGTACTGCAATGAGAGTGCCTGGGTGAATTTATAAGGGGTTGGGTTTTGGCGCAGTGAATGGATTAGTACATGGTGCTGAATTGATCATTAGAGGAGTGCAAGGGGAGTGACAGAGTGTTTGCTGGAGTGTATGAACACTGACTGGGGAATTGAAGGTGTGAAAGACAAGTGTGTAGGTGGTTAGAGGACTGTATGCATATTGGAAAGGGGTTTGAAGCAATCTATGTTCTAAGGCCTGGGTCACTGCATGAGTACTTGGGTACTGACTGAATGATTAGAGTACTGTAAGGAGAGTGCCTGGGTGAATTTATAAGTGTTTGGGATTTGGCGCAGTGTTTGGATTAGTACATGGTGCTGGATGGCTGACTGGAGGAGTGCATGGGGAGTGACAGTGTGATTGCTGGAGTGTATAGGTACTGCCTGCAAAATTGAAGGTGTGAAAGACAAGTGTGTAGGTGAATAGAAGACTGCATGCATACTGGAGAGGAGTTTCGAACAGTCTATGTGCTAAGGCCTGGGTCACTGCATGAGTACTTGGGTACTGACTGAATGATTAGAGTACTGCAAGGAGAGTGCCTGGGTGAATTTATAGGTGGTTGCATTTTGGCGCAGTGAATGGATTAGTACATGGTGCTGAATGGATCACTAAAGGAGTGCTAGAGGAGTGACAGGATAGTTGCTGGAGTGTATGGATAATGGTTGGGGAATTGTAGGTGTGAAAGACAAGTGTGTAGGTGGTTAGAGGACTGCATGCATATTGGAGAGGGGTTTGAAGCAGTCTATGTGCTAAGGCCTGGGTCACTGCATGAGTACTTTGGTACTGACTGACTGATTAGAGTACTGCAAGGAGAGTGCCTCGGTGAATTTATAAGTGGTTGGATTTTGGCGCAGTGAATGGATTAGTACATGGTGCTGAATGGGTCACTAGAGGAGTGCAAGGGGAGTGGCAGGGTGTTTGCTAGTGTGTATGAACAACGACTAGGGATTTGAAGGTGTGATAGACAAGTGTGTAAGTGGTTAGAGGACTGCATCAGTATTGGAGAGGGTTTTATACCAGTCCATGTGTTAAGGCCTGGGTCACTGCATGAGTACTTGGGTACCGACGGAATTATTAGAGTACTGCAAGGAGAATCCCTGGGTGAATTTATAAGTGGTTGGGTTTTGGCCCAGTGAATGGATTAGTACATGGTGCTGAATGGGTCACTAGAAGAGTGCAAGGGGAGTGACAGTGTGTTTGCTGAAGTGTTTGGATACTGACTGAGGAATTGAAGGTGTGAAAGACAAGTGTGTAGGTGAGTAGTGGACTGCATGCATAGTGGATAGGGGTTTGAAGCAGTCTATGTGCTAAGGCCTGGGTCACTGCATGAGTACTTGTGTACTGACTGAATGCCTGGGTGAATTGATAAGTGGTTAAGTTTTGGCGCAGTGAATGGATTAGTACACGGTGCTGAATGGGTCACTAGAGGAGTACTAGGGGAGTGACAGGATGTTTGCTGGAGTGTATGGATACTGCTTTGGGAATTGAAGGTGTAAAAGAAAAAATGTTTAGGTGGTTAGGGGACTGCATGCGTATTGGAGAGGGGTTTGAAGCAGTCTATGTGCTAAGGCCTGGGTCACCGCATGAGTACTTGGGTACTGACTGAATGATTAGAGTACTTTAATGAGTGCCTGGGTGAATTTATAAGTGATTGGGATTTGGCGCAGTGTTTGGATTAGTACATGGTGCTGGATGGCTGACTGGAGGAGTGCATGGGGAGTGACAGTTTGATTGCTGGAATGTATAGGTACTGCCTGGGTAATGGAAGGTGTGAAAGACAAGTGTGTAGGTGGATAGAAGACTGCATGCATACTGGATAGGAGTTTCGAGCAGTCTATGTGCTAAGGCCTGGGTCACTGCATGAGTACTTGGGTACTGACTGAATGATTAGAGTACTGCAAGGAGACTGCCTGGGTGAATTTTAAGTGTTTGAGTTTTGGTGCAGAGAATGGATTAGTACACGGTGCTGAATGGGTCACTAGAGGAGTGCTAGGGGAGTGACCGGATGTTTGCTGGAGTGTATGGATACTGCTTTGGGAATTGAAGGTGTAAAAGAAAAAATGTTTAGGTGGTTAGGGGACTGCATGCGTATTGGAGAGGGGTTTGTAACAGTCCATGTATAAAGGCCTGTGTCACTGCATGAGTACTTGGGTACTGACTGAATGATTAGAGAACTGCGAGGAGAGTGCCTGAGTGAATTTATAGTTGTTTGGGTTTTGGCGCAGTGAATGGATTAGTACATGGTGCTGAATGTGTCACTAGAGGAGTGCAAGGGGTGTGACAGAGTGTTTGCTGGAGTGTATGAACACTGACCGGGGCACTGAAGGTGTGAAAGACAAGTGTGTAGGTGGTTAGAGGGGTGCATGCGTATTGGAGAGGGGTTTGTAGCAGTCCATGTATTAAGTTCTGGGTCACTGCATGAGTACTTGGGTACTGACTGAATGATTAGACTACTGCGAGGAGAGTGCCAGGGTGAATTTATAAGTGTTTGGGTTTTGGCGCAGTGAATGGATTAGTACATGGTGCTGAATGTGACACTGGAGGAGTGCAAGGGGCATGGCAGAGTGTTTGCTGGAGTGTATGAACACTGACTAGGGAACTGAAGGTTTGAAAGACAAGTGTTTAGGTGCTTAGAGGGCTGCATGCATATTGGAGCGGGGTTTGTAGCAGTCCATGTATTAATGCCTGGGTCACTGCATGAGTACTTGGGTACTGACTGCATGATTTGAGTACTGCAAGGAGAGTGCCTGGGTGAATTTATAAGTGTTTGGGATTTGGCACAGTGTTTCGATTAGTACATGGTGCTAGATGGCTCACTGGAGGAGTGCATGGGGAGTGACAGTGTGATTACTGAAGTGTATAGGTACTGGCTGGGTAATTGAAGGTATGAAAGACAAGTGTGTAGGTGGATAGAGGACTGCATGCGTACTGGATAGGAGTTTCGAGCAGTCTATGTACTAAGGCCTGGGTCACTGCATGAGTACTTGGGTACTGAGTGAATAATTAGAGTACTGCAAGGAGATTGCCTGGGTGAATTTATAAGTGATTGCATTTTGGCGCATTGAATGGATTAGTACATGGTGCTGAATGGGTCACTACAGGAGTGCGAGGGTCATGACAGAGTGTTTGCTGGAGTTTATGAACACTGACTGGGGAATTGAAGGTGTGAAAGACAAGTGTGTAGGTAGTTAGAGGACTGCATGTGTATTAGAGAGGTGTTGGACTTGGCCCTTCTGGCAGGTTCACCCCTGGACTTTTTGGCTTTTTTATTGGTGACTTGGTATGGTGATTGTTTGGTCTCTGCGCACTTTCCCTGTGTCCCAGGGTAAAGTGCGTGCGTGCTCTGAGTGCATGTGGTGAGATAGGCCTGCCCTCCCATAGGAATGCATGGGGAATGTATGTGTCCCTAGTAGTTCCTGATGCGTGGGGTGTGCAGGCCCGAGTTTGGTATGTGCGGACTCGTGGGAGTGAATGCTGCGCGATGATGTGTGCGGCGTGCATGTACCTAGTGTGGAAGTGCCACTTCTAGAAGTGGGCACTTCTGTGTGCAGTGTGTCTGTCGCGTGATTGGCTGGTCGTGTCATGTGACGGGCTAGGGATTCCCCAGTGTCAGGATGAGTCACCCAGTGGTGAATGGGGAGATCAGCAGCTAGATGGGTGGGAGGAGTCCACCTGGGTCCTGAATAGGACAGGGTTTTCCAAACACAATGCTGGCCCCGCCCCCTGTGGTGCGACTGACGACCCTAGCCCTGCCAGTGAATAGAGTGAGGGGCTGAGCACATCAAGGGTGCTCCCCAACCAGCTGCGACTGGTTTTCCCCCTCACCCTGAACCCAGAACAAAGGGTTTGCCTGTATAAAAATGGGGCTGTGTCCCCACAGAAACGTTTCTCTCTTCTGATCCTAACTTGAGGGGGGCCTGCTGCTGCTGGGCGCCAGGAGAGACCGCCACTGGGGACTGCCTCCCTGCTGGAGGGCCCTGTGAGCTGGCCCCTGGGCTCAGTCTTTGCCCCCCCTACTTCTAAAGACTTTATTCCTGGAAGAACTTTGCTCCTGAACCTTTGACTGTTACCCCCTGGGAGCGCTTCCAGGAAGAGGGCTGGTGACTGTGCCCTGGCACCTAGAGAGCGCTTCTGGGTCGCCTCTGCAGCGCTGAGCTGCTCATCCTAAACGAAGGAACCCCGACGTAGGGATTCCCCCGCTTTTTGCTCGTGGTTATTGGCGGGTGCCTACCCCGCATTGTGGCGCTGGTTGGCGGGTGGCCACTCCGCTTATTTCCTCATCTTTCAACTTTATTTCTACGAAGGCGGGAGCCCACCCCGCGCTTCGGTGAAGGGAGCCAGAAGAAAATCACCGCCGCAGGCCCGGAGTCCCCGCCGCGTCACCTCTCCGCCGCGCTGGGATTGGCCCAGCGGGAGAGAGTGTGTCTATGTGACTGGAGGCTCGACGGAGGAAGCCGCGCTGTTAGTGGAGGAGGCGCGAACCACCTCCCCCCTCTTCCCCGAAGCCGCGCCTGGATTGGAGGAAGCGGACGGGAGCCTACCCCGCGCTTCCCCGAGGGAAGGATAGAGAGCGAGTCTGCAAGGAAGTGTTGCCGGCCACGGAGGAGAGTACGGACGACGCCAGGGAGAGCCGGTAAGTGTGGGCATCCCCGCCAGTCTCCCCTCGGCCCGCCCGGGCTGTGCTCGATTCAGAGCCGGTTGACGCTCCAATAACGGGGCGCATTGCTTGGTTAAGAGCCGGTTGAGGCTCCAATGACGGGGCGCAGTGCTTGTTTAAGACCCGTTTGAGGCTCCAACGACGGGGCGCATTGTTTGAAGAGCTTAGAGGGCTCCAACGTGCACCGCATTTTTTGATTAGGAGCGCGAGTACGCTCCCAAGTGACTGGGGGCATTATTCTCTAGAGTCCCTGAGCAGGACTCCAACGTTGTGGGGCGCAAGCGCTTCTTAGAGTCCAGAGGGACTCCAACGTTTTGGGGACATCATTCTTCTCAAGCCCACAAGGCTCTAGGGGGCAGTTCTTGTTGTTTGAGCCCAGCGAGGCTCCAGCGTTGCCCCCCCCCCCCCCCATTGTTCCCAGCTGCCCAGCACTTCGTGGGCAGCTGCTCCATTTAGGCCCCTGACTCTGCTGGACACAGGGCGTCCTAGCCCCGACAAGGCCAGTTGGCCTAGGGACTGCCACAGGTGGTGGCTAATGTGAGTTTTTGCGCCATTGTACCTTTCCTGCACCTCTGAATGTGGTTATGCGTCATGTGCTTTGCTTTACACCTCTGAATGTTCTGCATCATGTGTTTATGTGCTTAGACCCCTACAGGTATTGTGATACTTAGGTGGTTGTTTTCTCCCTAGTACAGGTGGTGCCAGTGAGGTCCTGATTCCCTGCGCAATATTTTCCTAAGGTGGTTAGGGTTGCGTAGGTGGTACTTACCTGATACCAGTAGTGACTGGTTGTGTGCTAGGTGTAATTTTGTGCAACAGTAATTTTATTTCCTATGTTCTAAGAGTGCTAATTCCGGACAGTGGTCCATGTGGCCCTGTCCCCTGTACATATAATCCCTTGTAAATTCTGCCCGTGCCTGTTGGCACATTGTAGAGTGTGTGTTTTTATCTAATGTGTTGTGTATAATACAAAGGCTATTTTTATAGAATACCTTGTGTGGAGTTTCCTTTGTGGTGGGCCTTGGGTGTTGTTGCTGGGTGCGCGCGCAAACGCTTTACACATCGCCTCAGGGATAAGCCTGTCTGCTCGTGCCAAGCTACCAAGGGGGTGAGCAGGGGTTATCTTTGGCGTGTAACTTCCTTGCCCTGACTAGAGTGGTGGTTTCTGCCTGACTTTGGCGCAAGCCTTAGCCAGCCAGAAATCCCATTTCTAACAAGAGGGGTTTGTAGCAGTCCATGTATTAAGGCCTGGGTCACTGCATTAGTAATTGGGTACTGACTGAATGATTAGAGTACTGTAAGGAGAGTGCCTGGGTGAATTTATAAGTGGTTGGGTTTTGGTGCAGTGAATGGATTAGTACATGGTGCTGAATGGGTCGCTAGTGGAGTGCAAGGGGCGTGACTGAGTGTGTGCTGCAGTGTGTGAACACTGACTGGGGAATTGAAGGTGTGAAAGACAAGTGTGTAGGTGGTTAGAGGACTGCATGTGTATTGGAGAGGGGTTTGTAGCAGTCCATGTATTAAGGCCTGGGTCACTGCTTGAGTACTTGGTACTGACTGAATGATTAGAGTACTGCAAGGGGAGTGCCTGGGTGAATTTATATGTGGTTGGGTTTTGGCGCAGTGAATGGATAAGTACATGGTGCTGAATGGGTCACTAGAGGAGTGCAAGGGGTGTGACAGGGTGTTTGCTGGAGTGTATGGATAGTGCCTGGGGAACTGAAGGTGTTAAAGACAAGTGTGTAGGTGGTTAGAGGGGTGCATGCGTATTGGAGAGGAGTTTGTAGCAGTCCATGTATTAAGTCCTGGGTCACTGCATGAGTACTTGGGTACTGACTGAATGATTAGAGTACTGAGAGGAGAGTGCCTGAGGGAAATTATACGTTTTGGGTTTTGGCGCATTGAATGGATGAGTACATGGTGCTGAATGTGTCATTAGAGGAGTGCAAGGGGAGTGACAGGGTGTTTGCTGGAGTGTATGGATACTGCTTGGGGAACTGAAGGTGTAAAAGACAAGTGTGTAGGTGGTTAGGGGACTGCATGTGTATTGGAGAGGGGTTGTTTGTAGCAGTCCATGTATTAAGGCCTAGGTCACTGCATGAGTACTTGGGTACTGACTGAATGATTAGACTACTGCGAGGAGAGTGCCAGGGTGAATTTATAAGTGTTTGGGTTTTGGCGCAGTGAATGGATTAGTACATGGTGCTGAATGTGTCACTAGAGGAGTGCAAGGGGCGTGTCAGAGTGTTTGATGGAGTGTATGAACACTGACTAGGGAACTGAAGGTGTGAAAGACAAGTGTGTAGGTGGTTAGAGGGCTGCATGCGTATTGGAGAGGGGTTTGAAGCAGTCTATGTGCTAAGGCCTGGGTCACTGCATGAGTACTTTGTTACTGACTGACTGATTAGAGTACTGCAAGGAGAGTGCCTCGGTGAATTTATAAGTGGTTGGATTTTGGCGCTGTGAATGGATTAGTACATGGTGCTGAATGGGTCACTAGAGGAGTGCAAGGGGAGTGACAGGGTGTTTGCTAGAGTGTATGAACAACGACTGGGGATTTGAAGGTGTGAAAGACAAGTGTGTAAGTGGTTAGAGGACTGCATCCGTATTGGAGAGGGTTTTATACCAGTCCATGTGTTAAGGCCTGGGTCACTGCATGAGTACTTGGGTACCGATGGAATGATTAGAGTACTGCAAGGAGAATCCCTGGGTGAATTTATAAGTGGTTGGGTTTTGGCCCAGTGAATGGATTAGTACATGGTGCTGAATGGGTCACTAGATGAGTGCAAGGGGAGTGACAGTGTGTTTGCTGAAGTGTTTGGATACTGACTGGGGAACTGAAGGTGTGAAAGACAAGTGTGTAGGTGAGTAGTGGACTGCATGCATAGTGGATAGGGGTTTGAAGCAGTCTATGTGCTAAGGCCTGGGTCACTGCATGAGTACTTGTGTACTGACAGAATGGTTAGATTACTGCAAGGAGAGTGCCTGGGTGAATTTATAAGTGGTTGAGTTTTGGTGCAGTGAATGGATTAGTACACGGTGCTGAATGGGTCACTAGAGGAGTGCTAGGGGAGTGACAGGATGTTTGCTGGAGTGTATGGATACTGCTTGGGGAACTGAAGGTGTAAAAGACAAGTGTGTAGGTGGTTAGGGGACTTCATGTGTATTGGAGAGGGGTTTGTAGCAGTCCATGTATTAAGGCCTAGGTCACTGCATGAGTACTTGGGTACTGACTGAATGATTAGACTACTGCGAGCAGAGTGCCTGGGTGAATTTATAAGAGTTTGGGTTTTGGTGCAGTGAATGGATTAGTACATGGTGCTGAATGTGTCACTAGAGGAGTGCAAGGGGTGTGACAGAGTGTTTGTTGGAGTGTATGAACACTGACTAGGGAACTGAAGGTGTGAAAGACAAGTGTGTAGGTGGTTAGAGGGCTGCATGCGTATTGGAGAGGGGTTTGTAGTAGTCCATGTATTAAGGCCTGGGTCACTGCATGAGTACTTGGGTACTGACTGAATGATTAGAGTACTGCGAGGAGAGTGCCTGGGTGAATTTATAAGTGTTTGGGTTTTGGCGCAGTAAATGGATTAGTACGTGGTGCTGAATGAGTCACTAGAGGAGTGCAAGGGGAGTGACAGGGTGTTTGCTGCAATGTATGGATACTGACTGGGGAATCGAACGTGTGAAAGACAAGTGTGTAGGTGGTTAGAGGACTGCATGCGTATTGGAGAGGGGTTTGAAGCAGTCTGTATGCTAAGGCCTGGGTCACTGCATGAGTACTTGGGTACTGACTGAATGATTAGAGTACTGCAATGAGAGTGCCTGGGTGAATTTATAAGTGGTTGGGTTTTGGCGCAGTGGATGGATTAGTACATGGTGCTGAATTGATCATTAGAGAAGTGCAAGGGGAGTGACAGAGTGTTTGCTGGAGTGTATGAACACTGACTGGGGAATTGAAGGTGTGAAAGACAAGTGTGTAGGTGGTTAGAGGACTGCATGCGTATTGGAAAGGGGTTTGAATCAATCTATGTTCTAAGGCCTGGGTCACTGCATGAGTACTTGGGTACTGACTGAATGATTAGAGTACTGCAAGGAGAGTGCTTGGGTGAATTTATAAGTGTTTGGGATTTGGCGCAGTGTTTGGATTAGTACATGGTGCTGGATGGCTGACTGGAGGAGTTCATGGGGAGTGACAGTGTGATTGCTGGAGTGTATAGGTACTGCCTGGGTAATTGAAAGTGTGAAAGACAAGTGTGTAGGTGGATAGAAGACTGCATGCATGCTGGAGAGGAGTTTCGAACAGTCTATGTGCTAAGGACTGGGTCACTGCATGAGTACTTGGGAACTGACTGAATGATTAGAGTACTGCAAGGAGAGTGCCTGGGTGAATTTATAGGTGGTTGCATTTTGGCGCAGTGAATGGATTAGTACATGGTGCTGAATGGGTCACTAGAGGAGTGCAAGGGGCTTGACAGAGTGTTTGCTTGAGTGTATGAACAGTGACTGGGGAATTGAAGGTGTGAAAGTCAAGTGTGTAGGTGGTTAGAGGACTGCATGTATATTGGAGAGGGGTTTGTAGCAGTCCATCTATTAAGACCTGGGTCACTGCATTAGTACTTGGGTACTGACTGAATGATTTGAGTACTGCAAGGAGAGTGCCAGGGTGAATTTATAAGTGGTTGGGTTTTGGTGCAGTGAATGGATTAGTACATGGTGCTGAATGGGTCACTAGTGGAGTGCAAGGGGCGTGACAGAGAGTGTGCTGGAGTGTATGAACACTGACTTGGGAATTGAAGGTGTGAAAGACAAGTGTGTAGGTGAGTAGAGGACTGCATGCATAGTGGATAGGAATTGAAAGAAGTCTATGTGCTAAGGCCTGGGTCACTGCATGAGTACTTGTGCACTGACTAAATGATTAGAGTACTGCAAGGAGACTGCCTGGGTGAATTTATAATTGTTTGGGATTTGGCGCAGTGTATGGATTAGTACATGGTGCTGAATGGGTCACTAAAGGAGTGCTAGAGGAGTGACAGGATAGTTGCTGGAGTGTATGGATAATGGTTGGGGAATTGTAGGTGTGAAAGACAAGTGTGTAGGTGGTTAGAGGACTGCATGCGTATTGGAGAGGGGTTTGAAGCAGTCTATGTGCTAAGGCCTGGGTCACTGCATGAGTACTTTGGTACTGACTGACTGATTAGAGGACTGCAAGGAGAGTGCCTCGGTGAATTTATAAGTGGTTGGATTTTGGCTCAGTGAATGGATTAGTACATGGTGCTGAATGGGTCACTAGAGGAGTGCAAGGGGATTGACAGAGTGTTTGCTAGAGTGTATGAACAACGACTGGGGATTTGAAGGTGTGAAAGACAAGTGTGTAAGTGGTTAGAGGACTGCATCCGTATTGGAGAGGGTTTTATACCAGTCCATGTGTTAAGGCCTGGGTCACTGCATGAGTACTTGGGTACCGACGGAATGATTAGAGTACTGCAAGGAGAATCCCTGGGTGAATTTATAAGTGGTTGGGTTTTGGCCCAGTGAATGGATTAGTACATGGTGCTGGATGGGTCACTAGATGAGTGCAAAGGGAGTGACAGTGTGTTTGCTGAAGTGTTTGGATACTGACTGGGGAATTGAAGGTGTGAAAGACAAGTGTGTAGGTGAGTAGTGGACTGCATGCATAGTGGATAGGGGTTTGAAGCAGTCTATGTGCTAAGGCCTGGGTCACTGCATGAGTACTTGTGTACTGACTGAATGGTTAGAGTACTGCAAGGAGAGTGCATGGGTGAATTGATAAGTGGTTAAGTTTTGGCGCAGTGAATGGATTAGTACACGGTGCTGAATGGGTCACTAGAGGAGTGCTAGGGGAGTGACAGGATGTTTGCTGGAGTGTATGGATACTGCTTTGGGAATTGAAAGTGTAAAAGAAAAAATGTTTAGGTGGTTAGGGGACTGCATGCGTATTGGAGAGGGGTTTGTAACAGTCCATGTATAAAGGCCTGGGTCACTGCATGAGTACTTGGGTACTGACTGAATGATTAGAGAACTGCGAGGAGAGTGCCTGAGTGAATTTATAGGTGTTTGGGTTTTGGCGCAGTGAATGGATTAGTACATGGTGCTGAATGTGTCACTAGAGGAGTGCAAGGGGTGTGACAGAGTGTTTGCTGGAGTGTATGAACACTAACCGGGGAACTGAAGGTGTGAAAGACAAGTGTGTAGGTGGTTAGAGGGGTGCATGCGTATTGGAGATAGGTTTGTAGCAGTCCATGTATTAAGTCCTGGGTCACTGCATGAGTACTTGGGTACTGACTGAATGATTAGAGTACTGAGAGGAGAGTGCCTGGGTGAATTTATAAGTGTTTGGGTTTTGGCACATTGAATGGATAAGTACATGGTGCTGAATGTGTCATTAGAGGAGTGCAAGGGGAGTGACAGTGTGTTTGCTGGAGTGTATGGATACTGACTGGGGAATTGAAGGTGTGAAAGACAAGTGTGTAGGTGGTTAGAGGACTGCATGCGTATTGGAGAGGGGTTTGAAGCAGTCTATGTGCTAAGGCCTGGGTCACTGCATGAGTACTTTGGTACTGACTGACTGATTAGAGGACTGCAAGGAGAGTGCCTCGGTGAATTTATAAGTGGTTGGATTTTGGCTCAGTGAATGGATTAGTACATGGTGCTGAATGGGTCACTAGAGGAGTGCAAGGGGATTGACAGAGTGTTTGCTAGAGTGTATGAACAACGACTGGGGATTTGAAGGTGGGAAAGACAAGTGTGTAAGTGGTTAGAGGACTGCATCCGTATTGGAGAGGGTTTTATACCAGTCCATGTGTTAAGGCCTGGGTCACTGCATGAGTACTTGGGTACCGACGGAATGATTAGAGTACTGCAAGGAGAATCCCTGGGTGAATTTATAAGTGGTTGGGTTTTGGCCCAGTGAATGGATTAGTACATGGTGCTGGATGGGTCACTAGATGAGTGCAAAGGGAGTGACAGTGTGTTTGCTGAAGTGTTTGGATACTGACTGGGGAATTGAAGGTGTGAAAGACAAGTGTGTAGGTGAGTAGTGGACTGCATGCATAGTGGATAGGGGTTTGAAGCAGTCTATGTGCTAAGGCCTGGGTCACTGCATGAGTACTTGTGTACTGACTGAATGGTTAGAGTACTGCAAGGAGAGTGCATGGGTGAATTGATAAGTGGTTAAGTTTTGGCGCAGTGAATGGATTAGTACACGGTGCTGAATGGGTCACTAGAGGAGTGCTAGGGGAGTGACAGGATGTTTGCTGGAGTGTATGGATACTGCTTTGGGAATTGAAAGTGTAAAAGAAAAAATGTTTAGGTGGTTAGGGGACTGCATGCGTATTGGAGAGGGGTTTGTAACAGTCCATGTATAAAGGCCTGGGTCACTGCATGAGTACTTGGGTACTGACTGAATGATTAGAGAACTGCGAGGAGAGTGCCTGAGTGAATTTATAGGTGTTTGGGTTTTGGCGCAGTGAATGGATTAGTACATGGTGCTGAATGTGTCACTAGAGGAGTGCAAGGGGTGTGACAGAGTGTTTGCTGGAGTGTATGAACACTAACCGGGGAACTGAAGGTGTGAAAGACAAGTGTGTAGGTGGTTAGAGGGGTGCATGCGTATTGGAGATAGGTTTGTAGCAGTCCATGTATTAAGTCCTGGGTCACTGCATGAGTACTTGGGTACTGACTGAATGATTAGAGTACTGAGAGGAGAGTGCCTGGGTGAATTTATAAGTGTTTGGGTTTTGGCACATTGAATGGATAAGTACATGGTGCTGAATGTGTCATTAGAGGAGTGCAAGGGGAGTGACAGTGTGTTTGCTGGAGTGTATGGATACTGACTGGGGAATTGAAGGTGTGAAAGACAAGTGTGTAGGTGGTTAGAGGACTGCATGCGTATTGGAGAGGGGTTTGAAGCAGTCTATGTGCTAAGGCCTGGGTCACCGCATGAGTACTTGGGTACTGACTGAATGATTAGAGTAAATCAATGAGAGTGCCTGGGTGAATTTATAAGTGTTTGGGATTTGGCGCAGTGTTTGGATTAGTACATGGTGCTGGATGGCTGACTGGAGGAGTGCATGGGGAGTGACAGTTTGATTGCTGGAATGTATAGGTACTGCCTGGGTAATTGAAGGTGTGAAAGACAAGTGTGTAGGTGGATAGAAGACTGCATGCATACTGGATAGGAGTTTCGAGCAGTCTATGTGCTAAGGCCTGGGTCACTGCATGAGTACTTGGGTACTGACTGAATGATTAGAGTACTGCAAGGAGAGTGCCTGGGTGAATTTATAGGTGGTTGCATTTTGGCGCAGTGAATTGATTAGTACATGGTGCTGAATGAGTCACTACAGGAGTGAAAGGGGAGTGACAGAGTGTTTGCTGGAGTGTATGAACACTGACTTGGGAATTGAAGGTATGAAAGACAAGTGTGTAGGTGGTTAGAGGGCTGCATGCGTATTGGAAAGGGGTTTGAAGCAATCTATGTTCTAAGGCCTTGGTAACTGCATGATTACTTGGGTACTGACTGAATTATTAGAGTACTGCAAGGAGAGTGCCTGGGTGAATTTATAAGTGTTTCGGATTTGGTGCAGTCTTTGGATTAGTACATGGTGCTGGATGGCTGACTGGAGGAGTGCATGGGGAGTGACAGTGTGATCGATGGAGTGCATAAGTACTGCCTGGGTAATTGAAGGTGTGAAAGACAAGTGTGTAGGTGGTTAGAGGACTGCATGCGTACTGCATAGGAGTTTCAAGCAGTCTATGTGCTAAGGTTCTGGGTCACTGCATGAGTACTTGGGTACTGAGTAGGGGTGGGCGGAATTTGCGAAATTCACTTTCGCAAATTATCGCGAAAATGTTAAAAATCTCCGCAAACACGCGGAAATATCGCGAAGATGCAGAAGTTTTTTTCCCGCCCATCTTGATTTCACTTGTCTCGCGGTGCATGATCGGGAGAAGAAAGACGTGATCGCGCAACGAATGATGTTACTGCGGGCGCGAACTGTCGCGAGACAGCGCAAATGGCTAAGAACAATCCAACATCTCGTGGAAAACGCGACCGGATCGGGAAAACTTGTCGGCGAACGCGGGGATTCATGTAAGGCGATCGCGCGCACGCAAGAATGTATTATTTTACAGCGCGAGCAAGCAAAAAAATTCCGGTAAAATGCGGATTGCGGAAATTTTGACATTGTGTAAGTGGTTAGAGGACTGCATGCGTATTGGAGAGGGGTTTGTACCAGGCCATGTGTTAAGGCCTGGGTCACTGTATGAGTACTTGGGTAGTGACTGAATGATTAGAGTACTGAGAGGAGAGTGCCTGGGTGAATTTATAAGTTGTTGGGTTTTGGCACAGTGAATGGATTAGTACATGGTGCTGAATTGATCATTAGAGGAGTGCAAGGAGAGTGACAGAGTGTTTGCTGGAGTGTATGAACACTGACTGGGGAATTGAAGGTGTGAAAGACAAGTGTGTAGGTGGTTAGAGGACTATATGCGTATTGGAAAGGGGTTTGAAGCAATCTATGTTCTAAGGCCTGGGTCACTGCATGAGTACTTGGGTACTGACTGAATGATTAGAGTACTGCAAGGAGAGTGCCTGGGTGAATTTATAAGTTTTTTCAATTTGGTGCATTGTTTTGATTAGTACATGGTGCTGGATGGCTGACTGGAGGAGTGCATGGGGAGTGACAGTGTGATTGCTGGAGTGTATAGGCACTGCCTGGGTAATTGAAGGTGTGAAAGACAAGTGTGTAGGTGGTTAGAGGACTGCATGCATACTGGATAGGAGTTTCGAGCAGTCTATGATCTAAGGCCTGGGTCACTGCATGAGCACTTGGGTACTGAGTGAATGAATAGAGTACTGCAAGGAGAGTGCCTGGGTGAATTTATAAGTGGTTACGTTTTGGCACAGTGAATGGATCAGTACATGGTTGTGGTGGGTGTGGCATCAACTGCATAGTTGGCCCCAACTTTTTGCTGATGTTTTGACTGTTTTCTGACTCTAGCCAGGGTGTGGCCCTGCTATCCAGGACCCCAGCCTATCTGCTTCCTCTCTAAACTGATGTAAGTACCCTACGTACATACCAATTGGATACTGAGGACACCCTATCAGCCTCTTTTAGATGGTACCCTAGGTACCCAGGGCAGGTCCCTCAGAGGCCTACCAGGGGCTGCAGCACTTATTGTGCCACCCCTGAGACAGCCATACAAACTGACACCCCCAGACCACTACTGTAGTCTGGGTAAGGTGGAGCTTGCACCCCTTACAGGGATATAGGTAACCTGTATCCCACTTAAATACAACACATATATCCTCATAGGTCACCCCTAAGTCAGGCCTTAGTAATCCTACAAGGCAGGGTGCTGAGATATGTGTGAGGGGGAAACCCTACCTGAGTAGGGCCCCTCTGCAACATTCGTTAAAACTGTTGCAGGGTTGTTTGTAGTGCAGCCATACCATATGCTCTTAACCGCATTATAAGTAATCGCGATAGCATGATAACTTGAGAGTGGCTGCACAGAACCATGTCATGTTTGGTGTCAAACATCGTGGAATCATTCCCCCAATCCAGCCATTTGAGTGAGGGCATAATTCCCCCCTGCTAGAGAGGTATAATGGTAAAAGTGACAGATTTTAGACACCAATTTAAAAGTGCACACGTAGTACAAAATGGATGCTACCCACCACCCACACGACTCTGGCTGCCTGTTGTTGGGCAGAACTCCAGCCACGGCAGCTGGACAATAGGGATCTTGTTGCAGGGAGGTGTTCCCACCTCCCCAGACAGACTATGTGGATTGGAACTGGGTGGGTGCACCATAGCATGTCTTTCAAACTTGCACGTAGGCTTCTCCAGTGTCTACTTCTGCATACACCGCCTCAAACCGGTTCAGGGGCATCCTGTCCTCTGCCCAGGTGGAAAAACACACAAAGGGGAGAGGGTGTAGCCACTGTTTCCCACCTGAACTCTCATTGGTGGGCTCTGATTCAGACACTCCCCTAATCTCTGGATAAAGGTGGGTGCAGGGTCCCCAGAGCCTCAGATTAATCTTGGACTTCAAAGACTTGAACCTTCGATGAGCTGCCGCACAGCTGAATGAAGAAATCTCCCTTGGGGTAAAGGAGTTACCCCCCCTGCTTGGCAGGCACCTGAAACACTGCAAGTGACCCGTTTGGAACTCCGCTGCTCCTATGGACATCGCAGACTTCTGCCTACCCTGAGGTGGGTTTCCAAACATCCCAGAGGCCAGTGAGTGTGCACAGCAAAGCTCAGCACCGTGGACCCCGTGGGTGCCGAGATCCCCAATATCCCAGGACACCGGCCACCTCTTGCACAGCACACGACCCCGACCAGTGGGGAAGTTGTGCTTTGGCGCAATATTGAGCCAACCTCTCAGCATTACTTGTGCCAAAGGACGACGCTCCAGCCCGCTCCGGCGTCCCGCGGGCTCATCTTTACGCACTCCAAATTGCAGCCTATCTGCTTCCTCCCAAAAACTGATTTGAGTACCCTAGGTTCCTACCGATTGGATACTGAGGACACCCTGTCAGCCCCTTGTAGATGGTACCCTAGGTACCCAGGGCATGGGTCCTTCAGAGGCCGACCAGGGGCTGCAGCACTTATTGTGCCACCCCTGGGACAGCCATACAAACTGACACCACCAGACCACTACTGTAGTCTGGGTAAGGTGGTGCTTGCACCCCTTACAGGGATATAGGTATCTTGTATCCCACTTAATACAACACACATATCCTCATAAGTCACCCCTAAGGCAGGCCTTGCTAATCCTACAAGGCAGGGTGCTGAGATATGTGTCAGGGGGAACCCCTACCTGAGTAGGGCCCCTCTGCAACCTTCGTAAAACCATTGCTGGGTTGTTTGTAGTGTAGCCATACCATATACTCTTAACCGCATTATAAGTAAATCGCGATAGCGTGATAACTTGAGAATGGCTACACAGAACCATATCGTGTTTGCTGTCAAACATGTAGGAATCATACCCCCAACCCAGCCATGGGACTGAGGGCATGATTCCCCCCTGCTAGAGGGGCGATATGGGAAAAGCGACAGAATTTAGACACCAATTTAAAAGTGCACACGTAGTACAAAATGGATGCTACCTGCCACCCACACGACTCTGGCTGCCTGTTGCTGGGCAGAACTCCAGCCACGGCAGCTGGACAAAAGGAATCCTGTTGCAGGGAGGTGCTCCCACCTCCCAAGACAGACTATGTGGATTGGAACTGGGTGGGTGCACCATAGGATGTCTTTCAGACTTGCACGTAGGCTTCTCCAGTGCCTACTTCTGCATACACCGCCTCAAACATCCTGTCCCCTGCCAAGGCGGGAAATCACACAAAGGGGAGAGGGTATAGCCACTTTTTCCCGCCTGAACTCTCATTGGTGGGCTCTGATCTGGACACTCCCCTAATCTTTGGATAAAGGTGAATACAGGGTCCCCAGATCCTCAGATTATTCTTGAACTTCATAGACTTGAACTTCGAGTTGCTGCCACACAGCTGAATAAAGAAATCTCCCTTGGGGTAAAGGAGTTACCCCCCTGCTTGGCAGGCACTTGAAACACTGCAAGTGACCCGGTTGGAACCTCGCTGCTTCTACAGACATCGATGACTCTTTCCTACCTTGAGGTGGGTTTCCAAGCATCACAGAGGACAGTGAGGGTGCACAGCAAAGCTCAGCACCGTGGACCATGTGGGTGCAGAGATCCCCAATACCCCAGGACACCAGCCACCTCTTGCACAGCACCCGACCCCGACAAGTGGGGAAGTTGTGCTTTGGCCCATTATTGAGCCAATGTCTCAGCATCATCTGTGCCAAAGATCGACACCCTAGCCCGCTCCGGTGACCCGTGGGCGCATCTTTACGCATGCCAAATTGCTGCCTCCCACAGTCCCTTGTCTCTCGACTTGTGGGCCCTAGCACAGGTCATTCTTTGATTCCAAGAGTTCCACTGGTTGCTCCAGGCCTGTTCTTCAGTCTCCTTGCTAGAGACCTTGCTCAGACCTTGTGGGTCTGCACCAGTACCCCTTTTGTGTTCTTGCATGGGTTGCGGTTGCCAAGACTTAGTGGATCCAATCCGGACACTAACACTGCAGCAACCCTCATCCTTTGTTGGTCAGTTGTCCTCCAGAAGCTGGCCTTCCTTGATTCTTCCTGGACCCCGTGGCTGATGATCCAAGCTATACCTCTTCTACCTGGAAGCACCCAACATTGCAGGGCTCCTTCTCTTAAGCCCCCTGGTCACTGTGCCATAACCCAGACTCTGTCCCCTCTGCTTTCAGGTCCTTCTCTTCAAGATCTATATTTTCATTCTTCATGACAACGACGACGCTTCTTGCTAGCAGCAGTTCTTCACGTTTTGCCATTGAAAATCAGCCCGCGACCAGACGTCGAAAACGACCTATGCACCCGGCTTCCCTGGGGCAGGTAACAGTGGTATCTCGGTACTCTCATGGGTGTGGGCCCTTCAAAAGCTTAACTCTAAAGTATTGAACTTGAACTCCTGCTAGAAGTGTTTTTATTCTTGTAAAATTAAACCGCGACATTCTCCATAGGCTTTAATAGAGATCCCGACAGTAGCTTTAGCCACTGCACGCGTCTCCCGTGGGTCTCCCTCCTCACTACCTTGGGTGGTTTCACAAGGGGCCAGCGACCCTAAATGCCCTAGGCATTGTCTGTAGATTTGTCGTGGTTCTTATACCACTTTTTTGATATATGGTTTGTTCCCCTCTGGGGCCCTATGATTCCAGTGCTATTTATTGTAACTATCAATGCTTGTTTGAATTGTATCTTCACCTCTAGCCTCATGAAGAGACTAGTGGGGTTATTTCTAGAATAAATACATATATTTTATATATATACCTGTGTGGACTACTCTTTTATTTGGTTATTCAAGAGGTTATCTATGGTAAAACAATAAGCTTAACACTCCTTCAAGACTTAGCCTGAAGGCTGCTCTCCACAGCTACCACTAGGATAGCTTTCTTTAAAGGTTGTCTTTAACCTATCACCATAAGAGTCGAATTGGACTGGTACAAGGTGTCCCCTATAACTAGAGGACAGCATATGCCAGGCCAACTTCTCACACCCGACATTGAAGGGCTCTTTCTCCTGAGCTCCCTGGTCACTGGCTAGTGACCCAGACTCTGTCCCCTCTGCTTTCAGGTCCTTACCTTCAAGATCTGCATCTTCAATCTGCACGACATCGACAACGCTTCACGCCAGCAGCAGTTCTTCACCTTTTTCCATTGAAAACGAGATCGCGACCCGACATCGAAAACGACCTATGCACCCGGCTTCCCTGGGGCAGTTAACAGTGGTACCTCGGTACTGTTGTGGGTGTGGGCCCTCCAAAAGCTTAACTCTAAGCTCCTGAACTTGAACTCCTGCTAGAAGGGTCTAGATTCTTGTAATTTCCAACCGCGACATTTCCCATAGGGTTTAATAGAGATCCCGACTGCAGTTTAAACACTGCACTCGTCTCCCGTGGGTCCCCTTCCTCACTACCTTGGGTGGTTTCGTAAGGAGCGAGCGACCCTAAGTGCCCTAGGCACTGTCTGCAGAACTGTCGTGGTTCTTATACCACTTTTTTAATATATGGTTTGGTCCCCCCTGGGGCCCTGTGATTTCAGTGCTATTTATTGTTGGTTAAATGCTTTATTGAATTGTATCTTTACCTCCAGCCTCACAAGAGACTAGTGGGATTTGTTCTTAGAATAAATACATATATTTTTAATATATACCTGTGTGGACTACTCTTTCATTTGGTCATTCAAGAGGTTATCTATGGTAAAACAATAAGCTTAACACTCCTTCAAGACTTAGCCTGAAGGCTGCTCTCCACAGCTACCACTAGGATAGCTTTATTTAAAGGTTGTCTTTTAACCTATCACCATAAGAGTTGAATTGGACTGGAGCAAGGTGTCCCCTATAACTAGTGGACAGCATATGCCAGGCTAACTTCTCATATTGGTGTGCAGCGGTTGGATTCAAGCTTACCATTGTTTTACCAGATAACAAATATGAATTTCTAAAGTGAAAGCCACTTTGGTACTAAAGGTACATATAAATTTAGCTTAGAATACAATAAGTTCTACTGAACTTAGGAGTTGTGTGTAGAGGGCTTAGCACACCTTGACTACAACTCAAGAAAGGGTTCAGTAGGCCACACCTAGTGTAGGTAGATGCAACAATCCACTACACTAGAAATGTCTTCAGGATCAGGAGCACATAAGGCCCTGGAAGGACCTTCAAAGGTCCCAGTCGACAGGTATGACAATCTCACTTTTGCTGAGCTTAGGGAGATGTGCACTGCTAGACATTTGAAGACAACCAAAGGTGCCAACACACAACGTCTCAGAGAAATTCTGCTCATTGCAGACTTCAAGCAGACTTTAGTGTCTGATGGGGTAGACAGGTTGGGTGGGCATCCCACAGAAGAAGACACCCACGTGGTGGACTCTGATGAGGACCAGGAAGAGGAGAATGGACTTGACCTGGAAGAAACAGACCACTCTATACATGGAGGTGGAGGCCCAAGGGGTACCCCCTCCATCCCTAATGGGAGAGTGGTGGATCCAAACAGAAGGAACAGATCCCCCTCAGAGAAGTCTGCCCATTCTGGGAGATCCAAAAGGACCTCTGCCTCTTCTCAGAGAAGAGACTCCTCCCAAGAGAGGAAATGCAGACTGATCCAGTTTGAGCAAGCTAAGCTTCAGCTCAGGAGAGAACAGTTAGCATTAGACAGAGAGTCCCTGGAGCTTCAGAAAGCTTCAAGAAAGTGGGGTCTAGAGACCCCTGGTGGCAGTAATAATACCCCTAGAGTTAGAGAGAAAGCTCCTGACCATAGGAACCTGCATAAGAGTGTGCCCCCCTATCAGACAGGGGATGACATCAATAAATGGATCACTGCACTTGAAAATGCCTGTAAAGTTCAAAGGGTCCCAGTAGATCAGTGGGCAGCAATCTTATGGCTCTCCTGTGCTGACAAAGGAAGAGACAATCTTCTCTCTGTAAGGGAAGAGGATGCAGATGATTATTATATCTTGAAAAATGCTTTGATAGATGGGTTTGGTCTAACCACTGATCAATACAGGTTAAAGTTCAGAGATACCCAGAAAGCACAAAATCAAGATTGGGTAGACTTTGTAGATTGTGCTACCAAGGCTCTGGAAGGTTGGTTAAATGGCAGTAAAGTAAATGATTATCTTTTTTTGTGTGTTGATAACTTTATTTCGGTCAAAAGACCATAAAAGTGTAATAAAATATGTACAGGTACAAGAATAAAACCATAAATACATACAAAGTTTTTATTTTTTTTTAAGTTATTAAACAATATGTTATTGTGGATATTAATAGAGAAAAAAGATAAAACACAAAAGGCCATTACTTTATATTTATAAAACCCACCCTTCTCCGCCACATACCGTATAAAAAGCGCGAAACTACAAAGACAATGAGAGGATCAGTGTCATAGATTAAGACTCTGCAGGCTTGTGCACATTGTCTAAGACCCACATTTTTACACAGAGGACTAAGCCAACATTTTCGAATTGCACTATATGCTGGACAAAAAAACAAGATATGCACAATATCTTCATTGCAAATTTTGCAAGCAGGACAATTACCCTCCATCGATTTTTCCCATCTGGATGTCTACGCCCCAATTGGAAGAGAGCCATGTCTCAGCTGGGTATATAGTTTTCTTGCCAGTGGAGGCTGTACTATGTCCAGAAAATCCTCCATCTTAGATTCAATTTTCACCAATAGGAACTCAGAGGTCAGCCTGCCCAGTGAGGTTGAACAATATAATAATTTAAGGTTATAGGATCTAACAGCTGCCAATATCTCAGACCTTTGAATCCTCACACAACTGCTCTCTGGAGTATCCCAGAGTTGGGGCAAACCGACTTGATAGAAAAAGGTCTTTATATGGAGTAACCAAGGTATGCTCTTATACTTTAGCTGCCCCCAGATTGCATTAAATTCTGCTCTAAAGAATGCAAGCTCGGGGACAGACCAGAGCCTTCTCCAGTAAAATAATGGTCGTGCAGCTGCCAATTCATTAACAGGTTCCAGATCCATATCCAGCCGCAGTGGTATGAGAAGCGTACTCAGGGGGAGGCCCACCAGACCACGCATAAAGGCTTGTTCTACCTTCCGTAAATTCGATGTGTTTATGTGGCCCCAGAGTTCGGCAGTGTACAAGGCTGCTGGCCTCACCTGTATTTTATAGATCTCTAATACAGGAGTGACAGGTTTGAATATAGAGGTTCTATGGAATCTACCGATACCCCCCGTTATCTGAGATAGCCTCAGGGAAGATTTTGCTACTTGTGCGTCCCATACAAAGTGCTCGGTCAGCGTGACCCCCAGATATATAAAGGTCTTAACTCGTTCTATGGGGACACCACCTAGTACGGGATTCGGGCGGGTGTGCCTCGGGGGATTGAAAATCATAAACTTAGTTTTCCCCAGGTTGATCTCCAATCCCCGCGAGGCACAAAAGGTCATAAACCCATCCAGGACCCGCTGGATGCCCGATGATGTCCGCGACAACAACAAAGTGTCGTCCGCGAACATCAGAGCGGGCACCCGACCAGATGCCAATCTCGGGGCATCATTCTCCCTGAGACTATTTAAATCATCTATCAGTCCATTAACATATAGGCTGAAGAGTGTAGGGGCCAGTACACAGCCCTGGCGTACCCCCCGAGTTACAGGGAAGCGAGCCGATAGTTCCCCATTCTTCCCGCACCTCACCTGTGCCAAGTTCCCTGTATGAAAACGGATCAGTACATCTAGTAGATAGGTTGGAAGACCAAGTTCCTCCAACACCATCCAGAGCTTTTCCCTAGGAACCAGATCAAATGCGGCCCGCAGGTCTACAAAAACAAGGTAGAGGCTGCCACCCTCTACTCTTGCAGTTTTCAAATATAGGACCTGGAGCCGGCAGATCTGGTCCAAGGTTGAAACACCCATTCTAAATCCGGCTTGTAAGTGGGTCAATATTTTATTCTCCTCCATCCAACCTAACAATCTATCCAATAAAATTCGGCCCAACAGTTTTTGAGTAGTATCCAATAGACTGATAGGTCTATAATTGGATGGGACTAATGGGCAGCCCTTCTTAAAGATGGGAACGATCTCTGCTCCAAGCCAGGTGTCCGGCAATGCGGAGCCTTGCAGAACCGCATTGAACAGAACCACCAGGTATGGAGCCCAGATTTTTGGTTGGGAACGGAAGAGGTCCCCCGGAAGCTTGTCAAGTCCTGGTCCTTTATTTGGGGGGAGTCTCTCAATTGCAGACTCCACTTCCTTAAAGGAAATGGAATCTGAATAATTAATGTCGATCCCATCCTGAGGGTCCTGCAAGCTTATACCTTTCCAAATGCCCAGAAGTCCCGGCAGACTATATTCATGGGGGGAGTCTAAAGGTGCAAAATTCCCAGGAACTCGTATATTATCCTGGTCCTGACACACAAAGTCCCTTGACTCAGGACTTGTGTAAAGTTCTTTAAAATGCGCCTCCCATACTAGGGGAGCAATATTTGAGACCCCTTCCTCTCTCTTCCCACTCATCGTTGAGGTGGCAATACCCCAAAAGGTCTTAGAATCCTTAGAGAGGAGTGCTTGTCTCAGGTCGTTCCATCTGGATTCCTCCCACTCGCTCTTGCCCCTGGTTAATTCCTTCTTATGCAGCATTCTAGATGCTCTAATTTTAAGAGTGTCTTTAGATTTAATTGCTGCAAGCAAATCTCTCTTTGCTATTTTGCAAGCATGGTCATACCAGGGGTGTGTTCTGGGACTTGACTGCCTAGTCCCAGTAACTGGATAGAATACCTCCTCTAGACTCGTAATCAACTTCCCATGTATCTCTATAACCTGCCCAAAGGAGATAGGACCCCCCATTTCACTTATAAGCGGAGTAACAATCTGATAGATTTCTGCAAGTCGAGTCGGGGATTCCACACATGTTGGCCACTTAACCCTTCTCCTATTATTAGATATAATAAAAGGTGGTGCGGCCAGGTTTGCACATGATTCTGGGTTGGTTAAGCCAAATGCACCAGGCTTAAGCGTCAGGACCAAAGCATTATGGTCACTGTCATGTCTTAATACAACCCTAAAATCTTTAAACTTATCCCAGTGTTTAGCTTCCAACGATATGTAATCTATAATGGAAGTACTATTAAACCTGTTATATGTGGGTAGACCGGAGTTAGCATTATCGGACCTTCCATTGCATGCCCATAAATACGCTGCAAGTGTGAACGATTTAATTTGCAAAACCAACTTGGTCCAAGCCCTTACTGGGGTAATCGTGGAAACTGGAATGCACCAAAGCGAATCAACTTCATCTTGGTCGCACTGCTCGAGATCGCTCAGAGGTTCGTACTGACAATTAAAATCGCCTCCCAAGATTATCGGTATTGAGGGATCAAGTGACTGTATGAAAAGGTCAAGTGCAATAATAGTACTCGATTCCTTTCCATTCATGGTAGGCCTAGAATAGATATTTATAATGGCCACTCGTGATTTATCAAGTAAAATCAATAGAACACATTGAATATCTGGGGAATTTGTTTCGAGCTGTGTAGCCCTTATACCTAGATGTGTTCCTACCCATATGGATAGCCCACCCGAAGGGCGGCCCTTGCCCCTGGATACTGCAAGAGTATCAAAGGTCGCAAAACCAAGACTTACACTCCCCTCCAGGGCCCATGTCTCTTGCATCAAACAAATATCGTACTTAGCCATAAAGGCGGACCACTCTGGTACAAGTAATTTGTTCTTCAGTCCCGCTATATTCCATGAAAGGATCTTTATGCACCCTTCCATCGCTTTATCTAAGCCTTGCTCATCCCCCTGTTCTTTTGGGGGGCCCTGGTCTAGGATACCTTCTACTCTCTTATCCACCCTCCTAACATCAATGGGGCAAAGATCATCACCAGTGGATAGGGACAAAATATCCTCCACTAAACCAAAACCATCCATACATTCACTATTGATCAATTCTGGAATGGGGGTTTCAGTCTGAGTCAGTCAATCAACCTCCTCTAGAACACTGAACCTATTCCAGTGAGTATACGACTGGAAAGGCGGAATGTGGTCTAAGGGACACTCCCCCAGTGTCTTCCAATGTCGAGTCCTATTAGGTGGCGAATAGTGATTCCTTTCATGTTGTGGCCTCTGGATATAATTCAAATTGTAATTGGGGGTAGGATAAAAATAAGACAGATGCAGTGGAAATATCTGAGAATTCCGCCAAAGAGGGGCTTTACAGATATAATCCACTGTGGAAGGGTCCCTAAAGTTTATTGTTATAACATCTCCTGCCACTGTTTTGGGACCCCTTCCAATCCAATCTAATCTTCTCACCGCCAAAATTTCCCCTGAAATATTAGGAGGGAGAGGTCTATTTATGCTCAACCACTGAATACATTTATTTTTAAGATCAGACTCATATTCTCTTTTCCCCTCTCTAAGTACCGGAACACCAACTAAAACCACCACATAAGGTTGGGCTTCTGGTGGAAGATTTATTGAAGGCAACTGGCAAGAGACTGCCCTAGGCTGAGCAGATCTCATTGACAATAATTTACCAGTTTTTTCCAAGATTTCGTCCTCCTTACGATGTGGTCTAGGAATTCCGACTGGGTCCCTTGTAGACTGGGAGGTATGACCTAATACATTTAAAGTAGAAGGGGGTGGTGGCACCGTACTTACAGGGTTAGGAATAGATGTTGGGATCCCAAAGTTTTTGTTCTGTGCTACTGGGATATTAGGAGTAGCTGCCCCCGTACAAGAGGCCTTTATAGTCCCACTACCAGATGCAGAGGATGCTAAATTGTCATGGGGGATTATTGACTTCGTTGTTCCCACCGCCCTATTATTTAAAATGGAAACTATTCTATCGAGTTTCGAAACTAAAGGTTTAATATGGGTGACAATAGTCTGCTCCAAGCATGCCTGAAGATCAGCCACCATATTGGTGACGCAACACGGCACCCCTAGTTGTGGATACAGGGTGCTATCAGATGGGGTCACCAAATTATGGTTGGCCAACGTTTTATTGCCCAATTTTCTTTTTTTTTTTGGGAGACTATTTTTTCCCATCTTAGGTCCTAGCTTCCCGGATTTCGCAATTGGAGCAGGGGAGGAAGAAGTCAGGGTAGGGTGTAGATCATCAACGTTTCTAGGAAATTCCACTAGTGCCTGCCCTATTTCCTCGTCTCTTAAGATTTCGAGAGGCATCTGTGTACATTGCAACTCTGCATAAGTAGATGCAAGATAGGAATCTGAGACTATACGATCAATGGTAGTTACTAAGCAATCCCCTCCTTGATCTTGTACACATACTGAGGGAGTAAGGGATAATCTCCTTTCTGTGTTTTCTATTGCATTGGCCACAACCCCAATTGTTTGTTGTAGCATTTTATCAATGGCCGTCAGCGTTGGTAAAGGCTGAGGCAATGCTGCGTGCAATCTAGTATTCGGTCGGGACGCAGCTAGCTTTGATGTCTTGCCCGTTTTGCTCATTTGATATATTGGCTACAATAAATCAGGGGAACTGACAAATACCAGAAAGAGTCCCGCACAAGTCAGGTATGACACAAGGGATCCGAATAACACCCTGACAGTCAGATAGTATTGGCAACAGCAATAAAATGTCCATCAAAATGTACCTTGTTATTTTCCCTCCGATCACGCCTGGTCCTTGAATTTTTGAATGGCAGTCTGTTAAGGGGGTGGCCCAGCCCGGCCTCCTCCGGCCCCCGACGGCCACAGACGGCCCGCCCTTTGCCCGGGCTTAGCCCGGCGCAGCCCGCGTGTGATCCCGCGACGCGGGGCTCCACGGTGTTTTATGTGCGCTCCGGGCGCTTGATTGGCGTCACGAAGAGCAGGGCAGGCTGGGGAATGTGGTCTCCCACCCTCCACTCGGCGGCCGCTGTAAGACCTGTTGCAGCAGCGGGAGGGGAGACAGGAACGGTGACGGCACTCTGGGGAGGTCAGGTCAGATTTCAGTGTCTATTGCCCCAAAGTAACAAATAACAAACAAAACGCCCGCTCCACCTGGCTCCACGGTGTTTTATGTGCGCTCCGGGTGCGTGATTGGCGTCACGAGGAGCAGGGCAGGCTGGGGAATGTGGTCTCCCACCCTCCACTCGGCGGCCGCTGTAAGACCAGTTGCGGCAGAGGGAGGGGAGACAGGAACGGTGACGGCACTCTGGGGAGGTCAGGTCAGATTTCAGTGTCTTTTGCCCCAAAGTAATAAATAACAAAACAAAACGCCCGCTCCACCGGGCTCCACGGTGTTTTATGTGCGCTCCGGGCGCGTGATTGGCGTCACGAGGAGCAGGGCAGGCTGGGGAATGTGGTCTTCCACCCTCCACTCGGCGGCCGCTGTAAGACCAGTTGCTGCAGCGGGAGGGGAGACAGGAACAGTGACGGCACTCTGGGGAGGTCAGGTCAGATTTCAGTGTCTATTGCCCCAAAGTAACAAATAACAAACAAAACGCACGCTCCACCGGGCTCCACGGTGTTTTATGTGCGCTCCGGGCGCGTGATTGGCGTCACGAGGAGCAGGGCAGGCTGGGGAATGTGGTCTCCCACCCTCCACTCGGCGGCCGCTGTAAGACCAGTTGCGGCAGCGGGAGGGGAGACACGAACGGTGACGGCACTCTGGGGAGGTCAGGTCAGATTTCAGTGTCTATTGCCCCAAAGTAACAAATAACAAACAAAACTAATGATTATCAAGGATTGTACAATCTCATCATGAGGGAGCAGATTCTTAATAACTGTCAGAATCAACTATTGCATCAGCACCTGGTGGACTCAGATCTGACCTCTCCCCAAGAATTGGGAAAGAAGGCAGATGGGTCAGAACCAGGATCAAGCAAAAGGTCCAACCCTTGGGGGGTGCAACTAAAAAGGAAGATGCCAAAAACTCTGAGAAGGGCGGGGAAAAGGGAAAAGACCAGCAGTCTTCAACAGGCCCCCAAAAAACTACATCTGAAAATTCCCAATCTAACAAAGCTAAACAGCCAAGGAAGCCATGGTGTAAAAACTGTAAGCAGAACACCCATTGGACTTCAGACTGTAACAAGGCCAAATACTCCACCAATACCACTACACCTGCCCCTAAGGCACCTGTTCCCCCTAGTCCAGCTATAGGTGGTGGTACACAGAACAAGGGTATAGTAGGGTTGATCCTGGGATCTGGAGAGGACTCTGGCCTAGTCAGAACGCCTACTCAGGCTGTGCTAGATTGTGATGGGGACCTGTCCCTATTTGTGAGTCCCAGTGGTCTGGGAAAATACAAACAACAGCCTAGGATAAATGGAAGGGAGTCTCTAGCATACAGGGACACAGGGGCTAGTGTCACCATGGTGACTAAGGACCGTGTGGACCCTAGCCAAATCATACTTGGGGAAACTTACCAAGTGACCAATGCAAGCAATGTCAGTACTACCCATGCTCTGGCAGTTGTTAACTTCTCTTGGGGAGGGGTAACTGGCCGAAAGAAGGTTGTGGTGAGTGCAGACCTACCAGTAGAATGTTTGCTAGGAAATGATTTGGAGACCTCAGCATGGGCTGAGGTGGAGCTGACTACCCATGCAACAATGCTGGGTATCCCTGCAGAAGTGTTTGCCCTGACAAGATCAAAAGCTAAGCTGACAGAAACTGAACAGGCCTTGGATCCTGGAAAAATGGACCAAGGACCTTCCAAGAGGAGGAGTATCAGGGGTAAGGCAGTGCCTTCCCCCCAGGGTCAGTCTGAAGAGACTCTTGTAGCAGAGGAGGATCTGACACCTGAAGAAGGAACTGTCTCAGATAAACTTGAACCTGATCAGTTTGAGTTCTTGGGGACAGGGAGACCTTCTAGGGCAGACTTGAGCCTGGAGCAGCAGAGCTGCCCCACTCTTGAACCCCTCAGACAGCAGGCTGCTGCTGAGGCTGCTGGGAATGCTGGTGGAACCCATAAGATATATTGGGATGATGGACTCCTTTACTCTGAGGGTCGAGACCCCAAGCCTGGTGCAGCCAGGAGGTTGGTCATATCTCAGAAGTTTACGGGCTTCCTACTCACACTAGCCCATGATATTCCCTTAGCAGGATCCCTAGGCCAAAATAAGACTTGGGACAGAATTGTCCCTGACTTTCATTGGCCTCAAATGAGTGAGGACTGTAAGAGTTTGTGTAGCTCTTGCATTACCTGCCAGGCCAGTCGCAAGGCAGGTAAGCCCACAAAGGGTGGGGTTACCCTTTGAACAGCTAGGGATTGACATTGTTGGTCCCCTTGACCCACCAACAGCATCTGGGCACAGGTTCATACTGGTGGTAGTGGATCATACCACCAGGTACCCAAAAGCTATTCCCCTTAGAACCATCACAGCACCTGTGGTGGCAAGAGCCCTCCTGGGAATATTTTCCAGGGTAGGGTTCCCTAAGGAGGTATTGTCTGACAGAGGGACAAACTTTATGAGTAGTTACCTCAAGGCAATGTAGAAGAATTGTGGTGTTAACTACAGGTTCACCACCCCTTATCATCCTCAATGCAATGGGCTTGTTGAAAGATTTAACAAGACCCTAAAGGGTATGATCAAAGGACTCTCAGAAAAGCTCAGGCGAAAATGGGATGTCCTCCTGCCCTGCCTTCTCTTTGCATACAGGGAGGTGCCACAGCAGGGGGTTGTTTACAGCCCTTTTGAACTTTTGTTTGGCCACCCTGTCAGAGGGCCACTCTGTCTAGTGAAGGAGGGATGAGAGTTACCTCTCAAACCCCCTAAACAGGATATTGTAGACTATGTACTTGGTCTCCGCTCCCGGATGACTGAGTACATGAAGAAGGTGACAAAAAACCTTGAGGCAAGTCAGGAATTGTAAAAAGCCTGGCATGACCAAAAGGCTGTACTGGTGGTGTACCAGCCAGGACAGAAGGTATGGGTGTTGGAGCCAGTGGCCCCAGCAGCCCTCCAAGACAAATGGAGTGGACCCCATACCATATTGGAACAGACCGGAGAGGTCACCTACTTGGTGGACCTTGGCACTCCCAGAAGTCCCCACAGGGTACTTCATGTAAACAGACTGAAACCATATGTGGACAGGGCTGACATGGGCTTGCTCATGGCAACTGATGAGGGACAGGAGGAGGAGAGTGACCACCCCCCAGACCTGCTCTCTCACAACCCTGATGATGGGTCAGTAGATGGTGTAGCCTTGGCAGGCAGCCTCACTGCCCAGCAACAGTTTGACTGCAGACAACTTCTCCAGTCATTCAGACAAATGTTTTCACTGACTCCAAGTCAGACCACCTGGTGCACTCATGAAGTGGACACTGGGGACAGTCTGCCTGTGAAGAATAAGATCTACAGGCAACCTGACTATGTCAGGGACTGCATAAGGACAGAAGTCCAGAAGATGTTGGAATTGGGAGTTATTGAGCCCTCAGCTAGCCCTTGGGCTAGCCCAGTAGTCCTGGTACCCACATCTCACACCCAGGGTGGCATGAAAGAGATGAGGTCCTGTGTAGACTACAGGGGACTCAATGCACTCACTAGGACTGATGCACATCCCATTCCCAGAGCAGATGAGCTCATAGATAAATTGGCCTCAGCCAAATATCTGAGCACATTTGAACTGACAGCTGGCTACTGGCAGATAAGGTTAGCTGAATCTGCAAAAGCCAAAACAGCATTTTCAACCCCTGGTGGGCACTATCAATTTATTGTAATGCCCTTTGGTTTGAAAAATGCACCTGCCACTTTTCAAAGGTTGGTGAACCAAGTCCTCACAGGCCTGGATGACTTTAGTGCAGCATATCTAGATGATATTGCTGTCTTCAGCTCCACCTGGGAGGATCACCTGATCCACCTAAGGAAAGTTTTGGAAGCCCTGCAAAAAGCAGGACTCACTATCAAGGCTACCAAATGCCAGATAGGGCAGAGTCAGGTTGTGTTCCTGGGCCACCTTATAGGTGGATGCCAGGTTCAACCACTACAGAGCAAGATCCAGACCATCATGGACTGGGTTGCTCCAACCACCCAGACTCAGCTCCGAGCTTTCGTAGGCCTGACTGGTTACTACAGAAGATTTGTAAAGGGATATGGATCCATTGTGACCCCCTTAAATGACTTAACCTCTAAGAGAATGCCCAAAAAGATTCAGTGGACTGTCAGCTGTCAGAAAGCTTTTGATGACCTAAAACAGGCCATGTGCTCTGCTCCAGTGCTCCAAAGCACCAACTACTCCAAATAATTCATAGTTCAAACTGATGCATCTGAGGTGGGGGTAGGTGCTGTATTATCACAACTGAATGAAAAAGGCCAGGATCAACCAGTAGCTTTTATTAGCAGAAGGTTGACCCCCAGAGAGAAACGTTGGTCAGCCATAGAGAGGGAGGCCTTTGCTGTGGTCTGGGCCTTGAAGAAGCTGAGGCCATACTTGTTTGGCACTCACTTCATTGGTAAAACCGACCACAAGCCCCTCATATGGCTAAAACAGATGAAGGGTGAAAACCCGAAACTACTCAGGTGGTCCATTTCCCTACAGGGGATGGACTATACAGTGGAACATAGACCTGGGAGCAACCATGCCAATGCAGATGGCCTCTCCAGATATTTCCACTTAGCACATGAAGACTCAACTGGTCAAGGTTAGTTTAATGTCCCTGCGTGTGAGAAGTTGGCCTGGCATATGCTGTCCACTAGTTATAGGGGACACCTTGCACCAGTCCAATTCGACTCTTAAGGTGATAGGTTAAAAGACAACCTTTAAAGAAAGCTATCCTAGTGGTAGCTGTGGAGAGCAGCATTCAGGCTACGTCTTGAAGGAGTGTTAAGCTTATTGTTTTACCATAGATAACCTCTTGAATAACCAAATGAAAGAGTAGTCCACACAGGTATATATATAAAAGATATGTATTTATTCCAAGAATAATCCCACTAGTCTCTTTATGAAACTGGAGGTAAAGATACAATTCAAACAAGCATTGATAGTTACATTAAATAGAACTGGAATCATAGGGCCCCGGGGGGGGACCAAACCATATATTAAAAAAGTGGTATAAGAATCACGACAATTCTACAGACAGTGCCTAGGGCACTTAGGGTCGCTGGCCCCTTAAGAAACCACCCAAGCTAGTGAGGAAGGGGGCCACGGGAGACGTGTGCAGGTGTATAAACTACTGTCGGGATCTCTATTAAACCCTATGGAGAATGTCGCGGTTGGAAATTGCAAGAATTAAAACACTTCTAGCAGGAGTTCAAGTTCAGCAGCTTAGAGTTAAGCTCTTGGAGGGCCCACACCCACAACAGTACCGAGGTACCACTGTTACCTGCCCCAGGGAAGCCGGGTGCATAGGTTGTTTTCGATGTCGGGTCGCGATCTCGTTTTCAATGGGAAAAGGTGAAGAACTGCTGCTGGCGTGAAGCGTCGTCGATGTTGTGCAGATTGAAGATGTAGATCTTGAAGGTAAGGGCCTGAAAGCAGAGGGGACAGAGTCTGGGTCACGGCACAGTGACCAGGGGTCTCAGGAGAAAGAGCCCTTCAATGTCGGGTGCTTCCAGGTGGAAGATGGGTAGCTTCGATCGTCAGCTACGGGGTCCAGGAGGCTTCATGGAAGGCCAGCTTCCGGATGGTGACTGAACCACAAAGGATGAGGTGCGCTGCGGTGGTAGTGTCTGGATTGGATCCACTAAGCCTTGGCAACTGCAACCCACGCAGAATCACAAAGCAGCTACTGGTGCAGACCCACGAGGTCTGAGCAAGATCTACAGCAAGGAGACTGTAGAGCAGGCCTGGAGCAACCAGGGGAGCCCTTTAAAGTGAATCTTGACCTCTGCTAGGGCCCACCAGTGAAGAGACAATGGACCGCAGAAGGCAGCAATTTGGCGTGCGTAAATATGCGCCCACAGATTGCCGGAGCAGGCTAGGGTGTTGATCTTTGGCACAGATGATGCAGAGAGGTTGGCTCAATAATGGCCCAAAGCACAACTTCCCCACTCATCGGGGTCATGTGCTATGCAAGAGGTGGCTGGTGTCCTGAGGTATTGGGGATCTCGGCACCCACAGTGTCCACGGTGCTGAGCTTTGCTGTGCACACTCACTGGCCTCTGGGATGCTTGGAAACCCACCTCAAGGTAGGCAAAAGACTTCGATGTCCGTAGGAGCAGCGGAGTTCCAACTGGGTCACTTGCAGTGTTTCAGGTGCCTGCCAAGCAGGGGGGTAACTCCTTTACCCCAAGGGAGATTTATTCATTCAGCTGTGCGGCAGCAAGTCGAAGGTTCAAGTCTGTGAAGTCCAAGATTAATCTGAGGCTATGGCGACCCTGTATTCACCTTTATCCAAGGATTAGGAGAGTGTCTAGATCAGAGCCCACCAATGAGAGTTCAGGCGGGAAAGGGTGGCTACACCCTCTCCCCTTTGTGTGTTTTCCCATCTGGGCAGGGGACAGGATGCCCCTGAGCTGGTTTGAGGTGGTGTATGCAGAAGTAGGCACTGGAGAAGCCTACGTGCAAGTCTGAAAGACATCCTATGGTGCACACACCCAGTTCCAATCCACATAGTCTGTCTGGGGAGGTGGGAGCACCTCCCTGCAACAAGATCCCTATTGTCCAGCTGCCGTGGCTGGAGTTCTGCCCAGCAACAGGCAGCCAGAGTCGTGTGGGTGGCGGGTAGCATCCATTTTGTACAACGTGTGCACTTTTAAATTGGTGTCAAATATCTGCTGCTTTTACCATATCGCCCCTCTAGCAGGGGGGAATCATGCCCTCACTCCCATGGTTGGATTGGGGGTATGATTCCTACATGTTTGACACCAAACACAACATGGTTCTGTGCAGCCACTCTCAAGTTATCACGCTATCGCGATTACTTATAATGCGGTTAAGAGTATATGGTATGGCTGCACTACAAACAACCCAGCAATAGTTTTACGAAGGTTGCAGAGGGGCCCTACTCAGGTAGGGGTTCCCCCTCACACATATCTTAGCACCCTGCCTTGTAGGATTAGCAAGGCCTGCCTTAGGGGTGACCTATGAGGATACATGTGTTGTATTAAGTGGGATACAGGATACCTATATCCCTGTAAGGGGTGCAAGCACCACCTTACCCACACTACAGTAGTGGTTTGGTGGTGTCAGTTTGTATGGCTGTCCCAGGGGTGCTGCAGCCCCTGGTAGGCCTCTGAGGGACCCATGCCCTGGGTACCTAGGTTACCATCTACAAGGGGCTGATAGGGTGTCCTCAGTATCCAATTGGTATGTACCTAGGGTACTCACATCAGTTTAGAGAGGAAGCAGATAGGCTGAGGTCCTGGATAGCAGGATCCCAACCAGACTAGTCAAAAACCATTCAAATACCAGGAAAACTGTTGGGGGCAACCATATAGTCAGATTCCACCTTCCTACACTGCGTTTGGGGGGGGTTATGTAGGAGAGTGGCATTGACTGCATAGTTGCCCAGCCTATCTGCTTCCTCTTTAAACTGATGTGAGTACCCTAGGTACATACCAATTGGATACTGAGGACACCATATCAGCCCCTTGTTGATGGTACCCTAGGTACCCAGGGCATGGGTCCCTCAGAGGCCTACCAGGGGCTGCAGCACTTATTGTGCCACCCCTGGGACAGCCATACAAACTGACACCCCCAGACCACTACTGTAGTCTGGGTAAGGTGGTGCTTGCACCCCTTACAGGGATATAGGTAACCTGTATCCCACTTAAATACAACACATATTTCCTCATAGGTCACCCCTAAGGCAGGCCTTGGTAATCCTACAAGGCAGGGTGCTGAGATATGTGTGAGAGGGAACTGAAGAACCAGAACCTTATGGGCCTGGCGGCGCAGGGTATGCCTTAATCTCCGGGGTTCACCTGCTCAGCTACACAGAGACACGGGACACTCTGTCAGGCGTTAAAAGATCGGATTTATTAGCTGCAGCTAGTACAGTTATCCCAGAAGTACACGAGGTAGGTTCTCAGGAGACTGCCACTTCACTCCGTGGCGCACAATCTTATATAGTACATATGTGAAATATACATTAACCAAAAACACACCCAAAACATATAAAAAAGAGCCAATAAGAAAGGTTGGAAAACAGAACAGAACCAATAGGAAAGGTTTGAAAATAAAGAATCAAGTAACTCGAAGAAGCCTCTCCTCCAACTATGTTTGTCACCCCTCCCCACGAACTAATTCATTAACAGGTTTGTAACCGACTCGCAGGTGGCGAGATACGTTTGTGTGTTTTGGAGGACAGTTGTGAAACGAGAGAATGCTAGCAGAGGACAGCGAAGGCCAGACGATAAGATAAAGTCAGAAGAGAATAGTGTGAACCAACAGATAGTTGAGACGGGGATTAGGAAAACCAGACGGGGATTAGTGTACTCGGCCAGTCCTAACACCAGCTTTGTAAATAGAGGCAGAAGGCTTATTTCGACACGATGCTGCAGGAAAAGCAGAAAAGACTTTGTTCGCCGTGCTGCCTGAGTGAGGGCAACACAAAATGGCAGCGGAGCACAAAATGGCGGTTCGATTCGATCACGATCGAAAATCGAATTTTCTCAGACCCTCCTTTTGCCAGAACTCAGGCAAGATAGATTCACGTTAATCTGAGTCAATGTCGATGGCCATGAGGTCATCGAGCTGTTGCTGTAGCATCATTCTGATATTCTCTGTTCTTTGTGATTTGGGTTTAGGGATGCACATAGTAGCACAAAGGTCGCAGATGGCGGGACCACAGTGCATACAAAGGCAACAAGAGAAAATGATGGTCAAAACTACTCCAAGGAATGTCAATGCCTTCCAACCCCATTTGGACAGTAGTCCCCAAAACCACTCCAATAATGACCAATCTCCTTCGTCCTGATGAATCGACTCAGAGATTATCTGTAATTTAGAGATAGCTTGGTATACTGTCGGAGCGTCATCAGGTATGAAAATACAGCAACTTGACCCGATCAATTTGCACACTCCACCACGATCCGCAAGAACAAAGTCTAAGGCAACTCAGTTTTGTAAGGTCATAAGACGATCCGCCTGTAGTTCTGCCGTGATATTACTTAAGGCTTCTACAGTGATGTCTATAGTGGTTTTTGCGACACGAACCAGTTGCCTTATATTCCTGCTGTTGGCCATTGGACCCCAAAAAGGAAGAAATCCTTTGAGGAAATCTCCTCCCTCTTGTCCTGCTGTGTCTTTAGAGTCAATAATCCCTCTGCCATATCTGTTTCGATGATGATTTGCAGAAGCGGTGTATGTAGGGGGAAGAAGGAAAGCTATATAACAGGTACCAGAAAAACTAGTTGGCAACAACGTGTAAGCCCTATCGTAGCAGATAAAATACGTGCCTTGAGATGGTACTAGAGGCGGCGAGTTCTGAGAGGAGTAGACGTATGTGTGGGAACAGTTGTTTCTTTGTATGGTGTCAGAAGAACAATCATTTATTTGCAGACAGAAATTTCCCTGATGAGGAATAGTCCAAATTGGGGGAGATTTTCCTTGTTTAACCTTATCACTAAGGCTAGTGACATAATGGGTGACGTTCCAGTTTGTGTACGCTTTCCTTTCGTCGATGGAAATCTTACTATTTTCCATGATTTTAGCCATAGCTACCATTCCCTTTATCAATGAACTATGACTAAAATCCGGACCACCAATATATGAACTAGCGGATCGTCGGAATTTGCTTTGATAGGCATTGGAGAAGATAACAAAATAAGCCCAAGCAGAACCCTCATAAGAGAAAGGAAGAACTAAATACGGCATTCCTTTCTCTCTGGTATGTGGCATGAGTCCACACACCCAACAGTCAGTTGTATTGATCACTAATTGGTGTTGATGTAATAACTGGACAAATGAATTGTTGTAATATTCGGTTCTTCTAATGAGTTCATGTTGAGGAAGGGTATGAAATAGATGTGGAGAGACAGTAGAAGAAGACGAAGAGGTAGAAGGAGAGACAACTTTTTGCTGCAGAGCATAAATAATCCAACTTATACACGCCAAAAGGATACACAATAATATAATAATACATAAGGCTATACTAAAACAACTGTACATTAATCTACAGGATTCTTTTTTCATTTTATCCTTTCTCTCTCTTTTGCCTAATGTAGTTTCCATCTTTCTAAAATGGATGCTCACGGCAATCTTCCTCAATCACTTAATTATGATTATCTGCCGTCCTATGACACTGCAAGTCCTGCAGGCCTATTGCCACTACTCAGGTCACAACCAAGACTCCTACCGTGACCCTGCACCTGGGATAGAATACTACATAAGAGAGAGAAAGTTTTAAGTGTTCTTTAGTCTAGGTCTTAGGTTATAATGTTCTTTATCAGGTGCAGTTTGGTCTCGGAACAATGTTCGCGGATTTGTCGTATTCAAGCGACGATGTGGTGTTATCGCTTCCTGAAGAATGTCGTCGTCCTCTTTCTCAGACAATGTTCCATTCAGGCATGCATCACTAAAAGGTGCAAATCATGGAACCTTCTCACTCTCAGAGTCACTAATGCCCTTAGCACCCATTGATTGAAGGGTAGAGGCAAAGGCACTTTATTACAATGCACGCCGTGAATCCAATTTTTCTTTCCTTCAACTTTTACTGCTGTTCTCGTTACCAGGAGAACCAACCGAGGCTCTTTCCACCGGGGCTCCAAATTTTTCGTCCTTTGGAAATTCTTTATGCAAACCCAGTCACCTGGTCGGATAGAATGACCTGGGTCTGTGGAAGCCTCCGGCAAAGCACTCTGAACCTGTTGATAGAGAACACGCAATTTAGTTGTAAGTTCATGCAAGTAATCAATCAACATTGGATATGGCAAGTCTGAGTCTTTCTTAGGGCGAGGGACTCCCCATATATTAGCTGGGCGCCCAAAAACCACCTCGTAAGGGCTAAGTCCCAAACGAGAGTGTACAGCAGTTCTAGTGGACAGAAGAGCCAATGGTAAAGCATCGGGTCAATTAAGTCCTGTACTAGCCTGCACTTTCGCTAGTTTGAGTTTTAAAGTTCCATTGTAGCATTCCACTAAACCCACTGACTGTGGATGGTTTGCCGCGTGGAACTTTTGCTTGATACCTTGACCCGCACAAACTTTTTGCATGACTTGGCCCACAAATTCGCTCCCATTGTCACTCCAGATAATGCGCGGCAAACCAAACCTGGGGAAAAATTCTTTTAGTAGAACTTTGGCTGTGGATAAGGCTGTATTATCTTTTAGAGGGTATGCTTCTATCCACCTAGAAAAGGCGCATACTACCACCAGAACATATTTGAGGTTGTTGCAACATTCCATATGAATGTAATCGATCTGCAAACACCTCAAATGGATATGTCGGAGGAGCAAAGTGACCCGCTGGAGTTGGGGTTCCCTTTCCCGGATTGTACATCAAACAAACAATACAATGTTTCACTACATTGTCTGCACACTTTGGGATTCCTTCATTTTGCCACACTGGAGCCAGAAGCTTGCATATACCTTTCGCACTTAAGTGGGCTGGACCATGCGCCATAGTAACTACTGGGAGTACATAGGCATCTGGTAACAGCCAACGTTGGTGTTCAGATAATTCCACCCAACATCCCATCTCATCTAACATTCCCGTACTTTCTTTCCACTTGCTCAATTCTTTCTCTGTAGCCTCTTTCTGAATCGACCTTACACTTTCTACTGTATCCTCATACATTCCTCTCTCTCTAACCCAATTCACAGGACCCACAACATACATTCGACTCGTAGCATCTCTCGCTGTCTTTTTCGCTACTTCATCTGCAAATGCTTTTCCTCGACCAACATCATCTGTAATCTTCTTGTGTGCACTACACTTCACAATTGCTATTTGGGTGGGCAAAGCAAGTGACTCAAGAAGATCAGTCACCAACTGACCATGTTGTATTTTAGTGCCATGTGAAGTAAGGAATCCCCTTTCTTTCCACAAACGTCCAAAATTGAACGCTACACCAAAAGCGTATTGACTGTCTGTGTACACATTCACTCTTTTTCCTTTTGACAACACACATGCTCTTGTTAAAGCTATCAGTTCTGCTGCTTGAGCTGAATTTTGTCTGATACGTGCTGTTTCCACAACTGTATGTAAAGTAGTAACAGCATAGGCTGAAACTGTATCTCCATTAGGGAGCTTAAAACAAGAACCATCCACCCATAGAATTCCATCCGGATTCTCTAGCGGCGTATCTTTCAAGTCAATTCTTCCTTTTGTCTCTTCCTCAGTACGGAGGAAACAATCATGTTGCTCCTGAACACCTTTCTCCTCTGGAAGGGGCAACAGAGTAGCTGGATTTAAGGTATTACATCATTTGATATGTACGTGACTAGCCAAAAGCGTCAGCTCGTATCCAGTTAAACTAGCACTCGTAAGATGCTGCGTTTTTGTTCTGTTTAGCAAAGTATCTACTGCATGTGGCACCATAACAATGAGAGTATTCTCTAGCACCACTCCAGCAGACTGTCGAATAGAAATTGCTGTTGCTGCTGTCGCTGTGAGACAACTAGGCAATGCTTTAGCTACTGGATCTAACGTAGCCGAAAAATAGGCACATGGTCACTGTTTGTCTCCAAATCGCTGTGTTAAAACTGACAACGCACAACCCTCTCTCTCATGGACATAGAGCGTAAAAGGCTTACTGTAATCAGGAGTACCTAGTACAGGAGCGGTACACAGAGCAGCATGTAAATCAGTAAAACTCCTCTGACACTCGTCAGTCCATGGAAAGGTCTGAGGTGTATCTTTCAAAGTGAGTGCCAACAGAGGTTTAGCTAACAAAGAAAAGTTCGGAATCCACTGCCTACAATAAGAAGTAATACCCAGAAAGGCACGTACCTCCCTTTGTGTGGATGGCACAGACATTTGCGCAATCGCCTGAATTCGTTCTGGGGTTAATCGTCGTCCGTCCTTTGATAGGAGATGACCCAAATAGGTAACCTCTCGACGAACATATTGTAGTTTGGAAGGTGAAACCTTATGATTCAGATTAAACAAATGGTGTAACAATGTAACAGTCACATTTTTGCAAATATCCTCTGAATCAGCAGCGATTAATAAGTCGTCCATGTACTGAATAAGAGCAGCACCAGACGGCAAATGAAAAGTATCAAGATGACTTTTTAACCCCTTGCATGCCCGCCCCTTTCCCCGCCCAGTGCCGCGCCTTCCATTAGCGGGCGGAGTTCATGACGAGCTGGACTCGTCATGGGCACAGCGCCACCGCAGCCCATGACGAGTCCAGCTCGTCATGGGCACTGAAGGGGTTAAACTTGGCTGTAAATAGAGGGACTTTCACAATAGCCCTGAGGTGCGCGCTTGAACCGGAAGCTTCGGCCTCCAAGAGAGAAGCCAAAAATATCCCTACTCTCTTCTGCAATGGGAATACTAAAGAAGGCATTTTTTAGATCGATAACAGAAAACCAAGTCGCTGTGGAAGGTATCATTGTCAACAGAGCAGTGATATCTGGGACAACAGGAAATTGTGGTACAACAATTTTGTTTACCTCCCGAAGATCAATTACGAAACGATATACAGGTGGCTGAGAAGGATCAGTGCGTTTAAGAACAGGAAGAATAGGACTATTGTATATGTTTCCTCTCGTTTCTTCAACCACACCCTTCTGAATCAAATCATGAATGATTTCCAAAAGCGCTTTTTCACCTTCAGTGGAAATTTTATACTGCGGAATACGTGGCAATTCAACATTAGGCTTGAGGGTGATAACATAAGGTGTAATCTCAAGACAGCCCACATCGTTCGGACCTGTGGCCCAAACCGTTGCCGGAAGAGAAAGCAATTCAGGTGGAAACTGATCTTTGGACAAATACATTGGAGAAGTCAGTTTCTGTCCTAATGTAAGATGTACACCAGAAGGAGAACAATATATCGTAGCATGCATTCTTTTCAATAAGTCTAAACCCAACAGATTCTTGCTCCAACCATTCGTCAAAAGAAGCGGAGCTTCCAAATCATAAGGGCCAATTGAAATAGGCAAAGGGCAAGAAACCGGATTACGAACAGGGGCGCCAGAAAATCCTACAGATACATTCGTTAAGCCGGACAAAGGTGCCCCAGGGAGTTTAGAATGAATGATAGAACTTCTCATCGCCCCAGTATGTAGAAGAAATGGCTCTGAAACACCCAGTGTAGTGACATTAACATAAGGTCCATTCTGATCTACTGGAACCGACACTACTCCCTTACTTTGTCCAAGGCTGTCCTAGTTAGCATGAAGACTTTCATTCTCGCCTTCAATATAATGGTCTTCATTGTAGTACTGTGTAGACCTAACATTTTGCTGATCAAAGTAATTCACGGAATTAGGAGGAGGAAGGGCACGCTGTTCTTGAGTCAACACACCTCGACCTCTACCTCTATTTGCTGACTGGAGGCCACCATGACCTCGTGGAGCAGATAATGCTCCACTACGCTGCAATAAAACCGGACAACTATTATTAAAATGACCTTCCTCTCTACAATAGGCACATTGATTAGGTCCTAACAAAGGTCGCGGAATATATGGCTCAGGTTTTTGATACAACCTCTGAAACTGCGGAGGCTGTTGAAACTGAGGCTGAACACAGCGAGGAGGATAAGCTTGTTGCAAGAGAACCTTTGTTTTTAATTATTTCGTCTTTTTCTCTTGCTTTTCTTTTTCTTCTTTATCTCTGTTCTCATAATATTGTGCAGTAGCCAATATCTGGGCAGAAGAAGAAACAGCCCATGAGCTTTCAGAATCTTTCAATTTATGTGACAGCTCGGGAAGCAAATTAAATACAAATTTGTCCACAAATAATCGCTGTCCACCCTCTGTAGCCATATCTTGACCACTGTGATCAATAAATGTCTCCTCGAAACGAGTAAAGAAATCAGAGACACTTTCATCTTTCTTTTGTTTGCATGTCGCTAATTTATCCCAATTAACTCTCAAGGCAGGCATCATCGTTTTCATTAATGTTATAATCCTACCAGGGAGCTCTGAAATCAAAGCATCAGGCTTCGCACCACCCACTTGGTCTCTATCTGCGGCAATTATAGCATCCCAATCAGCACCTAATTCCTGTGCGTGATTCTCCTTACCAATCCTAGCCCATAATGTTTGTGGGACTACACTTCCCATCAACATATCGATATCAGCTAGATTCATGATGCAAGCATCAACCGTCTGTGATAATTCTTTATAATAACCCGCAGGGTTTTTACGAGGATCCGGTAGAGTCTGTTTAAGTGCTAAAACTTCAGATCTCTTCCAGGGGACATGTACCCATATACGTTGAAAATGAGCAGGAATAACTGGATTATTACCTTGAGCTGCAATCTCTTCCTTCCATACTGGAGGAACCTCTCTCATGGGATAATTTTTCAGTGTCAGTCTAACCGACGGATCAGAATCAAGGAAAGTCTGAGAGGACAATAAGTTTCTAAAGGAAATAAGTGTCCTTACAGCGTTTTCAACCTTGGAACCCACAATAAGTCCTTTACCAAAGTCAGCCTGAACATCTAACAGACCCTGTGGAACCGAATTCAAATTCACATCCTCCCATTCTTTAATGAGAGTATCACACATTACATTGAAAACATATCTTTGCGTAGGCGCATTCCATTGTGAGAAGGTAGGCATAATATCGAGCACACTGTACTGAGGACCCCTTTCGATCCATTTACGTGCGAGAGAGTCAATATTTTCTTGTTCTTCGGCAGCTGGGAATTGACTACGAGATTGTCTTCGAGCAAAAGCCGGAGATACATTTAAAGCTTCAAAGAAAGGAGATAGAATACCAGAGACAGTGTCCGTGAGTCGCCTATGCAGAGGGAGAATTGGACATGAGGATAGGGGACAAGGTATTAGGCGAACTAACAGAAGGAGAACCGGTAATTGCAGGAGGAGCAGAAGGCAAAGGAGATTGAAGATCAGGAGATGAGGGCAAAGAAGTCGAAGTTAAAGGCAAAACTGGTAGAGGCGGTAATACTGGAAGGGGTAAATGCGGAAGAGCCGGAACAGGCGGAGGTACTGCTGGCGGCTGAACAGGCTGTAACAACTGGGGTGCATTGGCACCTTGTGCATAGGGCTGAGGCAATCTCAATAAATGAGACATTAGGGGATCTTCTTCTAAATCTTTCTTGTTATCGGAAGGGAAAACAGGCAACACCGGATAGCATTTATCTATCGCCATACGATGCTGTCTCTCTGAAATTTCCATCGTATTATCATTTAATCGTCTTTAAATTGTTGGGCAGCCTGTATAATTATCATACCCTGTGCTTGCCTATCTCGTTTTGTTTGCTTAATTTCTCTCTGTTTGGCTTCTTTACGCCGTAGGCGGAAGGAGTCAAACATTGCCGGCCAGGCTTTTCTTTTGAATAAAACGGCTTCCAAAATTATCTAGCACATCAGACTCAAAACTACCATTTTCTGGCCATTTTAAAACACCATCTTTCTTCGTGTATCGGGTCCATGCCTCGTTAAAGGCAATGGGGCCAATACCATGCTTTGAATAGAGCTCATATGTGGGAGTTCCAACCGAAGGAATCGGACAAGAGTCCTCAAGCCGGGAATCCCTAGTACAACCAAAGCAACAAAGTTTTCCAAACTTAGTCAGACCAGGCATCTCGTGATTTCACCGGACTGTTCACAAACTTCAAGGGGGTAAAACTCAGTTTACGCAGCACAAATGCACTTACCCCTCGGCTTCGGCTATTGCAATAGTCGAATCTAAGGACCAAAGAAACAAAGGAACAAAGAAACAAAGGATCAAAATTGTGGGAGCGACTCACCAAATACTTAACTAAGGATGTCTTCTCACGCCAACAGAGGCCCGTCTATCATCTTGCCTTACCATACATCACCAAAGGAAGGGCCAAGGCAGGGCGGCAGTCAGGGCAGCAGTCGCCAGTAGCCGTCAGGAAGGAGTAACCACGCTGAAAAAGACCTTCGGACCACTTTCGACATACAGGGGTCGCTTGACGTGGCTCGCGAACCCTCCAGAATTTTCTTGCGGGGTTCCTCACGACCTTCAGGCAGAACCACTACCACTGAAGCCGCCCCTTGTTGGGCGCCAGTTGAAGAACCAGAACCTTATGGGCCTGGCGGCGCAGGGTACGCCTTAATCTCCGGGGTTCACCTGCTCAGCTACACAGAGACACGGGACACTCTGTCAGGCATTAAAAGATCGGATTTATTAGCTGCAGCTAGTACAGTTATCCCAGAAGTACACAAGGTAGGTTCTCAGGAGACTGCCACTTCACTCCGTGGCGCACAATCTTATATAGTACATATGTGAAATATACATTAACCAAAAACACACCCACAACATATAAAAAAGAGCCAATAAGAAAGGTTGGAAAACAGAACAGAACCAATAGGAAAGGTTTGAAAATAAAGTATCAAGTAACTCGAAGAAGCCTCTCCTCCAACTATGTTTGTCACCCCTCCCCACTAACTAATTCATTAACAGGTTTGTAACCTGATTCGCAGGTGGCGAGATACGTTTGTGTGTTTTGGAGGACAGTTGTGAAACGAGAGAATGCTAGCAGAGGACAGCGAAGGCCAGACAATAAGATAAAGTCCGAAGAGAATAGTGTGAACCAACAGCTAGTTGAGACGGGGATTAGGAAAACCAGACGGGGATTAGTGTACTCGGCCAGTCCTAACACCAGCTTTGTAAATAGAGGCAGAAGGCTTATTTCGACACGATGCTGCAGGAAAAGCAGAAAAGACTTTGTTCGCCGTGCTGCCTGAGTGAGGGCAACACAAAATGGCAGCGGAGCACAAAATGGCGGGTCGATTCGATCACGATCGAAAATCGAATTTTCTCAGAACCCCTACCTGAGTAGGGCCCCTCTGCAACCTTCGTTAAAACTATTGCTGGGTTGTTTGTAGTGCAGCCATACCATATACTCTTAACCGCATTATAAGTAATCGCGACAGCGTGATAACTTGAGAGTGGCTGCACAGAACCATGTCATGTTTGGTGTCAAACATTGTTGAATCATACCCCCAATCCAGCCATGGGAGTGAGGGCATGATTCCCCCTGCTAGAGGGGTGATATGGTAAAAGCGGCAGGTTTTAGACACCAATTTAAAAGTGCACACGTAGTACAAAATGGATGCTACCCGCCACCCACACGACTCTGGCTGCCTGTTGCTGGGCAGAACTCCAGCCACGGCAGCTGGACAATAGGGATCTTGTTGCAGGGAGGTGTTCCCACCTCCCCAGACAGACTATGTGGATTGGAACAGGGTGGGTGCACCATAGGATGTCTTTCAAACTTGCACGTAGGCTTCTCCAGTGCCTACTTCTGCATACACCACCTCAAACCGGTTCAGGGGCATCCTGTCCTCTGCCCAGGTGGGAAAACACACAAAGGGGAGAGGGTGTAGCCACCCTTTCCCGCCTGAACTCTCATTGGTGGGCTCTGATTCAGACACTCCCCTAATCTCTGGATAAAGGTGGGTGCAGGGTCCCCAGAGCCTCAGAATAATCTTGGACTTCAAAGACTTGAACCTTCGATGAGCTGCCGCACAGCTGAATGAAGAAATCTCCCTTGGGGTAAAGGAGTTACACCCCTGCTTGGCAGGCACCTGAAACACTGCAAGTGACCTGGTTGGAACTCCGCTGCTCCTATGGACATCGAAGACTTCTGCCTACCCTGAGGTGGGTTTTCAAGCATCCCAGAGGCCAGTGAGTGTGCACAGCAAAGCTCAGCACCGTAGACCCCATGGGTGCCGAGATCTCCTGTACCCCAGGACACTGGCCACCACTTGCACAGCACATGACCCCGACCAGTGGGGAAGTTTTGCTTTGGCCCATTATTGAGCCAACCTCTCAGCATTACTTGTGCAAAAGGACGACGCTCCAGCCCGCTCCGATGACACGTGGGCTCATCTTTACCCACTCCAAATTGCCGCCTCCCACAGTCCCTTGTCTCTCGACTGGTGGGCCCTAGCCGAGGTCAATCTTTACTTTAAAGGACTCCCCTGATTGCTCCAGGCCTGCTCTACATTCTCCTTGCTGGAGACCTCACTCAGACCTCGTGGGTCTGCACCGTAGCTGTTTTGTGATCCTTGTGTAGGTTGCGGTTGACAAGGCTTAGTGGATCTAATCCGGACACTAACACCGCAGCAGCCTTCATCCATTGTGGGACAGTTGCCCTCCAGAAGCTGGCCTTCCTTGAAGTCTCCTGGACCCCGTGGCTGCTGATCCAAGCTTCCCGTCTTCAACCTGGAAGCACCCGACATTGAAGGGCTCTTTCTCCTGAGCTCCTTGGTCCCTGGCTAGTGACCCAGACTCTGTCCCCTCTGCTTTCAGTTCCTTACCTTCAAGATCTACATCTTCAATCTGCACGACATCGACGACGCTTCACGCCAGCAGCAGTTCTTCACCTTTTTCCATTGAAAACGAGATCGCGACCCGACATCGAAAACGACCTATGCACCCGGCTTCCCTGGGGCAGGTAACAGTGGTACCTCAGTACTGTCATGGGTGTGGGCCCTCCAAAAGCTTAACTCTAAGCTCCTGAACTTGAACTCCTGCTAGAAGTGTCCAGATTCTTGTAATTTCCAACAGCAACATTTCCCATAGGGTTTAGTAGAGATCCCGACTGTAGTTTAAACACTGCACCCGTCTCCAGTGGGTCCCCTTCCTCACTACTTTGGGTGGTTTCGTAAGGGGCCAGCGACCCTAAGTGCCGTAGGCACTGTCTGCAGAACTGTTGTGGTTCTTATAATACTTTTTTAATATATGGTTTTGTCCCCCCCGGGGCCCTGTGATTCCAGTGCTATTTATTGTTGTTTAAATGCTTTATTGAATTGTATCTTTACCTCCAGCCTCACAAGATACTAGTGGAATTTGTTCTTAGAATAAATACATATATTTTTAATATATACCTGTATGTATGTATTTTCATTTATAAAGCGCACTGTAAGCCAGCGGGCATCCTGGCGCTAACGACACAGTGGAGAGACTTGCCATCAAAAAGGCTCATAGAAATTAAGCTCTGGGAAAGAGCCAGGTCTTAATCTGCTTACGAAACAGTGTCAATTCCCAAACCTGTCTTAGCTGTAGGGGAAGACTATTCCACAGACGTGCAGTCGCAACACTGAAAGCACGACCCCCCAAGGTAGATCTCGTCATCTTAGGAATCCTGGCCAACCTGGCTGCCGAGGATCGCAAATTGCGCGTAGGGACGTACCAATTAAATAGATGTTGCAGCGGTCCAGGGCCAAGCCCATGAAGAGCTTTAAAAACTAAGCACAGAGATTTAAACAAAATTCTCTGTTGCACAGGCGTGACAGAGTGTTTGCTGGAGTGTATGAACACTGACTGGGTAACCAAAGGTTTGAAAGACAAGTGTGTAGGTGGTTAGACGGGTGCATGCGTATTGGAGAGGGGTTTGTAGCAGTCCATGTATTAAGGCCTGGGTCACTGCATTAGTACTTGGGCACTGACTGAATGATTAGAGTACTGCAAGGAGAGTTCCTGGGTGAGTTTATAAGTGTTTGGGTTTTGGCGCAGTGAATGGATTAGTACATGGTGCTGAATGGGTCACTAGAGGAGTGCAAGGGGAGTGACAGGGTGTTTGCTGGAGTGTATGGATACTGACTGGGGAATTGAAGGTGTGAAAGACAAGTGTGTAGGTGAGTAGAGGACTGTATGCGTAGTGGATAAGCGTTTAAAGCAGTCTATGTGCTAAGGCCTGGGTCACTGCATGACTACTTGTGTACTGACTGAAAGATTAGAGTACTGCAAGGAGAGTGCCTGGGTGAATTTATAAATGGTTGGGTTTTGGTGCAGTGAATGGATTAGTACATGGTGCTGAATGGGTCACTAGAGGAGTGCAAGGGGAGTGACAGGGTGTTTGCTGGAGTGTATGAACACTGACTGTGGAATTGAAGGTATGAATTACAAGTGTGTAAGTGGTTAGAGGACTGCATGCATAATGGAGAGGTGTTTCTACTAGTCTATGTGTTAAGGCCTGGGTCACTGCATGAGTACTTTGGAAGTGACTGAATGATTAGAGTACTGCAAGGAGAGTGCCTGGGTGAATGTATAAGTGGTTGGGTTTTGGTGCAGTGAATGGATTAATACATGGTGCTGAGGAAGTGACATGGTGTTTGCTGGAGTGTATGGATACTGACTGGGGAATTGAAGGTGTTAAAGACAAGTGTGTAGGTGAGTAGAGGACTGCATGCATAGTGGATAGGGGTTTTAAGCAGTCTATGTGCTAAGGCCTGGGTCACGGCATGAGTACTTGGGTACTGACTGAATGATTAGATTATTGCAAGGAGAGTGCCTGGGTGAATTTATAAGTTTTTTGGATTTGGCGCAGTGTTTGGATTAGTACATGGTGCTGGATGGCTGACTGGAGGAGTGCATGGGGAGTGACAGTGTGGTTGCTGGAGTGTATAGGTACTGCCTGGGTAATTGAAGGTGTGAAAGACAAGTGTGTAGGTGGTTAGAGGACTGCATGCGTACTGGATAGGAGTTTCGAGCAGTCTATGTGCTAAAGCCTGGGTCACTGCATGAGTACTTAGGGACTGAGTGATTGATTAGAGTACTGCAAGGAGAGTGCCTGGGTGAATTTATAAGTGGTTGCGTTGTGGTGCAGTGAATGGATTAGTACATGTTGCTGAATGGGTCACTAGAGGAGTGCAAGGGGCGTGACAGAGTGTTTGCTGGAGTGTATGAACACTGACTGGGGAATTAAGGGTGTGAAAGACAAGTGTGTAGGTTGTTAGAGGACTGCATGCGTATTGGAGAGGGGTTTGTAGCAGTCCATGTATTAAGGCCTGGGTCAATGCATTAGTACTTGGGTGCTAACTGAATGATTAGAGTACTGCAAGGAGAGTGCCTGGGTGAATTTATAAGTGGTTGGGTTTTGGTGCAGTGAATGGACTAGTACATGGTGCTGAATGGGGCGTGACAGAGTGTTTGCTGGAGTGTATGAACACTGACTGGGGAATTGAAGGTGTGAAAGACAAATCTGTAGGTGGTTAGAGGACTGCATGCGTATTGGAGAGGAGTTTGTAGCAGTCTATGTGCTAAGGCCTGGGTCACTGCATGAGTCCTTGTGTACTGACTGAATGGTTAGAGTACTGCAAGGAGAGTGCCTGGGTGAATTGATAAGTGGTTGAGTTTTGGCGCAGTGAATGGATTAGTACATGATGCTGAATGGGTCACTAGAGGAGTGCTAGGGGAGTGACAGGATGTTTGCTGGGGTGTATGGATACTGCTTGGGGAATTGAAGGTATAAAAAGACAAGTGTGTAGGTGATTAGGGGACTGCATGCGTATTGGAGAGGGGTTTGTAACAGTCCATGTTTTAAGGCCTGAGTCACTGCATGAGTACTTGGGTACTGACTGAATTATTAGAGTACTGCGAGGAGAGTGCCTGGGTGAATTTATAAGTGTTTGGGTTTTGGCGCAGTGAATGGATTAGTACATGGTGCTGAATGTGTCACTAGAGGAGTGCAAGGGGCGTGACAGAGTGTTTGCTGGAGTGTATGAACACTGACGAGGGAACTGAAGGTGTGAAAGACAAGTGTGTAGGTAGTTAGAGGGCTGCATGTATATTGGAGAGGACTTTGTAGCAGTCCATGTATTAAGGCCTGGGTCACTGCATGAGTACTTGGGTACTGACAGAATGATTAGAGTACTGCAAGGTGTGTGCCTGGGTGAATTTATAAGTTTTGGGGTTTTGGCGCAGTGTTTGGATTACTACATGGTGCTGAATGGGTCACTAGAGAAGTGCAAGCGGCGTGACAGAGTGTTTGCTGGAGTGCATGAACACTGACGAGGTAATTGAAGGTGTTAAAGACAAGTGTCTAGGTAGTTAGAGGGCTGCATGCGTATTGGAGAGGGGTTTGTAGCAGTCAATGTATTAAGGCCTGGGTCACTGCATGAGTACTTGGGTACTGACAGAATGATTAGAGTACTGCAAGGAGCGTGTCTGGGTGAATTTATAAGTGTTTGGGATTTGGCGTAGTGTTTGGATTAGTACATGGTGCTAAATTGGTCACTAGAGGAGTGCAAGGGGCGTGACAGAGTGTTTGCTGGAATGTATGAACACTGACTGGGTAATTGAAGGTGTGAAAGACAAGTCTGTAGGTGGTTAGAGGACTGCATGCGTACTGGATAGGAGTTTCGAGCAGTCTATGTGCTAAGGCCTGGGTCACTGCATTAGTACTTGGGTACTGAGTGAATGATTAGAGTACTGCAAGGAGAGTGCCTGGGTGAATTTATAAGTGGTTGCATTTTGGCACAGTGAATGGATTAGTACATGGTGCTGAATGGGTCACTAGAGGAGTGCAAGGGGCGTGACAGAGTGTTTGCTGGAGTGCATGAACACTGACTGGGGAATTGAAGGTGTGAAAGACAAGTCTGTAGGTGGTTAGAAGACTGCATGCGTATTGGAGAGGGGTTTGTAGCTGTCTATGTGCTAAGGCCTGGGTCACTGCATGAGTACTTGTGTACTGACTGAATGTTTGGAGTACTGCAAGGAGAGTGCCTGGGTGAATTGATAAGTGATTGAGCTTTGGCGCAGTGAATGGATTAGTACATGGTGCTGGGCGTCCGGAGGGCGGAGAGGCAGTGGAGGAAGGACTACTGCCCGTTATTAAAAACCTACTTTCTGACACTGTTGGCTGATTACAAATCAGCAATTCTAGCTGCAAAGACCGACTACTTCTCTACGAGAATAATGTCGGCCGCCAACAAACCCAGGGCTATTTTTGACATCGTAAACGACCTGGCGTTCTCAGATCGAGCCTCGCCCCTAATCCCTCCCTCCCAGCTTCTCTGCGACCAATTAAACAAATACTTCGTGGATAAGATCACCAATATCAAGGCCAATATCCCTTTACCCTCGCCTACCTTCGTCGATCCCTCCCCCCCCCCAGTACAAAATCATCTCACTGTCATCCCTCCCCTTACTCAGGAATCCTTTCTGTCGATTCTCCCCAAAGTTAAATCAGGGTCCCCGGGGGATGTCTGCCCCGCTCGCATCCTACAGCAAATCTATTCTAGCTGCCCTGATCCCCCGATTGCCTTCCTCAACAGCGCCTTGGCACAGGGTGTGGTGCCCCCGGTACTAAAAGCAGCCACCATAGTACCACTGCTGAAGAAACCCGGCTCGGACCCTTCTATCTCGTCCAACTTTCGCCCCATCTCCCTGCTGCCCTTTCTGGGCAAGGTGATGGAACGCCATGTTACCGCGGTTCTGAGCACCCACATTGAGGCTAATGGGGGGCTGGCTTCTCGTCAGGCAGGATTCCGCCCCAGGCACTCAACAGAATCGGTCGTAGTCGCCGTCCTAGACAACCTCAGAAAGGGCATGGATGACAACAACCACCAGGCACTGGTCCTCCTCGATCTTTCCGCCGCCTTTGACACGGTGGACCATACCATCCTACTCACCCGTGTCAAGGCGGCTGGCATCAGGGGATCAGCTCTTGTCTGGCTCTCCTCCTTTCTGAGGGACCGCACTCAGGCGGTCCGTCTAGGCGACTTCACCTCCACTCCTCTCCTTGTCACCTGCGGTGTTCCCCAGGGTTCCTCTCTCTCCCCTCTTCTCTTCAACCTCTATATCTTTCCTCTCATCTTTGCTTCCCAGCAGCTGGAGGTCACCGTCTTTAACTACGCGGATGACCTCCAGCTCATCTTTGATCTATCCCCCTCTTCTCTCTCGGTCTCCAATTTCCAGTCTACTATGACATTTATCAGGGACTGGATGAATCACAACCATCTTAAACTGAACCCTGATAAAACCGAGCTGGTTCTCACTGGTGGTTCGTCCAGTCCCTGGAACTCTCTTTTCTGGCCCCCCTCTCTCGGCCCTGCACCCTCCCCCTCCACCACTGTCAAAACACTGGGTGTCAAAATGAACAATCAGCTCACTCTTCACTCACACATTAGCTCCTTGGTCTCCTCCTGTTTCCTCACTCTTCGAACCATCCGCTCTGTCTCCCGCTTCTTCACCCCTCAGGCCCTCAAGACCATCATGGCCGCCCTGGTAATCTCGCGTTTGGACTACGCCAACGCTCTTTTTCATGGCATCCCTGCCTATAGTTTGCGTAGACTCCAAGCCATCCAGAACCAGGCGGCCAGACTGATATTTGGCCTCCCACGTTATCACCACTCCACCCCCCTCCTAAAGAAACTCCACTGGCTCCCCGTGAAACAACGTTCCCTCTTTAAAATCGGGTGCATGGTCTTCCAGGCCCGTCAGGGCACTGCCCCTGCTTTCATCACTTCACTCATCAAACCCTACGTCCCCGCAAGAAATCTCCGGTCCTCCTCCAAGTCCCTTCTTCTGATCCCCCGTTTCTCGCGCAAAAAGTGGGGTGGATCCAATTTCTCTACTCTGGCCCCTTCCTTCTGGAACTCTCTCCCTGATAACCTCCGCTCCGCAACTCAGTACCTTTCCTTCCGTGGAGACTTGAAAACCTTCCTATTTAGCCAGGCTTTCCCCGCCTAAATTTTCTCCCCGGTCTTCCTTCCCCTCAGCCACTGAACCTTCAGCGCCAAGAAACCGCAAGGTGTATGCTGCGCTTTATAAGCATTTTAAATTAGAAATTAGAAATTTGGTGCTGAATGGGTCACTAGAGGAGTGCTCGGGGAGTGACAGGATGTTTGCTGGGGTGTATGGATACTGCTTGGGGAATTGAAGGTGTAAAAGACAAGTTTGTAGGGGGTTAGGGGACTGCATGCGTATTGGAGAGGGGTTTGTAGCAGTTCATGTATTAAGGCCTGGGTCACTGCATGCGTACTTGGGTACTAACTGAATGATTAGAGTACTGCGAGGAGAGTGCCTGGGTGAATTTATAAGTTTTTGGGTTTTGGCGCAGTATTTGGATCAGTACATGGTGCTGAATGGGTCACTAGAGGAGTGCATGGGGCATGACAGAGTATGTGCTGAGTGTATGCACACTGACTGAGGTATTGAAGGTGTGGAAGACAAGTGTGTAGGTCGTTAGAGGACTGCATGTCTATTGGAGAGGGGTTTGTAGCAGTCCATGTGTTAAGGCCTGGGTCACTGCATGAGTACTTGGGTACCGACGGAAAGATTGGAGTACTGCAAGGAGAGTCCCTGGGTGAATTTATAATTGGTTGGGTTTTGGCACAGTGAATGGATTAGTACATGGTGCTAAATGGGTCACTAGAGGAGTGCAAGGGGCGTGACAGAGTGTTTGCTGGAATGTATGAACACTGACTGGGTAATTGAAGGTGTGAAAGACAAGTCTGTAGGTGGTTAGAGGACTGCATGCGTATTGGAGAGGGGTTTGTAGCAGTCTATGTGCTAAGGCCTGGGTCACTTCATGAGTACTTGTGTACTGACTGAATGATTAGAGTACTGCAAGGAGAGTGCCTGGGTGAATTTATAATTGTTTGGGATTTGGCGCAGTTTTTGGATTAGTACATGGTGCTGGGTGGCTGACTGGAGGAGTGCATGGGGAGTGACAGTGTAATCGCTGGAGTGTATAGGTACTGCCTGGGTAACTGAAGGTGTGAAAGACAAGTGTATAGGTGGTTAGAGGACTGCATGCGTACTGGATAGGAGTTTCGAGCAGTCTATGTGCTAAGATCTGGGTCACTGCATGAGTACTTGGGGACTGATTGATTGATTAGAGTACTGCAAGGAGAGTGCCTGGGTGGATTTATAAGTGGTTGCGTTTTGGCGCAGTGAATGGATTAGTACAAGGTGCTGAATGGGTCACTAGAGGAGTGCAAGGGGCGTGACAGAGTGTTTGCTGGAGTGTATAAACACTGACTGGGGAATTGAAGGTGTGAAAGACAAGTGTGTATGTTGTTAGAGGACTGCATGCATATTGGAGAGGGGTTTGTAGCAGTCCATGTATTAAGGCCTGGGTCACTGCATTAGTACTAGGGTGCTGACTGAATGGTTAGAGTACTGCAAGGAGAGTACCTGGGTGAATTTATAAGTGCTTTGGGTTTGGTGCAGTGAATGGATTAGTACATGGTGCTGAATGGGTCACTAGAGAAGTGCAAGGGGCATGACAGAGTGTGTGCTGGAGTGTATGAACACTGACTGGGGAATTGAAAGTGTGAAAGACAAGTGTGTAAGTGGTTAGAGGACTGCATACGTATTTGAGAGGGATTTATACCAGTCCATGTGTTAAGGCCTGGGTCACTGCATGAGTACTTGGGTACCGACGGAATGATTGGAGTACTGCAAGGAGAGTCCCTGGGTGAATTTATAAGTGGTTGGGTTTTGGCACAGTGAATGGATTAGTACATGGTGCTGAATGGGTCACTAGAGGAGTGCAAGGGGCGTGACAGAGTGTTTGCTGCAATGTATAAACACTGACTGGGTAATTAAAGGTGTGAAAGACAAGTCTGTAGGTGGTTAGAGGACTGCATGCGTATTGAAGAGGGGTTTCGAGCAGTCCATGTATTAAGGCCTGGGTCACTGCATTAGTACTAGGGTGCTGACTGAATGATTAGAGTACTGCAAGGAGAGTGCCTGGGTGAATTTATAAGTGCTTGGGGTTTGGTGCAGTGAATGGATTAGTACATGGCGCTGAATGGGTCACTAGAGAAGTGCAAGGGGCGTGACAGAGTGTGTGCTGGAGTGTATGAACACTGACTGGGGAATTGAAGGTGTGAAAGACATGTGTGTAGGTGGTTAGAGGACTGCATGGGTATTGGAGAGGGGTTTGTAGTAGTCCATGTATTAAGACCTGGGTCACTGCTTGAGTACTTGGGTACTGACTGAATGATTAGAGTACTGCAAGGGATGTGCCTGGGTGAATTTATATGTGGTTGGGTATTTGCGCAGTGAATGGATTAGTACATGGTGTTGAATGGGTCTCTAGAGGAGTGCAATGGGAGTGACAGGATGTTTGCTGGAGTGTATGGATACTGACTGGGGAATTGAAGGTGTGAAAGACAAGTGTGTAGGTGAGTAGAGGACTGCATGCATAGTGTATAGGGGTTTGAAGCAGTCTATGTGCTAAGGCCTGGGTCACTGCATGAGTACTTGTGAACCGACTGAATGATTAGAGTACTGCAAGGAGACTGCCTGGGTGAATTTATAAGTGTTTGAGTTTTGGCGCAGTGAATGGATTAGTACATGGTGCTGAATGGGTCACTAGAGGAGTGCAAGAGGAGTGACAGGATGTTTGCTGGAGTGTACGGATACTGACTGGGGAATTGAAGATGTGAAAGACAAGTGTGTAGGTGAATAGAGGACTGCATGCATAGTGGATAGGAGTTGAAAGAAGTCTATGTGTACTATGGCCTGGGTCAAGTGCAAGGGGCGTGACAGAGTGTTTGCTGGAATGTATGAACACTGACTGGGGAATTGAAGGTGTGAAAGACATGTCTGTAGGTGGTTAGAGGACTGCATGCGTATTGGAGAGGGGTTTGTAGCTGTCTATGTGCTAAGGCCTGGGTCACTGCATGAGTACTTGTGTACTGCCTGAATGGTTAGAGTACTGCAAGGAGAGTGCCTGGGTGAATTGATAAGTGATTGAGTTTTGGTGCAGTGAATGGATTAGTACACGGTGCTGAATGGGTCACTAGAGGAGTACTCGGAGAGTGACAGGATGTTTGCTGGGGTGTATGGATACTGCTTGGGGAATTGAAGGTGTAAAAGACAAGTTTGTAGGTGGTTAGGGGACTGCATGCGAATTGGCAGGGGTTTGTAGCAGTTCATGTATTAAGGCATGGGTCACTGCATGAGTACTTGGGTACTAACTGAATGATTAGAGTACTGCGAGGAGAGTGCCTGGGTGAATTTATAAGTTTTTGGGTCACTGCATGAGTACTTGGGTACTGACAGAATGATTAGAGTACTGCAAGGAGCGTGCCTGGGTGAATTTATAAGTGTTTGGGTTTTGGCACAGTGTTTGGATTAGTACAAGGTGCTGAATGGGTCTCTAGAGAAGTGCAAGCGGCGTGACAGAGTGTTTGCTGGAGTGCATGAACACTGACAAGGGAATTGAAGGTGTGAAAGACAAGTGTTTAGGTAGTTAGAGGGCTGCATGCGTATTGGAGAGGGGTTTGTAGCAGTCCATGTATTAAGGCCTGGGTCACTGCATGAGTACTTGGGTACTGACAGAATGATTAGAGTACTGCAAGGAGCGTGCCTGGGTGAATTTATAAGTGTTTGGGATTTGGCGCAGTGTTTGGATTAGTACATGGTGCTGAATGGCTGACTGGAGGAGTGCATGTGTAATGACAGTGTGATTGCTGGAGTGTATAGGTACAGCCTAGGTAATTGAAGGTGTGAAAGACAAGTGTGTAGGTGGTTAGAGGACTGCATACGTACTGGATAGGAGTTTCGAGCAGTCTATGTGCTAAGGCCTGGGTCACTCCATGAGTACTTGGGTACTGAGTGAATGATTAGAGTACTGCAAGGAGCGTGCCTGGGTGAATTTATAAGTGGTTGCCTTTTGGCGCAGTGAATGGATTAGTACATGGTGCTGAATGGGTCACTAGAGGAGTGCAAGGGGCGTGACAGAGTGTTTGCTGGAGTGCATGAACACTGACTGGGGAATTGAAGGTGTGAAAGACAAGTCTGTAGGTGGTTAGAGGACTGCATACGTATTGGAGAGGGGTTTGTAGCTGTCTATGTGCTAAGGCCTGGGTCACTGCATGAGTACTTGTGTACTGACTGAATGGTTAGAGTACTGCAAGGAGAGTGCCTGGGTGAATTGATAAGTGATTGAGCTTTGGCGCAGTGAATGGATTCGTACATGGTGCTGAATGGGTCACTAGAGGAGTGCTCGGGGAGTGACAGGATGTTTACTGGGGTGTATGGATACTGCTTGGGGAATTGAAGGTGTAAAAGACAAGTTTGTAGGTGGTTAGGGGACTGCATGCGTATTGGAGAGGGGTTTGTAGCAGTTCATGTATTAAGGCCTGGGTCACTGCATGAGTACTTGGGTACTAAATGAATGATTAGAGTACTACGAGGAGAGTGCCTGGGTAAATTTATAAGTTTTTGGGTTTTGGCGCAGTGTTTGGATTAGTACATGGTGCTGAATGGGTCACTAGAGGAGTGCAAGGGGCATGACAGAGTGTGTGCTGAGTGTATGAACACTGACTGAGGTATTGAAGGTGTGGAAGACAAGTGTGTAGGTCGTTAGAGGACTGCATGTCTATTTGGGAGGGGTTTGTAGCAGTCCATGTGTTAAGGCCTGGGTCACTGCATGAGTACTTGGGTACCGACGGAATGATTGGAGTACTGCAAGGAGAGTCCCTGGGTGAATTTATAAGTGGTTGAGTTTTGGCACAGTGAATGGATTAGTACATGGTGCTAAATGGGTCACTAGAGGAGTGCAAGGGGCGTGACAGAGTGTTTGCTGGAATGTATGAACACTGACTGGGTAATTGAAGGTGTGAAAAACAAGTCTGTAGGTGGTTAGAGGACTGCATGCGTATTGGAGAGGGGTTTGTAGCAGTCCATGTATTAAGGTATGGGTCACTGCATTAGTACTTGTGTACTGACTGAATGATTAGAGTCCTGCAAGGAGAGCGCCTGGGTGAATTTATAAGTGTTTGGGATTTGACGCAGTGTTTGGATTAGTGCATGGTGCTGGATGGCTGACTGGAGGAATGCATGGGGAGTGACAGTGTAATTGCTGAAGTGTATAGGTACTGCCTGGGTAACTGAAGGTGTGAAAGACAAGTGTGTAGGTGGTTAGAGGACTGCATGCATACTGGATTAGAGTTTCGAGCAGTATATGTGCTAAGGCCTGGGTCACTGTATGAGTACTTGGGGACTGAGTGATTGATTAGAGTACTGCAAGGAGAGTGCCTGGATGAATTTATAAGTGGTTGCGTTTTGGCGCAGTGAATGGATTAGTACATGTTGCTGAATTGATCATTAGAGGAGTGCAAGGGGAGTGACAGAGTGTTTGCTGGAGTGTATGAACACTGATGAGGGAATTGAAGGTGTGAAAGACAAGTGTGTAGGTAGTTAGAGGGCTGCATGCGTATTGGAGTGGGGTTTGTAGCAGTCCATGTAGTAAGGCCTGGGTCACTGCATGAGTACTTGGGTACTGACAGAATGATTAGAGTATTGCAAGGAGCGTTCCTGGGTGAATTTATAAGTGTTTGGGATTTGGCGCAGTGTTTGGATTAGTACATGGTGCTGGATGGCTGACTGGAGGAGTGCATGGGTAGTGACAGTGTGATTGCTGGAGTGTATAGGTACTGCCTGAGAAATTGAAGGTGTGAAAGACAAGTGTGTAGGTGGTTAGAGGACTGCATGGGTATTGGAGAGGGGTTTGTAGTAGTCCATGTATTAAGACCTGGGTCTCTGCTTGAGTACTTGGGTACTGACTGAATGATTAGAGTACTGCAAAGGATGTGCCTGGGTGAATTTGTATGTGGTTAGGTATTTGCGCAGTGAATGGATTAGTACATGGTGTTGAATGGGTCTCTAGAGGAGTGCAATGGGATTGACAGGATGTTTGCTGGAGTGTATGGATACTGACTGGGAAATTGAAGGTGTGAAAGACAAGTGTGTAGGTGAGTAGAGGACTGCATGCATAGTGTATAGGGGTTTGAAGCAGTCTATGTGCTAAGGCCTGGGGCACTGCATGAGTACTTGTGTACCGACTGAATGATTAGAGTACTGCAAGGAGACTGCCTGGGTGAATTTATAAGTGTTTGAGTTTTGGCGAAGTGAATGGATTAGTACATGGTGCTGAATGGGTCACTAGAGGAGTGCAAGAGGAGTGACAGGATGTTTGCTGGAGTGTATGGATACTGACTGGGGAATTGAAGGTGTGAAAGACAAGTGTGTAGGTGAGTAGAGGACTGCATGCATAGTGGATAGGAGTTGAAAGAAGTCTATGTGCTATGGCCTGGGTCAAGTGCAAGGGGCGTGACAGAGTGTTTGCTGGAATGTATGAACACTGACTGGGGAATTGAAGGTGTGAAAGACATGTCTGTAGGTGGTTAGAGGACTGCATGCGTATTGGAGAGGGGTTTGTAGCTGTCTATGTGCTAAGGCCTGGGTCACTGCATGAGTACTTGTGTACTGCCTGAATGGTTAGAGTACTGCGAGGAGAGTGCCTGGCTGATTTTATACATTTTTGGGTTTTGGCGCAGTGTTTGGATTAGTACAAGGTGCTGAATGTGTCACTAGAGAAGTGCAAGGGGCATGACAGTGTGTTTGCTGGAGTGTATGAACACTGACTGGTGAACTGAAGGTGTGAAAGACAAGTGTGTAGGTGCTTAGAGGGCTGCATGCGTATTGGAGAGGGGTTTGTAGCAGTCCATGTATTAAGGCCTGGGTCACCGCATGAGTACTTGGGTACTGACTGAATGATTAGAGTACTGCGAGGAGAGTGCCTGGGTGAATTTATAAGTGTTTGGGATTTGGCGCAATGTTTGGATTAGTACATGGTGCTGAATGGCTGACTGGAGGAGTGCATGTGTAGTGACAGTGTGATTGCTGGAGTGTATAGGTACTGCCTGGGTAATTGAAGGTGTGAAAGACAAGTGTGTAGGTGGTTAGAGGACTGCATGCGTACTGGATAGGAGTTTCGAGCAGTCTATGTGCTAAGGCCTGGGTCACTGCATGAGTACTTGGGTACTGAGTGAATGATTAGAGTACTGCAAGGAGAGTGCCTGGGTGAATTTATAAGTGGTTGCATTTTGGCGCAGTGAATGGATTAGTACATGGTGCTGAATGGGTCACTAGAGGAGTGCAAGGGGCGTGACAGAGTGTTTGCTGGAGTGCATGAACACTGACTGGGGAATTGAAGGTGTGAAAGACAAGTGTGTAGGTGGTTAGAGGACTGCATGCGTATTGGAGAGGGATTTGTAGCAGTCCATGTATTAAGGTATGGGTCACTGCATTAGTACTTGGGTACTGACTGAATGATTAGAGTCCTGCAAGGAGAGCGCCTGGGTGAATTTATAAGTGTTTGGGATTTGGCGCAGTGTTTGGATTAGTACATGGTGCTGGATGGCTGACTGGAGGAATGCATGGGGATTGACAGTGTGATTGCTGGAGTGTATAGGTACTGCCTGGGTAACTGAAGGTGTGAAAGACAAGTGTGTAGGTGGTTAGAGGACTGCATGCATACTGGATTGGAGTTTCGAGCAGTATATGTGCTAAGGCCTGGGTCACTGCATGAGTACTTGGGGACTGAGTGATTGATTAGAGTACTGCAAGGAGAGTGCCTGGATGAATTTATATAAGTGGTTGCGTTTTGGCGCAGTGAATGGATTAGTACATGTTGCTGAATAGGACACTAGTGGAGTGCAAGGGGCGTGACAGTGTTTGCTGGAGTGTATGAACACTGACTGGGGAATTGAAGTTGTGAAAGACAAGTGTGTAGGTTGCTAGTGGACTGCATGCGTTTTGGAGAGGGGTTTGTAGCAGTCCATGTATTAAGGCCTGGGTCACTGCATTAGTACTTGGGTGCTGACTGAATGATTAGAGTACTGCAAGGAGAGTGCCTGGGTGAATTAATAAGTGTTTTGGTTTTGGCGCTGTGAATGAATTAGTACATGGTGCTGAATGGGTCACTAGAGAAGTGCAAGGGGAGTGTCAGGGTGTTTGCTGGAGTGTATGGATACTGACTGGGCAATTGAAGGTGTGAAAGACAAGTGTGTAGGTGAATAGAGGACTGTATGCATAGTAGAAAAGGGTTTGAAGCAGTCTATGTGCTAAGGCCTGGGTCACTGCATGACTACTTATGTACTGACTGAAAGATTAGGGTACTGCAAGGAGAGTGCCTGGGTGAATTTATAATTGGTTGGGTTTTGGCGCAGTGAATGGATTAGTACATGGTGCTGAATTGATCATTAGAGGAGTGCAAGGGGAGTGACAGAGTGTTTGCTGGAGTGTATGAACACTGATGAGGGAATTGAAGGTGTGAAAGACAAGTGTGTAGGTAGTTAGAGTGCTGCATGCGTATTGGAGTGGGGTTTGTAGCAGTCCATGTATTAAGGCCTGGGTCACTGCATGAGTACTTGGGTACTGACAGAATGATGAGAGTATTGCAAGGAGCGTGCCTGGGTGAATTTATAAGTGTTTGGGATTTGGCGCAGTGTTTGGATTAGTACATGGTGCTGGATGGCTGACTGGAGGAGTGCATGGGTAGTGACAGTGTGATTGCTGGAGTGTATAGGTACTGCCTGAGTAATTGAAGGTGTGAAAGACAAGTGTGTAGGTGGTTAGAGGACTGCATGCGTACTGGATAGGAATTTCGAGCAGTCTATGTGCTAAGGCCTGGGTCACTGCATGAGTACTTGGGTACTGAGTGAATGATTAGAGTACTGCAATGAGAGTGCCTGGGTGAATTTATAAGTGGTTGCATTTTGGCGCAGTGAATGGATTAGTACATGGTGCTGAATGGGTCACTAGAGGGGTGCAAGGGGCGTGACAGAGTGTTTGCTGGAGTGCATGAACACTGACTGGGGAATTGAAGGTGTGAAAGACAAGTGTGTAGGTGGTTACAGGACTGCATGCGTATTGGAGAGGGATTTGTAGCAGTCCATGTATTAAGGTATGGGTCACTGCATTAGTACTTGGGTACTGACTGAGTGATTAGAGTACTGCAAGGAGAGCGCCTGGGTGAATTTATAAGTGTTTGGGATTTGACGCAGTGTTTGGATTAGTACATGGAGCTGGATGGCTGACTGGAGGAGTGCATGGGGATTGACAGTGTGATTGCTGGAGTGTATAGGTACTGCCTGGGTAACTGAAGGTGTGAAAGACAAGTGTGTAGGTGGTTAGAGGACTGCAAGCATACTGGATAGGAGTTTCGAGCAGTATATGTGCTAAGGCCTGGGTCACTGCATGAGTACTTGTGTACTGACTGAATGATTAGAGTACTGCAAGGAGAGTGCCTGGGTGAATTGATAAGTGTTTGGGATTTGGGGCAGTGTTTGGATTAGTACATGGTGCTGGATGGCTGACTGGAGGAGTGCATGGGGAGTGACGGTGTGATTGCTGGAGTGTATAGGTACTGCCTGGGTAATTGAAGGTGTGAAAGACAAGTGTGTAGGTGGTTAGAGGACTGCATGAGTACTTCATAGGAGTTTTGAGTAGTCTATGTGCTAAGGCCTGGGTCACTGCATGAGTACTTGAGTACTGAGTGAATGATTAGAGTTCTGCAAGGAGAGTGCCTGGGTGAATTTATAAGTGGTTGGGTTTTGGCGCAGTGAATGGATTAGTACATAGTGCTGAATGGGTCACTGGAGGAGTGCAAGGGGCGTGACAGAGTGTTTGCTGGAATGTATGAACACTGACTGGGGAATTGAAGGTGTGAAAGACAAGTCTGTAGGTGTTTAGAGGACTGCATGCGTATTGGAGAGGGGTTTGTAGCAGTCCATGTATTAAGGCCTGGGTCACTGGATTAGTAATTGGGTACTGACTGAATGATTAGAGTACAGCAAGGAGAGTGCCTGGGTCAATATATAAGTAGTTGGGATTTGGTGCAGTGAATGGATTAGTACATTTTGTTGAAGGGGTCACTAGAGGAGTGCAAGGGGCATGACAGACTGTGTACTGGAGTGTATGAACACTGACTGGGGAATTGAAGGTGTGAAACACAAGTTTGTAGGTGGTTAGAGGATTGCATGTGCATTGGAGAGGGGTTTGTAGCAGTCCATGTATTAAGGCCTGGGTCACTGCTTGAGTACTTGGGTACTGACTGAATGATTAGAGTACTGCAAGGAGAGTGCCTGGGTGAATTTATATGTGGTTGGGTTTTGGCGCAGTGAATGGATTAGTACATGGTGCTGAATAGGCCACTAGAGGAGTGCAAGGGGAGTGACAGGGTGTTTGCTGGAGTGTATGGATACTGCCTGGGGAATTGAAGGTGTGAAAGACAAGTGTGTAGGTGGTTAGAGGACTGCATGCGTAGTGGATAGGCGTTTAAAGCAGTCTAAGTGCTAAGGCCTGGGTCACTGCATGAGTACTTGGGTACTGACTGAATGATTAGAGTACTGCAAGGAGAGTGCATGGGTGAATTTATAAGTGGTTGAAATTTGCTGCAGTGAATGGATTAGTACATTTTGTTGAATGGGTCACTAGAGGAGTGCAAGGGGCGTGACAGAGTGTTGCTGAAATGTATGAACACTGACTGGGGAATTGAAGGTGTGAAAGACAAGTCTGTAGGTGGTTAGAGGACTGCATGCGTATTGGAGAGGGGTTTGTAGCAGTCCATGTATTAAGGCCTGGGTCACTGCATTAGTACTTGTGTACTGAGTCTGACTGAATGATTAGAGTACAGCAAGGAGAGTGCCTGGGTGAACTTATAAGTGGTTGGGATTTGGTGCAGTGAATGGATTAGTACATTTTGTTGAATGGGTCACTAGAGGAGTGCCTAGGGCGTGACAGAGTGTGTGCTGGAGTGTATGAACACTGACTGGGGAATTGAAGGTGTGAAACACAAGTTTGTAGGTGGTTAGAGGACTGCATGTGCATTGAAGAGGGGTTTGTAACAGTCCATGTATTAAGGCCTGGGTCACTGCTTGAGTACTTGTGTACTGACTGAATGATTAGAGTACAGCAAGAGGAGTGCCTGGGTCAATATATAAGTAGTTGGGATTTGGTGCAGTGAATGGATTAGTACATTTTGTTGAAGGGGTCACTAGAGGAGTGCAAGGGGCATGACAGACTGTGTACTGGAGTGTATGAACACTGACTGGGGAATTGAAGGTGTGAAACACAAGTTTGTAGGTGGTTAGAGGATTGCATGTGCATTGGAGAGGGGTTTGTAGCAGTCCATGTATTAAGGCCTGGGTCACTGCTTGAGTACTTGGGTACTGACTGAATGATTAGAGTACTGCAAGGGGAGTGCCTGGGTGAATTTATATGTGGTTGGGTTTTGGCGCAGTGAATGGATTAGTACATGGTGCTGAATAGGCCACTAGAGGAGTGCAAGGGGAGTGACAGGGTGTTTGCTGGAGTGTATGGATACTGCCTGGGGAATTGAAGGTGTGAAAGACAAGTGTGTAGGTGGTTAGAGGACTGCATGCGTAGTGGATAGGCGTTTAAAGCAGTCTAAGTGCTAAGGCCTGGGTCACTGCATGAGTACTTGGGTACTGACTGAATGATTAGAGTACTGCAAGGAGAGTGCATGGGTGAATTTATAAGTGGTTGAAATTTGCTGCAGTGAATGGATTAGTACATTTTGTTGAATGGGTCACTAGAGGAGTGCAAGGGGCGTGACAGAGTGTTGCTGAAATGTATGAACACTGACTGGGGAATTGAAGGTGTGAAAGACAAGTCTGTAGGTGGTTAGAGGACTGCATGCGTATTGGAGAGGGGTTTGTAGCAGTCCATGTATTAAGGCCTGGGTCACTGCATTAGTACTTGTGTACTGAGTCTGACTGAATGATTAGAGTACAGCAAGGAGAGTGCCTGGGTGAACTTATAAGTGGTTGGGATTTGGTGCAGTGAATGGATTAGTACATTTTGTTGAATGGGTCACTAGAGGAGTGCCTAGGGTGTGACAGAGTGTGTTCTGGAGTGTATGAACACTGACTGGGGAATTGAAGGTGTGAAACACAAGTTTGTAGGTGGTTAGAGGACTGCATGTGCATTGAAGAGGGGTTTGTAACAGTCCATGTATTAAGGCCTGGGTCACTGCTTGAGTACTTGTGTACTGACTGAATGATTAGAGTACAGCAAGAGGAGTGCCTGGGTGAATTTATATGTGGTTGGGTTTTGGCGCAGTGAATGGATTAGTACATGGTGCTGAACAGGCCACTAGAGGAGTGCAAGGGGAGTGACAGCGTGTTTGCTGGAGTGTATGGATACTGCCTGGGGAATTGAAGGTGTGAAAGACAAGTGTGTAGGTGCTTAGAGGGCTGCATGCGTATTGGAGAAGGGTTTGTAGCAGTCCATGTATTAAGGCCTGGGTCACCGCATGAGTACTTGGGTACTGACTGAATGATTAGAGTACTGCGAGGAGAGTGCCTGGGTGAATTAATACGTGTTTTGGTGCTGTGAATGGATTAGTACATGGTGCTGAATAGGTCACTAGGGGAGTGACAGGGTGATTGCTGGAGTGTTGCATAGTGGATAGGGGTTTGAAGCAGCCTATGTGCTAAGGCCTGGGTCACTGCATGACTACTTGTGTACTGACTGAACGATTAGAGTACTGCAAGGAGAGTGCCTGGGGGAATTTATAAATGGTTGGGTTTTGGCGCAGTGAATGGATTAGTACATGGTGGTGAATAGGTCACTAGAGAAGTGCAAGGGGAGTTACAGGGTGTTTGCTGGAGTGTATGAACACTGACTGGGGAATTGAAGGTATGAAATACAAGTGTGTAAGTGGTTAGAGGAATGCAGGCATATTGGAGAGGGGTTTGTACCAGTCCATGTGTTAAGGCCTGGGTCACTGCATGAGTACTTGGGTAGTGACTGAATGATTAGAGTACTGCAATGAGAGTGCCTGGGTGAATTTATAAGTGGTCGGGTTTTGGCGCAGTGAATGGATTAGTACATGGTACTGAATTGATCATTAGAGGAGTGCAAGGGGAGTGACAGAGTGTTTGCTGGTGTGTATGAACACTGACTGGGGAATTGAAGGTGTGTAAGATAAGTGTGGAAGTGGTTAAAGGTCTACATGCGTATTGGAAAGGGGTTTGAAGCAATCTATGTTTTAAGACCTGGGTCACTGCATGAGTACTTGGGTACTGACTGAATGATTAGAGTACTGCAAGGAGAGTGCCTGGGTGAATTTATAAGTGTTTGGGATTTGGCGCAGTGTTTGGTTTAGTACATGGTGCTGGATGGCTGACTGGAGGAGTGCATGGGGAGTGACAGTATGATTGCTGGAGTGTATAGGTGCTGCCTGGTTAATTGAAGGTGTGAAAGACAAGTGTGTAGGTGGTTAGAGGACTGCATGCGTACTGCATAGGAGTTTTGAGTAGTCTATGTGCTACGGCCTGGGTCACTGCATGAGTACTTGGGTACTGAGTGAAAGATTAGAGTACTGCAAGGAGAGTGCCTGGGTGAATTTATAAGTGGTTGGGATTTGGCGCAGTGAATGGATTAGTAAATGGTGCTGAATGGGTCACTAGAGGAGTGCAAGGGGCGTGACAGGGTGTTTGCTGGAATGTATTAACACTGACTGAGGAATTGAAGGTGTGAAAGACAAGTCTGTAGGTGGTTAGAGGACTGCATGCGTATTGGAGAGGGGTTTGTAGCAGTCCATGTATTAAGGCCTGGGTCTTTGCATTAGTACGTGGGTACTGACTGAATGATTAGAGTACAGCAAGGAGAGTGCCTGGGTGAATTTATAAGTGGTTGGGTTTTGGTGCAGTGAATGGATTAGTACATTTTGTTGAATGGGTCACTAGCGGAGTGCAATGGGCGTGACAGAGTGTGTGCTGGAATGTATAAACACTGACTGGGGAATTGAAGGTGTGAAAGACAAGTGTGTAGGTGGTTGGAGGACTGCATGTGTATTGGAGAGGGGTTTGTAGCAGTCCATGTATTAAGGCCTGGGTCACTGCCTGAGTACTTTGGTACTGACTGAATGATTAGAGTACTGCAAGGGGAGTACCTGGGTGAATTTATATGTGGTTGGGTTTTGGCGCAGTGAATGGATTAGTACATGGTACTGAATAGGCCACTAGAGGAGTGGAAGGGGAGTGACAGGGTGTTTGCTGGAGTGTATGAACACTGACTGGGGAATTGAAGGTGTGAAAAACAGGTGCGTAGTTGAGTAGAGAACAGCATAGATAGTGGATAGGGGTTTGAAGCAGTCTATGTGCTAAGGCCTGGGTCACTGCATGAGTACTTGGGTACTGACTGAATGATTAGAGTACTGCAATGAGAGTGCCTGGGGGAATTTATAAGTGGTTGGGTTTTGGTACAGTGAATGGATTAGTACATGGTGCTGAATTGATCATTAGAGGAGTGCAAGGGGAGTGACAGAGTGTTTGCTGGAGTGTATGAACACTGACTGGGGAATTGAAGGTGTGAAAGACAATTGTGTAGGTGGTTAGAGGACTGCATGCGTATTGGAAAGGGGTTTGAAGCAATCTATGTTCTAAGGCCTGGGTCACTGCATGAGTACTTGGGTACTGACTGAATGATTAGAGTACTGCAAGGAGAGTGCCTGGGTGAATTTATAAGTGTTTGGGATTAGGCGCAGTGTTTGGATTAGTACATGGTGCTGGATGGCTGACTGGAGGAGTGCATGGGGAGTGACAGTGTGATTGCTGGAGTGTATAGGTACTGCCTGGGTAATTGAAGGTATGAAAGACAAGTGTGTAGGTGGATAGAAGACTGCATGCATACTGGAGAGGAGTTTCGAACAGTCTATGTGCTAAGGCCTGGGTCACTGCATGAGTACTTGGGTACTGACTGAATGATTAGAGTACTGCAAGGAGAGTGCCTGGGTGCATTTATAAGTGGTTGAGTTTTGCTGCAGTGAATGGATTAGTACATGGTGCTGAATGTGTCACTAGAGGAGTGCAAGGGGCGTGACAGAGTGTTTGCTGGAGTGTATGAACACTGACTGGGGAACTGAAGATGTGAAAGACAAGTGTGTAGGTGCTTAGAGGGCTGCATGCGTATTGGAGAGGGGTTTGTAGCAGTCCATGTATTAAGGCCTGGGTCACCGCATGAGTACTTGGGTATTGACTGAATGATTAGAGTACTGCGAGGAGAGTGCCTGGGTGAATTAATAAGTGTTTTGGTTCTGTGAATGGATTAGTACATAGTGCTGATTTGGTCACTAGAGGAGTGCAAGGGGAGTGACAGGGTGATTGCTGGAGTGTATGGATAGTGACTGGGGAATTGAAGTTGTGAAAGACAAGTGTGTAGGTGAGTAGAGGACTGTATGCACAGTGGATAGGGGTTTGAAGCAGTCTATGTGCTAAGGCCTGTGTCACTGCATGACTACTTGTGTACTGACTGAACGATTAGAGTACTGCAAGGAGAGTGCCTGGGTGAATTTATAAGTGGTTGGGTTTTGGCGCAGTGAATGGATTAGTACATGGTGGTGAATAGGTCACTAGAGAAGTGCAAGGGGAGTTACAGGGTGTTTGCTGGAGTGTATGAACACCGACTGGGGAATTGAAGGTATGAAATAAAAGTGTGTAAGTGGTTAGAGGAATGCAGGCATATTGGAGAGTGGTTTGTACCAGTCCATGTGTTAAGGCCTGGGTCACTGCATGAGTACTTGGGTAGTGACTGAATGATTAGAGTACTGCAATGAGAGTGCCTGGGTGAATTTATAAGTGGTCGGGTTTTGGCGCAGTGAATGGATTAGTACATGGTACTGAATTGATCATTAGAGGAGTGCAAGGGGAGTGACAGAGTGTTTGCTGGTGTGTATGAACACTGACTGGGGAATTGAAGGTGTGTAAGATAAGTGTGGAAGTGGTTAAAGGTCTACATGCGTATTGGAAAGGGGTTTGAAGCAATCTATGTTTTAAGACCTGGGTCACTGCATGAGTACTTGGGTACTGACTGAATGATTAGAGTACTGCAAGGAGAGTGCCTGGGTGAATTTATAAGTGTTTGGGATTTGGCGCAGTGTTTGGTTTAGTACATGGTGCTGGATGGCTGACTGGAGGAGTGCATGGGGAGTGACAGTGTGATTGCTGGAGTGTATAGGTGCTGCCTGGTTAATTGAAGGTGTGAAAGACAAGTGTGTAGGTGGTTAGAGGACTGCATGCGTACTGCATAGGAGTTTTGAGTAGTCTATGTGCTACGGCCTGGGTCACTGCATGAGTACTTGGGTACTGAGTGAAAGATTAGAGTACTGCAAGGAGAGTGCCTGGGTGAATTTATAAGTGGTTGGGATTTGGCGCAGTGAATGGATTAGTAAATGGTGCTGAATGGGTCACTAGAGGAGTGCAAGGGGCGTGACAGGGTGTTTGCTGGAATGTATTAACACTGACTGAGGAATTGAAGGTGTGAAAGACAAGTCTGTAGGTGGTTAGAGGACTGCATGCGTATTGGAGAGGGGTTTGTAGCAGTCCATGTATTAAGGCCTGGGTCTTTGCATTAGTACGTGGGTACTGACTGAATGATTAGAGTACAGCAAGGAGAGTGCCTGGGTGAATTTATAAGTGGTTGGGTTTTGGTGCAGTGAATGGATTAGTACATTTTGTTGAATGGGTCACTAGCGGAGTGCAATGGGCGTGACAGAGTGTGTGCTGGAATGTATAAACACTGACTGGGGAATTGAAGGTGTGAAAGACAAGTGTGTAGGTGGTTGGAGGACTGCATGTGTATTGGAGAGGGGTTTGTAGCAGTCCATGTATTAAGGCCTGGGTCACTGCCTGAGTACTTTGGTACTGACTGAATGATTAGAGTACTGCAAGGGGAGTACCTGGGTGAATTTATATGTGGTTGGGTTTTGGCGCAGTGAATGGATTAGTACATGGTACTGAATAGGCCACTAGAGGAGTGGAAGGGGAGTGACAGGGTGTTTGCTGGAGTGTATGAACACTGACTGGGGAATTGAAGGTGTGAAAAACAGGTGCGTAGTTGAGTAGAGAACAGCATAGATAGTGGATAGGGGTTTGAAGCAGTCTATGTGCTAAGGCCTGGGTCACTGCATGAGTACTTGGGTACTGACTGAATGATTAGAGTACTGCAATGAGAGTGCCTGGGGGAATTTATAAGTGGTTGGGTTTTGGTACAGTGAATGGATTAGTACATGGTGCTGAATTGATCATTAGAGGAGTGCAAGGGGAGTGACAGAGTGTTTGCTGGAGTGTATGAACACTGACTGGGGAATTGAAGGTGTGAAAGACAATTGTGTAGGTGGTTAGAGGACTGCATGCGTATTGGAAAGGGGTTTGAAGCAATCTATGTTCTAAGGCCTGGGTCACTGCATGAGTACTTGGGTACTGACTGAATGATTAGAGTACTGCAAGGAGAGTGCCTGGGTGAATTTATAAGTGTTTGGGATTAGGCGCAGTGTTTGGATTAGTACATGGTGCTGGATGGCTGACTGGAGGAGTGCATGGGGAGTGACAGTGTGATTGCTGGAGTGTATAGGTACTGCCTGGGTAATTGAAGGTATGAAAGACAAGTGTGTAGGTGGATAGAAGACTGCATGCATACTGGAGAGGAGTTTCGAACAGTCTATGTGCTAAGGCCTGGGTCACTGCATGAGTACTTGGGTACTGACTGAATGATTAGAGTACTGCAAGGAGAGTGCCTGGGTGCATTTATAAGTGGTTGAGTTTTGCTGCAGTGAATGGATTAGTACATGGTGCTGAATGTGTCACTAGAGGAGTGCAAGGGGCGTGACAGAGTGTTTGCTGGAGTGTATGAACACTGACTGGGGAACTGAAGATGTGAAAGACAAGTGTGTAGGTGCTTAGAGGGCTGCATGCGTATTGGAGAGGGGTTTGTAGCAGTCCATGTATTAAGGCCTGGGTCACCGCATGAGTACTTGGGTATTGACTGAATGATTAGAGTACTGCGAGGAGAGTGCCTGGGTGAATTAATAAGTGTTTTGGTTCTGTGAATGGATTAGTACATAGTGCTGATTTGGTCACTAGAGGAGTGCAAGGGGAGTGACAGGGTGATTGCTGGAGTGTATGGATAGTGACTGGGGAATTGAAGTTGTGAAAGACAAGTGTGTAGGTGAGTAGAGGACTGTATGCACAGTGGATAGGGGTTTGAAGCAGTCTATGTGCTAAGGCCTGTGTCACTGCATGACTACTTGTGTACTGACTGAACGATTAGAGTACTGCAAGGAGAGTGCCTGGGTGAATTTATAAGTGGTTGGGTTTTGGCGCAGTGAATGGATTAGTACATGGTGGTGAATAGGTCACTAGAGAAGTGCAAGGGGAGTTACAGGGTGTTTGCTGGAGTGTATGAACACCGACTGGGGAATTGAAGGTATGAAATAAAAGTGTGTAAGTGGTTAGAGGAATGCAGGCATATTGGAGAGTGGTTTGTACCAGTCCATGTGTTAAGGCCTGGGTCACTGCATGAGTACTTGGGTAGTGACTGAATGATTAGAGTACTGCAATGAGAGTGCCTGGGTGAATTTATAAGTGGTTGGGTTTTGGCGCAGTGAATGGATTAGTACATGGTGCTGAATTGATCATTAGAGGAGTGCAAGGGGAGTGACAGAGTGTTTGCCGGAGTGTATGAACACTGACTGGGGAATTGAAGGTGTGTAAGATAAGTGTGAAAGTGGTTAAAGGTCTACATGCGTATTGGAAAGGGGTTTGAAGCAATCTATGTTTTAAGACCTGGGTCACTGCATGAGTACTTGGGTACTGACTGAATGATTAGAGTACTGCAAGGAGAGTGCCTGGGTGAATTTATAAGTGTTTGGGATTTGGCGCAGTGTTTGGTTTAGTACATGGTGCTGGATGGCTGACTGGAGGAGTGCATGGGGAGTGACAGTGTGATTGCTGGAGTGTATAGGTGCTGCCTGGTTAATTGAAGGTGTGAAAGACAAGTGTGTAGGTGGTTAGAGGACTGCATGCGTACTGCATAGGAGTTTTGAGTAGTCTATGTGCTACGGCCTGGGTCACTGCATGAGTACTTGGGTACTGAGTAAATGATTAGAGCTGCAAGGAGAGTGCCTGGGTGAATTTATAAGTGGTTGGGATTTGGCGCAGTGAATGGATTAGTACATGTTGCTGAATGGGTTACTAGAGGAGTGCAAGGGGCGTGACAGAGTGTTTGCTGGAATGTATTAACACTGACTGAGGAACTGAAGGTATGAAAGACAAGTCTGTAGGTGGTTAGAGGACTGCATGCATATTGGAGAGGGGTTTGTAGCAGTCCATGTATTAAGGCCTGGGTCACTGCATTAGTACTTGGGTACTGACTGAATGATTAGAGTACATCAAGGAGAGTGCCTGGGTGAATTTATAAGGGGTTGGGTTTTGGTGCAGTGAATGGATTAGTACATTTTGTTGAATGGGTCACTAGAGGAGTGCAAGGGGCGTGACAGATTGTGTGCTGGAATGTATGAACACTGACTGGGGAATTGAAGGTGTGAAAGACAAGTGTGTAGGTGGTTAGAGGACTGCATGTGTATTGTAGAGGGGTTTGTAGCAGTCCATGTATTAAGGCCTGGGTCACTGCTTGAGTACTTGGGTACTGACTGAATGATTAGAGTACTGCAAGGGGAGTGCCTGGGTGAATTTATATGTGGTTGGGTTTTGGCGCAGTGAATGGATTAGTACATGGTGCTGAATGGGTCTCTAGAGAAGTGCAATGGGAGTGACAGGATGTTTGCTGGAGTGTATGGATACTGACTGGGGAATTGAAGGTGTGAAAGACAAGTATATAGGTGAGTAGAGGACTGCATGCATAGTGGATAGGGGTTTGAAGCAGTCTATGTGCTAAGGCCTGGGTCACTGCATGAGTACTTGGGTACTGACTGAATGATTAGAGTACTGCAAGGAGAGTGCCTGGGTGAATTTATAATTGTTTGGGATTTGGCGCAGTGTATGGATTAGTACATGGTGCTGAATGGGTCACTAGAGGAGTGCAAGGGGAGTGACAGGATGTTTGCTGGAATGTATGGATACTGACTGGGGAATTGAAGGTGTGAAAGACAAGTGTGTAGGTGAGTAGAGGACTGCATGCATAGTGGATAGGAGTTGAAAGAAGTCTATGTGCTAAGGCCTGGGTCACTGCATGAGTACTTGGGTACTGACTGAATGATTAGAGTACTGCAAGGAGAGTGCCTGGGTGAATTTATAAGTGTTTGAGTTTTGCTGCAGTGAATGGATTAGTACATGGTGCTGAATGTGTCCCTAGAGGAGTGCAAGGGGCGTGACAGAGTGTTTGCTGGAGTGTATGAACACTGACTGGGGAACTGAAGGTGTGAAAGACAAGTTTGTAGGTCGTTAGAGGACTGCATGTGTATGGAAGAGGTGTTTGTAGCAGTCCATGTATTAAGGCCTGGGTCACTGCATTAGTACTTGGGTACTGGCTGAATGATTAGAGTACAGCAAGGAGAGTGCCTTTGTGAATTTATAAGTGGTTGGGTTTTGGTGCAGTGAATGGATTAGTAAATTTTGTTGAATGGGTCACTAGAGGAGTGCAAGGGGCGTGACAGAGTGTGTGCTGGAGTGTATGAACACTGACTGGGGAATTGAAGGTGTGAAAGACAAGTGTGTACGTGGTTAGAGGACTGCATGCGTATTGGAAAGGGGTTTGAAGCAATCTATGTTCTAAGGCCTGGGTCACTGCATGAGTACTTGGGTACTGACTGAATGATTAGAGTACTGCAAGGTGAGTGCCTGTGTAAATTTATAAGTGTTTGGGTTTTGGCGCAGTGTTTGGATTAGTACATGGTGCTAGGTGGCTGATAGGAAGTGTGCATGAGGAGTGACAGTGTGATTGATAGAGTGTATAGGTACTGCCTGGGTAACTGAAGGTGTGAAAGACAAGTGTATAGGTGGTTAGAGGACTGCATGCGTACTGGATAGGAGTTTCAAGCAGTCTATGTGCTAAGACCTGGGTCACTGCATGAGTACTTGGGGACTGAGTGATTGATTAGAGTACTGCAAGGAGAGTGCCTGGGTGAATTTATAAGTGCTTGGGGTTTGGTGCAGTGAATGGATTAGTACATGGTGCTGAATGGGTCACTAGCGAAGTGCAAGGGGCGTGAAAGAGTGTGTGCTGGAGTGTATGAACACTGACTGGGGAATTGAAGGTGTGAAAGACAAGTCTGTAGGTGGTTAGAGTACTGCATGCGTATTGGAGAGGGGTTTGTAGAAGTCCATGTATTAAGGCCTGGCTCACTGCTTGAGTACTTGGGTACTGACTGAATGATTAGAGTAATGCAAGGGAAGTGACTGGGTGATTTTATATGTGGTTAGGTTTTGGCGCAGAGAATGGATTAGTACATGGTTCTGAATGGGCCAATAGAGGAGTGCAAGGGGAGTAACAGAGTGTTTGCTGGAATGTATGAACACTGACTGGGGAATTGAAGGTGTGAAAGACAAGTTTGTAGGTCGTTAGAGGACTGCATGTGTATGGAAGAGGTGTTTGTAGCAGTCCATGTATTAAGGCCTGGGTCACTGCATTAGTACTTGGGTACTGGCTGAATGATTAGAGTACAGCAAGGAGAGTGCCTTTGTGAATTTATAAGTGGTTGGGTTTTGGTGCAGTGAATGGATTAGTACATTTTGTTGAATGGGTCACTAGAGGAGTGCAAGGGGCGTGACAGAGTGTGTGCTGGAGTGTATGAACACTGACTGGGGAATTGAAGGTGTGAAAGACAAGTGTGTACGTGGTTAGAGGACTGCATGCGTATTGGAAAGGGGTTTGAAGCAATCTATGTTCTAAGGCCTGGGTCACTGCATGAGTACTTGGGTACTGACTGAATGATTAGAGTACTGCAAGGTGAGTGCCTGGGTAAATTTATAAGTGTTTGGGTTTTGGCGCAGTGTTTGGATTAGTACATGGTGCTAGGTGGCTGATAGGAAGTGTGCATGAGGAGTGACAGTGTGATTGATAGAGTGTATAGGTACTGCCTGGGTAACTGAAGGTGTGAAAGACAAGTGTATAGGTGGTTAGAGGACTGCATGCGTACTGGATAGGAGTTTCAAGCAGTCTATGTGCTAAGACCTGGGTCACTGCATGAGTACTTGGGGACTGAGTGATTGATTAGAGTACTGCAAGGCGAGTGCCTGGGTGAATTTATTAGTGCTTGGGGTTTGGTGCAGTGAATGGATTAGTACATGGTGCTGAATGGGTCACTAGCGAAGTGCAAGGGGCGTGAAAGAGTGTGTGCTGGAGTGTTTGAACACTGACTGGGGTATTGAAGGTGTGAAAGACAAGTCTGTAGGTGGTTAGAGTACTGCATGCGTATTGGAGAGGGGTTTGTAGAAGTCCATGTATTAAGGCCTGGCTCACTGCTTGAGTACTTGGGTACTGACTGAATGATTAGAGTAATGCAAGGGAAGTGACTGGGTGATTTTATATGTGGTTAGGTTTTGGCGCAGAGAATGGATTAGTACATGGTTCTGAATGGGCCAATAGAGGAGTGCAAGGGTAGTAACAGAGTGTTTGCTGGAATGTATGAACACTGACTGGGGAATTGAAGGTGTGAAAGACAAGTCTGTAGGTGGTTAGAGGACTGCATGCGTATCGGAGAGGGTTTGTAGCAGTCCATGTATTAAGGCCTGGGTCACTGCATTATTACTTGGGTACTGACTGAATGATTAGAGTACAGCAAGGAGAGTGCCTGGGTGAATTTATAAGTGGTTGGGTTTTGGTGCAGTGAATGGATTAGTACATTTTTGTTGAATGGATCACTAGAGGAGTGCAAGGGGCGTGACAGAGTGTGCTGGAGTGTATGAACACTGACTGGGGAATTGAAGGTGTGAAACACAAGTTTGTAGGTAGTTAGAGTGCTGCATGCGTATTGGAGTGGGGTTTGTAGCAGTCCATGTATTAAGGCCTGGGTCACTGCATGAGTACTTGGGTACTAACAGAATGATTAGAGTATTGCAAGGAGCGTGCCTGGGTGAATTTATAAGTGTTTGGGATTTGGCGCAGTGTTTGCATTAGTACATGGTGCTGGATGGCTGACTGGAGGAGTGCATGGGTAGTGACAGTGTGATTGCTGGAGTGTATAGGTACTGCCTGAGTAATTGAAGGTGTGAAAGACAAGTGTGTAGGTGGTTAGAGGACTGCATGCGTACTGGATAGGAATTTCGAGCAGTCTATGTGCTAAGGCCTGGGTCACTGCATGAGTACTTGGGGACTGAGTGATTGATTAGAGTACTGCAAGGAGAGTGCCTGGATGAATTTATAAGTGGTTGCGTTTTGGCGCAGTGAATGGATTAGTACATGTTGCTGAATGGGACACTAGTGGAGTGCAAGGGGCGTGACAGAGTGTTTGCTGGAGTGTATGAACACTGACTGGGGAATTGAAGTTGTGAAAGACAAGTGTGTAGGTTGCTAGTGGACTGCATGCGTTTTGGAGAGGGGTTTGTAGCAGTCCATGTATTAAGGCCTGGGTCACTGCATTAGTACTTGGGTGCTGACTGAATGATTAGAGTACTGCAAGGAGAGTGCCTGGGTGAATTAATAAGTGTTTTGGTTCTGGCGCTGTGAATGAATTAGTACATGGTGCTGAATGGGTCACTAGAGAAGTGCAAGGGGAGTGACAGGGTGTTTGCTGGAGTGTATGGATACTGACTGGGCAATTGAAGGTGTGAAAGACAAGTGTGTAGGTGAATAGAGGACTGTATGCATAGTAGAAAAGGGTTTGAAGCAGTCTATGTGCTAAGGCCTGGGTCACTGCATGACTACTTATGTACTGACTGAAAGATTAGGGTACTGCAAGGGGAGTGCCTGGGTGAATTTATAATTGGTTGAGTTTTGGCGCAGTGAATGGATTAGTACATGGTGCTGAATTGATCATTAGAGGAGTGCAAGGGGAGTGACAGAGTGTTTGCTGGAGTGTATGAACACTGATGAGGGAATTGAAGGTGTGAAAGACAAGTGTGTAGGTAGTTAGAGTGCTGCATGCGTATTGGAGTGGGGTTTGTAGCAGTCCATGTATTAAGGCCTGGGTCACTGCATTATTACTTGGGTACTGACTGAATGATTAGAGTACAGCAAGGAGAGTGCCTGGGTGAATTTATAAGTGGTTGGGTTTTGGTGCAGTGAATGGATTAGTACATTTTTGTTGAATGGATCACTAGAGGAGTGCAAGGGGCGTGACAGAGTGTGCTGGAGTGTATGAACACTGACTGGGGAATTGAAGGTGTGAAACACAAGTTTGTAGGTAGTTAGAGTGCTGCATGCGTATTGGAGTGGGGTTTGTAGCAGTCCATGTATTAAGGCCTGGGTCACTGCATGAGTACTTGGGTACTAACAGAATGATTAGAGTATTGCAAGGAGCGTGCCTGGGTGAATTTATAAGTGTTTGGGATTTGGCGCAGTGTTTGCATTAGTACATGGTGCTGGATGGCTGACTGGAGGAGTGCATGGGTAGTGACAGTGTGATTGCTGGAGTGTATAGGTACTGCCTGAGTAATTGAAGGTGTGAAAGACAAGTGTGTAGGTGGTTAGAGGACTGCATGCGTACTGGATAGGAATTTCGAGCAGTCTATGTGCTAAGGCCTGGGTCACTGCATGAGTACTTGGGGACTGAGTGATTGATTAGAGTACTGCAAGGAGAGTGCCTGGATGAATTTATAAGTGGTTGCGTTTTGGCGCAGTGAATGGATTAGTACATGTTGCTGAATGGGACACTAGTGGAGTGCAAGGGGCGTGACAGAGTGTTTGCTGGAGTGTATGAACACTGACTGGGGAATTGAAGTTGTGAAAGACAAGTGTGTAGGTTGCTAGTGGACTGCATGCGTTTTGGAGAGGGGTTTGTAGCAGTCCATGTATTAAGGCCTGGGTCACTGCATTAGTACTTGGGTGCTGACTGAATGATTAGAGTACTGCAAGGAGAGTGCCTGGGTGAATTAATAAGTGTTTTGGTTCTGGCGCTGTGAATGAATTAGTACATGGTGCTGAATGGGTCACTAGAGAAGTGCAAGGGGAGTGACAGGGTGTTTGCTGGAGTGTATGGATACTGACTGGGCAATTGAAGGTGTGAAAGACAAGTGTGTAGGTGAATAGAGGACTGTATGCATAGTAGAAAAGGGTTTGAAGCAGTCTATGTGCTAAGGCCTGGGTCACTGCATGACTACTTATGTACTGACTGAAAGATTAGGGTACTGCAAGGGGAGTGCCTGGGTGAATTTATAATTGGTTGAGTTTTGGCGCAGTGAATGGATTAGTACATGGTGCTGAATTGATCATTAGAGGAGTGCAAGGGGAGTGACAGAGTGTTTGCTGGAGTGTATGAACACTGATGAGGGAATTGAAGGTGTGAAAGACAAGTGTGTAGGTAGTTAGAGTGCTGCATGCGTATTGGAGTGGGGTTTGTAGCAGTCCATGTATTAAGGCCTGGGTCACTGCATGAGTACTTGGGTACCGACAGAATGATTAGAGTACTGCAAGGAGCATGCCTGGGTGAATTTATAAGTGTTTGGGATTTGGCGCAGTGTTTGGATTAGTACATGGTGCTGGATGGCTGACTGGAGGAGTGCATGGGTAGTGACAGTGTGATTGCTGGAGTGTATAGGTACTGCCTGAGTAATTGAAGGTGTGAAAGACAAGTGTGTAGGTGGTTAGAGGACTGCATGCGTACTGGATAGGAATTTCGAGCAGTCTATGTGCTAAGGCCTGGGTCACTGCATGAGTACTTGGTTACTGAGTGAATGATTATAGTACTGCAATGAGAGTGCCTGGGTGAATTTATAAGTGGTTGCATTTTGGCGCAGTGAATGGATTAGTACATGGTGCTGAATGGGTCACTAGAGGGGTGCAAGGGGCGTGACAGAGTGTTTGCTGGAGTGCATGAACACTGACTGGGGAATTGAAGGTGTGAAAGACAAGTGTGTAGGTGGTTAGAGGACTGCATGCGTATTGGAGAGGGATTTGTAGCAGTCCATGTATTAAGGTATGGGTCACTGCATTAGTACTTGGGTACTGACTGAGTGATTAGAGTACTGCAAGGAGAGCGCCTGGGTGAATTTATAAGTGTTTGGGATTTGACGCAGTGTTTGGATTAGTACATGGAGCTGGATGGCTGACTGGAGGAGTGCATGGGGATTGACAGTGTGATTGCTGGAGTGTATAGGTACTGCCTGGGTAACTGAAGGTGTGAAAGACAAGTGTGTAGGTGGTTAGAGGACTGCAAGCATACTGGATAGGAGTTTCGAGCAGTATATGTGCTAAGGCCTGGGTCACTGCATGAGTACTTGGGGACTGAGTGATTGATTAGAGTACTGCAAGGAGAGTGCCTGGGTGAATTTATAATTGGTTGGGTTTTGGCGCAGTAAATGGATTAGTACATGGTGCTGAATTGATCATTAGAGGAGTGCAAGGGGAGTGACAGAGTGTTTGCTGGAGTGTATGAACACTGACTGGGGAATTGAAGGTGTGAAAGAAAAGTGTGTAAGTGGTTAGAGGACTGCATGCGTATTGGAAAGGGGTTTGAAGCAATCTATGTTCTAAGGCCTGGGTCACTGCATGAGTACTTGGGTACTGACTGAATGATTAGAGTACTGCAAGGAGAGTGACTGGGTGAATTGATAAGTGTTTGGGATTTGGGGCAGTGTTTGGATTAGTACATGGTGCTGGATGGCTGACTGGAGGAGTGCATGGGAAGTGACGGTGTGATTGCTGGAGTGTATAGGTACTGCCTGGGTAATTGAAGGTGTGAAAGACAAGTGAGTAGGTGGTTAGAGGACTGCATGCGTACTTCATAGTTGTTTTGAGTAGTCTATGTGCTAAGGCCTGGGTCACTGCATGAGTACTTGAGTACTGAGTGAATGATTAGAGTACTGCAAGGAGAGTGCATGGGTGAATTTATAAGTGGTTGGGTTTTGGCGCAGTGAATGGATTAGTACATAGTGCTGAATGGGTCACTGGAGGAGTACAAGGGGCGTGACAGAGTGTTTGCTGGAATGTATGAACACTGACTGGGGATTTGAAGGTGTGAAAGACAAGTCTGTATGTGTTTAGAGGACTGCATGCGTATTGGAGAGGGGTTTGTAGCAGTCCATGTATTAAGGCCTGGGTCACTGGATTAGTAATTGGGTACTGACTGAATGATTAGAGTACAGCAAGGAGAGTGCCTGGGTGAATATATAAGTAGTTGGGATTTGGTGCAGTGAATGGATTAGTACATTTTGTTGAAGGGGTCACTAGAGGAGTGCAAGGGGCATGACAGACTGTGTACTGGAGTGTATGAACACTGACTGGGGAATTGAAGGTGTGAAACACAAGTTTGTAGGTGGTTAGAGGATTGCATGTGCATTGGAGAGGGGTTTGTAGCAGTCCATGTATTAAGGCCTGGGTCACTGCTTGAGTACTTGGGTACTGACTGAATGATTAGAGTACTGCAAGGGGAGTGCCTGGGTGAATTTATATGTGGTTGGGTTTTGGCGCAGTGAATGGATTAGTACATGGTGCTGAATAGGCCACTAGAGGAGTGCAAGGGGAGTGACAGGGTGTTTGCTGGAGTGTATGGATAGTGCCTGGGGAATTGAAGGTGTGAAAGACAAGTGTGTAGGTGGTTAGAGGACTGCATGCGTAGTGGATAGGCGTTTAAAGCAGTCTATGTGCTAAGGCCTGGGTCACTGCATGAGTACTTGGGTACTGACTGAATGATTAGAGTACTGCAAGGAGAGTGGATGGGTGAATTTGTAAGTGGTTGAGTTTTGCTGCAGTGAATGGATTAGTTAATTTTGGTGAATGGGTTACTAGAGGAGAGCAAGGGGTGTGGCAGTGTGTTTGCTGGAATGTATGAACACTGACTGGGGAATTGAAGGTGTGAAAGACAAGTCTGTAGGTGGTTAGAGGACTGCATGCGTATTGGAGAGGGGTTTGTAGCTGTCCATGTATTATGGCCTGGGTCACTGCATTAGTAATTGGGTACTGACTGAATGATTAGAGTACAGCAAGGAGAGTGCCTGGGTGAATTTATAAGAGGTTGGGATTTGGTGCAGTGAATTGATTAGTTCATTTTGTTGAATGGGTCACTAGAGGAGTGCAAGGGGTGTGACAGAGTGTGTGCTGGAGTGTATGAACACTGACTGGGGAATTGAAGGTGTGAAACACAAGTTTGTAGGTGGTTAGAGGACTGCATGTGCATTGGAGAGGGGTTTGTAGCAGTCCATGCATTAATGCCTGGGTCACTGCTTGAGTACTTGGGTACTGACTGAATGATTAGAGTACTGCAAGGGGAGTGCCTGGGTGAATTTATATGTGGTTGAGTTTTGGCGCAGTGAATGGATTAGTACATGGTGCTGAACAGGCCACTAGAGGAGTGCAAGGGGAGTGACAAGGTGTTTGCTGGAGTGTATGGATACTGCCTGGGGAATTGAAGGTGTGAAAGACAAGTGTGTAGGTGGTTAGAGGACTGCATGCGTAGTGGATAGGCGTTTAAAGCAGTCTATGTGCTAAGGCCTGGGTCACTGCATGAGTACTTGGGTACTGACTGAATGATTAGAGTACTGCAAGGAGAGTGCCTGGGTGCATTTATAAGTGGTTGAGTTTTGCTGCAGTGAATGGATTAGTACATTTTGCTGAATGTGTCACTAGAGGAGTGCAAGGGGCATGACAGTGTGTTTGCTGGAGTGTATGAACACTGACTGGTGAACTGAAGGTGTGAAAGACAAGTGTGTAGGTGCTTACAGGGCTGCATGCATATTGGAGAGGGATTTATAGCAGTGCATGTATTAAGGCCTGGGTCACCGCATGAGTACTTGGGTACTGACTGAATGATTAGAGTACTGCGAGGAGAGTGCCTGGGTGAATTAATAAGTGTTTTGGTGCTGTGAATGGATTAGTACATGGTGCTGAATAGGTCACTAGAGGAGTGCAAGGGGAGCGACAGGGTGATTGCTGGAGTGTATGAACACTGACTGGGGAACTGAAGGTGTGAAAGACAAGTGTGTAGGTGCTTAGAGGGCTGCATGCGTATTGGAGAGGGGTTTGTAGCAGTCCATGTATTAAGGCCTGGGTCCCCGCATGAGTACTTGGGTACTGACTGAATGATTAGAGTACTGCGAGGAGAGTGCCTTGGTGAATTAATAAGTGTTTTGGTGCTGTGAATGGATTAGTACATGGTGATGAATGGGTCACTAGAGGAGTGCAAGGGGAGTGACAGGGTGATTGCTGGAGTCTATGGATACTGACTGGGGAATTGAAGTTTTGAAAGACAAGTGTGTAGGTGAGTAGAGGACTGAATGCATAGTGGATAGGGGTTTGAAGCAGTCTATGTGCTAAGGCCTGGGTCACTGCATGACTACTTGTGTACTGACTGAAAGATTAGAGTACTGCAAAGAGAGTGCCTGGGTGAATTTATAAGTGGTTGGGTTTTGGCGCAGTGAATAGATTAGTACATGGTGGTGAATAGGTCACTAGTGTAGTGCAAGGGAAGTTACAGGGTGTTTGCTGGAGTGTATGAACACTGACTGGGGAATTGAAGGTATGAAATACAAGTGTGTAAGTGGTTAGAGGACTGCATGCGTATTGGAGAGGGGTTTGTACCAGTCCATGTGTGAAGGCCTGGGTCACTGCATGAGTACTTGGGTAGTGACTGAATGATTAGAGTACTGCAATGAGAGTGCCTGGGTGAATTTATAAGTAGTTGGGTTTTGGCGCAGTGAATGGATTAGTACATAGTGCTGAATGGGTCACTGGAGGAGTGCAAGGGGCGTGACAGAGTGTTTGCTGGAATGTATGAACACTGACTGGGGAATTGAAGGTGTGAAAGACAAGTCTGTAGGTGTTTAGAGGACTGCATGCGTATTGGAGATGGGTTTGTAGCAGTCCATGCATTAAGGACTGGGTCACTGCATTAGTACTTGGGTACTGACTGAATGATTAGAGTACTGCAAGGGGAGTGCCTGGGTGAATTTATATGTGGTTGGGTTTTGGCGCAGTGAATGGATTAGTACATGGTGCTGAATAGGCCCCGAGAGGAGTGCAAGGGGAGTGACAGGGTGTTTGCTGGAGTGTATGGATACTGCCTGGGGAATTGAAGGTGTGAAAGACAAGTGTGTAGGTGGTTAGAGGACTGCATGCATTGTGGATAGGCGTTTAAAGCAGTCTAAGTGCTAAGGCCTGGGTCACTGCATGAGTACTTGGGTACTGACTGAATGATTAGAGTACTGCAAGGAGAGTGCATGGGTGAATTTATAAGTGGTTGAAATTTGCTGCAGTGAATGGATTAGTACATTTTGTTGAATGGGTCACTAGAGGAGTGCAAGGGGCGTGACAGAGTGTTGCTGGAATGTATGAACACTGACTGGGGAATTGAAGGTGTGAAAGACAAGTCTGTAGGTGGTTAGAGGACTGCATGCGTATTGGAGAGGGGTTTGTAGCAGTCCATGTATTAAGGCCTGGGTCACTGCATTAGTACTTGGGTACTGAGTCTGACTGAATGATTAGAGTACAGCAAGGAGAGTGCCTGGGTGAACTTATAAGTGGTTGGGATTTGGTGCAGTGAATGGATTAGTACATTTTGTTGAATGGGTCACTAGAGGAGTGCCTAGGGTGTGACAGAGTGTGTGCTGGAGTGTATGAACACTGACTGGGGAATTGAAGGTGTGAAACACAAGTTTGTAGGTGGTTAGAGGACTGCATGTGCATTGGAGAGGGGTTTGTAACAGTCCATGTATTAAGGCCTGGGTCACTGCTTGAGTACTTGTGTACTGACTGAATGATTAGAGTACAGCAAGAGGAGTGCCTGGGTGAATTTATATGTGGTTGGGTTTTGGCGCAGTGAATGGATTAGTACATGGTGCTGAACAGGCCACTAGAGGAGTGCAAGGGGAGTGACAGGGTGTTTGCTGGAGTGTATGGATACTGCCTGGGGAATTGAAGGTGTGAAAGACAAGTGTGTAGGTGGTTAGAGGACTGCATGCGTAGTGGATAGGCGTTTAAAGCAGTCTATGTGCTATGGCCTGGGTCACTGCATGAGTACTTGGGTACTGACTGAATGATTAGAGTACTGCAAGGAGAGTGCCTGGGTGCATTTATAAGTGGTTGAGTTTTGCTGCAGTGAATGGATTAGTACATTTTGCTGAATGTGTCACTAGAGGAGTGCAAGGGGCGTGACAGAGTGTTTGCTGGAGTGTATGAACACTGGCTGGGGAACTGAAGGTGTGAAAGACAAGTGTGTAAGTGCTTAGAGGGCTGCATGCGTATTGGAGAAGGGTTTGTAGCAGTCCATGTATTAAGGCCTGGGTCACCGCATGAGTACTTGGGTACTGACTGAATGATTAGAGTACTGCGAGGAGAGTGCCTGGGTGAATTAATAAGTGTTTTGGTGCTGTGAATGGATTAGTACATGGTGCTGAATAGGTCACTAGAGGAGTGCAAGGGGAGTGACAGGGTGATTGCTAGAGTGTTGCATAGTGGATAGGGGTTTGAAGCAGCCTAGGTGCTAAGGCCTGGGTCACTGCATGACTACTTGTGTACTGACTGAAATATTAGAGTACTGCAAAGAGAGTGCCTGGGTGAATTTATAAGTGGTTGGGTTTTGGCGCAGTGAATAGATTAGTACATGGTGGTGAATAGGTCACTAGAGTAGTGCAAGGGAAGTTACAGGGTGTTTGCTGGAGTGTATGAACACTGACTGGGGAATTGAAGGTATGAAATACAAGTGTGTAAGTGGTTAGAGGACTGCATGCACATTGGAGAGGGGTTTGTACCAGACCATGTGTGAAGGCCTGGGTCACTGCATGAGTACTTGGGTAGTGACTGAATGATTAGAGTACTGCAATGAGAGTGCCTGGGTGAATTTATAAGTGGTCGGGTATTTTGACGCAGCGAATGGATTAGTACATGGTGCTGAAATGATCATTAGAAGAGTGCAAGGGGAGTGACAGAGTGTTTGCTGGAGTGTATGAACACTGACTGGGGAATTGAAGGTGTGAAAGACAAGTGTGTAAGTGGTTAGAGGTCTGCATGCGTATTGGAAAGGGGTTTGAAGCAATCTATGTTCTAAGACCTGGGTCACTGCATGAGTACTTGGGTACTGACTGAATGACTAGAGTAATGCAAGGAGAGTGCCTGGGCGAATTTATAAGTGTTTGGGATTTGGCGCAGTGTTTGGTTTAGTACATGGTGCTGGATGGCTGACTGGAGGAGTGCATGGGGAGTGACAGTGTGATTGCTGGAGTGTATAGGTACTGCCTGGGTAATTGAAGGTGTGAAAGACAAGTGTGTAGGTGGTTAGAGGACTGCATGCGTACTGCATAGGAGTTTCGAGTAGTGTATGTGCTAAGGCCTGGGTCACTGCATGAGTACTTGGGTACTGAGTGAATGATTAGAGTACTGCAAGGAGAGGGCCTGGGTGAATTTATAAGTGGTTGTGTTTTGGCGCAGTGAATGGATTAGTACATTTTGTTGAATGGGTCACTAGAGTAGTGCAAGGGGAGTTACAGGGTGTTTGCTGGAGTGTATGAACACTGACTGGGGAATTGAAGGTATGAAATAAAAGTGTGTAAGTGGTTAGAGGACTGCAGGCATATTGGAGAGGGGTTTGTAGCACTCCATGTATTAAGGCCTGGGTCACCGCATGAGTACTTGGGTACTGACTGAATGATTAGAGTACTGCGAGGAGAGTGCCTGGGTGAATTAATAAGTGTTTTGGTGCTGTAAATGGATTAGTACATGGTGCTGAATGGTTCACTAGAGGAGTGCAAGGGGAGTGACAGGGTGATTGCTGGAGTGTATGAACACTGACTGGGGAATTGAAGGTGTGAAAAACAGGTGTGTAGTTGAGTAGAGAACTGTATAGATACTGGATAGGGGTTTGAAGCAGTCTATGTGCTAAGGCCTGGGTCACTGCATGAGTACTTGGGTACTGACTGAATGATTAAAGTACCGCAATGAGAGTGCCTGGGGGCATTTATAAGTGGTTGGGTTGTGGCGCAGTGAATGGATTAGTACATGGTGCTGAATTGATCATTAGAGGAGTGCAAGGGGAGTGACAGAGTGTTTGCTAGAGTGTATGAACACTGACTGGGGAATTGAAGGTGTGAAAGACAATTGTGTAGGTGGTTAGAGGACTGCATGCGTATTGGAAAGGGGTTTGAAGCAATCTATGTTCTAAGGCCTGGGTCACTGTGTTGCAGGGATTCTGCTTATACACAGAACCCCAGGACCTCAGTGAGTTGTGGTGTACCAGAAACTCACCTCAGAACCCAGAACCCAGTATCCGGCTAGCATAAGTGTCCCATTCGTTATCCGAGATTTAGCTCGGCGGTCCCAATGAAAAGACAACCCAGAACAAGCGACTCAGTACATACTCAGGAATGGTGGGAATCGGAAATACCTGTTCGTATATTATTCTCACATCAGTCCACAACAAGAATCAACAGAGACACGGTGAAAATAAAAAGAGTTTATTTTTATAGACCACGTGTCCTAATATGCAGTACTTTGGCTAATACAAGCAGACAAATGATTAAAATCAAAACCATCAACATAGTTACAATTTCATAGAGTATAAAAGGGGTAATCATGTTATAATGACAGTGGATACTACCACCTTCCCTTTACTAAGACGCTAATATTATTATTAGACTAACAGAAGGTCTCTTAGGCTTGAATAGGGGACCCCATACCTCAAAGATCAGCTTAGTGAAATCACATCACAGGAGCATCAGGAGTCTTCTCGCAGGAAGGCTCGTCTTCGGTCTGAATAATAAACATGATGTCTGTGATATTAAAAGCACCAACTTTCAGGTATGTGCAGCTGCTCGTGTGTTATGACTAAATAGTGGGTCGATCAACCTAGAGTGGAAAACATGCATTGTCTAACAACTCAGACTGTTTGTCACATCGTGTGCAGACCAAGGTCGCTGCGCAGAGCTCGGGATGGTAACAACAGATTGCTCTCGTGTGAGGCAAAACTCGAGTCAGCAGTTTGTTTAAGCAATAACATGTGAACGCAGTGTCGTGTGCAAAAGCAGCAAGATGGCTTTCTAACTTCTAACGTGGTTATGCTAACTTAACAATGTATGTACGTATTAAGGGAGTCCTTACTACATGCCCCCTTGATCGAAGCACTACTTAGTATGCAAGAAAAGAGAGAACGCAGAGTTCAAGCGCAACAGAGCAGAACAAGGCGTAACCAATTGAAAAAACACTGGTCAGTTCAGGCAAAGTCCGAATAGGAAAAAACCAAAGGTGGAAAGAAAAAACAAAAAACCTCAAACGTGCCGTGGGGGGTGAAAAAATGAAAAAACGCCTCACCGGGCAGAAGTGCAGTCATACAGGGACAGTTCAAGACACGTGAGGAAAACACAGTGGACGATAGCTCACTCAATCCATGAAAGTATATGCAGCATATGTGGCCACTGCTTCCAGCAGAAAATCATTGGCACGGCCACTGAAGGTTTCAGCCATCCAGTTAATCAAAGAAAAGGAACATACATGTTCTTCTATTAGCGGAGCCTCTAGCATCATCAGAGGGCAACCAGCGTGTACTTCCAAATAACTCATATCCAAGAAGTCATATGCCGCTCTCGCGATGTCCCAATTACCCAGGATACCATGCGCCGCACCGCAGGCCATAATCCGAACACCAGAACAGGCAGACTCGTGAGACACTAAGGGCCTCATCAGTCGATCATAATCCGGGTCCGGAGACACCATGTTGGTTAAGCACAAATCCATAGGCCATTCAAAGGGACAATCTAGGCAGTGGAAGACAGGTTGCACGCAGGTGAAGTAGGAATACCGGAAGGATAATCCATATGCCAGGCTCAAAGTCACCAACGGCAGGACACCATAGTAATCAAGCATCCTGTCACGAAGAAGCTGCAGACGGGACAGGCTGTCGTGTGGCACAGAAAGAGCAGCCATTCCGCAGGATGAAAAGTAAAAGTAGCACACCTGCCACTAGCGCCAGAATTAAAGGAACACCTCCAAAGACGCTCGAGAAAATAGAATGAAAAAATGCCGGAATCACACCAAAAATAGTTTGGAAAGAGGTCACGAGGCCCGAGCCCACAAGTTTAAAAAAATGAGCCAGGCCAGTCGTGGACGAGGCATTGAAAATTGTTTGGATCAAAGCTCCAAAATGCAGGGGGAGGTCAGTATTCAAAAGCGCTTGTACCTCAGTGCGCGTATTCACTACGTGAAGGACAAATGTTTCCCGGGAGGAAGTCAATGGCACCTCCTTTTGGGACAATAGCGCTCTTATTCTGCTCATCTTGTTGAACTCTGCTTTCAAGGTTGGAATCGAAGGCCAGATGGAAGCATCTAGCCTCCCATGCGGGGGAGGAAACAGAACGTTATTGCAGCAGACAACCCTCTGTGATACAGTTACTGTATACGGGATCCCTACTAACATCCCGCAGCAAGCTTCATTGTTTAAAATTAAATACCTACCGTTTGCAAGCAGCGTGAAAGATGGCGTAATCACTGGTACCGGGATACCTTTGAGGACGCAGGCCAAATTCGGGGCGTGTACATTACAAGCTCCGTGCAACTGAATGTGCCTACATACAACAGAATGATCAGGTGACGTTGTACATTCTTCACCCTTCAGATAAACCTCAGTACCGTCCCTTGTACATCTATACGTAAAGGGGAGGGACCAGACTTCATGTATGAAAGCGGTACCCAGCTGTTCATATCTACCCAGAGCATAGTGTTTCATACAAGAGGTAAACTTAAAAAGTGCGAACGGGAGAGTTATCAATCCGTGTAAGAGCCACACTGCGGAATCTACTTCCGCTACAGAGAAAGGTAACGGCTCCAATTTTTCAATATGTAGCAAGGAATATGTAGCATCCTTCATGGACATGAACTGCTGTTTGTCAGTAAGGTTAAAGGGAAGAAATAATGATGTTGTATTCAGATAGTCCCAAGGGACCTTCCCTGCCTTCAATGTTTGTAATGTCCATGCAAACTGCATAACAGAACGAAACTGGTTTTGACCATGATACAACACAGACATATCATCCTGCACAATATCCACAATTGACGAAACAATATTATCTAATGTATAAATGCGAGAAGAAAGAGTGTTAATGCTGTTATCAATAACTGCTAATACTTTTTCCATATTAGCCTGATCAATAGCTCTCAATCTTGAAGCTGCCTCAATTTGCGACAGTTTCCATACTTCGTTGTAAATAGCATACGCCCATCTCCTGGATCTGCCACCCACAGGACCTTTAACAAAATCATTCAAATCTATTTTGTCATGTAATTTTGATAAATGAACTTTGACAGATGCCAAGGTAGAATGTCGGAGCCAGGACTGACATAATTTCCCTACAGAGTATGTAGTTACTGTATGTGACGACTCAAACCGGGGGTCTACGCGATCTTGAGTATACCCCGGTTTCAGCCCTAGAAAACGACGTTGACAGGTATTAGAACTGCTTTGCCAAATTAACCATCCCTCATTATTAAATTTCGAAATATTGAAAGATGAATTAGAAACGAATAACTGCAAAGCAGGAAGGGACAGATCTGTGTGATTATTCCAATTTGGGTAAGCACCCAGATCCGGCACAGAAGGCGAATTTAGTTTTTTAGAAGTGGCCAATCCGAAACAGGTGGTTTGGAAGATGGTTGCATTTAAAAACAACATATGATTTGGTACTAGACAGGCACGGTGTAAAGCTTCAGTTCCCTGAACCTGCCACGGTTTTGAACCCCAAACCGACTTAAGATCAATAGTAGCCTTCCATAGATCATAACCTTTGATTGACAACTCATCCATAAAGGACTTAGAATATAGCAATTTGGTGTGTGTCAGTCTAACCTTAGAGGCAGACTCAGGCTTAACTTTAAAATAAAAGGATGCCGGGGCTGAAACACTGAAATCAGTAAAATAAGTAAACTTATCAACTAATGTATGTGAACTGCCAAACGAGGGGGTGGGACAGTGTTCCCACTGGGTAAAATTTACAAAATTTCTAAACGTATTCGCTTTATGCAGGAAGTGATTGCCATAATGTTGAAAACAATACTGTTCTGCATAATTAGCCGCATTGTCATACAAATCTTCAGCATCAAAGGCGGCATAATATTTCAAATCTGAAAACAGTGCTTCAATGGCGTGTACATCCCAATCATCAGAACGTATGTTCTGTTTAACTACATCACCCATAGAAACACGAAATACATTAGGCACATTAATGACCTCTGTAGGCCCATGAATTTGAAATTTAACTGCATCCCATGCGATTCCATCCATGACGGGCCAGGCAGTAATATTCACAAAAGTCTGGTCCCTTTTCATGATGTGGGATGAGGAGTGGGGGGCCAAAGTTCCATTGATAAGTCTAATTGTCGATCTCTCTTTGAGATAATGGCCATCCACCAAACGGAAGAAAACTACAACAAATCCAATGGACATGAACAAAAAAATACTGAAAAGCAGCAACCAGATGTATGTCCAAGGGGCTGTCAAAAAATGTCTCTTAAACCAACTTACAAAAACAGCAATGTTCGATGGGGGAGTTGAGGGCAAAGAGTTAGTGTCAAAGGAAAAACGGGATGGCCAAGTGTTGTAGATTGTAAAACAGGCGAGGGTCCACGTGTAGGATAAGCATACTCAGTCTCTTCGGGCAAACCACCAGCCGGTGGTATCAGCAAGGGATCAGTAACTGAATGCATCTCGATGGCAACATCAGACAAGGTGTTAGAAGCAGGAACCAACATTGAATTTCTTTGCATTGTCTGGCATGAAACTGCCGGAGTCATACTAAGAAGTATCGGCCACTCGCTGAAGTTTGATATTGTCAATAGAGATGTACCTGTTTTCTTTGCGACCAGGAAGTGGAGGTAAAATTACTGTTCTTGTACCCTGCACTCCAAGCACTGGAACCGGTGCACGATAAGAGGGGCCGAACTCCTTCTTGTTCTCCACCTTCTCACGGACCAGATCTCCAACTCGGGGTAGCCAGCCGACTACCGGAATCTGAACCTCAGCTTCAGATGTGGAGGGCAAATGTTCTTTCGAAAGAGAGTCTCTGGCTTCTTGTAGAGTCTGCAAAACAGCACAGTGATCATCTACGTCAAAGGGTGCGGTCGACGCCGCAATGTCTAGACCATCAAGGTCTGGAACAAACATTCTGATTCCGAAGAGCATCATGTACGGGGTCCGCCCACCCAGAGACCTTCTAGGGAGATTATTAAGTGCACGTTGGACGTTATACAAATGGGCTAGCCAGTTCCGGCCTGTGCCTAAAACACGTGCTGTCAATGATTGCTTTAAGTCACGGTTCATTCGCTCCACCACACTATTACCCTCAGGTCGGTAGGGAGACGAAAATTTGACTAGGACCCCCAAATTTCTCATAGCCTCCTTGTAAGCCTTAGAGGCGAACGCAGGGCCCTGATCAGAATGGAAGGTACCACACGCAAAAGTTCCCACAAAGACACGCAAATCCCTGATGACAGTCCGCGAGTCAGCACTCCTTTGTGGCCATACCCATAAAAAACGTGTGCACGAATCCACTGCAACCAAGATGTACTTGTACGCAGTATCAGAAGAAAAAGGACCGCAGTGATCTAAATAAACACAACCAAATGGCTTATTAGAGATGTACAGCTGTGTCTGTGGTGGGCGCGCAACAGTAGAAGGTTTAATCTGTTGGCAAATGTCACAATCAAGAACATATGCGCGCACTTGTTTATATAAACCAAACCACCAGTAACGTTGTTGTAGCAGAGATATTGTAGCTGACACACCGGTGTGGGCTGACGCCAACCCCTCGTGCGCAGCTAGGATCAGTGCTGGTCTGCAGTCCGCGTTGGGAATAATTCTGTCACCAACGTCGTTAATCCTCACTAATGGGACGTTATCAGGACTTAAATGATAAATATACCGAGAGGGAAAACCCTTCGGGTAATCACCTCCCTTCTCTGTAGCAGCAATAGCTGCCAAGATGTCATCATCAATCTTACTTTTGGATCTTGTAACTGCTGCCACTAAGTATGTAGCCACTGCTGTTTTCGCTGCCTCGTCAGCTAAGCTGTTGCCGACAGCATGGACACCAAGCCGCTGGTGACCAAGAGTGTGAATAACACTTACGAGAGGGAGACGTTCTTTAAAGTCTGCCACTCGAACCCAAAGCGTTTTATGCTTAATTGTGCTACCTTTAGTGTCTCGATAATCATTCTGAGACCAGAAGTGTAAATTGTCACTGTAGGACTGGACACAGTAGAAGGAGTCACTCACTATAAGAGTAGTGACTCGGGGATCAGCAAACTCCAGTGCAAGCACCAGAGCCCGGAGCTCCGCCAATTGCGCGGTACAATCACCCAATGACTGCATATGCACTGCATCAGATTGGAATTCACCATTTACGAATGTACCTACGACAATTGCGCAAGCCGCTGAATAAGCGTGCTTCAATCCAATTGCGGGTTGCGCAGACCCGTCAGTGTATATGACACAATGGTATTCTTCGAGCGGGCGCAAAGACAGAGGTGCCGGATGAACGAATTCATACTGCAAGTACTCTTGAGTCTGTAATGAGGCATCAAAGATGTAAATGACATCTGGCGACGTCAGTGTTGTGGCCCATTGTATCCACCGTGGATGCAAAGCTTTAGAATTTGGTACACTTGCTTTAGTCACTGCCTCTAAAGCAGGATATGGTGTTACAACCAGAATCTGTTTCCCATGCGACAGTGCGCGTTCCTTGAGGATCGCCATCTGCACAGCAGTCAGAACTTTTTCGACCGTGGAAAAACGTAATTCAGCAGAGGTGTACAAGTGGGATTTGTACGCAATGGGGACTGTGTCGCCCTCATTAAACGTCAAATACGTGAACCCCACGGCGCCTGGTACTATTCTTATTACCAGGTTAGTGCGGTTATCACGTGTCAGCAAGTATTGTGAAGCAAGAAGGTCAGCCTGTAAAGACTGTAAAATTGCAGAGTGTTCTAGCTGCCAGCTAGACTTCGAAAACGAAGGTTGTACCAAGGCGTAAAGCGGCTTGATACACTGGGCATAATCAGGAATGTACGTACGGCCGAAATTCAGAAAACCCAGCAGAGATTGTAATTTCTTCAGTGTCGTAGGAGCACTTAAGCGTGCACACTTCTCCAGAAAGTGGGGGGCTAACCCCTTACCTTCATTGTTGAGCTCGTAGCCCAAAAACAACACCGTATATTCTGCGATGTGTGACTTCGCAAAATTAAATTTGTAGCCATAGTCAGCAAAACTCACGATAATATTGTCGACACGAGACAGATGTGGCATAAGCTCATCATCCGTAAGATAGATATCGTCAACATAGGAGTATGCGTCAGGGTCTATTCTTTCTAAGAGAGAAACCACGCGAGCAGAAAAGACGCCAGGGCTATTTTTGTAACCCATGGCCAATCTTGTAAACTGTTTTTGTTTGCCGCCCGAAGTAAACGCCGTCCACTGGCTACTCAGTGTGGACAGGTTGTGGCTAAAAAAGCCATTGGAAATGTCAAGTGTCGTTTTAAACCTTTTACGCACGAGACTGTCGACCAAAGCCGAGCTATGTGTATTTTGTACCGCGCAGGTCCGGCAATGGGAGTTTAGGTGCCGGTAATCCAAAACTAAACGGTACGAGCCGTCAGGCTTCGTTACAGTGAATAAAGGGTTATTCATAGGGGACACACATGTTTCAATAACACCCTGATATTCCAATTGTTCAAGGATTGCCGCGACGTGGGGTCTCGCTTCACGACGCATAGGATATTGAGGTTGAGGCTGGGGCATAGACCGCAATGGAATCTCATGGCAGGGGGACAATCTGTCCCATCCCACCTGAGTACGATACACCGCCGGCGCAAGCGCAAGCGCCCACTCCCCAGCATACACTTCAGCTTGGTCCTTAGGCACTGTGTGCGCAAAGGACGGGAGGATTACTTCCTCCCCTCTAGGAGCCTCTAAAATGAAAGCTGGGGGCCAATCTGCCTCCGCTAGGAGGATATCATAGGTGGTGGTCAGATTATCCCAAAAAATCCCTTTTATTGTACGTTGTATGTCACCCTCAATTAATAAGACTATTTCATAAAGTCTGTCAGGGGGAGCCACTCTGGTGTCAGCTGTTTCAACAGTAACCGATATATCAGTTGCTGTCACCGCCAGAAATGGACGCAGAGCTCGACGGACTATGGTAATTTCCGCTGCGCTGTCCAGGAGCGTCAGCGCCCATGTCCGGTTCCGAAGCTGTGTCCGCACTATCTGAGGCATACCTTGCCGTCAGAGCCACCACTTTCTTCTTCTGAAACGGGGGTCTTTGTCGTGCAAATTCGTCCTGCTTGCCTTTACCCTCAGTCTGCCGGGGTTGGTCACGCTGTTGTGGAGCACCCCGACCTTTGCCACCGCCTCCGCCACCGGACTGTGTAGCCGATGTTTCCTGTGAAGAACGAGGAGAGCGCTGTTCAGAAACCTGAAATCTATCAGGAGACTTTATAGTAGCACGATCGCGCAGATCATAAGTGCGTTCACTACTTGACTGTACGGGAGAGGCAGGCCGAGAGCCCTGTTTCTGTTGCTGCTGCTTTCCCTGTTGTTTAAACCGCCAATTTTGTTTTGGAAAACTTGGTCGGTCGTCCTTACCAGGGGTTTCTGCCTTACCCTGCTGCTTGAGATTGGGATTCTTTATTACAGGTTTAACTCCTAAAGAGCTACGACCCAAATCCCGATATGCCTCTGCGATTATTTTCGCAAATTCCTGCGGTTTGTCCTCCTCAGCAATTCGCTTCAGTTCATTACGAACCTGGAAATGCAAAGCATCACCCTTAAGGTTTCCTATTATCATGGTAGCCACCAGGTCAAATTGACCGAGGAGCCGCATCCCTAACTCTATCGCAGACTCCGCACCATGGTTCTCTTGAACTCTTTTGATAACGGAGGGCAGCTGCAACATAGACGGAGTGCCAAAGCACTGCGCGTACGTCGCTGTAAAGACCTTGCCCCAATTTACACAATCATCTATGTGGGGGACCAAGTCTTTAGGCAAACTAATGGTGAGGATCCTGTGTTTCTCCACAGGAGAAGTATTCGGGTAAACCGCTTCTATTTGGTCAAATTTTTCAGCAAGCCAAAAGGGGAAATCATCCCTAGTTTGGGGGCGCTTGCCCATAACAGAATTAACCATAACAGGACTAATGACCACCGCGTGATGATCAGTAGGCTACCCCGCAACAGCAGGTGCCCCCGCCTGCACATTGCGCGACACGTACTGCACCAATGCCCTATATACCGTAATTAGGGCAGTGTGCAGTACACGCAACTCAGCCACCGTCACCGTGAGGTAACGGGGATGAGGCGTAAATCCGGCTAGTACCGGCCAAGTGGCCCCTGCAATTGATAAAGGGCCCATTCTTGGCGGTATAACCACATGGGGAAGGGCGCCATTAAACCAAATAAGATGCTGCCAAGCAGATATTGGTATTTCCTGTGTCCTATACGGCGTATAGTTCGCTGGCACGGCAGCAGCAGTGTAAGAATGAAAGGTGTTATCATCCCCTACCGCCGGAATCGTCACCCAAGAGTAGAACAACTCATAGGGATGAGCCGCATCGGCTCCCACCACAAAGATGACGTCCATACCAGTGTCCGGCACCCCATAATGCGTCAAATGACGTTTCAGAGCTGCACGGCTATGCGCCGCAATATCCACCGACATTAGGACAACACACACTTGAAACTATCAGTAGCACAAGGGTTCAATAACCTTTTTAATGATCAAGCTTGAAGGAACCTATATCAATAGACCTAGGTAGGTTTAAATCCGTCAGACTTGTTATCCGGAAACAAGAATGAGGGTGTTGTGGACAAACGCGAGCACTACTAAGGCGTTTCAACTCATAGACCAAACGTTAGGTGCGCCATGTTGCAGGGATTCTGCTTATACACAGAACTATGCGTAGAACCCCAGGACCTCAGTGAGTTGTGGTGTACCAGAAACTCACCTCAGAACCCAGAACCCAGTATCCGGCTAGCATAAGTGTCCCATTCGTTATCCGAGATTTAGCTCGGCGGTCCCAATGAAAAGACAACCCAGAACAAGTGACTCAGTACATACTCAGGAATGGTGGGAATCGGAAATACCTGTTCGTATATTATTCTCACATCAGTCCACAACAAGAATCAACAGAGACACGGTGAAAATAAAAAGAGTTTATTTTTATAGACCACGTGTCCTAATATGCAGTACTTTGGCTAATACAAGCAGACAAATGATTAAAATCAAAACCATCAACATAGTTACAATTGGGTACTGACTGAATGATTAGAGTACTGCAAGGAGAGTGCCTGTGTGCATTTATAAGTGGTTGAGTTTTGCTGCAGTGAATGGATTAGTACATGGTGCTGAATGTGTCACTAGAGGAGTGCAAGGGGCGTGACAGAGTGTTTGCTGGAGTGTATGAACACTGACTGGGGAACTGAAGATGTGAAAGACAAGTGTGTAGGTGCTTAGAGGGCTGCATGCGTATTGGAGAGGGGTTTGTAGCAGTCCATGTATTAAGGCCTGGGTCACCGCATGAGAACTTGGGTACTGACTTAATGATTAGAGTACTGCGAGGAGAGTGCCTGGGTGAATTAATAAGTGTTTTGGTGCTGTGAATGGATTAGTACATGGTGCTGATTTGGTCACTAGAGGAGTGCAAGGGGAGTGACAGGGTGATTGCTGGAGTGTATGGATAGTGACTGGGGAATTGAAGTTGTGAAAGACAAGTGTGTAGGTGAGTAGAGGACTGTATGCATAGTGGATAGGGGTTTGAAGCAGTCTATGTGCTAAGGCCTGTGTCACTGCATGACTACTTGTGTACTGACTGAAGGATTAGAGTACTGCAAGGAGAGTGCCTGGGGGAATTTATAAGTGGTTGGGTTTTGGCGCAGTGAATGGATTAGTACATGGTGGTGAATAGGTCACTAGAGAAGTGCAAGGGGAGTTACAGGGTGTTTGCTGGAGTGTATGAACACTGACTGGGGAATTGAAGGTATGAAACACAAGTGTGTAAGTGGTTAGAGGAATGCAGGCATATTGGAGAGGGGTTTGTACCAGTCCATGTGTTAAGGCCTGGGTCACTGCATGAGTACTTGGGTAGTGACTGAATGATTAGAGTACTGCAATGAGAGTGCCTGGGTGAATTTATAAGTGGTCGGGTTTTGGTGCAGTGAATGGATTAGTACATGGTGCTGAATTGATCATTAGAGGAGTGCAAGGGGAGTGACAGAGTGTTTTCTGGAGTGTATGAACACTGACTGGGGAATTGAAGGTGTGTAAGATAAGTGTGTAAGTGGTTAAAGGTCTACATGCGTATTGGAAAGGGGTTTGAAGCAATCTATGTTTTAAGACCTGGGTCACTGCATGAGTACTTGGGTACTGACTGAATGATTAGAGTACTGCAAGGAGAGTGCCTGGGTGAATTTATAAGTGTTTGGGATTTGGCGCAGTGTTTGGTTTAGTACATGGTGCTGGATGGCTGACTGGAGGAGTGCATGGGGAGTGACAGTGTGATTGCTGGAGTGTATAGGTGCTGCCTGGTTAATTGAAGGTGTGAAAGACAAGTGTGTAGGTGGTTAGAGGACTGCATGCGTACTGCATAGGAGTTTTGAGTAGTCTATGTGCTACGGCCTGGGTCACTGCATGAGTACTTGGGTACTGAGTGAAAGATTACAGTACTGCAAGATGAGTGCCTGGGTGAATTTATAAGTGGTTGGGATTTGGCGCAGTGAATGGATTAGTACATGGTGCTGAATGGGTCACTAGAGGAGTGCAAGGGGCGTGACAGGGTGTTTGCTGGAATGTATTAACACTGACTGAGGAATTGAAGGTGTGAAAGACAAGTCTGTAGGTGGTTAGAGGACTGCATGCGTATTGGAGAGGGGTTTGTAGCAGTCCATGTATTAAGGCCTAGGTCACTGCATTAGTACTTGGGTACTGACTGAATGATTAGAGTACAGCAAGGAGAGTGCCTGGGTGAATTTATAAGTGGTTGGGTTTTGGTGCAGTGAATGGATTAGTACATTTTGTTGAATGGGTCACTAGAGGAGTGCAATGGGTGTGACAGAGTGTGTGCTGGAATGTATAAACACTGACTGGGGAACTGAAGATGTGAAAGACAAGTGTGTAGGTGCTTAGAGGGCTGCATGCGTGTTGGAGAGGGGTTTGTAGCAGTCCATGTATTAAGGCCTGGGTCACCGCATGAGAACTTGGGTACTGACTTAATGATTAGAGTACTGCGAGGAGAGTGCCTGGGTGAATTAATAAGTGTTTTGGTGCTGTGAATGGATTAGTACATGGTGCTGATTTGGTCACTAGAGGAGTGCAAGGGAAGTGACAGGGTGATTGCTGGAGTGTATGGATAGTGACTGGGGAATTGAAGTTGTGAAAGACAAGTGTGTAGGTGAGTAGAGGACTGTATGCATAGTGGATAGGGGTTTGAAGCAGTCTATGTGCTAAGGCCTGTGTCACTGCATGACTACTTGTGTACTGACTGAAGGATTAGAGTACTGCAAGGAGAGTGCCTGGGGGAATTTATAAGTGGTTGGGTTTTGGCGCAGTGAATGGATTAGTACATGGTGGTGAATAGGTCACTAGAGAAGTGCAAGGGGAGTTACAGGGTGTTTGCTGGAGTGTATGAACACTGACTGGGGAATTGAAGGTATGAAACACAAGTGTGTAAGTGGTTAGAGGAATGCAGGCATATTGGAGAGGGGTTTGTACCAGTCCATGTGTTAAGGCCTGGGTCACTGCATGAGTACTTGGGTAGTGACTGAATGATTAGAGTACTGCAATGAGAGTGCCTGGGTGAATTTATAAGTGGTCGGGTTTTGGTGCAGTGAATGGATTAGTACATGGTGCTGAATTGATCATTAGAGGAGTGCAAGGGGAGTGACAGAGTGTTTGCTGGAGTGTATGAACACTGACTGGGGAATTGAAGGTGTGTAAGATAAGGGTGTAAGTGGTTAAAGGTCTACATGCGTATTGGAAAGGGGTTTGAAGCAATCTATGTTTTAAGACCTGGGTCACTGCATGAGTACTTGGGTACTGACTGAATGATTAGAGTACTGCAAGGAGAGTGCCTGGGTGAATTTATAAGTGTTTGGGATTTGGCGCAGTGTTTGGTTTAGTACATGGTGCTGGATGGCTGACTGGAGAAGTGCATGGGGAGTGACAGTGTGATTGCTGGAGTGTATAGGTGCTGCCTGGTTAATTGAAGGTGTGAAAGACAAGTGTGTAGGTGGTTAGAGGACTGCATGCGTACTGCATAGGAGTTTTGAGTAGTCTATGTGCTACGGCCTGGGTCACTGCATGAGTACTTGGGTACTGAGTGAAAGATTAGAGTACTGCAAGGAGAGTGCCTGGGTGAATTTATAAGTGGTTGGGATTTGGCGCAGTGAATGGATTAGTACATGGTGCTGAATGGGTCACTAGAGGAGTGCAAGGGGCGTGACAGGGTGTTTGCTGGAATGTATTAACACTGACTGAGGAATTGAAGGTGTGAAAGACAAGTCTGTAGGTGGTTAGAGGACTGCATGCGTATTGGAGAGGGGTTTGTAGCAGTCCATGTATTAAGGCCTGGGTCACTGCATTAGTACTTGGGTACTGACTGAATGATTAGAGTACAGCAAGGAGAGTGCCTGGGTGAATTTATAAGTGGTTGGGTTTTGGTGCAGTGAATGGATTAGTACATTTTGTTGAATGGGTCACTAGAGGAGTGCAATGGGCGTGACAGAGTGTGTGCTGGAATGTATAAACACTGACTGGGGAATTGAAGGTGTGAAAGACAAGTGTGTAGGTGGTTAGAGGACTGCATGTGTATTGGAGAGGGGTTTGTAGCAGTCCATGTATTAAGGCCTGGGTCACTGCCTGAGTACTTGGGTACTGACTGAATGATTAGAGTACTGCAAGGGGAGTGCCTGGGTGAATTTATATGTGGTTGGGTTTTGGCACAGTGAATGGATTAGTACATGGTACTGAATAGGCCACTAGAGGAGTGGAAGGGGAGTGACAGGGTGTTTGCTGGAGTGTATGAACACTGACTGGGGAATTGAAGGTGTGAAAAACAGGTGTGTAGTTGAGTAGAGAACTGCATAGATAGTGGATAGGGGTTTGAAGCAGTCTATGTGCTAAGGCCTGGGTCACTGCATGAGTACTTGGGTACTGACTGAATGATTAGAGTACTGCAATGAGAGTGCCTGGGGGAATTTATAAGTGGTTGGGTTTTGGTGCAGTGAATGGATTAGTACATGGTGCTGAATTGATCATTAGAGGAGTGCAAGGGGAGTGACAGAGTGTTTGCTGGAGTGTATGAACACTGACTGGGGAATTGAAGGTGTGAAAGACAATTGTGTAGGTGGTTAGAGGACTGCATGCGTATTGGAAAGGGGTTTGAAGCAATCTATGTTCTAAGGCCTGGGTCACTGCATGAGTACTTGGGTACTGACTGAATGATTAGAGTACTGCAAGGAGAGTGCCTGGGTGAATTTATAAGTGTTTGGGATTAGGCGCAGTGTTTGGATTAGTACATGGTGCTGGATGGCTGACTGGAGGAGTGCATGGGGAGTGACAGTGTGATTGCTGGAGTGTATAGGTACTGCCTGGGTAATTGAAGGTATGAAAGACAAGTGTGTAGGTGGATAGAAGACTGCATGTATACTGGAGAGGAGTTTCGAACAGTCTATGTGCTAAGGCCTGGGTCACTGCATGAGTACTTGGGTACTGACTGAATGATTAGAGTACTGCAAGGAGAGTGCCTGGGTGCATTTATAAGTGGTTGAGTTTTGCTGCAGTGAATGGATTAGTACATGATGCTGAATGTGTCACTAGAGGAGTGCAAGGGGCGTGACAGAGTGTTTGCTGGAGTGTATGAACACTGACTTGGGAACTGAAGTTGTGAAAGACAAGTGTGTAGGTGCTTAGAGGGCTGCATGCGTATTGGAGAGGGGTTTGTAGCAGTCCATGTATTAAGGCCTGGGTCACCGCATGAGTACTTGGGTATTGACTGAATGATTAGAGAACTGCGAGGAGAGTGCCTGGGTGAATTAATAAGTGTTTTGGTGCTGTGAATGGATCAGTACATGGTGCTGATTTGGTCACTAGAGGAGTGCAAGGGGAGTGACAGGGTGATTGCTGGAGTGTATGGATAGTGACTGGGGAATTGAAGTTGTGAAAGACAAGTGTGTAGGTGAGTAGAGGACTGTATGCATAGTGGATAGGGGTTTGAAGCAGTCTATGTGCTAAGGCCTGTGTCACTGCATGACTACTTGTGTACTGACTGAACGATTAGAGTACTGCAAGGAGAGTGCCTGGGGGAATTTATAAGTGGTTGGGTTTTGGCGCAGTGAATGGATTAGTACATGGTGGTGAATAGGTCACTAGAGAAGTGCGAGGGGAGTTACAGGGTGTTTGCTGGAGTGTATGAACACTGACTGGGGAATTGAAGGTATGAAATACAAGTGTGTAAGTGGTTAGAGGAATGCAGGCATATTGGAGAGGGGTTTGTACCAGTCCATGTGTTAAGGCCTGGGTCACTGCATGAGTACTTGGGTAGTGACTGAATGATTAGAGTACTGCAATGAGAGTGCCTGGGTGAATTTATAAGTGGTTGGGTTTTGGCGCAGTGAATGGATTAGTACATGGTGCTGAATTGATCATTAGAGGAGTGCAAGGGGAGTGACAGAGTGTTTGCTGGAGTGTATGAACACTGACTGGGGAATTGAAGGTGTGTAAGATAAGTGTGTAAGTGGTTAAAGGTCTACATGCGTATTGGAAAGGGGTTTGAAGCAATCTATGTTTTAAGACCTGGGTCACTGCATGAGTACTTGGGTACTGACTGAATGATTAGAGTACTGCAAGGAGAGTGCCTGGGTGAATTTATAAGTGTTTGGGATTTGGCGCAGTGTTTGGTTTAGTACATGGTGCTGGATGGCTGACTGGAGGAGTGCATGGGGAGTGACAGTGTGATTGCTGGAGTGTATAGGTGCTGCCTGGTTAATTGAAGGTGTGAAAGACAAGTGTGTAGGTGGTTAGAGGACTGCATGCGTACTGCATAGGAGTTTTGAGTAGTCTATGTGCTACGGCCTGGGTAACTGCATGAGTACTTGGGTACTGAGTAAATGATTAGAGCTGCAAGGAGAGTGCCTGGGTGAATTTATGAGTGGTTGGGATTTGGCGCAGTAAATGGATTAGTACATGGTGCTGAATGGGTTACTAGAGGAGTGCAAGGGGCGTGACAGAGTGTTTGCTGGAATGTATTAACACTGACTGAGGAACTGAAGGTATGAAAGACAAGTATGTAGGTGGTTAGAGGACTGCATGCATATTGGAGAGGGGTTTGTAGCAGTCCATGTATTAAGGCCTGGGTCACTGCATTAGTACTTGGGTACTGACTGAATGATTAGAGTACAGCAAGGAGAGTGCCTGGGTGAATTTATAAGTGGTTGGGTTTTGGTGCAGTGAATGGATTAGTACATTTTGTTGAATGGGTCACTAGAGGTGTGGAAATATGGATTTTTCTGATCAGTTATGTCCCCTATCTTGGACCCCAACGGTTTCATGTATGAATCACAAGTACATGTATGTTCCCTCCAGTTCCAGTTATGAAGACGCAAACACATGTGCGTCCACCGTCAACATGTCCTCTTTCAGATCAGCCATGAATGGGCCGGATATTCCATTCCTAAGTACGAAAGGCCACCGGCTTTATATGGTTCACTTATGCCATTTTACAGTCCAGGCAAGTAGGCCCTGATTCTGTCATCAAGCTTTTCTTTCTTTCTGCCTCTGAAGCTCCAGTCTGAGCCTGCATCTGTGACCATGAACTTTGTCTCATTCCCTGCGCGGCTCACGAAGCCTGACATCAGCCTGTTGCCTGCCAAAAACTGTATTTCACCTTCGAAATTATCTGCTCCACTCCCTGCCCAATGCATTCCTGTCTAGTAGTTTAAGTAAACATTCTTCCAGCTACCGAGCAAAGGCCCGGCTTCTCTGTCTTTATGCAAGTAATTCATAGCCTTATTATTATGGAAGACTTCTGCCCTCGCATCTAGTGTAGACACTTAGACGCTTGTACACGCACTAACAGTCAGTATAGTCAGTATAGAATAAGATTCTACTCTAAGAGACCTCTCTTTTGGATAACATAGTTCTTTAAACATAGGATGTTAGATATGATTTGGGATTAGGTTGACTTGACCCTCCAGACTTCTGTCGCCACATGTAGAGCTAAATGTCAAGTCCCCTTCACCCCCTAGTTGCACGTCAATCACACGTCATGCTGCTGTGCGCGCATTTCTGCCAAGTATTTCTGCTGACATTGCGAAATTCTTTCATGGAACCACCCTATTATGACATCACATCTGATGACGTTCTTTAGTCACACCCAGTTACACCTACTTTTGCTACGTATGTATGTCTTATCTACACTATCAATTGTTACGCCTCTTGCATTTGCTTCACTGTAATGCCTATTGTATAAAAGTGATTAATTATCAATAATGTATGTACTTCACTTCCTGAACCTTCGTGGTGATGGAACTTGGAGCAACCGATTCGAATCGTCCATTGGAATAAAGCCCATTCCGAACCTCTAATACCACGGATTCTGCCTCTTATTTATTGAGCTATTTTTATTATGTTTCTGTATCAAATTAAGTCCCGGTAATTAAATTATTTACCACATGAATGGCGCCCGAATAGGGACACTTTCTCATCTCACGCGCCGGCGGTGCGTTGCAGGCCCGGTCTCCTGCCACAGCTGGACGGACAACAACGCGTACCAGCAGGATTTCCTGTATCTCCCTCCGGTCAAGCGGGGGCGACTGAGGCTGCGATCAACACCCAGACGAGGCGGTGAGAAGTGCGAAGTATCCCGACCAGAGCCTAGCTGAGAGAGCAAGATCCGAGGTATACAGAGGCCCACCAGGTTTCCGAAGCTCAGAAGTGTCCGAAGTTTTCGAGTCGAGTCCAGTCCGATCCAGTTCAGTTCCGTTCCGAGGCCTTCCGTTCCGAGCTACCCGGTGAGTACCATTACTGGGGAGGCGTTCTGACGTGCACATAGGTTGTGCCGGTCAAGACGGGTTTGGGTACACAAATCCGGTCTGCACTGTTTCAGCAGTGTATCTGTACTGTTTAGCAGTATATCTAGTATATCAAGTATATAAATTCAGAATAATCCAGATAATGCCGAGTATTATGTTTAGTGATTAAGTTTTCCTTAGATCGTCATCATCATTGTTTGCTCATTTAAATGTTAAATGTTAAATGTGTTAATACGTTCTGCATATTGTGGTATGAATGACTGTTCATTATCGTGTTTATTGTATTAAGTTTGTTCAAGATCAAGTATCAGATCAGTTCTCAATATGCCGCTCTTTTCGAAATTAAGACAGATCACAACTAGAAAAGGGGTACTCGAAGAAGCTGTTCCTATTCCTCCTAGGGACACTCCAGGGTACTTCATGTATCATAAACACGGCTTAGACGCTATATTATTTCTTGATTTATGGGTAGACTACACCAAGGAATTACCAGAAAGTCAGAGGTGGCCCGCAGCTGGGACCTGGGATGCAGAGTGCATCATGAAAATAGAGGAAGAGTTATGGAAAAGGAAAGTCAGACAGTCACAGAAAGACGCCGTTGAGTTATGGCGTAAAGAATCTCATAGACGTACAGAAAAAGCACTCCGACAGGAAGAGAAAAATAAGGAGAATTCAAATAGAGTCCGAGAAAATCTATTAATTGAAGAAGGTACACGAGTGAAATCAGAACAAGTAGACAGACAAAGAAATGCCCTTATGAAGGGTATGTATCCCCTTCTGGCCGAGGGATTACCTAAGGCTACTCCGGGGATACCAAAAGACTTGCCACCCCCATTATTTCCAATAAAAGTACATCCTAAGGGGCATCCTAGAACCGCAGAAGATGTTTTTCTTTCCTCATATTTAGATGACGCAGCTCCCGAGTATGCTAACCCCGCCCCACATAGACCGTCAGCCGGGGAGGTTCAACGCCAAGATCCTGTATCTGTATCTCTACAACAACAAATCCTGACACAAGTTCCGGCAAGCACATCTGTTTCCACATCTGTTCCTACAGCTACTTCTATAGCTGTGTCCACACCTATAGTTGCTGTATCGCGTTCAACGAATCCTTTCACGCCCGATACCCCAGACGGGGCTACCGGAGGTGCTACCAATATTTTTTCTACGCCACCCAGAGTAAATAAACTTACCTTTCAAGAATCAGCACATCCACGTACCCCCAAACTCATAAATGCCCGTACGCTTAAGGAACTTCTTATAGATTGTAGATATGACCCTGTGCCCGGCAAAGAGGACGAAATGATCCTGGCATCATTACGTATCAGACGAGCCGCGGTGTATTTAGGGAAGTTACCAGGAATGACTATGCATCTAGATAATATATACCATTTTGTCCAAACAGGGCGAGATTCTGAATGTATTAACAGAGCTATGGAATACCAGAAAGTGGAGATACAAGGGGAACTGTTACGTTTCCTTATAAATTGTGTGATCAGAAATCAAGACCGACCGGGGGTAGACCCGGAAGCAATGCAAACTCTTACCAGATGGAGCCAGAATATATCAGAAGGGAGACATGATAAGCAAAACTGTATAATAGCCATGTGCCGAAAGATCCGTAAAGAAATAGAACGCCTACACGAAGAGAGATTAGCGGTAGACCAGTTCGAACAAAGCGAGGAGGAAGGATCAGGACTGCCCACAGGACAGTCAGACACCATAGCCTATGTAGGTAGAGGAAGATCTTGTAATAGTACTAGATGTTTTACTGACCCGATACGTCCGATATGTCCAGATAATAACAGGAATTTCCAAACACCTATAATAAATATAAGGTCCCCCGAGCATTCGTTCCAAGCCGCTGACAAATTACTCCGAGAACGAAGGGGTTATCATTTACTCGATTCTATGGATGAACAAGAATTAGCCAGGTCAGCCGTTCATTGGGTTGACAGTCCCGGAAAATATGGTGATGATACAGTAGCACACACATTTTTGAACCTCACCCCAGATGAACAGCGTTTAGCTGGGATTTATATGATTCAACAACTTCTTATACTATATAAAAGCCAACATTCAGATCCTGGTCCTTTACCTGATATATTGACTGAATTACTCACGAATAGATGGAGAGGTTCAGGTACTAAGCTAATTAAAGAAATACTAGAATCAAGAAAGCAGTACATTCTTTTTGTATGCCCAGAACATGTCTCACTGCCCATCAAGGAAAGACCGATGTATTACATGGACAGACAGAATCCCTTACGAGAAGTACACCCAATAAAGGGCGAGGACAATCAGTTTAAACGTGTATTTGTATATACGCCCATATCGAAAATAGAATTGTTAGAAATGAAGAAAGTGGTACCCAGTCATGACAAAGACCCAGCGGGTTTCCACCGAGAAATTAAAGACATGTTACTCATGGGAGAGTATACCTATCCCGACATTATGACAATATTAAAGGTATTGATGCCTGCTGGCATTTATGAAAAACTCAAGGAAAAAGAGTGGGAGGTGGGAGACCAAAAGATAGACTGGACAGCATTAGAAAATGAAGAAAAGGCCCGAGGTCCAGGTTCGGGGCTTGGGGACAAAACTAAAGCACTACCAGGTTTACTAGTACAGGTACTGCCACGTTTATTAACTACGAAAAAGGAAGACTGGGGTGCAATTTCAGCCTGTAAACAAAAGCAAGATGAAGACACTAGTGATTTCTATGCACGATTTGAAAAATGTTTTGGTATAAATAGTGGCATAAAAGCAAGTAGCGAATCATACCCACATCTGTTTGTGACAAAATTAGTTGAAAATTCCTTGCCCCAAGTGAAGAATAGAGTATTAAAATTCGAGAGTACCTGGCAAGGTAATACCCCATCACAAATGTTACAAATGTTACAGTACCATTACAATAGAATTAGAGAGGAACAAGAACATGAACAAAGACGCATGAAAGACACGAAAATGAAAATGCTAGTCTCCCAGACAGTTCCAGCTGAAGGACATAAAAAGGGTACGACACATTCCGGTGATTCAGCAGGACCTGTAAAAGGGACATGCAACTATTGTAAACAACCAGGTCATTATATACACGATTGCCCAGTCCTGAAGCGTAATATCGCCACAGGTATTACAAAAGAAAGACCACGGCCACTTAGACAGGATCAGAATGAACAAGGAGCCCCGCAGTATGCACAGTCCATGCCAGCTCCACAACAGTCTATACAGTTTGTGCCAGCTGCACCAGCGCTGCCTGTTGCTGCCACACAAACCACGACACGACAGCTGTACCAGACCGCACAGTACGACTATCCTGATTATCAACGATACGCATGAACCAGCCTAGAGAGGGAAGTTGACTTACCCCTTATCGAGGTCCCAGTAGACCAAGAAGGACCTTATGTACATAGTGAATTATTAGGCCAAGATAGAAAATTTTTACTTGATACAGGGGCAAGTCGAACAACCATAAAACGTAGTGAAGTTCCAGGGGCACCCCTCTCAGGCTCACAGAATATTTCCCTTGGTTTTTCAGGAAAACCTATTGTTAATGAAGTATCACAGCCTCTTCCACTTACGATAGGACCCTTGACCAGAACTACAGATTTATTGCTTACTAAATCATGTCCAGAAAACTTGTTAGGTATAAAAACACTGAAAGCTCTAGGAGCTAAAATATGTTGTTCTCCGGAAGGAGTAAGATTGTTTTTACGTGATTTCAAAGGTCACTATGTGTCTCGAGACATGGATTCCCTCCTTGGCGATCCTTGGGATCCCCGACTGCAGACTTTACCTACACATCTATGGGCACAAGGCCCTACTGATGTTGGTTGCATGAATATTACACCATATCGAGTTACACTAAAGGCAGGAGTGGTACTACCACGAATGCGACAATACAAGTTACCACCAGATGCTGTAGTGGCTTTACTACAAATCATTGACGAGCTCATTGCCCAAGGAGTGGTTGTGGAAACAGACTCCAATGTATGTAATTCACCGATAATTCCGATTCTTAAACGAACAGATCCGAAGGCCCCGCCAGTATATCGATTGGTTATTGATCTGCGCGAATTAAACAAGTGCATTGTGCCACAATTCCCTGTGGTCCCAGATATCTCGTCATTACTGACAGCTATTGATTCTGAAGCAACATTCTTTACTGTAATTGATCTCAAGAATGCCTTTTTCAGCGTCCCAATAGATCCGGAAAGCCAATACTTGTTCGGATTTAGTTTAAATGGACGTAGCTTTAAATTCTCACGCGCACCTCAAGGATTTACAGAAAGCCCCAGCATCTATAGCCAAGCACTGAAACGAGAACTCGACAGTATCCACATGCCAGTAAACACTGCCCTGCTTCAATATGTCGATGATCTGCTGATCACCGCTAGAAGCGAACACGAATGTGAGAAAGCATCACTGACAGTTTTACAATTTCTAGCCGAAAAAGGGCACAAGGTGTCCCCTTCTAAGCTGCAATTCTGTGTCCAGCGAGTTGTTTATCTTGGACACTCGCTGTCCAAGGAGGGAAGGCAGCTTACACCCGACCGCATTCAGTTAATAGCTAACATGCCAATACCCAAGACACAAAAGGAGGTGCGGGCTTTTATAGGCCTCACTTCATATTGTAGGCAGTGGATCCCTCAGTATGCATTTCTAGCAAAACCACTCATTCAATTGACAACACAGGAGGCAGCCACATCGACTGTTCTCCCTTGGACTCAGGAACATACACAAGCTTTTGAAAACCTAAAGAAAGCCTTATGCCAAGCACCGGTTTTAGCAACACCATGTTACAATAAACAGTTTACACTCTTTGTTACAGAACGCGAAGGTACTGCCTTGTCAGTACTCACACAGGAACAGGCAGGATCCCACAAACCATGTGCTTATTTTTCTAGTACATTAGATCCCGTAGCTCAGGCTTTGCCTGCATGCCTGAAATCGGTGGCAGCAACAGCTTTAGCAATAAGACAAAGCGATGCCATAGTGTTAGGACATCCATTGACAGTTCAAGTACCACATGCAGTAGAAGTTCTTGTGAATAGAACGCAAACACAGCACTTGACTATAGCGCGACTTACAGGGTATGAATTAACATTGTTTCAGCCACATATAGAAATCAGACGTTGTAACACATTGAATCCTGCCACACTTTTACCCGTAATCGGAACAGACCCACTAGCTCATGATTGTATTGATGTTATTACAATCACGACGAAACCCAGACAAGACTTGACAGATGTCCCATTGTCAGACCCAGACCTAACGTTGTATGTAGATGGTTCATGTATGAGAACAAGTACAGGAGAGTTAGTGGCCGCTTACGCAGTCACAACAGACACTGAAGTCATCGAAACAAATTGCATAAATACCTTGTCAGCTCAAGCCGCAGAGCTCATCGCTCTGACACAAGCCTGTATTCAAGGCACAAATAAAAAAGTCAACATATACACTGATTCACGTTATGCATTCGGAGTTGTACATGACTTCGGCGTGCTGTGGCGAGAGAGAGGTTATTTAACTTCTCACGGTGCCCACATTCAGCACGGACCCCTCATTCATGCCTTATTAGATGCAATACATCTACCCACTGCAATATCAATTATGAAATGTAAAGCTCATACGAAAGTTATTGATATCATTTCTCAAGGCAATGATCTAGCTGACAGAACAGCTAAACAGACTGCTCAAACTCAAACATCCGACATGACAAAGACAAAAGTCCCGACGCCAACACATTGTATGACGATTAAAGATCCCGCTCTTGACGTAATTGACATACAGACGCATGCTACACCAGACGAAATAAAGAAATGGACTGAATTAGGAGGGATCCAAACGGATCAAGGATGGATGACGAAGAAAAATTCTGTGTGGTTCCTTCCTGATTCAATGGTCCAAGTTATTATTAACACTATACATAGTCCAGCGCATCTAGGAGAAAAAGCTATGCTAGACAGCATCCAACACATTTGGTTCAATAAACATTTACGAGCAGCAGCCAAGCAAAAAGTTCGTACCTGTATGATCTGTTGTCAGTTCAACCCAGAAAAAAGCGTTCCCGTAGAACAGGGTGGATTTCAGCCTCCTGATCACCCTTTTGAAGTGCTCCAGATGGATTATATCCAGATGGAACGATGTTGAGGATTCAAATATGTTCTCGTAGTTGTCTGTGCTCTTTCCCGTTGGACAGAGGCATACCCGGTTTCAGATTACACTGCCCCGACTACTGCCAAACAGTTAGTTCGAGAATTCTTCCCACGATACGGTTTACCACGTGTTGTCTACTCAGATAACGGCCAGCCGTTCTCATCCGAACTAATGAAACACGTTTCACTTTTGTTAGGCTATCAGTGGAAATTCCACTGTGTCCGACACCCCGAGGCAGCAGGTCTCGTAGAAAGACATAATCAGATCCTGAAAATCAGATTGTCCAAAATATGCAGAGAGAAAGGTGTCGACTGGGTAGTAGCGTTACCAGTTGCACTCTTTTACATGAGAATGGTAGCACACTCTCGAACAGGGCTATCCCCGTATGAGGTGATCTTTGGCAGACCACCAAATATGTGGGGGACGCCTATACCACGTAAAATAACTGATATTGACTGTAATATGCTGACAGATTATTTGGCTTCCTTGATGTCTGCACTACAATCTTGTCGTTCACAGGTAGCTGCAGCCTTTCCCGACAACACTGAGGTGAAACCCCATGATATAATTCCGGGGGACCTGGTCCTCGTGAGGAACTTTGATCGAAAGACTCAGCTGGATCCTAGGTGGAAGTCACCGCAACTGGTCTTGCTCACCACAAGGACAGCCGTGAAGATCGAAGGCAGAAAAGGCTGGATACATTCAAGTCATATCAAGAAATTTCATGGACTACCATCGGATGTAAATACCACACCTCGTGTGTCTTCACCCATTGACTCAAAACTTCCTTTTGTTGAATCAAGTAGTCACGAACAATATAAACTAAAACTCAGATCTAACCAGTCGGGAAATTTGATTGTTTAAGTCCTCTCCAAGGTGAAGCGGTTGAATTTGTCTCTGACATGTATCCCTTAGATCTGAATAGAGAAAACACCCGAAAAATGTTGAAACGACATGCATACTGTAAATCACTGCGTAGTCATTGCACAGTGACGTTATTAATTTTGTTTTTCTTAAGTCTTTTAATAATTACTGCAAGTATATTGTTGCACATATATTATCCTATTTCTAGACATGTTTATAATGTTACTGCTGAACATTCTTTTAGTGAATTACCTCCGCATGAGTTGTCTTATAGATTTGCGCTGCGCAATAACACGTTTATTAGTATGTTACATCATTCCCATCAGGTTAGCAATGCTACAAATTGTTGGATATGTGGCCGACTCCCTCCCTATCAGAATTATAAAGGAATTCTACCTCTCTTTCCATACCCATTCACACACAACGGCTCCTGTGGAGCATGGTTTAGTTTAATTAATCCCCTAGATTCAAATTCTGCAGTTTATCAAGACAACTGGGTATGGGGAAATTTAAACTTAGTTTTACTTAAAGTCTGCTACCCTAACAAGGAGGGACTTCCCAAGAGAACAGGAACTGATCTAGAAAATGAAGTATATGGATTAGGTAATTTTACGCTTAATCTTATGATCCTAAATGTCGAATCCGAAGCTACTCCAATTTTGCCCGCCATGTCAGTATTTCCAGTAAAAGGTGAATTATGTGTAAGAAAGAATGGTTCCATACATATGGGCCATAGTAGATGCACCACTGTAATAGAATTCAGTGATCAAGGCAAGTCGACATTTAGAGCTTCCCGCCATTCCTATTTTATATGTGGTCAGACGGCATATGTACGTTTGCCTCTAGATTGGGATGGTACCTGCTACATTGGATTCCTTTTGCCACCTGTTTTCCTAGCTCCTCCCGATTATCACAGAAATACTCATTTAGTACACAATAGAGAAAGGAGAGATCTCCCAATTGTCGATTACACTGAAACAGCATGGGAAAAATACACAGATTTCAATAAAGGTCTCTTTCCCTATATAGGTACCGTTACTAATAGTAAGCTGATACGTAGATTAACTAGAACCCTTGAAGCAGTAGTGAACGAAACTATTTCCGCCTTAGGCAATTTAACAGAAGAACAGTCTGCTATGCGGATTGTTGTGCTTCAAGATCGTCTTGTCCTTGACGTCATCCTGGCCGATAGGGGCGGAGCTTGTAGGGTCTCCTCCTGTGTTGCATTTTCATACCAGAAAATTCGCCATCTGTATATAAAGCCATAACTCGCCTTCATAAGATTGTAAGCCAGATACACCAGAATCCAGGCACCTGGACTTGGTCCGGTTGGTTTTGGAGTGTATTATCTACCTTTGGATGGAAGGTCCTATCCTTCCTAGGTATTGGCTTTCTCATACTATTCAGTTGCTGTCTATGCCTACAATGTGGACCAGCGATTTGTGGTCTGTGTGCCACATCGTGTATTCCATCACCAAGATTTCATTCGTCCCAGAAGAAAAAAGAAGAACAAATGATGCTATATGAACAGATCAATGGATTGATGAAGATTGATATCTCTTGACGGGCAAGTAGGGGACAAGGAGGGAAAGTGGAAATATGGATTTTTCTGATCAGTTATGTCCCCTATCTTGGACCCCAACGGTTTCATGTATGAATCACAAGTACATGTATGTTCCCTCCAGTTCCAGTTATGAAGACGCAAACACATGTGCGTCCACCGTCAACATGTCCTCTTTCAGATCAGCCATGAATGGGCCGGATATTCCATTCCTAAGTACGAAAGGCCACCGGCTTTATATGGTTCACTTATGCCATTTTACAGTCCAGGCAAGTAGGCCCTGATTCTGTCATCAAGCTTTTCTTTCTTTCTGCCTCTGAAGCTCCAGTCTGAGCCTGCATCTGTGACCATGAACTTTGTCTCATTCCCTGCGCGGCTCACGAAGCCTGACATCAGCCTGTTGCCTGCCAAAAACTGTATTTCACCTTCGAAATTATCTGCTCCGCTCCCTGCCCAATGCATTCCTGTCTAGTAGTTTAAGTAAACATTCTTCCAGCTACCGAGCAAAGGCCCGGCTTCTCTGTCTTTATGCAAGTAATTCATAGCCTTATTATTATGGAAGACTTCTGCCCTTGCATCTAGTGTAGACACTTAGACGCTTGTACACGCACTAACAGTCAGTATAGTCAGTATAGAATAAGATTCTACTCTAAGAGACCTCTCTTTTGGATAACATAGTTCTTTAAACATAGGATGTTAGATATGATTTGGGATTAGGTTGACTTGACCCTCCAGACTTCTGTCGCCACATGTAGAGCTAAATGTCAAGTCCCCTTCACCCCCTAGTTGCACGTCAATCACACGTCATGCTGCTGTGCGCGCATTTCTGCCAAGTATTTCTGCTGACATTGCGAAATTCTTTCATGGAACCACCCTATTATGACATCACATCTGATGACGTTCTTTAGTCACACCCAGTTACACCTACTTTTGCTACGTATGTATGTCTTATCTACACTATCAATTGTTACGCCTCTTGCATTTGCTTCACTGTAATGCCTATTGTATAAAAGTGATTAATTATCAATAATGTATGTACTTCACTTCCTGAACCTTCGTGGTGATGGAACTTGGAGCAACCGATTCGAATCGTCCATTGGAATAAAGCCCATTCCGAACCTCTAATACCACGGATTCTGCCTCTTATTTATTGAGCTATTTTTATTATGTTTATGTATCAAATTAAGTCCCGGTAATTAAATTATTTACCACAGAGGAGTGCAATGGGCGTGACAGAGTGTGTGCTGGAATGTATAAACACTGACTGGGGAATTGAAGGTGTGAAAGACAAGTGTGTAGGTGGTTAGAGGACTGCATGTGTATTGGAGAGGGGTTTGTAGCAGTCCATGTATTAAGGCCTGGGTCACTGCCTGAGTACTTGGGTACTGACTGAATGATTAGAGTACTGCAAGGGGAGTGCCTGGGTGAATTTATATGTGGTTGGGTTTTGGCACAGTGAATGGATTAGTACATGGTACTGAATAGGCCACTAGAGGAGTGGAAGGGGAGTGACAGGGTGTTTGCTGGAGTGTATGAACACTGACTGGGGAATTGAAGGTGTGAAAAACAGGTGTGTAGTTGAGTAGAGAACTGCATAGATAGTGGATAGGGGTTTGAAGCAGTCTATGTGCTAAGGCCTGGGTCACTGCATGAGTACTTGGGTACTGACTGAATGATTAGAGTACTGCAATGAGAGTGCCTGGGGGAATTTATAAGTGGTTGGGTTTTGGTGCAGTGAATGGATTAGTACATGGTGCTGAATTGATCATTAGAGGAGTGCAAGGGGAGTGACAGAGTGTTTGCTGGAGTGTATGAACACTGACTGGGGAATTGAAGGTGTGAAAGACAATTGTGTAGGTGGTTAGAGGACTGCATGCGTATTGGAAAGGGGTTTGAAGCAATCTATGTTCTAAGGCCTGGGTCACTGCATGAGTACTTGGGTACTGACTGAATGATTAGAGTACTGCAAGGAGAGTGCCTGGGTGAATTTATAAGTGTTTGGGATTAGGCGCAGTGTTTGGATTAGTACATGGTGCTGGATGGCTGACTGGAGGAGTGCATGGGGAGAGACAGTGTGATTGCTGGAGGGTATAGGTACTGCCTGGGTAATTGAAGGTATGAAAGACAAGTGTGTAGGTGGATAGAAGACTGCATGCATACTGGAGAGGAGTTTCGAACAGTCTATGTGCTAAGGCCTGGGTCACTGCATGAGTACTTGGGTACTGACTGAATGATTAGAGTACTGCAAGGAGAGTGCCTGGGTGCATTTATAAGTGGTTGAGTTTTGCTGCAGTGAATGGATTAGTACATGGTGCTGAATGTGTCACTAGAGGAGTGCAAGGGGCGTGACAGAGTGTTTGCTGGAGTGTATGAACACTGACTGGGGAACTGAAGTTGTGAAAGACAAGTGTGTAGGTGCTTAGAGGGCTGCATGCGTATTGGAGAGGGGTTTGTAGCAGTCCATGTATTAAGGCCTGGGTCACCGCATGAGTACTTGGGTATTGACTGAATGAGTAGAGAACTGCGAGGAGAGTGCCTGGGTGAATTAATAAGTGTTTTGGTGCTGTGAATGGATTAGTACATGGTGCTGATTTGGTCACTAGAGGAGTGCAAGGGGAGTGACAGGGTGATTGCTGGAGTGTATGGATAGTGACTGGGGAATTGAAGTTGTGAAAGACAAGTGTGTAGGTGAGTAGAGGACTGTATGCATAGTGGATAGGGGTTTGAAGCAGTCTATGTGCTAAGGCCTGTGTCACTGCATGACTACTTGTGTACTGACTGAACGATTAGAGTACTGCAAGGAGAGTGCCTGGGGGAATTTATAAGTGGTTGGGTTTTGGCGCAGTGAATGGATTAGTACATGGTGGTGAATAGGTCACTAGAGAAGTGCAAGGGGAGTTACAGGGTGTTTGCTGGAGTGTATGAACACTGACTGGGGAATTGAAGGTATGAAATACAAGTGTGTAAGTGGTTAGAGGAATGCAGGCATATTGGAGAGGGGTTTGTACCAGTCCATGTGTTAAGGCCTGGGTCACTGCATGAGTACTTGGGTAGTGACTGAATGATTAGAGTACTGCAATGAGAGTGCCTGGGTGAATTTATAAGTGGTTGGGTTTTGGCGCAGTGAATGGATTAGTACATGGTGCTGAATTGATCATTAGAGGAGTGCAAGGGGAGTGACAGAGTGTTTGCTGGAGTGTATGAACACTGACTGGGGAATTGAAGGTGTGTAAGATAAGTGTGTAAGTGGTTAAAGGTCTACATGCGTATTGGAAAGGGGTTTGAAGCAATCTATGTTTTAAGACCTGGGTCACTGCATGAGTACTTGGGTACTGACTGAATGATTAGAGTACTGCAAGGAGAGTGCCTGGGTGAATTTATAAGTGTTTGGGATTTGGCGCAGTGTTTGGTTTAGTACATGGTGCTGGATGGCTGACTGGAGGAGTGCATGGGGAGTGACAGTGTGATTGCTGGAGTGTATAGGTGCTGCCTGGTTAATTGAAGGTGTGAAAGACAAGTGTGTAGGTGGTTAGAGGACTGCATGCGTACTGCATAGGAGTTTTGAGTAGTCTATGTGCTACGGCCTGGGTCACTGCATGAGTACTTGGGTACTGAGTAAATGATTAGAGCTGCAAGGAGAGTGCCTGGGTGAATTTATAAGTGGTTGGGATTTGGCGCAGTGAATGGATTAGTACATGTTGCTGAATGGGTTACTAGAGGAGTGCAAGGGGCGTGACAGAGTGTTTGCTGGAATGTATTAACACTGACTGAGGAACTGAAGGTATGAAAGACAAGTCTGTAGGTGGTTAGAGGACTGCATGCATATTGGAGAGGGGTTTGTAGCAGTCCATGTATTAAAGCCTGGGTCACTGCATTAGTACTTGGGTACTGACTGAATGATTAGAGTACATCAAGGAGAGTGCCTGGGTGAATTTATAAGTGGTTGGGTTTTGGTGCAGTGAATGGATTAGTACATTTTGTTGAATGGGTCACTAGAGGAGTGCAAGGGGTGTGACAGAGTATGTGCTGGAATGTATGAACACTGACTGGGGAATTGAAGGTGTGAAAGACAAGTGTGTAGGTGGTTAGAGGACTGCATGTGTATTGGAGAGGGGTTTGTAGCAGTCCATGTATTAAGGCCTGGGTCACTGCTTGAGTACTTGGGTACTGACTGAATGATTAGAGTACTGCAAGGGGAGTGCCTGGGTGAATTTATATGTGGTTGGGTTTTGGCGCAGTGAATGGATTAGTACATGGTGCTGAATGGGTCTCTAGCGAAGTGCAATGGGAGTGACAGGATGTTTGCTGGAGTGTATGGATACTGACTGGGGAATTGAAGGTGTGAAAGACAAGTATATAGGTGAGTAGAGGACTGCATGCATAGTGGATAGGGGTTTGAAGCAGTCTATGTGCTAAGGCCTGGGTCACTGCATGAGTACTTGGGTACTGACTGAATGATTAGAGTACTGCAAGGAGAGTGCCTGGGTGAATTTATAATTGTTTGGGATTTGGCGCAGTGTATGGATTAGTACATGGTGCTGAATGGGTCACTAGAGGAGTGCAAGGGGAGTGACAGGATGTTTGCTGGAATGTATGGATACTGACTGGGGAATTGAAGGTGTGAAAGACAAGTGTGTAGGTGAGTAGAGGACTGCATGCATAGCAGATAGGAGTTGAAAGAAGTCTATGTGCTAAGGCCTGGGTCACTGCATGAGTACTTGGGTACTGACTGAATGATTAGAGTACTGCAAGGAGAGTGCCTGGGTGAATTTATAAGTGGTTGAGTTTTGCTGCAGTGAATGGATTAGTACATGGTGCTGAATGTGTCACTAGAGGAGTGCAAGGGGCGTGACAGAGTGTTTGCTGGAGTGTATGAACACTGACTGGGGAACTGAAGGTGTGAAAGACAAGTTTGTAGGTCGTTAGAGGACTGCATGTGTATGGAAGAGGTGTTTGTAGCAGTCCATGTATTAAGGCCTGGGTCACTGCATTAGTACTTGGGTACTGGCTGAAGGATTAGAGTACAGCAAGGAGAGTGCCTTTGTGAATTTATAAGTGGTTGGGTTTTGGTGCAGTGAATGTATTAGTACATTTTGTTGAATGGGTCACTAGAGGAGGTCAAGGGGCGTGACAGAGTGTGTGCTGGAGTGTATGAACACTGACTGGGGAATTGAAGGTGTGAAAGACAAGTGTGTACGTGGTTAGAGGACTGCATGCGTATTGGAAAGGGGTTTGAAGCAATCTATGTTCTAAGGCCTGGGTCACTGCATGAGTACTTGGGTACTGACTGAATGATTAGAGTACTGCAAGGTGAGTGCCTGGGTAAATTTATAAGTGTTTGGGATTTGGCGCAGTGTTTGGATTAGTACATGGTGCTAGGTGGCTGATAGGAAGTGTGCATGTGGAGTGACAGTGTGATTGATAGAGTGTATAGGTACTGCCTGGGTAACTGAAGGTGTGAAAGACAAGTGTATAGGTGGTTAGAGGACTGCATGCGTACTGGATAGGAGTTTCAAGCAGTCTATGTGCTAAGACCTGGGTCACTGCATGAGTACTTGGGGACTGAGTGATTGATTAGAGTACTGCAAGGAGAGTGCCTGGGTGAATTTATAAGTGGTTGCGTTTCGGCGCAGTGAATGGATTAGTACAAGGTGCTGAATGGGTCACTAGAGGAGTGCAAGGGGCGTGACAGAGTGTTTGCTGGAGTGTATGAACACTGACTGGGGAATTGAAGGTGTGAAAGAGAAGTGTGTATGTTGTTAGAGGACTTCATGCATATTGGAGAGGGGTTTGTAGCAGTCCATGTATTAAGGCCTGGGTCACTGCATTAGTACTAGGGTGCTGACTGAATGATTAGAGTACTGCAAGGAGAGTGCCTGGGTGAATTTATAAGTGCTTGGGGTTTGGTGCAGTGAATGGATTAGTACATGGTGCTGAATGGGTCACTAGCGAAGTGCAAGAAGCGTGAAAGTGTGTGTGCTGGAGTGTATGAACACTGACTGGGGAATTGAAGGTGTGAAAGACAAGTCTGTAGGTGGTTAGAGTACTGCATGCGTATTGGAGAGGGGTTTGTAGAAGTCCATGTATTAAGGCCTGGCTCACTGCTTGAGTACTTGGGTACTGACTGAATGATTAGAGTACTGCAAGGGAAGTGACTGGGTGATTTTATATGTGGTTAGGTTTTGGCGCAGAGAATGGATTAGTACATGGTGCTGAATGGGTCTCTAGAGGAGTGCAAGAGGAGTAACAGAGTGTTTGCTGGAATGTATGAACACTGACTGGGGAATTGAAGGTGTGAAAGACAAGTCTGTAGGTGGTTAGAGGACTGCATGCGTATCGGAGAGGGTTTGTAGCAGTCCATGTATTAAGGCCTGGGTCACTGCATTATCACTTGGGTACTGACTGAATGATTAGAGTACAGCAAGGAGAGTGCCTGGGTGAATTTATAAGTGGTTGGGTTTTGGTGCAGTGAATGGATTAGTACATTTTTGTTGAATGGATCACTAGAGGAGTGCAAGGGGCGTGACAGAGTGTTTGCTGGAGTGTATGAACACTGACTGGGGAACTGAAGGTGTGAAAGACAAGTTTGTAGGTCGTTAGAGGACTGCATGTGTATGGAAGAGGTGTTTGTAGCAGTCCATGTATTAAGGCCTGGGTCACTGCTTTAGTACTTGGGTACTGGCTGAAGGATTAGAGTACAGCAAGGAGAGTGCCTTTGTGAATTTATAAGTGGTTGGGTTTTGGTGCAGTGAATGTATTAGTACATTTTGTTGAATGGGTCACTAGAGGAGGTCAAGGGGCGTGACAGAGTGTGTGCTGGAGTGTATGAACACTGACTGGGGAATTGAAGGTGTGAAAGACAAGTGTGTACGTGGTTAGAGGACTGCATGCGTATTGGAAAGGGGTTTGAAGCAATCTATGTTCTAAGGCCTGGGTCACTGCATGAGTACTTGGGTACTGACTGAATGATTAGAGTACTGCAAGGTGAGTGCCTGGGTAAATTTATAAGTGTTTGGGATTTGGCGCAGTGTTTGGATTAGTACATGGTGCTAGGTGGCTGATAGGAAGTGTGCATGTGGAGTGACAGTGTGATTGATAGAGTGTATAGGTACTGCCTGGGTAACTGAAGGTGTGAAAGACAAGTGTATAGGTGGTTAGAGGACTGCATGCGTACTGGATAGGAGTTTCAAGCAGTCTATGTGCTAAGACCTGGGTCACTGCATGAGTACTTGGGGACTGAGTGATTGATTAGAGTACTGCAAGGAGAGTGCCTGGGTGAATTTATAAGTGGTTGCGTTTCGGCGCAGTGAATGGATTAGTACAAGGTGCTGAATGGGTCACTAGAGGAGTGCAAGGGGCGTGACAGAGTGTTTGCTGGAGTGTATGAACACTGACTGGGGAATTGAAGGTGTGAAAGAGAAGTGTGTATGTTGTTAGAGGACTTCATGCATATTGGAGAGGGGTTTGTAGCAGTCCATGTATTAAGGCCTGGGTCACTGCATTAGTACTAGGGTGCTGACTGAATGATTAGAGTACTGCAAGGAGAGTGCCTGGGTGAATTTATAAGTGCTTGGGGTTTGGTGCAGTGAATGGATTAGTACATGGTGCTGAATGGGTCACTAGCGAAGTGCAAGAAGCGTGAAAGTGTGTGTGCTGGAGTGTATGAACACTGACTGGGGAATTGAAGGTGTGAAAGACAAGTCTGTAGGTGGTTAGAGTACTGCATGCGTATTGGAGAGGGGTTTGTAGAAGTCCATGTATTAAGGCCTGGCTCACTGCTTGAGTACTTGGGTACTGACTGAATGATTAGAGTACTGCAAGGGAAGTGACTGGGTGATTTTATATGTGGTTAGGTTTTGGCGCAGAGAATGGATTAGTACATGGTGCTGAATGGGTCTCTAGAGGAGTGCAAGAGGAGTAACAGAGTGTTTGCTGGAATGTATGAACACTGACTGGGGAATTGAAGGTGTGAAAGACAAGTCTGTAGGTGGTTAGAGGACTGCATGCGTATCGGAGAGGGTTTGTAGCAGTCCATGTATTAAGGCCTGGGTCACTGCATTATTACTTGGGTACTGACTGAATGATTAGAGTACAGCAAGGAGAGTGCCTGGGTGAATTTATAAGTGGTTGGGTTTTGGTGCAGTGAATGGATTAGTACATTTTTGTTGAATGGATCACTAGAGGAGTGCAAGGGGCGTGACAGAGTGTGCTGGAGTGTATGAACACTGACTGGGGAATTGAAGGTGTGAAACACAAGTTTGTAGGTGGTTAGAGGACTGCATATGCATTGGAGAGGGGTTTGTAGCAGTCAATGTATTAAGGCCTGGGTCACTGCTTGAGTACTTGGGTACTGACTGAATGATTAGAGTACAGCAAGGAGAGTGCCTGGGTGAATTTATAAGTGGTTGGGTTTTGGTGCAGTGAATGGATTAGTACATTTTGTTGAATGGGTCACTAGAGGAGTGCAATGGGCGTGACAGAGTGTGTGCTGGAATGTATAAACACTGACTGGGGAATTGAAGGTGTGAAAGACAAGTGTGTAGGTGGTTAGAGGACTGCATGTGTATTGGAGAGGGGTTTGTAGCAGTCCATGTATTAAGGCCTGGGTCACTGCCTGAGTACTTGGGTACTGACTGAATGATTAGAGTACTGCAAGGGGAGTGCCTGGGTGAATTTATATGTGGTTGGGTTTTGGCACAGTGAATGGATTAGTACATGGTACTGAATAGGCCACTAGAGGAGTGGAAGGGGAGTGACAGGGTGTTTGCTGGAGTGTATGAACACTGACTGGGGAATTGAAGGTGTGAAAAACAGGTGTGTAGTTGAGTAGAGAACTGCATAGATAGTGGATAGGGGTTTGAAGCAGTCTATGTGCTAAGGCCTGGGTCACTGCATGCGTACTTGGGTACTGACTGAATGATTAGAGTACTGCAATGAGAGTGCCTGGGGGAATTTATAAGTGGTTGGGTTTTGGTGCAGTGAATGGATTAGTACATGGTGCTGAATTGATCATTAGAGGAGTGCAAGGGGAGTGACAGAGTGTTTGCTGGAGTGTATGAACACTGACTGGGGAATTGAAGGTGTGAAAGACAATTGTGTAGGTGGTTAGAGGACTGCATGCGTATTGGAAAGGGGTTTGAAGCAATCTATGTTCTAAGGCCTGGGTCACTGCATGAGTACTTGGGTATTGACTGAATGATTAGAGTACTGCAAGGAGAGTGCCTGGGTGAATTTATAAGTGTTTGGGATTAGGCGCAGTGTTTGGATTAGTACATGGTGCTGGATGGCTGACTGGAGGAGTGCATGGGGAGTGACAGTGTGATTGCTGGAGTGTATAGGTACTGCCTGGGTAATTGAAGGTATGAAAGACAAGTGTGTAGGTGGATAGAAGACTGCATGCATACTGGAGAGGAGTTTCGAACAGTCTATGTGCTAAGGCCTGGGTCACTGCATGATTACTTGGGTACTGACTGAATGATTAGAGTACTGCAAGGAGAGTGCCTGGGTGCATTTATAAGTGGTTGAGTTTTGCTGCAGTGAATGGATTAGTACATGGTGCTGAATGTGTCACTAGAGGAGTGCAAGGGGCGTGACAGAGTGTTTGCTGGAGTGTATGAACACTGACTGGGGAACTGAAGTTGTGAAAGACAAGTGTGTAGGTGCTTAGAGGGCTGCATGCGTATTGAAGAGGGGTTTGTAGCAGTCCATGTATTAAGGCCTGGGTCACCGCATGAGTACTTGGGTATTGACTGAATGATTAGAGAACTGCGAGGAGAGTGCCTGGGTGAATTAATAAGTGTTTTGGTGCTGTGAATGGATTAGTACATGGTGCTGATTTGGTCACTAGAGGAGTGCAAGGGGAGTGACAGGGTGATTGCTGGAGTGTATGGACAGTGACTGGGGAATTGAAGTTGTGAAAGACAAGTGTGTAGGTGAGTAGAGGACCGCATGCATAGTGGATAGGGGTTTGAAGCAGTCTATGTGCTAAGGCCTGTGTCACTGCATGACTACTTGTGTACTGACTGAACGATTAGAGTACTGCAAGGAGAGTGCCTGGGGGAATTTATAAGTGGTTGGGTTTTGGCGCAGTGAATGGATTAGTACATGGTGGTGAATAGGTCACTAGAGAAGTGCAAGGGGAGTTACAGGGTGTTTGCTGGAGTGTATGAACACTGACTGGGGAATTGAAGGTATGAAATACAAGTGTGTAAGTGGTTAGAGGAATGCAGGCATATTGGAGAGGGGTTTGTACCAGTCCATGTGTTAAGGCCTGGGTCACTGCATGAGTACTTGGGTAGTGACTGAATGATTAGAGTACTGCAATGAGAGTGCCTGGGTGAATTTATAAGTGGTTGGGTTTTGGCGCAGTGAATGGATTAGTACATGGTGCTGAATTGATCATTAGAGGAGTGCAAGGGGAGTGACAGAGTGTTTGCTGGAGTGTATGAACACTGACTGGGGAATTGAAGGTGTGTAAGATAAGTGTGTAAGTGGTTAAAGGTCTACATGCGTATTGGAAAGGGGTTTGAAGCAATCTATGTTTTAAGACCTGGGTCACTGCATGAGTACTTGGGTACTGACTGAATGATTAGAGTACTGCAAGGAGAGTGCCTGGGTGAATTTATAAGTGTTTGGGATTTGGCGCAGTGTTTGGTTTAGTACATGGTGCTGGATGGCTGACTGGAGGAGTGCATGGGGAGTGACAGTGTGATTGCTGGAGTGTATAGGTGCTGCCTGGTTAATTGAAGGTGTGAAAGACAAGTGTGTAGGTGGTTAGAGGACTGCATGCGTACTGCATAGGAGTTTTGAGTAGTCTATGTGCTACGGCCTGGGTCACTGCATGAGTACTTGGGTACTGAGTAAATGATTAGAGCTGCAAGGAGAGTGCCTGGGTGAATTTATAAGTGGTTGGGATTTGGCGCAGTGAATGGATTAGTACATGGTGCTGAATGGGTTACTAGAGGAGTGCAAGGGGCGTGACAGAGTGTTTGCTGGAATGTATTAACACTGACTGAGGAACTGAAGGTATGAAAGACAAGTCTGTAGGTGGTTAGAGGACTGCATGCATATTGGAGAGGGGTTTGTAGCAGTCCATGTATTAAGGCCTGGGTCACTGCATTAGTACTTGGGTACTGACTGAATGATTAGAGTACATCAAGGAGAGTGCCTGGGTGAATTTATAAGTGGTTGGGTTTTGGTGCAGTGAATGGATTAGTACATTTTGTTGAATGGGTCACTAGAGGAGTGCAAGGGGTGTGACAGAGTATGTGCTGGAATGTATGAACACTGACTGGGGAATTGAAGGTGTGAAAGACAAGTGTGTAGGTGGTTAGAGGACTGCATGTGTATTGGAGAGGGGTTTGTAGCAGTCCATGTATTAAGGCCTGGGTCACTGCTTGAGTACTTGGGTACTGACTGAATGATTAGAGTACTGCAAGGGGAGTGCCTGGGTGAATTTATATGTGGTTGGGTTTTGGCGCAGTGAATGGATTAGTACATGGTGCTGAATGGGTCTCTAGAGAAGTGCAATGGGAGTGACAGGATGTTTGCTGGAGTGTATGGATACTGACTGGGGAATTGAAGGTGTGAAAGACAAGTATATAGGTGAGTAGAGGACTGCATGCATAGTGGATAGGGGTTTGAAGCAGTCTATGTGCTAAGGCCTGGGTCACTGCATGAGTACTTGGGTACTGACTGAATGATTAGAGTACTGCAAGGAGAGTGCCTGGGTGAATTTATAATTGTTTGGGATTTGGCGCAGTGTATGGATTAGTACATGGTGCTGAATGGGTCACTAGAGGAGTGCAAGGGGAGTGACAGGATGTTTGCTGGAATGTATGGATACTGACTGGGGAATTGAAGGTGTGAAAGACAAGTGTGTAGGTGAGTAGAGGACTGCATGCATAGTGGATAGGAGTTGAAAGAAGTCTATGTGCTAAGGCCTGGGTCACTGCATGAGTACTTGGGTACTGACTGAATGATTAGAGTACTGCAAGGAGAGTGCCTGGGTGAATTTATAAGTGGTTGAGTTTTGCTGCAGTGAATGGATTAGTACATGGTGATGAATGTGTCACTAGAGGAGTGCAAGGGGTGTGACAGAGTGTTTGCTGGAGTGTATGAACACTGACTGGGGAACTGAAGGTGTGAAAGACAAGTTTGTAGGTCGTTAGAGGACTGCATGTGTATGGAAGAGGTGTTTGTAGCAGTCCATGTATTAAGGCCTGGGTCACTGCATTAGTACTTGGGTACTGGCTGAATGATTAGAGTACAGCAAGGAGAGTGCCTTTGTGAATTTATAAGTGGTTGGGTTTTGGTGCAGTGAATGGATTAGTACATTTTGTTGAATGGGTCACTAGAGGAGGTCAAGGGGCGTGACAGAGTGTGTGCTGGAGTGTATGAACACTGACTGGGGAATTGAAGGTGTGAAAGACAAGTGTGTACGTGGTTAGAGGACTGCATGCGTATTGGAAAGGGGTTTGAAGCAATCTATGTTCTAAGGCCTGGGTCACTGCATGAGTACTTGGGTACTGACTGAATGATTAGAGTACTGCAAGGTGAGTGCCTGGGTAAATTTATAAGTGTTTGGGATTTGGCGCAGTGTTTGGATTAGTACATGGTGCTAGGTGGCTGATAGGAAGTGTGCATGTGGAGTGACAGTGTGATTGATAGAGTGTATAGGTACTGCCTGGGTAACTGAAGGTGTGAAAGACAAGTGTATAGGTGGTTAGAGGACTGCATGCGTACTAGATAGGAGTTTCAAGCAGTCTATGTGCTAAGACCTGGGTCACTGCATGAGTACTTGGGGACTGAGTGATTGATTAGAGTACTGCAAGGAGAGTGCCTGGGTGAATTTATAAGTGGTTGCGTTTCGGCGCAGTGAATGGATTAGTACAAGGTGCTGAATGGGTCACTAGAGGAGTGCAAGGGGTGTGACAGAGTGTTTGCTGGAGTGTATGAACACTGACTGGGGAATTGAAGGTGTGAAAGAGAAGTGTGTATGTTGTTAGAGGACTTCATGCATATTGGAGAGGGGTTTGTAGCAGTCCATGTATTAAGGCCTGGGTCACTGCATTAGTACTAGGGTGCTGACTGAATGATTAGAGTACTGAAAGGAGAGTGCCTGGGTGAATTTATAAGTGCTTGGGGTTTGGTGCAGTGAATGGATTAGTACATGGTGCTGAATGGGTCACTAGCGAAGTGCAAGGGGCGTGAAAGAGTGTGTGCTGGAGTGTATGAACACTGACTGGGGAATTGAAGGTGTGAAAGACAAGTCTGTAGGTGGTTAGAGTACTGCATGCGTATTGGAGAGGGGTTTGTAGAAGTCCATGTATTAAGGCCTGGCTCACTGCTTGAGTACTTGGGTACTGACTGAATGATTAGAGTACTGCAAGGGAAGTGACTGGGTGATTTTATATGTGGTTAGGTTTTGGCGCAGAGAATGGATTAGTACATGGTGCTGAATGGGTCTCTAGAGGAGTGCAAGGGGAGTAACAGAGTGTTTGCTGGAATGTATGAACACTGGCTGGGGAATTGAAGGTGTGAAAGACAAGTCTGTAGGTGGTTAGAGAACTGCATGCGTATCGGAGAGGGTTTGTAGCAGTCCATGTATTAAGGCCTGGGTCACTGCATTATTACTTGGGTACTGACTGAATGATTAGAGTACAGCAAGGAGAGTGCCTGGGTGAATTTATAAGTGGTTGGGTTTTGGTGCAGTGAATGGATTAGTACATTTTTGTTGAATGGATCACTAGAGGAGTGCAAGGGGCGTGACAGAGTGTGCTGGAGTGTATGAACACTGACTGGGGAATTGAAGGTGTGAAACACAAGTTTGTAGGTGGTTAGAGGACTGCATATGCATTGGAGAGGGGTTTGTAGCAGTCAATGTATTAAGGCCTGGGTCACTGCTTGAGTACTTGGGTACTGACTGAATGATTAGAGTACTGCAAGGAGAGTGCCTGGGTGAATTTATAAATGGTTGGGTTTTGGCGCAGTGAATGGATTAGTAAATGGTGCTGAATTGATCATTAGAGGAGTGCAAGGGGAGTGACAGAGTGTTTGCTGGAGTGTATGAACACTGACTGTGGAATTGAAGGTGTGAAAGACAAGTGTGTAGGTGGTTAGAGGACTGCATGCGTATCGGAGAGGGTTTGTAGCAGTCCATGTATTAAGGCCTGGGTCACTGCATTAGTACTTGGGTACTGACTGAATGATTAGAGTACAGCAAGGAGAGTGCCTGGGTGAATTTATAAGTGGTTGGGTTTTGGTGCAGTGAATGGATTAGTACATTTTTGTTGAATGGATCACTAGAGGAGTGCAAGGGGCGTGACAGAGTGTGCTGGAGTGTATGAACACTGACTGTGGAATTGAAGGTGTGAAAGACAAGTGTGTAGGTGGTTAGAGGACTGCATGCGTATTGGAGAGAGATTTGAAGAAGACTATGTGTAAGGCCTGGGTCACTGCATGAGTTCTTGGGTACTGACTCAATGATTAGAGTACTGCAGTGAGAGTGCCTGGGTTAATTTATAAATGGTTGGGTTTTGGTGCAGTGAATGGATTAGTACATGGTGCTGAATTGATCATTAGAGGAGTGCAAGGGGAGTGACAGAGTGTTTGCTGGAGTGTATGAACACTGACTGGGGAATTGAAGGTGTGAAAGACAAGTGTGTAGGTGGTTAGAGGACTGCATGCGTATTGGAAAGGGGTTTGAAGCAATCTATGTTCTAAGGCCTGGGTCACTGCATGAGTACTTGGTTACTGACTGAATGATTAGAGTACTGCAAGGAGAGTGCCTGGGTGAATTTATAAGTGTTTGGGATTTGGCGCAGTGTTTGTATTAGTACATGGTGCTGGATGGCTGACTGCAGGAGTGCATGGGTGTGAGAAGTTGGCCTGACATATGCTGTCCACTAGTTATAGGGGACACCTTGCACCAGTCCAATTTGACTCTTATGGTGATAGGTTAAAATACAACCTTTAAAGAAAGCTATCCTAGTGGTAGCTGTGGAGAGCAGCCTTCAGGCTAAGTCTTGAAGGAGTGTTAAGCTTATTGGTTTTCCATAGATAACCTCTTGAATAACCAAATGAAAGAGTAGTCCATACAGGTATATATATAAAATATATGTATTTATTCTAAGAATAATCCCACTAGTCTCTTTATGAGGCTGGAGGTAAAGATACAATTCAAACAAGCATTGATAGTTACAATAAATAGCACTGGAATCATAGGGCCCCAGGGGGGGACCAAACCATATATTAAAAAAGTGGTATAAGAACCACGACAATCCTACAGACAATGCCTAGGGCATTTAGGGTCACTGGCCCCTTGTGAAACCACCCAAGGTAGTGAGGAAGGGGACCCACGGGAGACGCATGCAGAGGTATAAGCTACTGTCGGGATCTCTATTAAAGCCTATGGAGAATGTTGCGGTTGAAATTTACAAGATTAAAAACACTTCTAGCAGGAGTTCAAGTTCAAGAGTTTAGAGTTAAGCTTTTGAAGGGCCCACACCCATGAGAGTACCGAGGTACCACCGTTACCTGCCCCAGGGAAGCCGGGTGCATAGGTCGTTTTCGATGTCGGGTCGCGGGCTGATTTTCAATGGCAAAACATGACGAACTGCTGCTAGCAAGAAGCGTCGTCGATGTCGTGAAGATTGAAGATGTAGATCTTTAAGAGAAGGACCTGAAAGCAGAGGGGACAGAGTCTGGGTCACGGCACAGTGATGAGGGGGCTCAGGAGAAAGAGCCCTTCAATGTCGGGTGCTTCCAGGTGGAAGACGGGTAGCTTGGATCATCAGCCACGGGGTCCAGGAGGTGTCAAGGACTCTTGGAAGTGAAGATTGACCTCCGCCAGGGCCCAGCAGTTGAGAGAGAAGGGACTGCTGGAGGCAGCAATTTGGCGTGCGTAAAGATGCGCCCACGGGTCGCCGGAGCGGGCTAGGGCATTGATCTTTGGCACAGATAATGCTGAGAGATTGGCTCAATAATGGGCCATAGCACAACTTCCCCACTTGTCAGGTTCGAGTGCTGTGCAAGAGGAGGCTGGTATCCTGGGGTATTGGGGATCTCGGCACCCACGGGGTCCACAGTGCTGAGCTTTGCTGTGCACATTCACTGGCCTCTGGTATGCTTGGAAACCCACCTCATGAGAGGTGGGAGTCGTCGATGTCCGTAGAAGCAGCAAAGTTCCAACCGGGTCACTTGCAGTGTTTCAGGTGCCTGCCAAGCAGGGGGGTAACTCCTTTACCCCAAGGGAGATTTCTTCAATCAGCTGTGCAGCAGCAAGTCGAAGTTCAAATCTGTAAAGTCCAAGAATACTCTGAGGCTCTGGGGACCCTGTATTCACCTTTATCTAAGGATTAGGGGAGTGTCCAGATCAGAGCCCACCAATGAGAGTTCAGGCGGGAAAGGGTGGCTACACCCTCTCCCCTTTGTGTGTTTTCCTGCCTGGGCAGGGGACAGGATGCCCCTGAACCGGTTTGAGGCGGTGTATGCAGAAGTAGGCACTGGAGAAGCCTACGTGCAAGTCTGAAAGACATCCTATGGTGCACCCACCCAGTTCCAATCCACATAGTCTGTCTGGGGAGGTAGGAGCACCTCCCTGCAACAAGATCCCTATTGTCCAGCTGCCGTGGCTGGAGTTCTGCCCAGCAACAGGCAGCCAGAGTCGTGTGGGTGGCGGGTAGCATCCATTTTGTACCACGTGTGCACTTTTAAATTTGTGTCTAAAATCTGCCGCTTTCACCATATCGCCCCTCTAGCAGAGGGGAATCATGCCCTCACTCCCTTGGTTGGATTGGGGGTATGATTCCTACATGTTTGACACCAAACACAACATCGTTCTGTGCAGCCACTCTCAAGTTATCACACTATCGCGATTACTTATAATGTGGTTAAGAGTGTATGGTATGGCTGCACTACAAACAACCCAGCAATAGTTTTATGAAGGTTGCAGAGGGGCCCTACTCAGGTAGGGGTTCCCCCTCACACATATCTCAGCACCCTGACTTGTGGGATTAGCAAGGCCTGCCTTAGGGGTGACCTATGAGGATATATGTGTTGTATGGAGTGGGATACAGGATACCTATATCCCTGTAAGGGGTGCAAGCACCAACTTACCCAGACTACAGTAGTGGTCTGGTGGTGTCAGTTTGTATGGCTGTCCCAGGGGGGGCACAAGAAGTGCTGCAGCCCCTGGTAGTCCTCTGAGGGACCCATGCCCTGGGTACCTAGGGCACCATCTACAAGGGGCTGATAGGGTGTCCTCAGTATCCAATTGGGATGTACCTAGGGTACTCACATCAGTTTAGAGAGGAAGCAGATAGGCTGGGGTCCTGGATAGCATCAGCAAAAAGTTGGGGGCAACTATGCAGTCGATGCCACTCTCCTACAATGGGGAGTGACAGTGTGATTGCTGGAGTGTAGAGGTACTGCCTGGGTAATTGAAGGTGTGAAAGACAAGTGTGTAGGTGGTTAGAGGACTGCATGTACACTGGATAGGAGTTTCAAGCAGTCTATGTGCTAAGGCCTGGGACACTCCATGAGTACTTGGATACTGACTGAATGATTAGCGTACTGCGAGGAGAGTGCCTGGGTGAATGTATAAGTGTTTGGGTTTTGGCGCAGTGAATGGATTAGTACATGGTGCTGAATGTGTCACTAGAGGATTGCAAGGGGCGTGACAGAGTGTTTGCTGGAGTGTATGAACACTGACTGGGGAACTGAAGGTGTGAAAGACAATTGTGTAGGTGGTTAGAGGGCTGTATGCGTATTGGAGAGGGGTTTGTAGCAGTCCATGTATTAAGGCCTGGGTCACTGCATGAGTACTTGGGTACTGACTGAATGATTAGAGTACTGCGATGAGAGTGACTTGGTGAATTTATAAGTGTTTGGGTTTTGGCGCAGTGAATGGATTAGTACATGCTGCTGAATGGGTCACTAGAGGAGTGCAAGGGGAGTAAGAGTGTGTTTGCTGGAGTGTATGGATACTGACTGGGGAATTGAAGGTGTGAAAGATAAGTGTGTAGGTGAGTAGAGGACTGTATGCATAGTAGATAGGGGTTTGATTCAGTCTATGTGCTAAGGCCTGGGTCACTGCATGAATACTTGTGTACTGACTGAAAGATTATAGTACTGCAAGGAGAGTGCCTGGGTGAATTTATAAGTGGTTGGGTTTTGGCGCAGTGAATGGATTAGTACATGGTGCTGAATGGGTCACTAGAGGAGTGCAAGGGGAGTGACAGGGTGTTTGCTGGAGTGTATGAACACTGACTGTGGAATTGAAGGTATAAAATAAAAGTGAGTAAGTGGATAGAGGACTGCATGCGTAATGGAGAGGGGTTTGTACCAGTCCATGTGTTAAGGCCTGGGTCACTGCATGACTACTGGGGTAGTGACTGAGTGATTAGAGTACTGCAAGGAGAGTGCCTGGGTGAATGTATAAGTGGTTGGGTTTTGGCGCAGTGAATGGATTAGTACATGGTGCTGAATGAGTCACTAGAGGAGTGCAAGGGGAGTGACAGAGTGTTTGCTGGAGTGTATAAACACTGACAGGGGAATTGAAGGAGTGAAAGACAAGTGTCTAGGTTGTTAAAGGTCTGCATGCGTATTAGAAAGGGGTTTGAAGCAATCTATGTTCTAAGGCCTGGGTCACTGCATGAGTACTTGGGTACTGACTGAATGATTAGAGTACTGCAAGGAGAGTGCCTGGGTGAATTTATAAGTGTTTGGGATTTGATGCAGTGTTCGGATTAGTACATGGTGCTGGATGGCTGACTGGAGGAGTGCATGGGGAGTGACAGTGTGATTGCTGGAGTGTATAGGTACTGCCTGGGTAATTGAACGTGTGAAAGACAAGTGTGTAGGTGGTTAGAGGACTGCATGGGTACTGGATTGGAGTTTCGAGCAGTCTATGTGCTAAGGCCTGGGTCACTGCATGAGTACTTGGGTATTGACTGAATGATTAGAGTACTGCAAGGAGAGTGCCTGGGTGAATTTATAAGTGGTTGGGTTTTGGCGCAGTGAATGGATTAGTACATGGTGCTGAATAGGTCACTAGAGGAGTGCAAGGGGTGTGACAGAGTGTTTGCTGGAGTGTGTGAACACTGACTGGGGAATTGAAGGTGTGAAAGACAAGTGTGTAGGTGGTGTGAGAAGTTGGCCTGGCATATGCTGTCTCCTAGTTATAGGGACACCTTGCACCAGTCCAATTCGACTCTTATTGATGATAGGTTTAAGACAACCTTTAAAGAAAGCTATCCTAGTGGTAGCTGTGGAGAGCAGCCTTCAGGCTAAGTCTTGAAGGAGTGTTAAGCTTATTGTTTTACCATAATAACCTCTTGAATAACCAAATGAAAGAGTAGCCCATACAGGAATATATATAAAATATATGTATTTATTCTAGACAGAATCCCACATTCTCTTTATGAGGCTAGTGGCAAAGTTACAATTCAAACAAGCATTTATAAACACAATAAATAGCACAGGAATCACAGGGCCCCAGGGGGGGACCAAACAATATATCAAAAAAGTGGTATAAGAAACACCACAATTCTACAGACAATGCCTAGGGCATTTAGGATCGCTGGCCCCTTAAGAATCCACCCCAGGTTATGAGGAAAGGGACCCACGGGAGGCGCGTGCAGTGGAAATAGCTGCTATCGGGATCTCTATTATAGTCTATGGAGAATGTCGCGGTTTAAATTACACAGATTAAAGTAACTTCTGGCAGGAGTACAAAGTTAAAACTTTAGACTTAAGCTTTTGAGGAGCCCACTACCACGAGAGTACCAAGGTTCCACTGTTACCTGCCCCAGGGAAGCCGGGTGCATAGGTCGTTTCTGATGTCGGGTCGCGGGCTGATTTTCTATAGGAAAATGTTCAAAAGTGCTGCTAGCCAAAAGCGTCGATGATGACGTGAAGATCAAAGATGTGAATATTGTAGAGAAGAACCTGAAAGCAGAGGGGACAGAGTCCGGGTCACGGCAAAGTGACCAAGAGGCTCAAAGCAAAGAGCCCTTCGATGTCGGGTGCTTCAGGTGCGAAGTGGTGTAGTTTGGATCTGCAGCCACGGGCTCCGGGAGGCTTCAAGGAAGGCCAGCTTCTGGAGGGCAACTGTCCCATGTCGGATGAGGGTTGCTGTGGTGTTAATGTCCGGATTGGATCCACTAAGCCTTGGCAACCGCAACCCATGAAAGATAAACAAATCTGCTTCAGTACAGACCCACGAGGTCTGGGAGAGGTCTCCTTTGGGGAGACTGTAGAGCAGGCCTGGAGCAACTAGAGGAACTCTTGATTGTTGAAATAGACCTCCGCTGGGGCCCACAAGTTGAGAGACAAGCGACCGCGGGAGGCGGCAATTTGGAGTGCGTAAAAGGGCACCCACGGGCCACCGGAGGGGGCTAGGGTGCTGGTCTTTGGCACAATTGCTGTAGAGTGGTTGGCTCAAAAACGGGCCAAAGCAAAACTTCCCCACTGGTCAGGGTCGTGTGCTACGCAAGAGGTGGCTGGTGTCCTGGGGTATTGGGGATCTCGGCACCCACGCAATCCACGGTGCACAAGCTCATTGAGCACACTCACAAGCCTCTGAGATGCGCTGGAAAACCACCTCAAGGGTGCTGGAATTCGTCAAAGTCCGTAGGAGCAGCGAGGTTCCAACCGGGTCACTTGCAGTGTTTCAGGTGCCTGCCAAGCAGGGGGATAACTCCTTTATCCCAAGGGAGATTTCTTCCGTCAGCTGGGCAGCAGCAAGTCAAAGGTCAAGACCGTAAAGTTCAAGATTAATCTGAGGCTCTGGGGCCATGTTATTCACCTTTATCCCCAAGATTAGGGGAGTGTCCAGAGTAGTGTCCACCAATGAGTGGTGAGGCGGGAAAGGGTGGCTACACCCTCTCCCCTTTGTGTGTTTCCCGCCTGGGTGAGGTGCAGGATGCCCCTGAACCGGTTCCAAGCGGTGTATGCAGAATGAGGGCTCTGCAGCTGCCTACGTGCAACTCTGAAAGGACAATTGGTGCACCCACCCTGTTCCAATCCACATTATCCTGTCTGGGGAGATGCTAGCACCTCCCTGCCACAGGAGTCCTATTGTCCAGCTGGCGAGGCTGGGGTTTTCCCCAGCAACAGCCAGCAAGAGTCGTGTGGGTGGCGGTTAGTAGCCATTTTGTACTACATGTGCACTTTTAAATTGGTGTCTCAATTCTGCCGCTTTTCCCATATCGCCCCTCTAGCAGGGGATAATCGTACCCTCATGCCCAAGGCTGGACTGGGGGCATGATTCCTACATGTTTGACACCAAACACGATATGGTTCTGTTTAGCCATTCTCAGTTATCGCGTTATCGCGATAGACTTATAATGCGGTTAAGAGTATATGTTATGGCTACACTACAAACAACCCAGCAATGATTTTACAAAGGTTGCAGGGAGGTCCTACTCATGTAGGGGTTCCCCCTCACACATACCTCAGCACCCTGCCTTGTAGGATTAGCAAGGCCTGCCATAGGGGTGACCCAAGAGAGTACATGTGTTGTATTGGGGTTGGATATAGGGTACCTATATCCCTGTAAGGGGTGCTAGCACCACCTTACCCAGACTACAGTAGTGGTCTGTTAGTGTCAGTTTGTATGGCTGTCCCAGGGTGGCACAATAAGTGCTGCAGCCCTGGTAGGCCTACTGAGGGACCCATACCCTGGGTACCTAGGGTGCCATCTACAAGGGACTGTCAGGGCACCCTCAGCATCCAATTGGTTTGTATCTAGGGTACTTCACATTAGTTTTTAGGGAGAAAGCAGATAGGCTGGGGTCCTGGATAGCAGGATCCCAGCCAGACTAGTCAAAAACCACTCAAATACCAGGCAAAAAGTTGGGGGCAACCATTAGTCAGATTCCACCTTCCTACTTAACCCCCCCCCCCCCAAATGAAAGGAGATAAGGCTAACCTTGTCCAGATAAGCCTTTATTTCCTGAGTGGCCATATAAGGAAGAACCTGCACTAGCATGGTTGCTTCCTGTCTCATTGTCCCCTTGGGAAATCCTACCCCAAGGGGTTCTAGAGTTTCTCCAAAGTCTAGGGGAATTGCCTGTATTGGTTTTTGGTACAGAGGTGGGCTGGTGGGGTGTCTTTGTCTGGAAGTGAGGCCCTATTTGGGGTGGTCTCAACCTCCTCAGGTCACTGGTCACCATGGAAGCCTTTCTGCCCATGTCTGTGTCATATCTGGCCCTAAGGGTCAACCTCTGGCTGTCTACAGCTGGGGGTTGGATCCCTTTGGTTGGAATAGTGGAGGGCACTGGAAGGTTTGAGGCAACTATGCCCCAGGTTTCCCTGTGCCCAACAACATCCATCTGAGGCGTACCTATACCTAGGGGTAAGGGGGATCCCTCAGTTTGTAGAGGAATATTCACCTGTGAGGAAATTCTAATTCGACCCCATTCCGTTTTTGTAACATCGTTGCGCTGTTGCCCTCACTCAGGCACCTTAAACCTCTATAGCGTTTCTTTCGAATTTTATGCTGTTGTACATATTACACGACCTCTCCTCTTCCTCGAGCTAAACCCATCCTGAACCTCGTGAACCTCGGTTCGAAACAACCAATTCTCAAGATAAGCATCTATTGACCCTTGGTGACTGTTCTCCGGCCCCTACAGCTGTTTTACACATCATCATCTCCAGCATGCACACGAGCCCTGTCGTAAAGTAATTTAACTAAGGAATGGCTAAGCCACCTGACCTGTGGGGTCGGGTAGAGAACACGACCTTAGGGAAAGAATGTGTATTGCCCATTATCCAGCATCTTGTACGAAGAATGTGTCCTTGTGGATGATTTGTATTTTTATTGCACATGCAGGGGGGTTGTTGCTTTAGGGGATTCCAGCGCTACAAAAGATTGTGAGCCACAGATTGAAGTGGCAGTCTCCTAAGAACCTACTTACGATGTACTTCTGGGACAACTGTACCTAGCTGCAGCTAAATAAATTGAAGTTCCTATGCTAACAGAGTGTTCCGTGTCTCTGTAACTTGGAAGGCGAACTCAGAAGATTTCAGGCGTACCCTGCGCCACCAGGCTTAACAGAGTCTGGTTCTTCAAATGGTGCCCTCTGTGAGGCGGCGTCAGAGGACGTGGGTCCAGCCTGAGGATCGTGAGGAGCCCCGCCAGGAAATTCCGGAGGACGCGCACCACGTGATCGACCCCTGCATGTCGTAAGTGGACCGAAGGTTTTTACAGTGTGGCTTCTCCCTTCCGACGGCTTCGAAGACCTGCTGCCCTGACTGCCGCCACGCTTTGGCCCTCTTGGTTTTGGTATGGCGAGACGTTAGATCGGACCTCTGTTGGCATGGGACTCATCTGGTTAAGTTAAGTATAGTGGCCACTCCTTTGTCTTTGTTTTGTTTTGTTCGACTTTTGCAAAAGCCGAAACCGAGGGGTGAGTGCAGTTTGTGTACCATAAAGTGACTAATTAATCCCCTTGACGTTTGTAAGAAACTAGTGAGCTAGCGATGCCTGGTTTCAAAAAGTTTGGTAATTGGTTTGGTTTTGGTTGCAATAGGGATTCCCGACTGGAGGACTCTTGTCCAATTCCTCCGGCCGGGACTCCCACTTATGAAGTATACTCGAAACATGGTATCGGGCCCATAGCCTTTAATGAGGCGTGGGTCCGCTATACTAGGAAAGATGGTGTTTTACGGTGGCCGCAGCACGGCAGTTATGAGCTCAATATCTTAGATAATTTGGAAGACGCCCTGTTTAAACGGAAAGCCCGGCCGGCTATGTTTGACTCCTTTCGCTTATGGCGCAAGGAGGCCAAACAGAAAGAAATGAAACAAGCTAAAAAAGATAGGAGAAATATGACTATTGTACAAGCTGCTCAGCAATTTAAAATTGACGAGACCGATCGTGCGATTGAGGTTTTAGATAGGCAACATCGTATGGCAGTCGATAGATGTTATCCAGTGTTGCCAACACCCCCTGCAGAGAAAAATGCGGACCCTGAGAAGGATCCCTTAATGTCCCACCTGTTGAGACTACCACCGCCCTATGCGCAAGGGACTAATGTACCTCCCGTACTGCCGCCTCCCCCGGGAGTGAATGCATCCTTATTGTTAGTACCTGCCCCACCTGTTGTTCCACCCGTCGCTCCCCAATTGGTTCCCGCACCCCCATTACAGCCTCTTCCGGTATTACCGAGCTCTCCCTTGCCTTCGGCTCCCCTCGTAAATGCTACCCCCTCACCTGCTCCGCCTAATATTATGTCTCCTGTCCTAATGACGAATTCCCCCTCCGCTCGGAAGCGGATGATCGATACCATTTCCGGCCTTTTGTCCCCTCTCTTTGGGACTTTGCAAACTGCCCCCGTTCCTCCTCGCAGGCAAACTCATAGCCAGCTCCCCGGTCCTGATGAACGGGAAGTGCTAGACCTCTGTAGTGTTCTTACATTAGCATAAGCATTGGTTCTAGGTTGCTATCCCATTGGATTTAGAACTTGGAATGTGTGGAACTTCATGTGGGGTAGAATGTAAGCAACTGGAGATTGGCAGTTGCAGGAGTTGGTGATGGATGGGGTTTTATTATCTCTGTAACCCAATAAACCGTTCTTGGTTTAAACAACTTGAGAAGATCTACTTTTTACATTTGGCGACGCTTGGAACTTCCCACGCTTCAGAGATCAACCTCAACACATCAATCCAAAGAGATAAAAGCCTCAGATCTTACTTGAGCTGCCGTTCTGTCTCCTGAGTTTCAAACGATGACTTCCTGAAGAGAGGCAGGTTCCTGGGGGTCTCTGGATCTGACATGAGTCATTTTCAACCTTTTATAAGCCTCCCGGTGCGAGGAAATTCGCAAAAGTATCTTAAATAAACCCGAGTCCCTCGCGCTCCCTCCTCGAGACGTGCCTCTGAAGAATCCTGCTCTCGCGCGCTTGTGCTGACTCTATCGCTCCTGCTGCAAACAGGGCGTCTGTAACGCAACTACGTTACGTAGAGGGGCCATCTTGGAATTGGAAAGTATTATCCGTAACCTTGGTTACACCCTGCACTGAGACTTGGCATTCAGCGCGTTAGGCTTTACGGAGTCGGTGATGCTCACACCTACATTCTTGAGTCACTCAATTGTGTGCTTATGATCGAGTTAAAATACAAATAAGTGTGTAGACTTGGCATTCAGCGCGTTACACTTTACGGATTCGGTGATGCGCACACCTACATTCTTGAGTCACTCAACTGTGTGCTTATGATCGAGTTAAAGTATAAATAAGCGTGTACAAGCTTTTTATAAAACAAATCCTCAGCGCATTACTTCGGTGATGCGCGCACCTTATTAAAAGCCACATGTTGCCTTGGCTCATTACTCAATCGGTGATGCGCACACCTCTATGAACATCGTTGACTGATTTTTCTGGTGCATTATCTCTCAATGTGAAGTGCCAATTAAGCCTCTTGTGGTGAAGTTCTCACATTTATGAAAGTTTTATTTTGTTTTGTTTATTTGTTCTTATTACATCCATGCAATACTAGAGGCACACATTGAACTTACATATCCACTAGTGTTTCTTCTTTTCTTAGGCAACTTTTTGCAGGGTTTCTTCTCACTTATCTGACAATGCAGAACGTACCTGCTCCAACATTTTTTTTATCTGCACCTGGTGACCCTGCAATACCCTGGTTGAAGTGGAAGAAGGTTTTTAGTCACTATGCGCGTGTTTGTGGAACCTCACTCAGCGCAGAGAGAAAAACCTCCCTGTTGATGCATTGTTTGGGTCCTGAGGGGCAGGAAGTCTTCGAGCATCTTCCTGATTTGTCAGCCGGTGATGCATCAGGACTCAATGAATTTGAAATTGCTATAAAAAAACTTGATTTGCATTATTTACCCAAAGTGAGCATGGTTTTAGAAAGATACCACTTTGGAAGAAGGATGCAAAAATCTGAAGAGACGGTTGAACAATACATTACTGAACTACGTAAGTTAGCTTCTAAATGCAGCTTTGGAGCTTCACTTGAAGAACGTCTCAGGGACCAAATGATGCTAGGATGCAGTGTTGATAAAGCTAAAGACAATTTATGGCAGAAGGATAATCCTTCTTTGCATGACGTCGTCACAATTGCCAAAACGTACGAACACTCAAAAGTGTGTCTTAAAGCGATTCAAAAGGATAAGGACTCTTCTATTAGCAAAGGGCAAAGTGCTGTTTTGAAAGTGGATAGTACTAAAGACAAGAACTTGCATGAAACTTCAAAACCTATGGCTAAATCAAATTTAAATTCATATAAGTCTGACAATCAATCTAAGTTCTCAAAGTATTCTCAAGTTAAATGTTTTAGATGTGGCAATGTAGGTCATGTTGCGAATTTTAAAGACTGTCCTGGGTGGAAGTCCATCTGTAAAACGTGTGGTCGCAAAGGTCATTTTACAAAGTGCTGTAGGTCTACTAGAGACCAAAAGAAAATTAGAGAGGTTTATTTATTAGAGGATGAGGGTGATCAAAATGAGATATGCCAAATTAAAGCGTCTGGCGGACCCATAGATCCTGTCTTAATTAATGATGCACCTGTAAAAATGTTGTTTGATTCAGGGGCAAAGGTGACGTTGATTCCAAAGAAATTTTTTGATCAATTCTTAAAAGGCAAGGTCTCCCTGATGAAACCTGATATAAGACCAAAGGGGTACAGTGGAGAAACTATTGATCTTCTAGGATGGTTTTGGGGGACAATTGATTATAAAGGAAGAATTGTTCCTGCAAAAGTTTATGTTTCAATGAAGGGTGACTCACTTTTGAGTTGGTTCCATCAATGTGACCTGTATGTTCTTTTGGATCCTAATCAAAATCCTTCAGTGTGTTTAAAGGAAATGCCTACTGTCGGTCAGGTTACTGCGGGATGTAACAAATGGGTAAAAGAGTTTCCACAAATTTTTGACACGAGATTAGGGTGTCTTAAAAATTACATGCACCAAATAAAAATAAAAGCTGGCTCTGTACCTAAGGTGGCTAAAGTTCGCAATGTTCCACTAGTGGCAAAAGAGATTATGAAGGTCGAACTTGACAAATTAAAGAGCAATGGAATCATAGAAGAGGTAGAGGCCACTGAGTGGCTTTCTCCAATAGTTTTGGCTCGTAAGGCGAATGGAGAGGCCAGGCTCTGTGTTGATTTGAGAGAACTCAATAAGGCTGTGGTGGTGGATCATTACCCTTTGCCAAATATTAATGAGATGCTGTGTTCACTTGGGTAGGCGAAGCGTTTCTCTTCTCTCGATCTTTCTTCTGCTTACCATCAGGTCAGATTGCACCCCTCTTCTCAAGATGTAACTGCATTTGTCATGCCTTTTGGCACATTTAAATTTTTGAGAATGCCTTTTGGCTTAATTTTCGCTGCTTCTGTCTTCCAAAGAGTGATGGAACGTGTCTTGCAGGGTGTTGTGGGCATCAAAATATATCAGGATGATGTTCTTGTATTTGGGGTCAATTCTGAAGAGCATGATACTAGGATGAGAATGGTTTTAACAAAGTTACGTGAGGCAGGACTAACGTTAAGAGCGGACAAATGCAAATTTGATGTGGGTGAAATCGAATATTTAGGTCACCTAGTCTCTAGTAATGGAATTAAGCCCAAGGCATCTCTAGTTGATGCTATTTACAAGCTAAAGTCTCCTCAGAATAAAGATGAACTGGTAAAATTTCTAGTAATGACGGAATTTTACCATAAATTTGTCCCAAATTTTGCACTAGTCACCAGACATTTACGTGAACTTTTAAAAAAGGGTTGTGAATTTATATGGTCTACTGCTTGTGAAGAAGAGTTTAAAAACCTTAAGAATTGTTTAAATCGCGCACAAGACCTTAGCAGTTTTGATCCAAAAAAGGTTTCTTATTTAATGACTGATGCTAGCTCTAAAGGTTTAGGTGTAGTTCTATTTCAAAGGTCAGGGGGCGAAGACAAAGTGGTTTTGTTTATGTCCAGGCCTTTGCAAGGAGCAGAGTTAAACTACTCCGTTGTAGAAAGAGAGGCTCTGGCTATATATTGGTCTATTCGCAAATTACGGAAATTTCTTTGAGGCAACAGGTTTGAAGTCCTAACGGATCACAAACCGTTGAAGGAGGTTTTTACAAAAAAAAGGCATTGATTTTGTGTCTCATCGAATACGCAAGTGGGTGGTTGCACTTCAAGAATTTAGTTTCAGTGTCTCTTATCTCCCAGGAGTTTCTAATATACTTGCAGACTGTCTGTCAAGACTGGGTACAGTGCGTGAGGAACCACAAGAACATGATCAGTTTGGTGGGGAAGAATTTGAAGAGGAGGTTGATGTTTGTCTGCTGAGTGATGGAATTGTATCTGAAGATGATTGAAAAAAGGCCCTAGTTGAGGATGAACTTCTGCAAAAAGTGATTAATATGGTATCAAAGGGGTGGTGTGACAGGAAAGAGTGTAGTGAAGAGCTCACTGGGTTTTGGCAAGTTAAAGATAATTTATCTGTGGTAGAGGGTATTCTATTAAGAGGCAGTAGATTGATTCATCCTCGTTTCTTATGGGTGAGGTTACTGAAAAGTGCACATGCCAGTCACATGGGAATAGTGAAAACTAAGGAAAGGCTAAGAGAAGCATATTGGTGGCCTGCCATGGATGTGTGGATTGAGAGAGAAGTCAGGAAATGTTCAGAGTGTGCTTGCAGTGACAAGGTTTTGAAATGTAGAACGCAACCCATGGTGGTGAGGGAGCAATCAGATGGGCCTTGGATGGATATTGGTATTGATATTTTGGGCCCCATTAGATTAAAATCACGGGATGTATACGTTCTGGTTTGTTTAGACATGTATTCTCGCTGGCCTGAGATTAAGATTGTCACTTCCGTAGAATCTTCGGTGGTGATTGAGTTTTTGGGTGGTTTATTTGAAAGGGAAGGATTTCCCAAGTCTATACTTTCTGATAACGGTGTGCAATTCACCTCAGTGGTAGTCGAGGACTATTTAGTTTCTAGGGGCATTAAACATAAGAAGGCAGCTCTTTATCATCCTGAGAGCAACGGAGTGGTAGAGAGTTTTGTGAAAGTGTTAAAAGAGGCGATACAACATGCGGTGGCAAGTGGAACGGACTGGGAGGTAGCTATGATGAAAAAGGTTAGGGAGTATAGATTTACTCCTCCACAGGAGTTTCACCATTTCGTTTGTTCAAGAGGACAGTAGCTAACATGGAAGTGTGTCCTTCATGGGTGTCTTCTAAGAGACTGTTAATTGATGAGAATGCTGGTAGTGTGGCGGGCTGGAAAGAAAGAGAGTGTGAAATTAAGGAAAAAAGGAAGAAATGGTATGATGAAAGGAGAGCTGTCAAGCACACAGAAGTTTCTGTAGGAGATTGGGTGAAAATAAAATCTCCCCATTTAGGCAAGTCTAAATCAAAGTTTAGTGCCCCATTCAGAGTGATCAAAGTTTTCAAGAATGCATTGAAAATCAGTAATCATAAAGTATGGAACTTGAACAGGGTGGCAAAGTGTCAACCCAGAGAGGTTTCAGAAGGTTCTGATGTGGGTTCATCTCAAAGAAGTGGTACACCTCAAAGATTTGTTAGACCTCGTAGGGTTGTTCGGCACCCTGCTAAGTTCAATGACTTTGTTTGATTGTTATTTCTTTTTAGTGTATAGCTCTCTCTCTTTTATTTTGTTTGACATTGGTTATACTTTCTATATGCTTTGTTAAGAAGGGAGGTGATGTAGTGTTCTTACATTAGCATAAGCATTGGTTCTAGGTTGCTATGCCATTGGATTTAGAACTTGGAATGTGTGGAACTTCATGTGGGGTAGAATGTAAGCAACTGGAGATTGGCAGTTGCAGTAGTTGGTGATGGATGGGGTTTTATTATCTCTGTAACCCGATAAACCGTTCTTGTTTTAAACAACTTGAGAAGATCTACTTTTTACAAACTCCTTGCCCGACGGTGGGCCACGAAGGGCTCCCAGTATAATTTGCAGGATATTATGATTACCTTTAACCAGTGGGAAGCGCCGACACAAAGATACGTTTTTGATGTGATGTGTAATGTTTTAAGTCAAGAATGGGAAGATCTGGGATTGGGGCCAGTTCCCCAGGGCCTGCTAGATGTGCAGGCCGAGTTTGATAAAGGATCGATTGTGGGCGCTGAGGTCGAGGACGCGGTAGGGACGCTCGCCACGTTCAGAATGATGTTTGCTTGCCGGTCTTTTGCCGGAACGCGATTCTTCTGATAGGCGAAAATTAAAGCACTACCCTATGAGGGAGGTTCCCCCAGTGTGGAGAAAGGAGGTCGCAGCTCAGGGAAACAATCCTCTTATAACTGCTCACTTCCAGCACGTTCCTTGGAAACGTTCCGAAGTATTAGCCCTTAAGCAGTCGTTACCGGACCCCCGTAAAAATCCTGCTGGGTATTATAAAGAGTTGTCCCAAACTGTTGACGCATGTGTTATGAATTTGGCCGACATAGACATGCTCATGGGTAATGTAGTACCACAACCATTATGGGCCAGAATTCGGAAGGAAGACTACCCTGCGGAATTGGGGGGTAATTGGGCTGCCATACTTGCCGCAGACAGACTCCAAGTGGGTGGTGCTAAACCGGAGCTGTTAGTTACGGAACTCCCACCTAGAATTATTGCCTTACTGAAAACTATGATGCCCCCTCTGCGAGTTAATTGGGATAAACTAGCAGCTTGTAAGCAAAAAGCGGACAAAAAATGTCTCTGATTTCTTCACTCGTTTTGAGGAGACGTTCATCGATCATAGTGGTCAGGATATGAGCACGGAAGGTGGCCAACGACTGTTTGTAGATAAATTTGTGTCTAATTTGGTTCCGGAAATATCAAATAAATTAAAGAATTCCGAAAGTGCGTGGGCCGTGTCATCTTCTGCCCAGATACTGGCCACTGCTCAGTATTATGATAAAGAGGAGAGAGAGAAACTAGATAAAAAGACGAAAGAACTGAAAACGAAAGTTCTCTTGCAACAGGCTTATCCTCCTCGCCCTGCCCAACAGGAACATCAGCCGCCTCCACAATTTCAGAGACCGTTGCAGAGGTCTGGGCCTTTTATTACCCGACCGGCGCTGGGCCACAATCAATGCGCCTATTGTAAAGAAGACGGCCATTTAAAATATAATTGCCCAGTTTTGTTACAGCGTACGAGTGGCATCCCCGGGTCGCGAGGCCGGAGTGGTTATCAGTCAGCATCGAGATGTAGAGGGCGGGGCACACAGCCTAATAACCCACGTTCCATGCCCCCTGAAAACTCCATGAACTATTTTGATCAGCGCAATGTTCAGTCTACCAACTATTACAATGATGATTACTATACCGAGGATGAGAGGCAGAATTGCCAATCTAGTTAGGACAGCCTTGGACAAAGTAAGGGAGTAGTATCAATTCCAGTAGACCAAAACGGGCCTTATGTTGATGTGGTAGCACTAGGTGTTACAGAGCCATTCCTATTAGACACTGGTGCGACAAAAAGCTCTATGAATGTTTCTGTGGGTTTTTCTGGCGCCCCAGTTCAGAACCCAGTTTCACGCCCTTTGCCCATTTCAATAGGTCCTTACAAATTGGATGCCCCGCTTCTTTTAACAACTGGTTGTGGTGAAAATTTGTTGGGTTTGGATTTATTGAAAAAATTGTATGTGACATTGCACTGTTCTCCTTCTGGTGTGCGTCTTACCCTAGAGTAAGAAATTGACGTCATCGATGTATTTGTCCACAGACCAGCTTCCTCCTGAATTACAGTCTTTTTCTGCAACCCTCTGGGCCACGGGACCCAAAAATGTGGGCCTCTTACAAATTCCACCCTATATTGTAACCATTAAGCCCAATGTTAAATTCCCTCGCATTCCACAATATAAAATTTCCAATGACGGCGAAAAGGCTCTTTTAACTATAGTTCACGATTTGGTACAAAATGGTGTGGTCGAAGAGACTAGGGGAAATGTATGCAACAGCCCTGTTCTGCCCATTTTTAAACGGACCGACCCCTTCCAGCCACCTGTTTATCGTTTTGTGATTGATCTCAGAGAAGTCAATAAGATTGTAGTACCTCAATTCCCTGTTGTCCCAGACATTAATGCCATATTGACAATGATACCTGCCTCAGCTTCCTGGTTTTCTGTCATTGACCTCAAAAATGCTTTTTTCAGCATACCTATTGCTGAGGAGAGTAGGGATATTTTTGGCTTCTCCTTAGCAGGCCGAAGCTTCCGGTTCAAGATGGCTCCTCAAGGGTATTGCGAGAGCCCCTCCATTTACAGTCAAGCATTAAAATCACAGCTCGACACTATGTCTTTACCACCAGGTGCCACTCTTATTCAATATGTGGATGACCTGTTGGTTGCAGCAGATTCGGAGGACACTTGTAAAAAGGCCACTGTTTCATTGTTACGCAACTTATCTGACCACCACCACAAGGTTTCACCGTCTAAATTGCAATATTGTTGCCAAGAGGTTACCTATCTAGGTCATCTCTTGTCAAAGGAGGGACGACGATTGACCCCAGAACGTATCCAAGTAATTGCCTAAATGCCTATTCCATGTACGCAAAACGAGGTGCGTGCCTTTTTAGGTATTACCTCTTACTGTAGACAATGGATCCCCAATTTCTCCCTTCTGGCAAAACCCTTGTTGGCACTGACTCTTAAAGACACACCACACCCTCTCCCATGGTCAGCGGAATGCCAGAAAAGTTTCACTGATTTACGTACTGCCTTGTGCTCTGCTCCTGTGTTAGGTACTCCTGATTACAGTAAACCTTTCACACTCTATGTTCATGAGAAAGAAGGTTGCGCATTATCAGTTTTAACGCAACGATTTGGGGACAGGCAACGTCCCTGTGCCTATTTCTCTGCCACATTAGATCCAGTGGTCAAGGCTTTACCTAGCTGTTTGAGAGCAGCAGCAGCAGTTTCCATTCGCCAGTCTGCCTAGATTGGTATTAGATAATACCCTCATTGTCATGGTGCCACATGCAGTAGACACCCCCCTAAACAGAACAAAGACGCAACACCTTACGAGTGCCCGCCTTTCGGGGTATGAACTGACACTCTTGGCTAGCCACATACACATTAAACGATGTAATGTCCTGAACCCGGCGACATTGCTGCCGATTCCAGTAGAAAATAGTACACCGAAGCAACATGATTGTCTCCTCCGCACGGAGGAAGAGACAAGAGGCAGAGTTGATTTGAAGGATACTCCACTCCCGGACCCGGATGGGACCCTATGGGTGGACGGTTCCTGTTTTAAGCTTCCCAATGGCGAAACAATTGCAGCCTATGCAGTCACTACCTTGTACACTGTTGTGGAAACAGCACGGATTATGCATAATTCAGCCCAGGCAGCTGAATTGATAGCACTGACTAGAGCGTGTGTGTTGGCTGAAGGAAAAAGGGTGAATGTGTTCACTGATAGTCAGTATGCGTTTGGAGTGGCCCATAGTTTTGGCCGCCTGTGGAAGGAAAGAGGTTTTCTCACATCCCATGGCACTAAGATACAGCATGGCCAATTGGTAAATGACCTTCTTGAATCGCTTACCTTGCCCACTCAGATAGTAATTGTAAAGTGTAGCGCACATAGGAAGATTACTGATGATGTAGGTCAAGGAAATGCTTTTGCAGACCAGATAGCAAAAGAGACAGCTAAGGACACCACTAGCTGCATGTACGTTGTGGACTCCGCTAGATGGGTTGCACAAGGTGGGATGTGTGAGAATACTGTGGACAGTGTGAAAATGATCCAGGCGGAAGCCACAGAGAAGGAGTTAAGTACGTGGAAAAAAAGTATGGGAAGGTTGGATGTGACAGGGTGCTGGACAGATTTGTCAGAGCATCAACGCTGGTTGTTACCAGATGCTTACGTGCTACCAATAGTGACCATGGCACATGGTCCAGCCCACATCAGCGCAAAAGGTATATGCAAACTTCTGGCCCTAGTATGGCAGAATGTGGGGATACCTAAATGCGCAGACAATCTGGTTAAACACTGTATTGTATGTTTGATGCATAATCCGGGGAAGGGAACACCAACACCGGCAGGCCACTTTGCTCCCCCAACGTACCCTTTTGAGGTATTACATATAGATTACATTCACATGGAACAATGTAACAATTTGAAGTACGTTCTTGTTGTGGTATGTGCCTTCTCCCGATGGATAGAGGCCTATCCTCTGAAAGATAATACTGCTCTATCAACGGCGAAAGTCCTCTTAAAGGAATTTCTGCCGAGATTTGGGTTACCTTGAATTATTTGGAGTGACAACGGGAGTGAATTTGTGGGCCAGATCATGCAGAAAGTATGTGCTGGTGTTGGCATCAAGCAAAAGTTCAACTCAGCAAACCATCCCCAGTCAGCAGGTTTGGTGGAATGCTATAATGGCACTCTCAAGCTTAAGTTAGCGAAAATTCAAGCCAGCACGGGTCTGGCTTGGCCTGATGCCTTGCCCTTGGCTCTCTTATCTACCAGAACAACCACCCATTCCCGTATGGGGCTTAGTCCCTATGAGGTTGTGTTCGGACGCCCGGCAAATGTTTGGGGAGTCCCAAGGCCCAAGAAATACTCCGAGATAGAGCATCCATTGTTAATTGATTATTTGTATGAACTCACCACTAAGCTACGTGTCCTTCACCAACAGGTACAAGATACTTTGCCTCAGGCTTCAACTGATCCAGGTCATACCATACGGCCGGGAGATTGGGTCTGCTTTTAAAACTTCCAGAGGTCGAAGAACTTGGAACCTCGCTAGAGAGAGCCCCGCCAAGTACTTCTGACAACGCGCACTGCAGTGAAGGTCGTCGGCAAAAAGAACTGGGTACATGGGGTGCATTGCAAGAAAGTGCCCTTACCTTTGCCTTATGATCAGTGGGTTCGTAACCCAATTGGCGATTCTGAAAGTGAAAGAATAGCAAGATTTGAACTGTTTAGCGATGCACACCTAGACTCTGCCAGATCACAGAAAAACGACGGCGAGGACTTCCAAGCAACCAACGAAATTGGGCACTACTGGACCACATCTCCTTTTCCAAGAACAAACTGTACCTGGTTCCCAGAGATACGATTTGAGGCCCAGGTTGAATAGAAATTCCTCAATAGTACCTCATTGACTTTGTCTTTTATCCCGATTTCCACATGTTGCAGGGCCGTGACTGAAGTCTCAGACTTGTGACCCAAGTTGTGGCACGAGGCCTGTGGGACTTGTAGGAAAGCAAAGAAAACTACAGACAATCACAGCTGAGTGAAGCAACCTCCCGTCACGGGCAACCTTTAGAGATGGAAATGACTGTTAAAAAGGGAATGGATAAAACACGAACAATGAACACGAAGCATTGTAAATTATTGCATAACCGTTTTGTAGTAGTCTTAATAGTATTGATTGTAATGTGTATTATATTGTCTTGCATAGGATGGGGACTACATGCAATTTTTACGCAGCCTGTTACCAAAGTTACCGTTGAAATGCATACATATGTCACTCTACCACCTCATGTCGAGTCAAGAAGGGGTGAATTCCGTAACAACACATTTGTTTCTATGCTACACCAACATCAATTGGCGACTAATGCAACAAACTGTTGGGTTTGTGGCCTCCTGCCAAGTTCAGTGAACACTGGAATGCCATATATTACCCTTCCTTTATCATTTAATGGTTCTTGTAGTGCATGGTGGGAACTGAGTGCCAGTTGGGTATTTTCTGGAGATGGTGATACCAAAGACGTAAGAAGCTTGGGAGTACATCTGTATCACTTATGTTGACGGGACAGAAAAAGGATATATGGGACGAGTAATGAAAAATCAGAATATGCCGATCGCCAAACCAGATCTACAGACTTGTACTTTCTGCCCTCCAATAAAACCTCTCGAAAAGGACAAACTTTTCTAGTGGTACCCGGACAAGCACCATTCTGTATTAAAAAAGGGGGGGTCAGAATATAAGGGTACAAGCAGATGCCAACATATTGTGACATTGAATGGGACAGACTGGCCTCGCATGGTTCCCTCGCATAATACATACTTCGTATGTGGAAATAAGGCTTATACTTCCCTACCTGGTAGTTGGAGAGGCACTTGTTATATCGCTTGGTTGTTGCCCCCTACATACATAGCTGATGCCAGACATCATTTACAGAAAAGAGGGGTGGCATCTGACCAGGATACGTCAGGACAGGAAGCCGGGGATGTCTTAAAAGGATTCCTCCCATTCTGGGGCCCGATAGCTAACAGTAGGGACATAAGGCAACTAATTCGAGTTGTAGAAGCCACTATCAATGAAACAGCTGGAGCTTTGAGTAATCTCACTGCAGAACTCATTGCTGACTGCCTCGTCACGCTTCAGAACAGAATGGTATTAGATATTATTCTTGCTGACCGTGGGGGCGTATGCAAATTGATCGGATCAAGCTGCTGCATTTATATTCCAGACCACGCCCCTACAGTATACCAAGCCATCTCTAAGCTACATAAGATCGCGGAGTCCGTTCACCAGGATGAAGGAAACTGGTCTTTGATGGGATGGTTTGGGGAAATACTGTCTATATGGGGATGGAAGATCCTTACCTTTGTCGGAGCGATTTTGGCTATTCTTTTCTCATGTTGCCTTTGCCTACAATGTGGTCCCGCTATATGCGGGCTCTGCGCCACCCGGTGTCCTCCACATCCTGTGTCCCAGAAAGCAGGGAATGCAAAAATAATGTTGCAACAACAGCTTGTAGATTTCATGGCCATTGAAGTCGATTCAGATTAACAAAAGCCTCTGTTTCCTTTGCCTGAGTAATGGCAAAAGGAGGGTCTGAGGAAATTCAAATTCGACCCCATCCCGTTTTTGTAACATCGTTGCGCTGTTGCCCTCACTCAGGCACCTTAAACCTCTATAGCGTTTCTTTCGTATTTTATGCTGTTGTACATATTACACGACCTCTCCTCTTCCTCGAGCTAAACCCATCCTGAACCTCGTGAACCTCGGTTCGAAACAACCAATTCTCGAGATAAGCATCTATTGACCCTTGGTGACCGTTCTCCGGCCCCTACAGCTGTTTTACACATCATCATCTCCAGCATGCACACGCGCCCTGTCGTAAAGTAATTTAACTAAGGAATGGCTAAGCCACCTGACCTGTCGGGTCGGGTAGAGAACACGACCTTAGGGAAAGAATGTGTATTGCCCATTATCCAGCATCTGGTACGAAGAATGTGTCCTTGTGGATGATTTGTATTTTAATTGCACATGCAGGGGGGTTGTTGCTTTAGGGGATTCCAGCGCTACAAAAGATTGTGAGCCACAGATTGAAGTGGCAGTCTCCTAAGAACCTACTTACGATGTACTTCTGGGACAACTGTACCCAGCTGCAGCGAAATAAATTGAAGTTCTTATGCTAACAGAGTGTTCCGTGTCTCTGTAACTTGGAAGGCGAACTCAGAAGATTTCAGGCGTACCCTGCGCCGCCAGGCTTAACAGAGTCTGGTTCTTCACCTGGCTAGAACTACTCTGTTGGGTGTCCCTAATCTGCTGATGAGGGGGTTCCTCTGGGCAGGGGCCCATTAAGGTTCTGCTGACCTCCCTGACCTCTGCAGCCCTGGGCTGACTGAGGCAGGGTAGAGAGGGGCAGGATACCTGCTCTAGACTGGGTACCACCTTGGAAGGATCCCCTGCCATCAGAGAGGTGGCCAGGCCAGGCCTGACCACTTCTGGGGCAGTTACTTCACAAGGGGCAGGATCAGTTCCCTGAGAAACTTGACCCTTACCTTTAGTCTGGTGGGGGGAGGACTGTTCCTCTCCCCCTATGCTCTCTGTTTGGGTGGAGTGATCCATAGTTTCAGGCTTCACTTTTTTTACTTTCTCCTGGGGTGGAGGTGAGGCCTTTAAGGTCTCATTCACTCTCTCAGGGATGCCAACCATTTTCAAGTGGGCCTTGTGGTCTACCTCAGCCCAGGCTGAGATTTCCAGATCATTCCCCAGTAGACAATCTACAGGCAAGGTTGGGGACACTGCCACTCTCTTTGGGCCAGTGACCCCTCCCCCGCTGAGATTTACCACTGCCATGGGATGGTCTGTTCTAATTCCATCTATGTTGGTCACCTGGTAGCTAAACCCAGGTAAAAGCTGTTCTAGGGGCACTAGCCTCTTGGTCACCATGGTGACACTGGCCCCTGTGTCCTTGTAGGCCACAGCCTTCTGACCATTGATCATGGGCTCTTGTCTGTACCTGCCCAAGATATTGGGATCCATGGTAAAGTTGGCAAACCCCATGCCACCATCACAGACTAGAGTTGCTTGTGTAGGGGACCTGGTTAGGCAAGAGTCCACCTGAGTTCCCCAAGAAAGCCCAACTAAATTTTTGGGTGCACTCCCACCACCTGGGGGATTACTACTAGTAGTAACAGGAGGTGTTGGAGCTGCAATGGGAGGAACATTTTCTTTATTGCCATTCTTTGGACAGCTGGAGTCAGTTTTCCAGTGGCCAGGTTGCTTACACACATGGCAATATGGTTTCTTGTTAGAAGAGGAAGGATTTTGGGACCCACCCCCAGCACTGGGTTTTTGGGGCCCTTCAGGGGACTTTTCTGCTTTATTATCCCCACCTTTCTCTTTGGGCTTGGTAGAATCTTTCTTCTGGTCACCACCTTGGTTCTTGGGCCTGACCCTGGTTCTGACCCATTTGTCTGCCTTCTTTCCCAATTCTTGGGGAGAGGTCAGATCAGAGTCCACCAGGTGCTGGTGTAAGAGTTGGTTCTGACAATTATTAAGAATCTGCTCCCTCATAATGAGATTATACAATCCTTGGTAATCATTTACTTTACTGCCATTTAACCAACCTTCCAATGCCTTGGTAGCACAATCAACAAAGTCTACCCAATCTTGATCCTGTGCTTTTTGGGTGTCTCTGAACTTAAGTCTGTATTGATCAGTGGTTAAGCCAAACCCATCTATTAAAGCATCTCTCAAGATATAGTAATCATCTGCATCCTCTTCTCTTACAGAGAGGAGATTGTCTCTACCTTTGTCTGCAAAGGAGAGCCACAGGATTGCTGCCCACTGCTCTACTGAGACCCTTTGTACTTTACAGGCCCTCTCAAGAGCAGAGATCCATTTGTGGATATCATCCCCTGTCTTATAGGGGGGCACAATCTTGTGGAGGTTCCTATTGTCAGGGACTTTCTCTCTAACTCTAGGGGTTTCATTACTGCCACCAGGGGTCTCTAGACCCCACTTTCTTAAAGCTTTCTGAAGCTCCAGGGACTCCCTGACTAATGCTAACTGTTCTCTCCTGAGCTGTAGCTTTGCCTGCTCAAACTGGATCAGTCTGCATTTCCTCTCTTGGGAGGATTCTCTCCTCTGAGGAGAGGCAGAGGTCCTTTTGGATCTCCTAGAATGGTTGGACCCCACTGAGGGGGATATGTTCCTTCTACTTGGATCCACCACTCCCCCTTTAGGGATGGAGAGAGTGCCTTTTGGGCCATCACCTCCATGTTGTGAGTGGTCTGGTTCTTCCAGGTCAGGATCATCATCCTCTTCCTGGTCCTCATCAGAGTCCTCTCTAGGAGGGTCCTCTTCTGAGGGGTGCCCACCCAACCTGTCTACCCCATCAGACCCTAAAGTCTGCTTAAAGTCTGCTATGAGCAGGATTTCCCTGAGGCGTTGAGAATTGGCACCTTTGTTTGTCTTAAGTTTCCTAGAGGTGCACATCTCCCTAAGATCAGCAAAGGAGAGATGATCATATTTGTCGACTGGAACCCTTTGGGGTCCTTCCAGAACCTTATGGGCACCTGAACCTAAAGACATTTCTAGTGTAGTGATAGTGGTGTATCTACCTACTCTAGGTGTGGCCTACTGAACCCTTTCTTGAGTTGTAGTCAAGGTGTGCTAAACCCTCTACACACAACTCCTAAGTTCAGTAGAACTTATTGTATTCTAAGCTTGAATTTATATGTACCTTTGGTACCAAGTGGCTTTCACTTTAGAAATTCAATTTGTTATCTGGTAAAACAATGGCAAGCTTGAATCCAACCGCTGCACACCAATGTGAGAAGTTAGCCTGGCATATGCTGTCTCCTAGTTACACGGACACCTTGCACCAGTCCAATTCGACTCTTATTGATGATAGGTTTAAGACAACCTTTAAAGAAAGCTATCCTAGTGGTAGCTGTGGAGAGCAGCCTTCAGGCTAAGTCTTGAAGGAGTGTTAAGCTTATTGGTTTATCATAATAACCTTTTGAATAACCAAATGAAAGAGTAGCCCACACAGGTATATATATAAAATATATGTATTTATTCTAGACAGAATCCCACATTCTCTTTATGAGGCTAGTGGCAAAGTTACAATTCAAACAAGCATTTATAAACACAATAAATAGCGCAGGAATCCCAGGGCCCCAGGGGGGGACCAAACCATATATCAAAAAAGTGGTATAAGAACCACGACAATTCTACAGACAATGCCTAGGGCATTTAGGATAGCTGGCCCCTTAAGAATCCACCCCAGGTTATGAGGAAGGGGACCCACGGGAGGCGCGTGCAGTGGAAATAGCTGCTATCGGGATCTCTATTATAGTCTATGGAGAATGTCGCGGTTGAAATTACACAGATTAAAGTCACTTCTAGCAGGAGTACAAAGTTAAAACTTTAGACTTAAGCTTTTGAGGAGCCCACTACCACGAGAGTACTGTAGAACAGGCCTGGAGCAACCAGGGGAACTCTTGATTGTTGAAATAGACCTCCGCTGGGGCCCACAAGTTGAGAGACAAGGGACCGCGGGAGGCGGCAATTTGTCCGTAAAAGGGCACCCACGGACCACCGGAGGGGGCTAGGGCGCTGGTCTTTGGCACAATTGCTGTAGGGTGGTTGGCTCAAAAACGGGCCAAAGCACAGCTTCCCCACTGGTCAGGGTCGTGTGCTATGCAAGAGGTGGCCGGTATCCTGGGGTATTGGGGATCTCGGCACCCACGCGGTCCACGGTGCCCAAACTCGTTGAGCACACTCACTGGCCTCTGGGATGCGCTGGAAACCCACCTCAAGGGTGCTGGAAGTCGTCAAAGTCCATAGGAGCAGCGAGGTTCCAACCGGGTCACTTGCAGTGTTTCAGGTGCCTGCCAAGCAGGGCGATAACTCCTTTATCCCAAGGGAGATTTCTTCCGTCAGCTGGGCAGCAGCAAGTCGAAGGTCAAGACCATAAAGTTCAAGATTAATCTGAGGCTCTGGGGCCACGTTATTCACCTTTATCCCCAAGATTAGGGGAGTGTCCAGAGTAGTGTCCACCAATGAGTGGTGAGGCGGGAAAGGGTGGCTACACCCTCTCCCCTTTGTGTGTTTCCCGCCTGGGCGAGGAGCAGGATGCCCCTGAACCGGTTCCAAGCGGTGTATGCAGAATGACGGCTCTGTAGCTGCCTACGTGCAACTCTGAAAGGACATTTGGTGCACCCACCCTGTTCCAATCCACATTATCCTGTCTGGGGAGATGCTATCACCTCCCTGCCACAGGAGTCCTATTGTCCAGCTGGCCTTTCCTGACCTTTCCCATATCGCCCCTCTAGCAGGGGGAATCGTACCCTCATGCCCATGGCTGGACTGGGGGTATGATTCCTACATGTTTGACACCAAACACGATATGGTTGTGTGTAGCCATTCTCAAGTTATCGCGTTATCGCGATAGACTTATAATGCGGTTAAGAGTATATGGTATGGCTACACTACAAACAACCCAGCAATGGTTTTACGAAGGTTGCAGAGGGGCCCTACTCAGGTAGGGGTTCCCCCTGACACATATCTCAGCACCCTGCCTTGTAGGATTAGCAAGGCCTGCCTTAGGGGTGACTTATGAGGATATGTGTGTTGTATTGGGGTGGGATATAGGGTACCTATATCCCTGTAAGGGGTGCTAGCACCACCTTACCCAGACTACAGTAGTGGTCTGGTGGTGTCAGTTTGTATGGCTGTCCCAGGGTGGCACAATAAGTGCTGCAGCCCTGGTAGGCCTACTGAGGGACCCATGCCCTGGGTACCTAGGGTACCATCAACAAGGGACTGTCAGGGCACCCTCAGCATCCAATTGGTTTGTACCTAGGGTACTTCACATTAGTTTTTAGGGAGAAAGCAGATAGGCTGGGGTCCTGGATAGCAGGATCCCAGCCAGACTAGTCAAAAACCACTCAAGTACCAGGCAAAAAGTTGGGGGCAACCATTAGTCAGATTCCACCTTCCTACAGGTGGTTAGAGTACTGCATGCATATTGGAGAGGAGTTTGTAGCAGTCCATGTTTTAAGGCCTGGGTCACTGCTTGAGTACTTGGGTTTTGCCTGAATAATTAGAGTACTGCAAGGGGAGTGCCTGGGTGAATTTTCTATGTGGATGGGTTTTGACGCAGTAAATGGATTACTACATGGTGCTGAATGGGTCTCTAGAGGACTGCAATGGGTGTGACAGGGTGTTTGCTGGAGTGTATGGATATTGACTGGGGAATTGAAGGTGTGAAAGACATGTGTGTAGGTGAGTAGAGGAATGCATGCATAGTGGATAGGGATTTGAAGCAGTCTATGTGCTAAGGCCTGGGTCACTGCATGAGTACTTGTGTACTGACTGACTGATTAGAGTACTGCAAGGAGACTGCCTGTGTGAATTTATAAGTGTTTGAGTTTTGGCACAGTGAATGGATTACTACATGGTGCTGAATGGGTCACTAGAGGAGTGCAGGGGAGTGACATTATGTTTGCTGGAGTGTATGGATACTGACTGGGGAATTGAAGGTGTGAAAGACAAGTGTGTAGGTGAGTAGACGACTGCATGCATAGTGGATAGGAGTTGAAAGACATCTATGTGCTAAGGTCTGGGTCACTGCATGAGTACTTGGGTACTGACTGAATGATTAGAGTACTGCAAGGAGAGTGCCTGGGTGAATTTATAAGTGGTTGAAGTTTTTGTGCAGTGAATTGATTAGTACACGGTGCTGAATGGGTCACTAGAGGAGTGCTAGGGGTGTGACAGGATGTTTGCTGGAGTGTATGGATACTGCTTGGGGAATTGAAGGTGTGAAAGACAAGTGTGTAGGTGGTTAGAGGACTGCATGCGTTTTGGAGAGGGGTTTGTAGCTGTCCATGTATTAAGGCCTGGGACACTGCATGAGTACTTGGGTACTGACTGAATGATTACAATACTGCGAGGAGAGTGCCTGGGTGAATTTATAAGTGTTTGGGTTTTGGCGCAGTGACTGGATTAGTACATGGTGCTGAATGTGTCACTAGAAGAGTGCAAGGGGCGTGACAGAGTGTTTGCTGGAGTGTATGAACTCTGACTGGGGAACTGAAGGTGTGAAAGACAAGTGGGTAGGTGGTTAGAGAGCTGTATGCGTATTGGAGAGGGGTTTGTAGCAGTCCATGTATTAAGGCCTGGGTCACTGCATGAGTACTTGGGTTCTGACTGAATGATTAGAGTACTGCGAGGAGATTGCCTGGGTGAATTTATAAGTGTTTGGGTTTTGGCGCAGTGAATGGATTAGTACATGGTGCTGAATGGGTCACTAGAGGAGTGCAAGGGGAGTGACAGGGTGTTTGCTGGAGTGTATGGATACTGACTGGGGAATTGAAGGTGTGAAAGACAATTGTGTAGGTGAGTAGAGGACTGTATGCATAGTGGATAGGGGTTTGAAGCAGTGTATGTGCTAAGGCCAGGGTCACTGCATGACTACTTGTGTACTGACTGAAAGATTAGAGTACAGCAAGGAGAGTGCCTGGGTGAATTTATAAGTGGTTGGGTTTTGGCGCAGTGTATGGATTAGTACATGGTGCTGAATGGGACACTAGAGGAGTGCAAGGGGAGTGACAGGGTGTTTGCTGGAGTGTATGGATACTGACTGGGGAATTGAAGGTGTGAAAGACAAGTGTGTAGGTGAGTAGAGGACTGTATGCATAGTGGATAGGGGTTTGAAGCAGTCTATGTAACAAGGCCAGGGTCACTGCATGACTACTTGTGTACTGACTGAAAGATTAGAGTACAGCAAGGAGAGTGCCTGGGTGAATTTATAAGTGGTTGGGTTTTGGCGCAGGCCATGGATTAGTACATGGTGCTGAATGGGACACTAGAGGAGTGCAAGGGGAGTGACAGGGTGTTTGCTGGAGTGTATGGATACTGACTGGGGAATTGAAGGTGTGAAAGACAAGTGTGTAGGTGGTTAGAGGACTGCATGCGTAATGGAGAGAGGTTTGTACCAGTCCATGTGTTAAGGCCTGTGTCACTGCATGAGTACTTGGGTAGTGACTGAGTGATTAGAGTACTGCAAGGAGAGTGCCTGGGTGAATGTATAAGTGGTTGGGTTTTGGCGCAGTGAATGGATTAGTACATGGTGCTGAATGAGTCACTAGAGGAGTGCAAGGGGAGTGACAGAGTGTTTGCTGGAGTGTATGAACACTGACTGGGGAATTGAAGGTGTGAAAGAAAAGTATGTAGGTGGTTAGATGACTGCATGCGTATTGGAGAGGGGTTTGAAGCAGTCTATGTGCTAAGGCCTGGATCACTGCATGAGTACTTGGGTACTGACTGAATGATTAGAGTACTGCAATGAGAGTGCCTGGGTGAATTTATAAATGGTTGGGTTTTGGCGCAGTAGATGGATAATTACATGGTGCTGAATTGATCAGTAGAGGAGTGCAAGGGGAGTGACGGAGTTTTTGCTGAAGCGTATGAACACTGACTGGGGAATTGAAGGTGTTAAAGACAAGTGTGCAGGTGGTTAGAGGACTGCATGCTTATTGGAAAGGGGTTTGAAGCAATCTATGTTCTAAGGCCTGGGTCGCTGCATGAGTACTTGGATACTGACTGAATGATTAGAGTACTGCAAGGAGAGTGCCTGGGTGAATTTATAAGTGTTTGGGATTTGGCGCAGTGTTTGGATTAGTACATGGTGCTGGATGGCTGACTGGAGGAGTGCATGAGGAGTGACAGTGTGATTGCTGGAGTGTATAGGTACTGCCTGGGTAATTGAAGGTGTGAAAGACAAGTGGGTAGGTGGTTAGAGGACTGCATGCGCACTGCATAGGAGTTTTGAGCAGTCTATGTGCAAATGCCTGGGTCACTGCATGAGTACCTGGATACTGAGTGAATGATTAGAGTACTGCATGGAGAGTGCCTGGGTGAATGTATAAGTGGTTGGGTTTTGGCGCAGTGAATGGATTAGTACATGGTGCTGAATGAGTCACTAGAGGAGTGCAAGGGGAGTGACAGAGTGTTTGCTGGAGTGTATGAACACTGACTGGGGAATTGAAGGTGTGAAAGAAAAGTATGTAGGTGGTTAGATTACTGCATGCGTATTGGAGAGGGGTTTGAAGCAGTCTATGTGCTAAGGCCTGGATCACTGCATGAGTACTTGGGTACTGACTGAATGATTAGAGTACTGCAATGAGAGTGCCTGGGTGAATTTATAAATGGCTGGGTTTTGGCGCAGTGGATGGATTATTACATGGTGCTGAATTGATCAGTAGAGGAGTGCAAGGGGAGTGACGGAGTTTTTGCTGAAGCGTATGAACACTGACTGGGGAATTGAAGGTGTTAAAGACAAGTGTGCAGGTGGTTAGAGGACTGCATGCTTATTGGAAAGGGGTTTGAAGCAATCTATGTTCTAAGGCCTGGGTCGCTGCATGAGTACTTGGATACTGACTGAATGATTAGAGTACTGCAAGGAGAGTGCCTGGGTGAATTTATAAGTGTTTGGGATTTGGCGCAGTGTTTGGATTAGTACATGGTGCTGGATGGCTGACTGGAGGAGTGCATGCGGAGTGACAGTGTGATTGCTGGAGTGTATAGGTACTGCCTGGGTAATTGAAGGTGTGAAAGACAAGTGGGTAGGTGGTTAGAGTACTGCATGCGCACTGCATAGGAGTTTTGAGCAGTCTATGTGCAAATGCCTGGGTCACTGCATGAGCACCTGGGTACTGAGTGAATGATTAGACTACTGCAATGAGAGTGCCTGGCTGAATTTATAAATGGTTGGGTTTTGGCGCAGTGGATGGATTATTACATGGTGCTGAATTGATCAGTAGAGGAGTGCAAGGGGAGTGACAGAGTTTTTGCTGAAGTGTATGAACACTGACTGGGGAATTGAAGATGTTAAAGACAAGTTTGCAGGTGGTTAGATTAATTGAAGGTGTGAAGGACAAGTGGGTAGGTGGTTAGAGTACTGCATGCGCACTGCACAGGAGTTTTGAGCAGTCTATGTGGAGTCGTGGAGAAGTGTAGCTCACTGGTTAGAGGAGGCATACCCTGAAGCAGAGGTCAGACCCGGGACCAGGGTTCAATTCCCGACGCGGCAGGGTCCAGAGCCCAATTGTCCACGGACTCGATAATTCTTGCTTCGGTGCCCACTCTAAGCACGAGTTCACACTATGCAGCTCTGGGCAACAAGCTTGCTTAATCTCCACAACGGCCCCCCCGCGGCGGGATGCCTGGCTTTCACCTTGGGGATGCCCAGTACGGGTTATCTCACAGGGAAAAACCAGGACGGGTTCCCAATGCAAGCGCCAAGATGCCCAAGGGTAAGTTGAGCGCTATATAAGAACACATAATAATAATAATAATAATAATATGTGCAAATGCCTGGGTCACTGCATGAGCACCTGGGTACTGAGTGAATGATTAGAGTACTGCATGGAGAGTGCCTGGGTGAATTGATAAGTGTTTGGGTTTTGGCGCTGTGAATGGATTAGTACATGGTGTTGAATGGGTCACTAGAAGAGTGCAAGGGGAGTGACAGGGTGTTTGCTGGAGTGTATAGATGCTGACTGGGGAATTGAAGGTGTGAGAGACAAATATGTAGGTGGTTAGATGACTGCTTGGCGTATTGGAGAGGGGTTTGAAGCAGTCTATGTGCTAAGGACTGGATCACTGCATGAGTACTTGGGTACTGACTGAATGATTAGACTACTGCAATGAGAGTGCCTGGCTGAATTTATAAATGGTTGGGTTTTGGCGCAGTGGATGGATTATTACATGGTGCTGAATTGATCAGTAGAGGAGTGCAAGGGGAGTGACAGAGTTTTTGCTGAAGTGTATGAACACTGACTGGGGAATTGAAGATGTTAAAGACAAGTTTGCAGGTGGTTAGAGGACTGCATGCGTATTGAAAAGGGGTTTGAAGCAATCTATGTTCTAAGGCCTGAGTCGCTGCATGAGTACTTGGATACTGACTGAATGATTAGAGTACTGCAAGGAGAGTGCCTGGGTGAATTTATAAGTGTTTGGGATTTGGCGCAGTGTTTGGATTAGTACATGGTGCTGGATGGCTGACTGGAGGAGTGCATGCGGAGTGACAGTGTGATTGCTGGAGTGTATAGGTACTGCCTGGGTAATTGAAGGTGTGAAAGACAAGTGTGTAGGTGGTTAGAGGACTGCATGTGCACTGCATAAGAGTTTTAAGAAGTCTATGTGCAAAGGCCTGGGTCACTGCATGAGTACCTGGGTACTGAGGGAATGATTAGAGTACTGCATAGAGAGTGCCTGGGTGAATTGATAAGTGTTTGGGTATTGGCGCTGTGAATGGATTAGTACATGGTGCTGAATGGGTCACTAGAAGAGTGCAAGGGGAGTGACAGGGTGTTTGCTGGAGTGTATGGATACTGACTGGGGAATTGAAGGTGTGAAAGACAAGTGTGTAGGTGAATAGAGGACTGTATGTATAGTGGATAGGGGTTTGAAGCAGTCTATGTGCTAAGGCCTGGGTCACTGCATGACTACTTGTGTACTGTGAGAAGTTGGCCTGGTATATGATGCTCACTAGTTAAAGTGATCACCTTGTACCATGCCAAGCAACCCTTATGGTGTGGTTGTAAGTCAACCTTTTCGGACTAGCTGCCCTAGTGGTAGCGTAGGCTAAGCAGTCTTTGAGGCTAAACTCGTGAAGCGTGTTAAGCCAGCTGTTTTACCAAATGTAACCCCCTTTTATACCAATGAAAGGACACCACACAGATATATATTCAAAATATATATGTATTTATTTCTCAAAGTAACCCCTAGTCTCTTTATGAGCACAGGAGCACAAATGGTCAAACAAGATTACAGTAGAATACACAGAAGTTGCACTTTATATGGATAGGCCCTGGTGGCCGCTCAAACCATATACTAAAATAGTGGTATAAGTACCACGAACAGAAAAGGGAAAAGGCCTAGGGCCTCTAGAATCGCTGGGCCTACAAGGAGCTAACGTCAGTTAGTGACCAGGAGGTCCACGGGTGGCGTGTGCAGAGCAAATAGTCACACGCGTGCTCCCATAGGTTTCAATGGGTGCGTAAAAAGTACAAAGTTACTGCAAAGAGGATCTTCCGGATGGACTAGGAACTCAAGATTTGGAACACAGGCACTAGAGATGTAATACTACACTTGGGCACAGGTGTGCCAGCTTTACCTCACCCACAGGAAGCGGGTGCATAGGCCTCGAAGTGCGTCGGGTTTCTTCTATCTGTTCCATGGAGCCTGAAGACAAAGATGCTGCAGGCGGTCGGTCCGGGAGAGATGCAGTGGATCCAAGAGTGGATCGGAGATGTTAAAGACCTGTAAGCAGAGGGGACAGTGTTCACAGTCACTAGCCAGTGACCAGCGTGGCACCAGGTGGGTACCAGGCGATGTCGGGTGCAAACAGGAAGAAAGATGTAGCTTGTCTCTGCAGCCACGTGGTCCCTGGAGGTCGACGACGTCCAGGAGTCGGTTCACGAGCTGTCCCATGCAGGCTCTCGCTGTCGGCGGTGTCGGCGACTTGATTGAAGCAAACAATCCTTGGCAAAAGCAATTGTTGTAGGAGATGAAATAAGCTGATGGTTCTGACCAGCAAGGTCAGAAGGACTGCTCCTTTGGAGGGGAGCAAGGGCCAGTCTGGAGCAACCAGACCAGTGGTGTATTTTGTAGAGTTCGTCGCCAAGATGGCTACTAGCCAGCGGGCCAACAACCGGTTAGGCGCGTCGAGTGGCAAAATGCAGAAGGGCCCCACGCAGATCGTGGAGATGCTGGAGGGCTCACCTTTGGTGCAGATGCTGCTCGGGTGTTGGGCTTCTCAGATCCCAAAGCACAACTTGGAGGGAGCCTCGGTTGTTGCACTTGTCAGCTTGTCGTAGTCGTTCCAAGATGGCTGGCTCCACGTGTCTCGGTGCCTCCACGGGTCTCCTCTTTTCAGGGACTGTGGATCGGGCGGTGAGAGGTCTGGAGGTCCAGGTCTTGTCAGTCTCTGGGCTCGGGCTCCGGCGGGAGGCGGCGGCAAAGCAGACGTTGATTCGCTGGATGGTGCTTGCGTTAGCAAGGTGGTCACTCCCTGACCACAGGGGAGATTGGCTTCAGTCCTCTGTGCAGCAGAGCGTCGAAGTTCCCGTCTTCTTCTTAGTGTTAAGTTGATTCCAGGATGTCTGAAGTCTTAGGACACAGCTCCTACCTTTAAGCGGATTCTAGGGGCCGGACTACCTGCTAGGTCCCTCCCTATGGGTGGGACCAGGAAGGAGGGTGGTTACACCCCCAATCCTTTGTCCAGCTCGCCCCAGGCCCGGGACTGGTGTGCCCCAGGACCGGTTTGAACTGGCATATGCACCGAGGCTCCTTGTGAGCCACAGGCATGTCTGGTTTCTTTCAAGCCCTACCTGACCAATACACAAAATCCTGTCTGGGGTGGTGCACGCACCTCCCCTGGCAGGAAACCCTTTGTCCACACCTCCCAAGCTGGAAGGACTCCCAGCAGCAGGAGGGCAGACTTGTGTCTGTGGTGGCAGCATCCATTTTGTGGAGCTGAGGCTATGTCTGATCTTACCCGGGTTTCAGGTACTGTACATGTCGTGTCCCTCTAGAAGGGTGGAATGCTAACCCCGTCGCCAGAATTGGCGAGGGGTTAGTATCCCAATTCGTATGACACCTTACTCGACATGTTTTGATAAAGCCAAACCAAAGATAGCATTTAACCGCGAGGTTCACAATGCACTTAAGAGTATATGGTATGACGATATCTGGAAACAGTAGAAGGAAGTTGTTCCGACCACTGCAGACAGGCTCAGCTCATGCCAGAGCACCATCTCACATGGAACCAAGCACTCTGCCTTCAGGATTGTTAAGGCCTGCCATAGGAGTGACTTATAGGTTACCAGGTGTCCCATTTAAGGTTAGGTATAGGTATACTACACCTAAGTAAGAGGTGATTACACCAACTTACCCCAGCTGAGTGATCAGCCAGTTGTGTCAAATTGTTAGGCCAAACCTGGGGTGGCATAATACATGCTTCAGCCCCTGGCAGGCCTTGGGTACACCAATGCCCTGGGTACCTAGTGTACACTGGTACAGGGGCTGACAGGGTGATCCACTTCCAATTGGTTATGCACCTAGGGTGCATAGGTTTAATTTAGTAGAGAGAACAGCAGGCTGGGGGTCTGATTGGCAGGCCCACAGCCTCAATATGTCAAAAACCAGTGAAGCAAAAATTTGGGGTGACCATAGGATAGCAGACCCTACTCTCCTACATGTACTCACTGAAAGATTAGAGTACTGCAAGGAGAGTGCCTGGGTGAATTTATAAGTGGTTGGGTTTTAGCGCAGTGCATGGATTAGTACATGGTGCTGAATGGGTCACTAGAGGAGTGCAAGGGGAGTGACAGGGTGTTTGCTGGAGTGTATGAACACTGACTGGGGAATTGAAGGTATGAAATACAAGTGTGTAAGTGGTTAGAGGACTGCATGCGTATTGGAGAGGGGTTTGTACGAGTCCATGTGTTAAGGCCTGGGTCACTGCATGAGTCCTTGGGTAGTGACTGAATGATTAGAGGACTGCAAGGAGAGTGCCTGGGTGTATTTATAAGTGGTTGGGTTTTGGCGCAGTGAATGGAATAGTACATGGTGCTGAACTGATCATTAGAGGAGTGCAAGGGGAGTAACAGAGTGTTTGCTGGAGTGTATGAACACTGACTGGGGAATTGAAGGTGTGAAAGACAAGTGTGTAGGTGGTGTAGGAAGGTGGAATCTGACTATATGGTTGCCCCCAACTTTTTGCCTGGTATTTGAATGGTTTTGACTAGTCTGGCTGGATCCTGCTATCCAGGACCCCAGCCTATCTGCTTCCTCACTAAACTGATGTGAGTACCCTAGGTACATACAAATTGGATACTGAGGACACCCTATCAGCCCCTTGTAGATGGTACCCTAGGTACCCAGGGCATGGGTCCCTCAGAGGCCTACCAGGGGCTGCAGCACTTATTGTGCCACCCCTGGGACAGCCATACAAACTGACACCACCAGACCACTACTGTAGTCTGGGTAAGGTGGTGCTTGCACCCCTTATAGGGATATAGGTATACTGTATCCCACTTAATACAACCCATATATCCACATAGGTCACCCCTAAGGCAGGCCTTGCTAATCCTACAAGGCAGGGTACTAAGATATGTGTGAGGGGGAACCCCTACCTGAGTAGGGCCCCTCTACAACCTTCCTAAAACTATTGCTGGGTTGTTTGCAGTGCAGCCATACCATATACTCTTAACCGCATTATAAGTAATCGCAATAGTGTGATAACTTGAGAGTGGCTACACAGAACCATATCGTGTTTGGTGTCAAACATGTAGGAATCATACCCCCAATCCAGCCATGGGAGTGAGGGCATGATTCCCCCCTGCTAGAGGGGCGATATGGGAAAAGCGGCAGAATTTAGACACCAATTTAAATGTGCACACGTAGTACAAAATGGATGCTACCCGCCACCCACACGACTCTGGCTGCCTGCTGCTGGGCAGAACTCCAGCCACGGCACCTGGACAAAAGGGATCTTGTTGCAAGGAGGTGCTCCCACCTCCCCAGACCGACTATGTGGATTGGAACTGGGTGGGTGCACCATAGGATGTCTTTCAGACTTGCACGTAGGCTTCTCCAGTGCCTACTTCTGCATACACTGCCTCAAACCGGTTCAGGGGCATCCTGTCCCCTGCCCAGGTGGGTAGCCACCCTTTCCCGCCTGAACTCTCATTGGTAGGCTCTGATCTGGACACTCCCTTAATCTTTGGATAAAGGTGAATACAGGGTCCCCAGAGCCTCAGATTACTCTTGGACTTCACAGACTTTAACTTTGACTTGCTGCCGCACAGCTAAAGGAAGAAATCTCCCTTGGGGTAAAGGAGTTACCCCCCTGCTTGGCAGGCACCTGAAACACTGCAAGTGACCCAGTTGGAACCTTGCTGCTCCTACGGACATCGACGACTCTTTCCTACCTTGAGTTGGGTTTCCAAGCATCTCAGAGGCCAGTGAGTGTGCACAGCAAAACTCAGCACCGTGGACCCCGTGGGTGTCGAGATCCCCAATACCCCAAGACACCAACCTCCTCTTGCACAGCACCCAATCCCGACAAGTGGGGAAGTTGTGCTTTGGCCCATTATTGAGCCAACCTCTCAGCACCATCTGTTCCAAAGATCAATGCCCTAGCCTGCTCCGTCGACCCGTGGGCGCATCTTTACGCACGGCAAATTGCCGCCTCCCGCGGTTCCTTGTCTCTCGACTGGTGGGCCCTAGCGGAGGTCAATCTTCACTTCCAAGAGTTCCACTGGTTGCTCCTGGCCAGCTCTTCAGTCTCCTTGGTGGAGACCTTGCTCAGACCTTGTGGGTCTGCACCAGTAGCTGTTTTGTGATTCTTGCGTGGGTTGCGGTTGCCAAGGCTTAGTGGATCCAATCCGGATACTAACATCGCAGCGACCCTCAGCCTTTGTGGTACAGTCGCCCTCCAGAAGCTGGCCTTCCTTGACACCTTCGGAACCCCAGGGCTGATGATCCAAGCTACACCTCTTCCACCTGGAAGCACCCGACATTGAAGGGCTCTTTCTCCTGAGCCCCCTGGTCACTGTGCCGTGACCCAGACTCTGTCCCCTCTGCTTTCAGGTCCTTCTCTTCAAGATCTACATTTTCAATCTTCACAACATCGACGACGCTTCTTGCTAGCAGCAGTTCTTCACGTTTTGCCATTGAAAATCAGCCCGCGACCCGACACCGAAAACGACCTATGCACCCGGCTTCCCTGGGGCAGGTAACAGTGGTACCTCAGTACTCTCGTGGGTGTGGGCCCTTCAAAAGCTTAACTCTAAAGTATTGAACTTGAACTCCTGCTAGAAGTGTTTTTAATCTTGTAAAATTCAACCGCGACATTCTCCATAGGCTTTAATAGAGATCCCGACAGTAGCTTCTGCCACTGCACGTGTCTCCCGTGGGTCCCCTTCCTCACTACCTTGGGTGGTTTCACAATGGGCCAGCGATCCTAAATGCCCTAGGCATTGTCTGTAGAATGGTCGTGGTTCTTATACCACTTTTTGATATATGGTTTGTGTGAGAAGTTGGCCTGGCATATGCTGGTCACGAGTTCTAGTGGCCACCTTGTACCACTCCAATTCGACTCTTAAGGTGATAGGTTAAAGACAACCTTTAAAGAAAGCTATCCTAGTGGTAGCTGTGGAGAGCAGCCTTCAGGCTAAATCTTGAAGGAGTGTTAAGCTTATTGTTTTACCATAGATAACCTCTTGAATAACCAAATGAAAGAGTAGTCCACACAGGTATATATATAAAATATATGTATTTATTCTACGAATAACCCCACTAGTCTCTTTATGAGGCTAGAGGTGAAGATACAATTCAAACAAGCATTGATAGTTACAATAAATAGCACTGGAATCACAAGGCCCCATGGGGGGACCAAACCATATATCAAAATTGGTAAAAGAACCACGACAATTCTACAGACAATGCCTAGGGCATTTAGGGTCGCTGGCCCCTTGTGAAACCACCCAAGGTAGTGAGGAAGGAGACCCACGGGAGATGCGTGCAGTGACTGAAGTTACTGTCGGGATCTCTATTATAGCCTATGGAGAATGTCGCGGTTTGATTTTAAAAGTTTAAAACCACTTCTAGCAGGAGTTCAAGTTCAACACTTTAGAGTGAAGCTTTTGAAGGGCCCACACACACCATAGTACTGAGTTACCACTGTTACCTGCCCCAGGGAAGCCAGGTGCATAGGTTGTTTTCGATGTCGGGTTGCGGGCTGATTTTCAATGGCAAAACGTGAAGAACTGCTGCTAGCAACAAGCGTCGTCGTTGTCGTGAAGAATGAAAATGTAGATCTTGTAGAGAAGAACCTGAAAGCAGAGGGGACAGAGTCTGGGTCACGGCACAGTGACCATGGGGCTCAAGAGAATGAGCCCTTTAATGTTGGGTGCTTCCAGGTCAAAGAGCTGTAGCTTGGATCCTCAGCCACGGGGTCCAGGAGGCGTCAAGGAAGGCCAGCTTCTGGAGGGCAACTGTCCCACAAAGGATGAGGGTCGCTGCGGTATTAGTGTCCGGATTGGATCCACTAAGCCTTGGCAACCACAACCCATGCAAGAAACACAAAGCAGCTACTGTTGCAAACCCACCAGCTCTGAGCGAGGTCTCCAGTGAGGAGACTAAAGAACTGGCCTGGAGCAACCAGGGGAACTCTTGGAATCGAAGATTGTCCTCCGCTAGGGCCCACAAGTCAAGAGACAAGGGACCGCAGAAGGCAGCAATTTGGCATGCGTAAAGGTGCACCCACGGGTCGCCGGAGCGGGCTAGGGTGTCGATCTTTGGCACAGATGCTGCAGAGAGGTTGGCTCAATAATGGGCCAAAGCACAACTTCCCCACTTGTCGGGGTCAGGTGCTATTCAAGAGGTGGCCAGTGTCCTGGCGTATTGGGGATCTCGGCACCCACGGGGTCCACGGTGCAGAGCTTTGCTGTGCACACTCACTGGCCTCTGGGATGCTTGGAAACCTACCTCAAGGTAGGAAAGAGTCGTTGATGTCCGAAGGAGCAGCACGGTTCCTATTGGGTCACTTGCAGTGTTTCAGGTGCCTGCCAAGCAGGGGGGTAACTCCTTTGCCCCAAGGGAGATTTCTTCAGGTAGCTGTGCGGCAGCAAGTCGAAGGTCAAGACTGTGAAGTTCAAGAATAATCTGAGGCTCTGGAGACCCAGTATTCACCTTTATCCAAAGATTCGGGGAGTGTCCAGATCAGGGTCCACCAATGAGAAGTCAGGCGGGAAAGGGTGGCTACACCCTCTCCCCTTTGTGTGTTTCCCACCAGGGCAGGGAACAGGATGCCCCTAAACCGGTTCCAAGTGGTGTATGCAGAATGTAGACACTGGAGAAGCCTACTTGCAACACTGATAGGCATCCTATGGTGCACCCACCCAGTTCCAATCCACATAGTCTGTCTGGGGAGGTGGGAACACCTCCCTGCAACAGGAGCCCTATTTTCCAGCTGCCGTGGCTGGAGTTCTGCCCAGCAAGAGGCAGCCAGAGTCGTGTGGGAGGTGGGTAGCATCCATTTTGTACTACGTCTGCACTTTTAAATTGGTGTCTAAATTCTGTCGCTTTTCCCATATCGCCCCTCTAGCAGGGGGGAATCATGCCCTCAGTCCCATGGCTGGATTGGGGGTATGATTCCTACATGTTTGACTTCAAACACGATATGGTTCTGTGTAGCCATTCTCAAGTTATCACGCTATCGCGATAGACTTATAATGCGGTTAAGAGTATATGGTATGGCTACATTACAAACAACCCATTACAAAGGTTGCAGAGGGGCCCTACTCAGGTAGGAGTCCCCCCTCACACATATCTCAGCACCCTGCCTTGTAGGATTGGCAAGGCCTGCTCTAGGGGTGACCTATGAGGATATATGTGTTCCATTAAGTGGGATAAAGGCTACCTATATCCCTGTAAGGGGTGCAAGCCCCACCTTACCCAGACTACAGTAGTGGCCTGGTGGTGTCATTGGTATGGCTGTCCCAGGGGTGGCACAATAAGTTCTGCAGCCCCTGGTAGGTCTCTGAGGGACTCATGCCCTGGGTACCTAGGGTACCATCTACAAGGGGCTTTGAGGGTGTCCTCAGTATCCAATTGGAAGGTACCTAGGGTACTCACATCAGTTTAGAGAAGAAGCAGATAGGCTGGGGTCCTGGTTAGCAGGGCCACAGCCTGGCTAGTGTCATAAAACAGTCAAAACATCAGCAAAAAGTTGGGGGCAACTATGCTGTCGATGCCACTCTCCTACAGTTTGGTCCCCCCTGGGGCCCTATGATTCCAGTGCTATTTATTGTAACTATCAATGTTTGTTTGAATTGTATCTTTACCTCCAGCCTCATAAAGAGATTAGTGGGATTATTCTTAGAATAAATACATATATTTCATATGTATATATACCTGTGTGGACTATTCTTTCATTTGGTTATTCAAGAGGTTATCTATGGTAAAACAATACGCTTAACACTCCTTCAAGACTTAGCCTGAAGGCTGCTCTCCACAGCTACCACTAGGATAGCTTTCTTTAAAGGTTGTCTTTAACCTATCACCATAAGAGTCAAATTGGACTGGTGCAAGGTGTCCCCTATAACTAGGGGACAGCATATGCAAGGCCAACTTCTCACAGTTGGGATTTGGGGCAGTGAATGGATTAGTACATGGTGCTGAATGGGTCACTAGAGGAGTGCAAGGGGAGTGACAGGGTGTTTGCTGGAGTGTATGAACACTGACTGGGGAATTAAAGGTGTGAAAGACAAGTCTATAGGTGGTTAGAGGACTGCATGCGTAATGGAGAGGGGTTTGTAGCAGTCCATGTATTAAGGCATGGGTCAGTGCATTAGTACTTGGGTACTGACTGACTGATTAGAGTACTGCAAGGAGACTGCCTGGGTGAATTTATAAGTGGTTGGGTTTTGGTACAGTGAATAGATTAGTACATTTTGCTGAAAGGGTCACTAGAGGAATGCAAGGGGCATGACAGAGTGTGTGCTGCAGTGTATGAACACTGACTGTGGAATTGAAGGTGTGAAAGACAAGTGTGTAGGTAGTTAGAGGACTGCATGTGTATTGGAGAGGGGTTTGTAGCAGTCCATGTATTAAGGCCTGGGTCACTGCTTGAATACCTGGGTACTGATGGAATGATTAGAGTACTGCAAGGGGAGTGCCTGGGTGAATTTTTATGTGGTTGGGTTTTGGCGCAGTGAATGGATTAGTACACGGTGCTGTATGGGCCACTAGAGGAGTGCAAGGGGAGTGACAGGGTGTTTCCTGGAGTGTATGGATACTGACTAGGGAATTGAAGGTGTGAAAGACAAGTGTTTAGGTGAGTAGAGGACTGCATGCATAGTGGATAGGGGTTTGAAGCAGTCTATGTGCTAAGGCATGGGTCACTGCATCAGTACTTGTGTACTGACTGAATGATTAGAGTACTGCAAGGAGACTGCCTGGGTGAATTTATAAGTGTTTGAGTTTTGGCGCAGTGAATGGATTCGTATATGGTGCTGAATGGTTCACTAGAGGAGTACAAGGGGAGTGACTGGATGTTTGCTGGAGTGTATGGATACTGCCTGGGGGATTGAAGGTGTGAAAGACAAGTGTGTAGGTGGTTAGAGGACTGCATGCATAGTGGATAGGAGTTGAAAGAAGTCTATGTGCTAAGGCCTGGGTCACTGCATGAGTACTTGGGTAGTGACCAAATGATTAGAGTACTGCAAGGAGAGTACCTGGGTGAATTGATAAGTGGTTGAGTGTTGGCGCAGTGAATGGATTAGTACGTAGAGCTGAATGGGTCACTAGAGGAGTTCAAGGGGAGTGACAGGATGTTTGCTGGAGTGTATGGATACTGCTTGGGGAATTGAAGGTGTGAAAGACAAGTATGTAGGTGGTTAGAGGACTGTATGCGTAGTGGATAGGAGTTTCGACCAGTCTATGTGCTACGGCCTGGGTCACTGCATGAGTGCTTGAGTACTGACTGAATGATTAGAGTACTGCAAGGAGAGTGCCTCTGTGAATATATAAGTGGTTGGGTTTCGGCACAGTGAATGGATTAGTACATGGTACTGAATGGGTCACTAGAGGAGTGCAAGGGGCGTGACAGAGTGTTTGCTGGAGTGTATGAACACTAACTGGGGAATTGAAGGTGTGAAAGACAAGTATGTAGGTGGTTAGAGGACTGCATGCATATTGAAGAGGGGTTTGTAGCAGTCTATGTATTAAGGCCTGGGTCACTGCATTAGTACTTGGGTACTGACTCAATGATAAGAGTACTGCAAGGAGTGTACCTTGGTGAATTTATAAGTGGTTGGGTTTTGACGCAGTGAATGGATTAGTACATGGTGCTGAATGGGTCACTAGAGGAGTGCAAGGGGCGTGTCAGAGTGTGTGCTGGAGTGTATGAACACTGACTGGGGAATTGAAGGTGTGAAAGACAATGTGTAGGTGGTTAGAGGACTGCATGTGTATTGGAGAGGGGTTTGTAGCAGTCCATGTATTAAGGCCTGGGTCACTGCTTGAGTACTTGGGTTCTGACTGAATGATTAGAGTACTGCAAGGGGAGTGCATGGGTGAATTTATATGTGGTTGGGTTTTGGCGCAGTGAATGGATTAGTACATGGTGCTGAATGGGTCACTAGAGGAGTGCAAGGGGAGTGACAGGGTGTTTGCTGGAGTGTATGGATACTGACTGGGGAATTGAAGGTGTGAAAGACAAGTGTGTAGGTGAGTAGAGGACTGCATGCATAGTGGATAGGGGTTTGAAGCAGCCTATGTGCTAAGGCCTGGGTCACTGCATAAGTACTTGTGTACTGACTGAATGATTAGCGTACTGCAAGGAGAATGCCTGGGTGAATTTATAAGTGTTTGAGTTTTGGCGCAGTGAATGGATTAGTATATGGTGCTGAATGGTTCATTACAGGAGTGCAAGAGGAGTGACAGGATGTTTGCTGAAGTGTATGGATACTGAGTGGGGAATTGAAGGTGTGAAAGACAAGTGTGTAGGTGAGTAGAGGACTGCATGCATAGTGGATAGGAGTTGAAAGAAGTCTATGTGCTATGGCCTGGGTCACTGCATGAGTACTTGGGTACTGACAGATCGATTAGAGTACTGCAAGGAGAGTGCCTGAGTGAATTTATAAGTGATTGAGTTTTGGCACAGTGAATGGATTAGTAGATGGTGCTGAATGGGTCACTAGAGGAGTGCAAGTGGAGTGACAGGATCTTGGCTGGAGTGTTTGTATACTGCCTGGGGAATTAAAGGTGTGAATGACAAGTATGTAGGTGGTTAGAGGACTGCATGCATAGTGGATAGCAGTTGACAGAAGTCTATGTGCTAAGGCCTCGATCAGTGCATGAGTACTTGGGTACTGATTGAATGATTAGAGTACTGCAAGGAGAGTGCCTGGGTGAATTTATCAGTGGTTGAGTTTTGGCGCAGTGAATGGATTAGTACGTAGTACTGAATGTGTCACTAGAGGAGTGCAAGGTGAGTGACAGGATGTTTGCTGGAGTGTATGGATACTGCTTGGGGAATTGAAGGTATGAAAGACAAGTGTGTAGGTGGTTAGAGGACTGCATGCATAGTGGATAGGATTTTTAAGCAGTCTATGTGCTAAGGCCTGGTTCACTGCTTGAGTACTTGAGTACTGACTGAATGATTAGAGTACTGCAAGGAGAGTGCCTCGGTGAATCTATAAGTGGTTGAGTTTTGGCGCAGTGAATGGATTAGTACATGGTGCTGAATGGGTCACTAGAGGAGTGCAAGGAGAGTGACAGAGTGTTTGCTGGAGTGTATGAACACTGACTGGGGAATTGAAGGTGTGAAAGACAAGTGTGTAGGTGGTTAGAGGACTGCATGCGTAGTGGATAAGAGTTTCGAGCAGTCTATGTGCTAAGGCCTGGGTCACTGCATGAGTACTTGGGTATTGACTGAATGATTAGAGTACTGCAAGGAGAGTGCCTGGGTGAATTTATAAGTGGTTGAGTTTTGGCGCAGTGAATGGATTAGTACATGGTGCTGAATGTGTCACTAGAGGAGTGCAAGGGGCGTGGCAGAGTGTTTGCTGGAGTGTATGAACACTGACTGAGGAATTGAAGGTGTGAAAGACAAGTGTGTAAGTGGTTAGAGGACTGCATGCGTAGTGGATAGGAGTTTCGAGCAGTCTATGTGCTAAGGCCTGGGTCACTGCATGAGTACTTGGGTAGTGACTGATTGATTAGAATACTGCAAGGAGCGTGCCTGGGTGAATTTATAAGTGGTTGGGTTTGGCGCAGTGAATGGATTAGTACATGGTGCTGAATGAGTCACTAGAGGAGTGCAAGGGGAGTGATTGAGTTTTTGCTGGAGTGTATGAACACTGACTGGGGATTTGAAGGTGTGAAAGACAAGGGTGTAGGTGGTTAGAGTGCTGCATGCGTATTGGAGAGCAGTTTGTAGCAGTCCATATATTAAGGCCGGGGTCACTGCATGAGTACTTGGGTACTGACTGAATGATTAGAGTACTGTGAGGAGAGTGCCTGGGTGAATTTATAAGTGTTTGGGTTTTGGCGCAGTGAATGGATTAGTACATGGTGCTGAATGGTTCACAAGAGGAGTGCATGGGGAGTGACAGGGTGTTTGCTGGAGTGTATGTATACTGACTGGGAAATTGAAGGTGTGAAAGAAAAGTGTGTAGGTGAGTAGAGGACTGCATGCATAGTGGATAGGAGTTGAAAGAAGTGTATGTGCTATGGCCTGGGTCACTGCATGAGTACTTGGGTACTGACAGATCGATTAGAGTACTGCAAGGAGAGTGCCTGGGTGAATTTATAAGTGATTGAGTTTTGGCACAGTGAATGGATTAGTAGATGGTGCTGAATGGGTCACTAGAGGAGTGCAAGTGGAGTGACAGGATCTTGGCTGGAGTTTTTGGATACTGCCTGGGGAATTAAAGGTGTGAATGACAAGTATGTAGGTGGTTAGAGGACTGCATGCATAGTGGATAGCAGTTGACAGAAGTCTATGTGCTAAGGCCTCGATCAGTGCATGAGTACTTGGGTACTGTCTGAATGATTAGAGTACTGCAAGGAGCGTGCCTGGGTGAATTTATAATTGGTTGAGTTTGGCACTGTGAATGGATTAGTACGTAGTACTGAATGTGCCACTAGAGGAGTGCAAGGTGAGTGACAGGATGTTTGCTGGAGTGTATGGATACTGCTTGGGGAATTGAAGGTATGAAAGACAAGTGTGTAGGTGGTTAGAGGACTGCATGCATAGTGGATAGGAGTTTTAAGCAGTCTATGTGCTAAGGCCTGGGTCACTGCATGAGTACTTGAGTACTGACTGAATGATTAGAGTACTGCAAGGAGAGTGCCTCGGTGAATTTATAAGTGGTTGAGTTTTGGCGCAGTGAATGGATTAGTACATGGTGCTGAATGGGTCACTAGAGGAGTGCAAGGAGAGTGACAGAGTGTTTGCTGGAGTGTATGAACACTGACTGGGGAATTGAAGGTGTGAAAGACAAGTGTGTAGGTGGTTAAAGGACTGCATGCGTAGTGGATAGGAGTTTCGAGCAGTCTATGTGCTAAGGCCTGGGTCACTGCATGAGTACTTGGGTAGTGACTGATTGATTAGAATACTGCAAGGAGCGTGCCTGGGTGAATTTATAAGTGGTTGGGTTTGGCGCAGTGAATGGATTAGTACATGGTGCTGAATGAGTCACTAGAGGAGTGCAAGGGGAGTGATTGAGTATTTGCTGGAGTGTATGAACACTGACTGGGGATTTGAAGGTGTGAAAGACAAGGGTGTAGGTGGTTAGAGTGCTGCATGCGTATTGTAGAGCAGTTTGTAGCAGTCCATATATTAAGGCCGGGGTCACTGCATGAGTACTTGGGTACTGACTGAATGATTAGAGTACTGTGAGGAGAGTGCCTGGGTGAATTTATAAGTGTTTGGGTTTTGGCGCAGTGAATGGATTAGTACATGGTGCTGAATGGTTCACAAGAGGAGTGCATGGGGAGTGACAGGGTGTTTGCTGGAGTGTATGTATACTGACTAGGAAATTGAAGGTGTGAAACAAAAGTGTGTAGGTGAGTAGAGGACTGCATGCATAGTGGATAGGGGTTTGAAGCAGTCTATGTGCTAAGGCCTGGGTCACTGCATGAGTACTTGGGTAGTGACTGAATGATTAGAATACTGCAAGGAGAGTGCCTGGGTAAATTTATACGTGGTTGGGTTTTGGCACAGTGAATGGATTAGTACATGGTGCAGAATGAGTCACTAGAGGATTGCAAGGGGAGTGACAGAGTGTTTGCTGGAGTGTATGAACACTGACTGGGGAATTGCAGGTGTGAAAGACAAGTGTGTAGGTGGTTAGAGGACTGCATGCGTATTGGAGAGGGGTTTGAAGCAGTCTATGTGCTAAGGTCTGGGTCACTGCATGAGTACTTGGGTACTGACTGATCGATTAGAGTACTGCAATGAGAGTGCCTGGGTGAATTTATAAGTGGTTGGGTGTTGGCCCAGTGAATGGATTAGTACATGGTGCTGAATGGGTCACTAGAGGAGTGCAAGGAGAGTGATAGGGTGTTTGCTGGAGTGTATGGATACTGACTGGGGAATTGAAGGTGTGAAAGACAAGTGTGTAGGTGAGTAGAGGACTGCATGCATAGTGGATAGCGGTTTGAAGCAGTCTATGTGCTAAGGCCTGGGTCACTGCATGACTACTTGTGTACTGACTGAAAGATTAGAGTACTGCAAGGAGAGTGCCTGGGTGAATTTATAAGTGGTTGGGTTTGGCGCAGTGAATGGATTAGTACATGGTGCTGTATGGGTCACTAGAGGAGTGCAAGGAGAGTGACAGGGCTTTTGCTGGAGTGTATGAACACTGACTGGGGAATTGAAGGTATGAAATACAAGTGTGTAAGTGGTTAGAGGACTGTATGCGTATTGGAGAGGGGTTTGTACAAGTCCATGTGTTAAGGCGTGGGTCAATGCATGAGTACTTGGGTAGTGACTGAATGCTTAGAATACTGCAAGGAGAGTGCCTGGGTGAATTTATAAGCGGTTGGGTTTTGGTGCAGTGAATGGATTAGTACATGGTGCTGAATGAGTCACTAGAGGAGTGCAAGGGGAGTGACAGGGTGTTTGCTGGAGTGTATGTATACTGTCTGGGGAATTGAAGGTGTGAAAGACAAGTGTGTAGGTGAGTAGAGGACTGTGTGCATAGTGGATAGGAGTTTAAAGCAGTCTATGTGCTAAGGCCTAGGTCACTGCATGACTACTTGTGCACTGACTGAAAGATTAGAGAACTGCAAGGAGAGTGCCTGGGAGAATTTATAAGTGGTTGGGTTTTGGCGCATTGAATGGATTAGTACATGCTGCTGAATGGGTCACTAGAGGAGTGCAAGGGGTGTGACAGAGTGTTTGCTGGAGTGTATGAAAGGTGACTGGGGAATTGAAGTTGTAAAAGACAAGTGTGTAGGTGGTTAGAGGGCTGCATGCGTATTGGAGAGGGGTTTGAAGCAGTCTATGTGCTAAGGCCTGGGTCACTGCATGAGTACTTGGGTACTGACTGAATGATTAGAGTACTGCAAGGAGAGTGCCTGGGTGAATTTATAAGTGCTTGCATTTTGCCGCAATGAATGGATTAGTACATGGTGCTGAATGCGTCACTATACGAGTGGAAGGGGAGTGACAGGATCTTTGCTGGAGTGTATGGATACTGCTTGGGGAATTGAAAGTGTGAAAGACAAGGGTGTACGTGGTTAGAGGACTGCATGCATAGTGGATAGGGGGTTGAAGCAGTCTATGTGCTAAGGCCTGGGTCACTGCATGAGTACTTGGGTACTGGCTGAATGTTTAGAGTACTGCAAGGAGGGTACCTGGGTGAATTTATGAGTGGTTGGGTTTCGGCACAGTGAATGGATTAGTACATGGTGCTGAATGGGTCACTAGAGGAGTGCAAGGGGAGAGACAGAGTGTTTGCTGGAGTGTATGAACACTTACTGGGGAATTGAAGGTGTGAAAAACAGGTGTGTGGTTGAGTAGAGGACTGCATGCAAAGTGGATAGGGGATAAAAGCAGTCTATGTGCAAAGGCCTGGGTCACTGCATGAATACTTGGGTACTGTCTGAATGATTAGAGTACTGCAAGGAGAGTGCCTGGGTGAATTTATAAGTGGTTGCGTTTTGCCGCAATGAATGGATTAGTACATGGTGCTGAATGCGTCACTAGAGGAGTGGAAAGGGAGTGACAGGATCTTTGCTGGAGTGTATGGATACTGCTTGGGGAATTGAAAGTGTGAAAGACAAGGGTGTAGGTGGTTAGAGGACTGCATGCATAGTGGATAGGGGGTTGAAGCAGTCTATGTGCTAAGGCCTGAGTCACTGCATGAGTACTTGTGTACTGACTGAATGATTAGAGTACAGCAAGGAGAGTGCCTGGGTGAATATATAAGTGGTTGGGTTTTGGCGAAGTGAATGGATTAGTTCATGGTGCTGAATGGATCACAAGAGTAGTGCAAGGGGAGTGACAGGGTGTTTGCCGGAGTGTATGAACACTGACTGGGGAATTGAACGTGTGAAAGACAAGTGTGTAGGTGGTTAGAGGAATGCATGCATAGTGGATAGGGGTTTGAAACAGTCTATGTGCTAATGCCTGGGTCACTGCATGAGTACTTGGGTACTGACTGAATGATTAGAGTACTGCAAGGAGGGTGCCTGGGTGAATTTATAAGTGGTTGGGTTTTGGCGCAGTGAATGGATTAGTATATGGTGCTGAATGGATCACAAGAGGAGTGCAAGAAGAGCGACAGATTGTTTGCTGGAGTGTATGAACACTGACTGGGGAATTGAAGGTGTGAAAGACAAGTGTGTAGTTAGTTAGAAGACTGCATGCGTATTGGAGAGGGCTTTGTAGCAGTCCATGTATTAAGGCATGGGTCACTACACGAGTACTTGGGTACTGACTGAATGATTAGAGTACTTAAAGGAGAGTGCCTGGGTGAATTTATAAGTGGTTGGGTTTTGGCGCAGTGAATGGATTAGTACATGGTGCTGAATGGGTCACTAGAGGAGTGGAAGGGGAGAGACAGGATCTTTGCTGGAGTGTATGGATACTGCTTGGGGAATTGAAAGTGTGAAAGACAAGGGTGTAGGTGGTTAGAGGACTGCATGCATAGTGGATAGGGGGTATAAGCAGTCTATGTGCTAAGGCCTGGGTCACTGCATGAGTACTTGGGTACTGGCTGAATGATTAGAGTACTGCAAGGAGGGTGCCTGGGTGAATTTATAAATGTTCGGGTTTTGGCGCAGTGAATGGATTAGTTCATGGTGCTGAATGTATCACAAGAGTAGTGCAAGGGGAGTGACAGGGTGTTTGCCGGAGTGTATGAACACTGACTGGGGAATTGAACGTGTGAAAGATAAGTGAGTAGGTGGTTGGAGGACTGCATGCATAGAGGATAGGGGTTTGAAGCAGTCTATGTGCTAATGCCTGGGTCACTGCATGAGTACTTGGGTACTGACTGAATGATTAGAGTACAGCAAGGAGAGTGCCTGGGTGAATATGTAAGTGGTTGGGTTTTGGCGCAGTAAATGGATTAGTACATGGTGCTGAATGGGTCACTAGAGGAGTGCAAGGGGAGTGACAGGGTGTTTGCTGGATTGTATGGACACTGACTGGGGAATTAAAGGTGTGAAAGACAAGTGTGTAGGTGGTTAGAGTACTGCATGCGTATTGGAGAGTGGTTTAAAGAAGTCTATATGCTCAGTCCTGGGTCACTGCATGAGTACTTGGGTACTGACTGAATGATTAGAGTACTGCAAGGAGGGTGCCTGGGTGAATTTATAAGTGGTTGGGTTTTGGTGCAGTGAATGGATTAGTATATGGTGCTGAATGGATCACAAGAGGAGTGCAAGAAGAGCGACAGATTGTTTGCTGGAGTGTATGAACACTGACTGGGGAATTGAAGGTGTGAAAGACAAGTGTGTAGTTAGTTAGAGGACTGCATGCGTATTGGAGAGGGCTTTGTAGCAGTCCATGTATTAAGGCATGGGTCACTACACGAGTACTTGGGTACTGACTGAATGATTAGAGTACTTAAAGGAGAGTGCCTGGGTGAATTTATAAGTGGTTGGGTTTTGGCGCAGTGAATGGATTAGTACATGGTGCTGAATGGGTCACTAGAGGAGTGGAAGGGGAGTGACAGGATCTTTGCTGGAGTGTATGGATACTGCTTGGGGAATTGAAAGTGTGAAAGACAAGGGTGTAGGTGGTTAGAGGACTGCATGCATAGTGGATAGGGGGTTGAAGCAGTCTATGTGCTAATGCCTGGGTCACTGCATGAGTACTTGGATACTGACTGAATGATTAGAGTACTGCAAGAAGGGTGCCTGGGTGAATTTATAAGTGGTTGGGTTTTGGTGCAGTGAATGGATTAGTACATGGTGCTGAATGGATCACAAGAGGAGTGCAAGAAGAGCGACAGAGTGTTTGCTGGAGTGTATGAACACTGACTGGGGAATTGAAGGTGTGAAAGACAAGTGTGTAGTTAGTTAGAGGACTGCATGCATATTGGAGAGGGCTTTGTAGCAGTCCATGTATTAAGGCATGGGTCACTACATGAGTACTTGGGTACTGACTGAATGATTAGAGTACTTAAAGGAGAGTGCCTGGGTGAATTTATAAGTGGTTGGGTTTTGGCGCAGTGAATGGATTAGTACATGGTGCTGAATGGGCCACTAGAGGAGTGCAAGGGGAGTGATAGGATGTTTGCTGGAGTGTATGGATACTGCCTGGGGAATTGAAGGTGTGAAAAACAGGTGTGTAGTTGAGAAGAGGACTGCATGCATAGTGGATAGGGGTTTGAAGCAGTCTGTGTGCTGAGGCCTGGGTCACTGCATGAGTACTTGTGTACTGACTGAATGATAAGAGTACTGCAAGGAGAATGCCTGGGTGAATTTATAAGTGGTTGGGTTTGGCGCAGTGAGTGGATTAGTACATGGTGCTGAATGGTCACTAGAGGAGTGCAAGGGGAGTGACAGGGTGTTTGCTGGAGTGTATGGACACTGACTGGGGAATTAAAGGTGTGAAAGACAAGTGTGTAGGTGGTTAGAGCACTGCACGCAGATTGGAGAGGGGTTTGAAGCAGTCTATGTGTTAAGTCCTGGGTCACTGCATGAGTACTTGTGTACTGACTGAATGATAAGAGTACTGCAAGGAGAGTGCCTGGGTGAATTTATAAATGTTCGGGTTTTGGCGCAGTGAATGGATTAGTTCATGGTGCTGAATGGATCACAAGAGTAGTGCAAGGGGAGTGACAGGGTGTTTGCCGGAGTGTATGAACACTGACTGGGGAATTGAACGTGTGAAAGATAAGTGTGTAGGTGGTTAGAGGACTGCATGCATAGTGGATAGGGGTTTGAAGCAGTCTATGTGATAATGCCTGGGTCACTGCATGAGTACTTGAGTACTGACTGAATGATTGGAGTACAGCAAGGAGAGTGCCTGGGTGAATATATAAGTGGTTGGGTTTTGGCGCAGTAAATGGATTAGTACATGGTACTGAATGGGTCACTAGAGGAGTGCAAGGGGAGTGACAGGGTGTTTGCTGGATTGTATGGACACTGACTGGGGAATTAAAGGTGTGAAAGACAAGTGTGTAGGTGGTTAGAGTACTGCATGCGTATTGGAGAGTGGTTTGAAGAAGTCTATATGCTCAGTCCTGGGTCACTGCATGAGTACTTGGGTACTGACTGAATGATTAGAGTACTGCAAGGAGGGTGCCTGGGTGAATTTATAAGTGGTTGGGTTTTGGTACAGTGAATGGATTAGTATATGGTGCTGAATGGATCACAAGAGGAGTGCAAGAAGAGCGACAGATTGTTTGCTGGAGTGTATGAACACTGACTGGGGAATTGAAGGTGTGAAAGACAAGTGTGTAGTTAGTTAGAGGACTGCATGCGTATTGGAGAGGGCTTTGTAGCAGTCCATGTATTAAGGCATGGGTCACTACACGAGTACTTGGGTACTGACTGAATGATTAGAGTACTTAAAGGAGAGTGCCTGGGTGAATTTATAAGTGGTTGGGTTTTGGCGCAGTGAATGGATTAGTACATGGTGCTGAATGGGTCACTAGAGGAGTGCAAGGGGAGTGATAGGATGTTTGCTGGAGTGTATGGATACTGCCTGGGGAATTGAAGGTGTGAAAAACAGGTGTGTAGTTGAGAAGAGGACTGCATGCATAGTGGATAGGGGTTTGAAGCAGTCTGTGTGCTGAGGCCTGGGTCACTGCATGAGTACTTGTGTACTGACTGAATGATTAGAGTACTGCAAGCAGAGTGCCTGTGTGAATTTATGAGTGGTTGGGTTTCGGCGCAGTGAATGGATTAGTACATGGTGCTGAATGGGTCACTGGAGGATTGCAAGGGGAGAGACAGAGTGTTTGCTGGAGTGTATGAACACTTACTGGGGAATTGAAGGTGTGAAAAACAGGTGTGTAGTTGAGTAGAGGACTGCATGCATAGTGGATAGGGGATAAAAGCAGTCTATGTGCAAAGGCCTGGGTCACTGCATGAATATTTGGGTACTGACTGAATTATTAGAGTACTGCAAGGAGAGTGCCTGGGTGAATTTATAAGTGGTTGCATTTTGCCGCAATGAATGGATTAGTACATGGTGCTGAATGCGTCACTAGAGGAGTGGAAGGGGAGTGACAGGATCTTTGCTGGAGTGTATGGATACTGCTTGGGGAATTGAAAGTGTGAAAGACAAGCGTGTAGGTGGTTAGAGGACTGCATGCATAGTGGATAGGGGGTATACGCAGTCTATGTGCTAAGGCCTGGGTCACTGCATGAGTACTTGGGTACTGGCTGAATGATTAGAGCACTGCAAGGAGGGTGCCTGGGTGAATTTATAAGTGATTGGGTTTTGGCGCAGTGAGTGGATTAGTACATGGTGCTGAATGGTCACTAGAGGAGTGCAAGGGGAGTGACAGGGTGTTTGCTGGAGTGTATGGACACTGACTGGGGAATTAAAGGTGTGAAAGACAAGAGTGTAAGTGGTTAGGCGACTGCATGCGTGTTGGAGAGGGGTTTGTAGCAGTCCCTGTATTAAGGCCTGGGTCACTGCATTAGTACTTGGATACTGACTGAATGATTAGAGTACTGCAAGGAGAGTGCTTGGGTGAATTTATAAGTGGTTGGGTTTTGGTGCAGTGAATGGATTAGTACATGGTGCTGAATGGACCACTAGAGGAGTGCAAGGGGCGTGACAGAGCGTGTGCTAGAGTGTATGAACACTGACTTAGGGAATTGAAGGTGTGATAGACAGGTTTGTAGGTTAGTAGAGGACTGCATGCATAGTGGATAGGGGTTTGAAGCAGTCTATGTGCTAAGGTCTGGGTCACTGCATGAGTACTTGGGCACTGTCTGAATGATTAGAGTACTGCAAGGAGAGTGCCTGTGTGAATTTATGAGTGGTTGGGTTTCGGCGCAGTGAATGGATTAGTACATGGTGCTGAATGGGTCACTAGAGGAGTGCAAGGGGAGTGACAGGGTGTTTGCTGGAGTGTATGAACACTGACTGGGGAATTGAAGGTTGTGAAAAACAGGTGTGTAGTTGAGTAGAGAACTGCATAGATAGTGGATAGGGGTTTGAAGCAGTCTATGTGCTAAGGCCTGGGTCACTGCATGAGTACTTGTGTACTGACTGAATGATTAGAGTACAGCAAGGAGAGTGCCTGGGTGAATTCATAAGTGTTTGGGTTTTGGCGCAGTGAGTGGATTAGTACATGGTGCTGAATGGGTCACTAGAGGAGTGCAAGGGGAGTGACAGGGTGTTTGCTGGAGTGTATGAACACTGACTGGGGAATTGAAGGTGTAAAAGACAAGTGTGTAAGTGGTTAGAGGACTGCATGCATATTGGAGAGGGGTTTGAAGCAGTCTATGTGCTAAGGCCTGGGTCACTGCATGAGTACTTGGGTACTGACTGAATGTTTAGAGTACTGCAAGGAGGGTACCTGGGTGAATTTATAAGTGGTTGGGTTTTGGCGCAGTGAGTGGATTAGTACATGGTGCTGAATCGTCACTAGAGGAGTGCAAGGGGAGTGACAGGGTGTTTGCTGGAGTGTATGGACACTGACTGGGGAATTAAAGGTGTGAAAGACAAGTGTGTAAGTGGTTAGAGGACTGCATGCATATTGGAGAGGGGTTTGAACCAGTCCATGTGTTAAGGCCTGGGTCACTGCATGAGTACTTGGGCACTGTCTGAATGATTAGAGTACTGCAAGGAGAGTGCCTGTGTGAATTTATTAGTGGTTGGGTTTCGGCGCATTGAATGGATTAGTACATGGTGCTGAATGGGTCACTGGAGGATTGCAAGGGGAGAGACAGAGTGTTTGCTGGAGTGTATGAACACTTACTGGGGAATTGAAGGTGTGAAAAACAGGTGTGTAGTTGAGTAGAGGACTGCATGCATAGTGGATAGGGGATAAAAGCAGTCTATGTGCAAAGGCCTGGGTCACTGCATGATTATTTGGGTACTGACTGAATTATTAGAGTACTACAAGGAGAGTGCCTGGGTGAATTTATAAGTGGTTGCGTTTTGCCGCAATGAATCGATTAGTACATGGTGCTGAATGCGTCACTAGAGGAGTGAAAGGGGAGTGACAGGATCTTTGCTGGAGTGTATGGATACTGCTTGGGGAATTGAAAGTGTGAAAGACAAGGGTGTAGGTGGTTAGAGGACTGCATGCATAGTGGATAGGGGGTTGAAGCAGTCTATGTTCTAAGGCCTGGGTCACTGAATGAGTACTTGGGTACTGGCTGAATGTTTAGAGTACTGCAAGGAGGGTACCTGGGTGAATTTATAAGTGGTTGGGTTTTGGCGCAGTGAGTGGATTAGTACATGGTGCTGAATCGTCACTAGAGGAGTGCAAGGGGAGTGACAGGGTGTTTGCTGGAGTGTATGGACACTGACTGGGGAATTAAAGGTGTGAAAGACAAGTGTGTAAGTGGTTAGAGGACTGCATGCGTTTTGGAGAGGGGTTTGTACCAGTCCATGTGTTAAGGCCTGGGTCACTGCATGAGTACTTGGGCACTGGCTGAATGATTAGAGTACTGCAAGGAGAGTGCCTGTGTGAATTTATGAGTGGTTGGGTTTCAGCGCAGTGAATGGATTAGTACATGGTGCTGAATGGGTCACTAGAGGAGTGCAAGGGGAGAGACAGAGTGTTTGCTGGAGTGTATGAACACTTACTGGGGAATTGAAGGTGTGAAAAACAGGTGTGTAGTTGAGTAGAGGACTGCATGCATAGTGGATAGGGGATAAAAGCAGTCTATGTGCAAAGGCCTGGGTCACTGCATGAATACTTGGGTACTGTCTGAATGATTAGAGTACTGCAAGGAGAGTGCCTGGGTGAATTTATAAGTGGTTTCGTTTTGCCGCAATGAATGGATTAGTACATGGTGCTGAATGCATCACTAGAGGAGTGGAAGGGGAGTGACAGGATCTTTGCTGGAGTGTATGGATACTGCTTGGGGAATTGAAAGTGTGAAAGACAAGGGTGTAGGTGGTTAGAGGACTGCATGCATAGTGGATAGGGGGTTGAAGCAGTCTATGTGCTAATGCCTGGGTCACTGCATGAGTACTTGGGTACTGACTGAATGATTAGAGTACAGCAAGGAGAGTGCCTGGGTGAATATATAAGTGGTTGGGTTTTGGCGCAGTAAATGGATTAGTACATGGTGCTGAATGGGTCACTAGAGGAGTGCAAGGGGAGTGACAGGGTGTTTGCTGGATTGTATGGACACTGACTGGGGAATTAAAGGTGTGAAAGACAAGTGTGTAGGTGGTTAGAGTACTGCATGCGTATTGGAGAGTGGTTTGAAGAAGTCTATATGCTCAGTCCTGGGTCACTGCATGAGTACTTGGGTACTGACTGAATGATTAGAGTACTGCAAGGAGGGTGCCTGGGTGAATTTATAAGTGGTTGGGTTTTGGTGCAGTGAATGGATTAGTACATGGTGCTGAATGGATCACAGAGGAGTTCAAGAAGAGCGACAGAGTGTTTGCTGGAGTGTATGAACACTGACTGGGGAATTGAAGGTGTGAAAGACAAGTGTGTAGTTAGTTAGAGGACTGCATGCATATTGGAGAGGGCTTTGTAGCAGTCCATGTATTAAGGCATGGGTCACTACATGAGTACTTGGGTACTGACTGAATGATTAGAGTACTTAAAGGAGAGTGCCTGGGTGAATTTATAAGTGGTTGGGTTTTGGCGCAGTGAATGGATTAGTACATGGTGCTGAATGGGTCACTAGAGGAGTGCAAGGGGAGTGATAGGATGTTTGCTGGAGTGTATGAATACTGCCTGGGGAATTGAAGGTGTGAAAAACAGGTGTGTAGTTGAGAAGAGGACTGCATGCATAGTTGATAGGGGTTTGAAGCAGTCTGTGTGCTGAGGACTGGGTCACTGCATGAGTACTTGTGTACTGACTGAATGATAAGAGTACTGCAAGGAGAGTGCCTGGGTGAATTTATAAGTGGTTGGGTTTTGGCGCAGTGAGTGGATTAGTACATGGTGCTGAATGGTCACTAGAGGAGTGCAAGGAGAGTGACAGGGTGTTTGCTGGAGTGTATGGACATAGACTTGGGAATTAAAGGTGTGAAAGACAAGTGTGTAAGTGGTTAGAGGACTGCATGCGTATTGGAGAGGGGTTTGAACCAGTCCATGTGTTAAGGCCTGGGTCACTGCATGAGTACGTGGGCACTGTCTGAATGATTAGAGTACTGCAAGGAGAGTGCCTGTGTGAATTTATTAGTGGTTGGGTTTCGGCGCAGTGAATGGATTAGTACATGGTGCTGAATGGTCACTAGAGGAGTGCAAGGGGAGAGACAGAGTGTTTGCTGGAGTGTATGAACACTTACTGGGGAATTGAAGGTGTGAAAAACAGGTGTGTAGTTGAGTAGAGGACTGCATGCATAGTGGATAGGGGATAAAAGCAGTATATGTGAAAAGGCCTGGGTCACTGCATGATTACTTGGGTACTGACTGAATTATTAGAGTACTGCAAGGAGAGTGCCTGGGTGAATTTATAAGTGGTTGCGTTTTGCCGCAATGAATGGATTAGTACATGGTGCTGAATGCGTCACTATACGAGTGGAAGGGGAGTGACAGGATCTTTGCTGGAGTGTATGGATACTGCTTGGGGAATTGAAAGTGTGAAAGACAAGGGTGTAGGTGGTTAGAGGACTGCATGCATAGTGGATAGGGGATTGAAGCAGTCTATGTGCTAAGGCCTGGGTCACTGCATGAGTACTTGGGTACTGGCTGAATTTTTAGAGTACTGCAAGGAGGGTACCTGGGTGAATTTATGAGTGGTTGGGTTTCGGCGCAGTGAATGGATTAGTACATGGTGCTGAATGGGTCACTAGAGGAGTGCAAGGGGAGAGACAGAGTGTTTGCTGGAGTGTATGAACACTTACTGGGGAATTGAAGGTGTGAAAAAAGGTGTGTAGTTGAGTAGAGGACTGCATGCAAAGTGGATAGGGGATAAAAGCAGTCTATGTGCAAAGGCCTGGGTCACTGCATGAATACTTGGGTACTGTCTGAATGATTAGAGTACTGCAAGGAGAGTGCCTGGGTGAATTTATAAGTGGTTGCGTTTTGCCGCAATGAATGGATTAGTACATGGTGCTGAATGCGTCACTAGAGGAGTGGAAAGGGAGTGACAGGATCTTTGCTGGAGTGTATGGATACTGCTTGGGGAATTGAAAGTGTGAAAGACAAGGGTGTAGGTGGTTAGAGGACTGCATGCATAGTGGATAGGGGGTTGAAGCAGTCTATGTGCTAAGGCCTGAGTCACTGCATGAGTACTTGTGTACTGACTGAATGATAAAAGTACTGCAAGGAGAGTGCCTGGGTGAATTTATAAATGTTCGGGTTTTGGCGAAGTGAATGGATTGGTTCATGGTGCTGAATGGATCACAAGAGTAGTGCAAGGGGAGTGACAGGGTGTTTGCCGGAGTGTATGAACACTGACTGGGGAATTGAACGTGTGAAAGACAAGTGTGTAGGTGGTTAGAGGAATGCATGCATAGTGGATAGGGGTTTGAAGCAGTCTATGTGCTAATGCCTGGGTCACTGCATGAGTACTTGGGTACTGACTGAATGATTAGAGTACAGCAAGGAGAGTGCCTGGGTGAATATATAAGTGGTTGGGTTTTGGCGCAGTAAATGGATTAGTACATGGTGCTGAATGGGTCACTAGAGGAGTGCAAGGGGAGTGACAGGGTGTTTGCTGGATTGTATGGAATATGACTGGGGAATTAAAGGTGTGAAAGACAAGTGTGTAGGTGGTTAGAGTACTGCATGCGTATTGGAGAGTGGTTTGAAGAAGTCTATATGCTCAGTCCTGGGTCCCTGCATGAGTAATTGGGTACTGACTGAATGATTAGAGTACTGCAAGGAGGGTGCCTGGGTGAATTTATAAGTGGTTGGGTTTTGGCGCAGTGAATGGATTAGTATATGGTGCTGAATGGATCACAAGAGGAGTGCAAGAAGAGCAACAGATTGTTTGCTGGAGTGTATGAACACTGACTGGGGAATTGAAGGTGTGAAAGACAAGTGTGTAGTTAGTTAGAGGACTGCATGCGTATTGGAGAGGGCTTTGTAGCAGTCCATGTATTAAGGCATGGGTCACTACACGAGTACTTGGGTACTGACTGAATGATTAGAGTACTTAAAGGAGAGTGCCTGGGTGAATTTATAAGTGGTTGGGTTTTGGCGCAGTGAATGGATTAGTACATGGTGCTGAATGGGTCACTAGAGGAGTGGAAGGGGAGTGACAGGATCTTTGCTGGAGTGTATGGATACTGCTTGGGGAATTGAAAGTGTGAAAGACAAGGGTGTAGGTGGTTAGAGGACTGCATGCATAGTGGATAGGGGGTTGAAGCAGTCTATGTGCTAAAGCCTGGGTCACTGCATGAGTACTTGGGTACTGACTGAATGATTAGAGTACTGCAAGAAGGGTGCCTGGATGAATTTATAAGTGGTTGGGTTTTGGTGCAGTGAATGGATTAGTACATGGTGCTGAATGGATCACAAGAGGAGTGCAAGAAGAGCGACAGAGTGTTTGCTGGAGTGTATGAACACTGACTGGGGAATTGAAGGTGTGAAAGACAAGTGTGTAGTTAGTTAGAGGACTGCATGCATATTGGAGAGGGCTTTGTAGCAGTCCATGTATTAAGGCATGGGTCACTACATGAGTACTTGGGTACTGACTGAATGATTAGAGTACTTAAAGGAGAGTGCCTGGGTGAATTTATAAGTGGTTGGGTTTTGGCGCAGTGAATGGATTAGTACATGGTGCTGAATGGGTCACTAGAGGAGTGCAAGGGGAGTGATAGGATGTTTGCTGGAGTGTATGGATACTGCCTGGGGAATTGAAGGTGTGAAAAACAGGTGTGTAGTTGAGAAGAGGACTGCATGCATAGTGAATAGGGGTTTGAAGCAGTCTGTGTGCTGAGGCCTGGGTCACTGCATGAGTACTTGTGTACTGACTGAATGATAAGATTACTGCAAGGAGAATGCCTGGGTGAATTTATAAGTGGTTGGGTTTGGCGCAGTGAGTGGATTAGTACATGGTGCTGAATGGTCACTAGAGGAGTGCAAGGGGAGTGACAGGGTGTTTGCTGGAGTGTATGGACACTGACTGGGGAATTAAAGGTGTGAAAGACAAGTGTGTAAGTGGTTAGAGGACTGCATGCATATTGGAGAGGGGTTTGAACCAGTCCATGTGTTAAGGCCTGGGTCACTGCATGAGTACTTGGGCACTGTCTGAATGATTAGAGTACTGCAAGGAGAGTGCCTGTGTGAATTTATTAGTGGTTGGGTTTCGGCGCATTGAATGGATTAGTACATGGTGCTGAATGGGTCACTGGAGGATTGCAAGGGGAGAGACAGAGTGTTTGCTGGAGTGTATGAACACTTACTGGGGAATTGAAGGTGTGAAAAACAGGTGTGTAGTTGAGTAGAGGACTGCATGCATAGTGGATAGGGGATAAAAGCAGTCTTTGTGCAAAGGCCTGGGTCACTGCATGATTACTTGGGTACTGACTGAATTATTAGAGTACTACAAGGAGAGTGCCTGGGTGAATTTATAAGTGGTTGCGTTTTGCCGCAATGAATCGATTAGTACATGGTGCTGAATGCGTCACTAGAGGAGTGAAAGGGGAGTGACAGGATCTTTGCTGGAGTGTATGGATACTGCTTGGGGATTTGAAAGTGTGAAAGACAAGGGTGTAGGTGGTTAGAGGACTGCATGCATAGTGGATAGGGGGTATAAGCAGTCTATGTGCTAAGGCCTGGGTCACTGCATGAGTACTTGGGTACTGGCTGAATGATTAGAGTACTGCAAGGAGGGTGCCTGGGTGAATTTATAAGTGGTTGGGTTTTGGCGCAGTGAGTGGATTAGTACATGGTGCTGAATGGTCACTAGAGGAGTGCAATGGGAGTGACAGGGTGTTTGCTGGAGTGTATGGACACTGACTGGGGAATTAAAGGTGTGAAAGACAAGTGTGTAGGTGGTTAGAGCACTGCACGCAGATTGGAGAGGGGTTTGAAGCAGTCTATGTGTTAAGTCCTGGGTCACTGCATGAGTACTTGTGTACTGACTGAATGATAAGAGTACTGCAAGGAGAGTGCCTGGGTGAATTTATAAATGTTCGGGTTTTGGCGCAGTGAATGGATTAGTTCATGGTGCTGAATGGATCACAAGAGTAGTGCAAGGGGAGTGACAGGGTGTTTGCCGGAGTGTATGAACACTGACTGGGGAATTGAACGTGTGAAAGACAAGTGTGTAGTTAGTTAGAGGACTGCATGCGTATTGGAGAGTGGTTTGAAGAAGTCTATATGCTCAGTCCTGGGTCACTGCATGAGTACTTGGGTACTGACTGAATGATTAGAGTACTGCAAGGAGGGTGCCTGGGTGAATTTATAAGTGGTTGGGTTTTGGTGCAGTGAATGGATTAGTATATGGTGCTGAATGGATCACAAGAGGAGTGCAAGAAGAGCGACAGATTGTTTGCTGGAGTGTATGAACACTGACTGGGGAATTGAAGGTGTGAAAGACAAGTGTGTAGTTAGTTAGAGGACTGCATGCGTATTGGAGAGGGCTTTGTAGCAGTCCATGTATTAAGGCATGGGTCACTACACGAGTACTTGAGTACTGACTGAATGATTAGAGTACTTAAAGGAGAGTGCCTGGGTGAATTTATAAGTGGTTGGGTTTTGGCGCAGTGAATGGATTAGTACATGGTGCTGAATGGGTCACTAGAGGAGTGCAAGGGGAGTGATAGGATGTTTGCTGGAGTGTATGGATACTGCCTGGGGAATTGAAGGTGTGAAAAACAGGTGTGTAGTTGAGAAGAGGACTGCATGCATAGTGGATAGGGGTTTGAAGCAGTCTGTGTGCTGAGGCCTGGGTCACTGTATGAGTACTTGTGTACTGACTGAATGATTAGAGTACTGCAAGGAGAGTGCCTGTGTGAAATTATGAGTGGTTGGGTTTCGGCGCAGTGAATGGATTAGTACATGGTGCTGAATGGGTCACTGGAGGATTGCAAGGGGAGAGACAGAGTGTTTGCTGGAGTGTATGAACACTTACTGGGGAATTGAAGGTGTGAAAAACAGGTGTGTAGTTGAGTAGAGGACTGCATGCATAGTGGATAGGGGATAAAAGCAGTCTATGTGCAAAGGCCTGGGTCACTGCATGAATACTTGGGTACTGACTGAATTATTAGAGTACTGCAAGGAGAGTGCCTGGGTGAATTTATAAGTGGTTGCGTTTTGCCGCAATGAATGGATTAGTACATGGTGCTGAATGCGTCACTAGAGGAGTGGAAGGGGAGTGACAGGATCTTTGCTGGAGTGTATGGATACTGCTTGGGGAATTGAAAGTGTGAAAGACAAGGGTGTAGGTGGTTAGAGGACTGCATGCATAGTGGATAGGGGGTATAAGCAGTCTATGTGCTAAGGCCTGGGTCACTGCATGAGTACTTGGGTACTGGCTGAATGATTAGAGCACTGCAAGGAGGGTGCCTGGGTGAATTTATAAGTGGTTGGGATTTGGCGCAGTGAGTGGATTAGTACATGGTGCGGAATGGTCACTAGAGGAGTGCAAGGGGAGTGACAGGGTGTTTGCTGGAGTGTATGGACACTGACTGGGTAATTAAAGGTGTGAAAGACAAGTGTGTAAGTGGTTAGGCGACTGCATGCGTGTTGGAGAGGGGTTTGTAGCAGTCCCTGTATTAAGGCCTGGGTCACTGCATTAGTACTTGGATACTGACTGAATGATTAGAGTACTGCAAGGAGAGTGCTTGGGTGAATTTATAAGTGGTTGGGTTTTGGTGCAGTGAATGGATTAGTACATGGTGCTGAATGGATCACTAGAGGAGTGCAAGGGGCGTGACAGAGCGTGTGCTAGAGTGTATGAACACTGACTTAGGGAATTGAAGGTGTGATAGACAAGTTTGTAGGTTAGTAGAGGACTGCATGCATAGTGGATAGGGGTTTGAAGCAGTCTATGTGCTAAGGTCTGGGTCACTGCATGAGTACTTGGGCACTGTCTGAATGATTAGAGTACTGCAAGGAGAGTGCCTGTGTGAATTTATGAGTGGTTGGGTTTCGGCGCAGTGAATGGATTAGTACATGGTGCTGAATGGGTCACTAGAGGAGTGTAAGGGGAGTGACAGGGTGTTTGCTGGAGTGTATGACCACTGACTGGGGAATTGAAGGTTGTGAAAAACAGGTGTGTAGTTGAGTAGAGAACTGCATAGATAGTGGATAGGGGTTTGAAGCAGTCTATGTGCTAAGGCCTGGGTCACTGCATGAGTACTTGTGTACTGACTGAATGATTAGAGTACAGCAGGGAGAGTGCCTGGGTGAATTCATAAGTGTTTGGGTTTTGGCTCAGTGAGTGGATTAGTACATGGTGCTGAATGGGTCACTAGAGGAGTGCAAGGGGAGTGACAGGGTGTTTGCTGGAGTGTATGAACACTGACTGGGGAATTGAAGGTGTAAAAGACAAGTGTGTAAGTGGTTAGAGGACTGCATGCGTATTGGAGAGGGGTTTGAAGCAGTCTATGTGCTAAGGCCTGGGTCACTGCATGAGTACTTGGGTACTGACTGAATTATTAGAGTACTGCATGGAGAGTGCCTGGGTGAATTTATAAGTGGTTGTGTTTTGCCGCAATGAATGGATTAGTACATGGTGCTGAATGCGTCACTATAGGAGTGGAAGGGGAGTGACAGGATCTTTGCTGGAGTGTATGGATACTGCTTGGGGAATTGAAAGTGTGAAAGACAAGGGTGTAGGTGGTTAGAGGACTGCATGCATAGTGGATAGGGGGTTGAAGCAGTCTATGTTCTAAGGCCTGGGTCACTGAATGAGTACTTGGGTACTGGCTGAATGTTTAGAGTACTGCAAGGAGGGTACCTGGGTGAATTTATAAGTGGTTGGGTTTTGGCGCAGTGAGTGGATTAGTACATGGTGCTGAATCGTCACTAGAGGAGTGCAAGGGGAGTGACAGGGTGTTTGCTGGAGTGTATGGACACTGACTGGGGAATTAAAGGTGTGAAAGACAAGTGTGTAAGTGGTTAGAGGACTGCATGCGTTTTGGAGAGGGGTTTGTACCAGTCCATGTGTTAAGGCCTGGGTCACTGCATGAGTACTTGGGCACTGGCTGAATGATTAGAGTACTGCAAGGAGAGTGCCTGTGTGAATTTATGAGTGGTTGGGTTTCAGCGCAGTGAATGGATTAGTACATGGTGCTGAATGGGTCACGAGAGGAGTGCAAGGGGAGAGACAGAGTGTTTTCTGGAGTGTATGAACACTTACTGGGGAATTGAAGGTGTGAAAAACAGGTGTGTAGTTGAGTAGAGGACTGCATGCATAGTGGATAGGGGATAAAAGCAGTATATGTGAAAAGGCCTGGGTCACTGCATGATTACTTGGGTACTGACTGAATTATTAGAGTACTGCAAGGAGAGTGCCTGGGTGAATTTATAAGTAGTTGCGTTTTGCCGCAATGAATCGATTAGTACATGGTGCTGAATGCGTCACTAGAGGAGTGGAAGGGGAGTGACAGGATCTTTGCTGGAGTGTATGGATACTGCTTGGGGATTTGAAAGTGTGAAAGACAAGGGTGTAGGTGGTTAGAGGACTGCATGCATAGTGGATAGGGGGTATAAGCAGTCTATGTGCTAAGGCCTGGGTCACTGCATGAGTACTTGGGTACTGGCTGAATGATTAGAGTACTGCAAGGAGGGTGCCTGGGTGAATTTATAAGTGGTTGGGTTTTGGCGCAGTGAGTGGATTAGTACATGGTGCTGAATGGTCACTAGAGGAGTGCAAGGGGAGTGACAGGGTGTTTGATGGAGTGTATGGACACTGACTGGGGAATTAAAGGTGTGAAAGACAAGTGTGTAGGTGGTTAGAGCACTGCATGCAGATTGGAGAGGGGTTTGAAGCAGTCTATGTGTTAAGGCCTGGGTCACTGCATGAGTACTTGGGTACTGACTGAATTATTAGAGTACTGCAAGGAGAGTGCCTGGGTGAATTTATAAGTGGTTGTGTTTTGCCGCAATGAATGGATCAGTACATGGTGCTGAATGCGTCACTATAGGAGTGGAAGGCGAGTGACAGGATCTTTGCTGGAGTGTATGGATACTGCTTGGGGAATTGAAAGTGTGAAAGACAAGGGTGTAGGTGGTTAGAGGACTGCATGCATAGTGGATAGGGGGTTGAAGCAGTCTATGTTCTAAGGCCTGGGTCACTGAATGAGTACTTGGGTACTGGCTGAATGTTTAGAGTACTGCAAGGAGGGTACCTGGGTGAATTTATAAGTGGTTGGGTTTTGGCGCAGTGAGTGGATTAGTACATGGTGCTGAATCGTCACTAGAGGAGTGCAAGGGGAGTGACAGGGTGTTTGCTGGAGTGTATGGACACTGACTGGGGAATTAAAGGTGTGAAAGACAAGTGTGTAAGTGGTTAGAGGACTGCATGCGTTTTGGAGAGGGGTTTGTACCAGTCCATGTGTTAAGGCCTGGGTCACTGCATGAGTACTTGGGCACTGGCTGAATGATTAGAGTACTGCAAGGAGAGTGCCTGTGTGAATTTATGAGTGGTTGGGTTTCAGCGCAGTGAATGGATTAGTACATGGTGCTGAATGGGTCACGAGAGGAGTGCAAGGGGAGAGACAGAGTGTTTGCTGGAGTGTATGAACACTTACTGGGGAATTGAAGGTGTGAAAAACAGGTGTGTAGTTGAGTAGAGGACTGCATGCATAGTGGATAGGGGATAAAAGCAGTATATGTGAAAAGGCCTGGGTCACTGCATGATTACTTGGGTACTGACTGAATTATTAGAGTACTGCAAGGAGAGTGCCTGGGTGAATTTATAAGTGGTTGCGTTTTGCCGCAATGAATCGATTAGTACATGGTGCTGAATGCGTCACTAGAGGAGTGGAAGGGGAGTGACAGGATCTTTGCTGGAGTGTATGGATACTGCTTGGGGATTTGAAAGTGTGAAAGACAAGGGTGTAGGTGGTTAGAGGACTGCATGCATAGTGGATAGGGGGTATAAGCAGTCTATGTGCTAAGGCCTGGGTCACTGCATGAGTACTTGGGTACTGGCTGAATGATTAGAGTACTGCAAGGAGGGTGCCTGGGTGAATTTATAAGTGGTTGGGTTTTGGCGCAGTGAGTGGATTAGTACATGGTGCTGAATGGTCACTAGAGGAGTGCAAGGGGAGTGACAGGGTGTTTGATGGAGTGTATGGACACTGACTGGGGAATTAAAGGTGTGAAAGACAAGTGTGTAGGTGGTTAGAGCACTGCATGCAGATTGGAGAGGGGTTTGAAGCAGTCTATGTGTTAAGGCCTGGGTCACTGCATGAGTACTTGGGTACTGACTGAATTATTAGAGTACTGCAAGGAGAGTGCCTGGGTGAATTTATAAGTGGTTGTGTTTTGCCGCAATGAATGGATCAGTACATGGTGCTGAATGCGTCACTATAGGAGTGGAAGGCGAGTGACAGGATCTTTGCTGGAGTGTATGGATACTGCTTGGGGAATTGAAAGTGTGAAAGACAAGGGTGTAGGTGGTTAGAGGACTGCATGCATAGTGGATAGGGGGTTGAAGCAGTCTATGTTCTAAGGCCTGGGTCACTGAATGAGTACTTGGGTACTGGCTGAATGTTTAGAGTACTGCAAGGAGGGTACCTGGGTGAATTTATAAGTGGTTGGGTTTTGGCGCAGTGAGTGGATTAGTACATGGTGCTGAATCGTCACTAGAGGAGTGCAAGGGGAGTGACAGGGTGTTTGCTGGAGTGTATGGACACTGACTGGGGAATTAAAGGTGTGAAAGACAAGTGTGTAAGTGGTTAGAGGACTGCATGCGTTTTGGAGAGGGGTTTGTACCAGTCCATGTGTTAAGGCCTGGGTCACTGCATGAGTACTTGGGCACTGGCTGAATGATTAGAGTACTGCAAGGAGAGTGCCTGTGTGAATTTATGAGTGGTTGGGTTTCAGCGCAGTGAATGGATTAGTACATGGTGCTGAATGGGTCACGAGAGGAGTGCAAGGGGAGAGACAGAGTGTTTGCTGGAGTGTATGAACACTTACTGGGGAATTGAAGGTGTGAAAAACAGGTGTGTAGTTGAGTAGAGGACTGCATGCATAGTGGATAGGGGATAAAAGCAGTATATGTGAAAAGGCCTGGGTCACTGCATGATTACTTGGGTACTGACTGAATTATTAGAGTACTGCAAGGAGAGTGCCTGGGTGAATTTATAAGTGGTTGCGTTTTGCCGCAATGAATCGATTAGTACATGGTGCTGAATGCGTCACTAGAGGAGTGGAAGGGGAGTGACAGGATCTTTGCTGGAGTGTATGGATACTGCTTGGGGATTTGAAAGTGTGAAAGACAAGGGTGTAGGTGGTTAGAGGACTGCATGCATAGTGGATAGGGGGTATAAGCAGTCTATGTGCTAAGGCCTGGGTCACTGCATGAGTACTTGGGTACTGGCTGAATGATTAGAGTACTGCAAGGAGGGTGCCTGGGTGAATTTATAAGTGGTTGGGTTTTGGCGCAGTGAGTGGATTAGTACATGGTGCTGAATGGTCACTAGAGGAGTGCAAGGGGAGTGACAGGGTGTTTGATGGAGTGTATGGACACTGACTGGGGAATTAAAGGTGTGAAAGACAAGTGTGTAGGTGGTTAGAGCACTGCATGCAGATTGGAGAGGGGTTTGAAGCAGTCTATGTGTTAAGTCCTGGGTCACTGCATGAGTACTTGTGTACTGACTGAATGATAAGAGTACTGCAAGGAGAGTGCCTGGGTGAATTTATAAATGTTCGGGTTTTGGCGCAGTGAATGGATTAGTTCATGGTGCTGAATGTATCACAAGAGTAGTGCAAGGGGAGTGACAGGGTGTTTGCCGGAGTGTATGAACACTGACTGGGGAATTGAACGTGTGAAAGATAAGTGTGTAGGTGGTTGGAGGACTGCATGCATAGAGGATAGGGGTTTGAAGCAGTCTATGTGCTAATGCCTGGGTCACTGCATGAGTACTTGGGTACTGACTGAATGATTAGAGTACAGCAAGGAGAGTGCCTGGGTGAATATGTAAGTGGTTGGGTTTTGGCGCAGTAAATGGATTAGTACATGGTGCTGAATGGGTCACTAGAGGAGTGCAAGGGGGGTGACAGGGTGTTTGCTGGATTGTATGGACACTGACTGGGGAATTAAAGGTGTGAAAGACAAGTGTGTAGGTGGTTAGAGTACTGCATGCGTATTGGAGAGTGGTTTAAAGAAGTCTATATGCTCAGTCCTGGGTCACTGCATGAGTACTTGGGTACTGACTGAATGATTAGAGTACTGCAAGGAGGGTGCCTGGGTGAATTTATAAGTGGTTGGGTTTTGGTGCAGTGAATGGATTAGTATATGGTGCTGAATGGATCACAAGAGGAGTGCAAGAAGAGCGACAGATTGTTTGCTTGAGTGTATGAACACTGACTGGGGAATTGAAGGTGTGAAAGACAAGTGTGTAGTTAGTTAGAGGACTGCATGCGTATTGGAGAGGGCTTTGTAGCAGTCCATGTATTAAGGCATGGGTCACTACACGAGTACTTGGGTACTGACTGAATGATTAGAGTACTTAAAGGAGAGTGCCTGGGTGAATTTATAAGTGGTTGGGTTTTGGCACAGTGAATGGATTAGTACATGGTGCTGAATGGGTCACTAGAGGAGTGCAAGGGGAGTGATAGGATGTTTGCTGGAGTGTATGGATACTGCCTGGGGAATTGAAGGTGTGAAAAACAGGTGTGTAGTTGAGAAGAGGACTGCATGCATAGTGGATAGGGGTTTGAAGCAGTCTGTGTGCTGAGGCCTGGGTCACTGCATGAGTACTTGTGTACTGACTGAATGATTAGAGTACTGCAAGGAGAGTGCCTGTGTGAATTTATGAGTGGTTGGGTTTCGGCGCAGTGAATGGATTAGTACATGGTGCTGAATGGGTCACTGGAGGATTGCAAGGGGAGAGACAGAGTGTTTGCTGGAGTGTATGAACACTTACTGGGGAATTGAAGGTGTGAAAAACAGGTGTGTAGTTGAGTAGAGGACTGCCTGCATAGTGGATAGGGGATAAAAGCAGTCTATGTGCAAAGGCCTGGGTCACTGCATGAATACTTGGGTACTGACTGAATTATTAGAGTACTGCAAGGAGAGTGCCTGGGTGAATTTATAAGTGGTTGCGTTTTGCCGCAATGAATGGATTAGTACATGGTGCTGAATGCGTCACTAGAGAAGTGGAAGGGGAGTGACAGGATCTTTGCTGGAGTGTATGGATGCTGCTTGGGGAATTGAAAGTGTGAAAGACAAGGGTGTAGGTGGTTAGAGGACTGCATGCATAGTGGATAGGGGGTATAAGCAGTCTATGTGCTAAGGCCTGGGTCACTGCATGAGTACTTGGGTACTGACTGAATGATTAGAGTACAGCAAAGAGGGTGCCTGGGTGAATTTATAGGTGGTTGGGTTTTGGCGCAGTGAGTGGATTAGTACATGGTGCTGAATGGTCACTAGAGGAGTGCAAGGGGAGTGACAGGGTGTTTGCTGGAGTGTATGGACACTGACTGGGGAATTAAAGGTGTGAAAGACAAGTGTGTAAGTGGTTAGGCGACTGCATGCGTGTTGGAGAGGGGTTTGTAGCAGTCCCTGTATTAAGGCCTGGGTCACTGCATTAGTACTTGGATACTGACTGAATGATTAGAGTACTGCAAGGAGAGTGCTTGGGTGAATTTATAAGTGGTTGGGTTTTGGTGCAGTGAATGGATTAGTACATGGTGCTGAATGGATCACAAGAGGAGTGCAAGAAGAGCGACAGAGTGTTTGCTGGAGTGTATGAACACTGACTGGGGAATTGAAGGTGTGAAAGACAAGTGTGTAGTTAGTTAGAGGACTGCATGCATATTGGAGAGGGCTTTGTAGCAGTTCATGTATTAAGGCATGGGTCACTACATGAGTACTTGGGTACTGACTGAATGATTAGAGTACTTAAAGGAGAGTGCCTGGGTGAATTTATAAGTGGTTGGGTTTTGGCGCAGTGAATGGATTAGTACATGGTGCTGAATGGGTCACTAGAGGAGTGCAAGGGGAGTGATAGGATGTTTGCTGGAGTGTATGGATACTGCCTGGGGAATTGAAGGTGTGAAAAACAGGTGTGTAGTTGAGTAGAGAACTGCATAGATAGTGGATAGGGGTTTGAAGCAGTCTATGTGCTAAGGCCTGGGTCACTGCATGAGTACTTGTGTACTGACTGAATGATTAGAGTACTGCAAGGAGAGTGCCTGGGTGAATTCATAAGTGTTTGGGTTTTGGCGCAGTGAGTGGATTAGTACATGGTGCTGAATGGGTCACTAGAGGAGTGCAAGGGGAGTGACAGGGTGTTTGCTGGAGTGTATGAACACTGACTGGGGAATTGAAGGTGTAAAAGACAAGTGTGTAAGTGGTTAGAGGACTGCATGCGTATTGGAGAGGGGTTTGAAGCAGTCTAAGTGCTAAGGCCTGGGTCACTGCATGAGTACTTGGGTACTGACTGAATTATTAGAGTACTGCAAGGAGAGTGCCTGGGTGAATTTATAAGTGGTTGCGTTTTGCCGCAATGAATGGATTAGTACACGGTGCTGAATGCGTCACTATAGGAGTGGAAGGGGAGTGACAGGATCTTTGCTGGAGTGTATGGATACTGCTTGGGGAATTGAAAGTGTGAAAGACAAGGGTGTAGGTGGTTAGAGGACTGCATGCATAGTGGATAGGGGTTTGAAGCAGTCTATGTGCTAAGGCCTGGGTCACTGAATGAGTACTTGGGTACTGGCTGAATGTTTAGAGTACTGCAAGGAGGGTACCTGGGTGAATTTATAAGTGGTTGGGTTTTGGCGCAGTGAGTGGATTAGTACATGGTGCTGAATCGTCACTAGAGGAGTGCAAGGGGAGTGACAGGGTGTATGCTGGAGTGTATGGACACTGACTGGGGAATTAAAGGTGTGAAAGACAAGTGTGTAAGTGGTTAGAGGACTGCATGCGTTTTGGAGAGGGGTTTGTACCAGTCCATGTGTTAAGGCCTGGGTCACTGCATGAGTACTTGGGCACTGGCTGAATGATTAGAGTACTGCAAGGAGAGTGCCTGTGTGAATTTATGAGTGGTTGGGTTTCGGCGCAGTGAATGGATTAGTACATGGTGCTGAATGGGTCACTAGAGGAGTGCAAGGGGAGAGACAGAGTGTTTGCTGGAGTGTATGAACACTTACTGGGGAATTGAAGGTGTGAAAAACAGGTGTGTAGTTGAGTAGAGGACTGCATGCATAGGGGATAGGGGATAAAAGCAGTCTATGTGCAAAGGCCTGGGTCACTGCATGAATACTTGGGTACTGTCTGAATGATTAGAGTACTGCAAGGAGGGTGCCTGGGTGAATTTATAAGTGGTTGGGTTTTGGTGCAGTGAATGGATTAGTACATGGTGCTGAATAGATCACAAGAGGAGTGCAAGAAGAGCGACAGAGTGTTTGCTGGAGTGTATGAACACTGACTGGGGAATTGAAGGTGTGAAAGACAAGTGTGTAGTTAGTTAGAGGACTGCATGCATATTGGAGAGGGCTTTGTAGCAGTCCATGTATTAAGGCATGGGTCACTACATGAGTACTTGGGTACTGACTGAATGATTAGAGTACTTAAAGGAGAGTGCCTGGGTGAATTTATAAGTGGTTGGGTTTTGGCGCAGTGAATGGATTAGTACATGGTGCTGAATGGGTCACTAGAGGAGTGTAAGGGGAGTGATAGGATGTTTGCTGGAGTGTATGGATACTGCCTGTGGAATTGAAGGTGTGAAAAACAGGTGTGTAGTTGAGAAGAGGACTGCATGCATAGTGGATAGGGGTTTGAAGCAGTCTGTGTGCTGAGGCCTGGGTCACTGCATGAGTACTTGGGTACTGACTGAATTATTAGAGTACTGCAAGGAGAGTGCCTGGGTGAATTTATAAGTGGTTGTGTTTTGCCGCAATGAATGGATCAGTACATGGTGCTGAATGCGTCACTATAGGAGTGGAAGGCGAGTGACAGGATCTTTGCTGGAGTGTATGGATACTGCTTGGGGAATTGAAAGTGTGAAAGACAAGGGTGTAGGTGGTTAGAGGACTGCATGCATAGTGGATAGGGGGTTGAAGCAGTCTATGTTCTAAGGCCTGGGTCACTGAATGAGTACTTGTGTACTGGCTGAATGTTTAGAGTACTGCAAGGAGGGTACCTGGGTGAATTTATAAGTGGTTGGGTTTTGGCGCAGTGAGTGGATTAGTACATGGTGCTGAATCGTCACTAGAGGAGTGCAAGGGGAGTGACAGGGTGTTTGCTGGAGTGTATGGACACTGACTGGGGAATTAAAGGTGTGAAAGACAAGTGTGTAAGTGGTTAGAGGACTGCATGCGTTTTGGAGAGGGGTTTGTACCAGTCCATGTGTTAAGGCCTGGGTCACTGCATGAGTACTTGGGCACTGGCTGAATGATTAGAGTACTGCAAGGAGAGTGCCTGTGTGAATTTATGAGTGGTTGGGTTTCAGCGCAGTGAATGGATTAGTACATGGTGCTGAATGGGTCACGAGAGGAGTGCAAGGGGAGAGACAGAGTGTTTGCTGGAGTGTATGAACACTTACTGGGGAATTGAAGGTGTGAAAAACAGGTGTGTAGTTGAGTAGAGGACTGCATGCATAGTGGATAGGGGATAAAAGCAGTATATGTGAAAAGGCCTGGGTCACTGCATGATTACTTGGGTACTGACTGAATTATTAGAGTACTGCAAGGAGAGTGCCTGGGTGAATTTATAAGTGGTTGCGTTTTGCCGCAATGAATCGATTAGTACATGGTGCTGAATGCGTCACTAGAGGAGTGGAAGGGGAGTGACAGGATCTTTGCTGGAGTGTATGGATACTGCTTGGGGATTTGAAAGTGTGAAAGACAAGGGTGTAGGTGGTTAGAGGACTGCATGCATAGTGGATAGGGGGTATAAGCAGTCTATGTGCTAAGGCCTGGGTCACTGCATGAGTACTTGGGTACTGGCTGAATGATTAGAGTACTGCAAGGAGGGTGCCTGGGTGAATTTATAAGTGGTTGGGTTTTGGCGCAGTGAGTGGATTAGTACATGGTGCTGAATGGTCACTAGAGGAGTGCAAGGGGAGTGACAGGGTGTTTGATGGAGTGTATGGACACTGACTGGGGAATTAAAGGTGTGAAAGCAAGTGTGTAGGTGGTTAGAGCACTGCATGCAGATTGGAGAGGGGTTTGAAGCAGTCTATGTGTTAAGTCCTGGGTCACTGCATGAGTACTTGTGTACTGACTGAATGATAAGAGTACTGCAAGGAGAGTGCCTGGGTGAATTTATAAATGTTCGGGTTTTGGTGCAGTGAATGGATTAGTTCATGGTGCTGAATGTATCACAAGAGTAGTGCAAGGGGAGTGACAGGGTGTTTGCCGGAGTGTATGAACACTGACTGGGGAATTGAACGTGTGAAAGATAAGTGTGTAGGTGGTTGGAGGACTGCATGCATAGAGGATAGGGGTTTGAAGCAGTCTATGTGCTAATGCCTGGGTCACTGCATGAGTACTTGGGTACTGACTGAATGATTAGAGTACAGCAAGGAGAGTGCCTGGGTGAATATGTAAGTGGTTGGGTTTTGGCGCAGTAAATGGATTAGTACATGGTGCTGAATGGGTCACTAGAGGAGTGCAAGGGGAGTGACAGGGTGTTTGCTGGATTGTATGGACACTGACTGGGGAATTAAAGGTGTGAAAGACAAGTGTGTAGGTGGTTAGAGTACTGCATGCGTATTGGAGAGTGGTTTAAAGAAGTCTATATGCTCAGTCCTGGGTCACTGCATGAGTACTTGGGTACTGACTGAATGATTAGAGTACTGCAAGGAGGGTGCCTGGGTGAATTTATAAGTGGTTGGGTTTTGGTGCAGTGAATGGATTAGTATATGGTGCTGAATGGATCACAAGAGGAGTGCAAGAAGAGCGACAGATTGTTTGCTTGAGTGTATGAACACTGACTGGGGAATTGAAGGTGTGAAAGACAAGTGTGTAGTTAGTTAGAGGACTGCATGCGTATTGGAGAGGGCTTTGTAGCAGTCCATGTATTAAGGCATGGGTCACTACACGAGTACTTGGGTACTGACTGAATGATTAGAGTACTTAAAGGAGAGTGCCTGGGTGAATTTATAAGTGGTTGGGTTTTGGCACAGTGAATGGATTAGTACATGGTGCTGAATGGGTCACTAGAGGAGTGCAAGGGGAGTGATAGGATGTTTGCTGGAGTGTATGGATACTGCCTGGGGAATTGAAGGTGTGAAAAACAGGTGTGTAGTTGAGAAGAGGACTGCATGCATAGTGGATAGGGGTTTGAAGCAGTCTGTGTGCTGAGGCCTGGGTCACTGCATGAGTACTTGTGTACTGACTGAATGATTAGAGTACTGCAAGGAGAGTGCCTGTGTGAATTTATGAGTGGTTGGGTTTCGGCGCAGTGAATGGATTAGTACATGGTGCTGAATGGGTCACTGGAGGATTGCAAGGGGAGAGACAGAGTGTTTGCTGGAGTGTATGAACACTTACTGGGGAATTGAAGGTGTGAAAAACAGGTGTGTAGTTGAGTAGAGGACTGCCTGCATAGTGGATAGGGGATAAAAGCAGTCTATGGGCAAAGGCCTGGGTCACTGCATGAATACTTGGGTACTGACTGAATTATTAGAGTACTGCAAGGAGAGTGCCTGGGTGAATTTATAAGTGGTTGCGTTTTGCCGCAATGAATGGATTAGTACATGGTGCTGAATGCGTCACTAGAGAAGTGGAAGGGGATTGACAGGATCTTTGCTGGAGTGTATGGATGCTGCTTGGGGAATTGAAAGTGTGAAAGACAAGGGTGTAGGTGGTTAGAGGACTGCATGCATAGTGGAGAGGGGTTTGAAGCAGTCTAAGTGCTAAGGCCTGGGTCACTGCATGAGTACTTGGGTACTGACTGAATTATTAGAGTACTGCAAGGAGAGTGCCTGGGTGAATTTATAAGTGGTTGTGTTTTGCCGCAATGAATGGATCAGTACATGGTGCTGAATGCGTCACTATAGGAGTGGAAGGCGAGTGACAGGATCTTTGCTGGAGTGTATGGATACTGCTTGGGGAATTGAAAGTGTGAAAGACAAGGGTGTAGGTGGTTAGAGGACTGCATGCATAGTGGATAGGGGGTTGAAGCAGTCTATGTTCTAAGGCCTGGGTCACTGAATGAGTACTTGGGTACTGGCTGAATGTTTAGAGTACTGCAAGGAGGGTGCCTGGGTGAATTTATAAGTGGTTGGGTTTTGGCGCAGTGAGTGGATTAGTACATGGTGCTGAATCGTCACTAGAGGAGTGCAAGGGGAGTGACAGGGTGTTTGATGGAGTGTATGGACACTGACTGGGGAATTAAAGGTGTGAAAGACAAGTGTGTAGGTGGTTAGAGCACTGCATGCAGATTGGAGAGGGGTTTGAAGCAGTCTATGTGTTAAGTCCTGGGTCACTGCATGAGTACTTGTGTACTGACTGAATGATAAGAGTACTGCAAGGAGAGTGCCTGGGTGAATTTATAAATGTTCGGGTTTTGGTGCAGTGAATGGATTAGTTCATGGTGCTGAATGTATCACAAGAGTAGTGCAAGGGGAGTGACAGGGTGTTTGCCGGAGTGTATGAACACTGACTGGGGAATTGAACGTGTGAAAGATAAGTGTGTAGGTGGTTGGAGGACTGCATGCATAGAGGATAGGGGTTTGAAGCAGTCTATGTGCTAATGCCTGGGTCACTGCATGAGTACTTGGGTACTGACTGAATGATTAGAGTACAGCAAGGAGAGTGCCTGGGTGAATATGTAAGTGGTTGGGTTTTGGCGCAGTAAATGGATTAGTACATGGTGCTGAATGGGTCACTAGAGGAGTGCAAGGGGAGTGACAGGGTGTTTGCTGGATTGTATGGACACTGACTGGGGAATTAAAGGTGTGAAAGACAAGTGTGTAGGTGGTTAGAGTACTGCATGCGTATTGGAGAGTGGTTTAAAGAAGTCTATATGCTCAGTCCTGGGTCACTGCATGAGTACTTGGGTACTGACTGAATGATTAGAGTACTGCAAGGAGGGTGCCTGGGTGAATTTATAAGTGGTTGGGTTTTGGTGCAGTGAATGGATTAGTATATGGTGCTGAATGGATCACAAGAGGAGTGCAAGAAGAGCGACAGATTGTTTGCTTGAGTGTATGAACACTGACTGGGGAATTGAAGGTGTGAAAGACAAGTGTGTAGTTAGTTAGAGGACTGCATGCGTATTGGAGAGGGCTTTGTAGCAGTCCATGTATTAAGGCATGGGTCACTACACGAGTACTTGGGTACTGACTGAATGATTAGAGTACTTAAAGGAGAGTGCCTGGGTGAATTTATAAGTGGTTGGGTTTTGGCACAGTGAATGGATTAGTACATGGTGCTGAATGGGTCACTAGAGGAGTGCAAGGGGAGTGATAGGATGTTTGCTGGAGTGTATGGATACTGCCTGGGGAATTGAAGGTGTGAAAAACAGGTGTGTAGTTGAGAAGAGGACTGCATGCATAGTGGATAGGGGTTTGAAGCAGTCTGTGTGCTGAGGCCTGGGTCACTGCATGAGTACTTGTGTACTGACTGAATGATTAGAGTACTGCAAGGAGAGTGCCTGTGTGAATTTATGAGTGGTTGGGTTTCGGCGCAGTGAATGGATTAGTACATGGTGCTGAATGGGTCACTGGAGGATTGCAAGGGGAGAGACAGAGTGTTTGCTGGAGTGTATGAACACTTACTGGGGAATTGAAGGTGTGAAAAACAGGTGTGTAGTTGAGTAGAGGACTGCCTGCATAGTGGATAGGGGATAAAAGCAGTCTATGTGCAAAGGCCTGGGTCACTGCATGAATACTTGGGTACTGACTGAATTATTAGAGTACTGCAAGGAGAGTGCCTGGGTGAATTTATAAGTGGTTGCGTTTTGCCGCAATGAATGGATTAGTACATGGTGCTGAATGCGTCACTAGAGAAGTGGAAGGGGATTGACAGGATCTTTGCTGGAGTGTATGGATGCTGCTTGGGGAATTGAAAGTGTGAAAGACAAGGGTGTAGGTGGTTAGAGGACTGCATGCATAGTGGATAGGGGGTATAAGCAGTCTATCTGCGAAGGCCTGGGTCACTGCATGAGTACTTGGGTACTGACTGAATGATTAGAGTACAGCAAAGAGGGTGCCTGGGTGAATTTATAGGTGGTTGGGTTTTGGCGCAGTGAGTGGATTAGTACATGGTGCTGAATGGTCACTAGAGGAGTGCAAGGGGAGTGACAGGGTGTTTGCTGGAGTGTATGGACACTGACTGGGGAATTAAAGGTGTGAAAGACAAGTGTGTAAGTGGTTAGGCGACTGCATGCGTGTTGGAGAGGGGTTTGTAGCAGTCCCTGTATTAAGGCCTGGGTCACTGCATTAGTACTTGGATACTGACTGAATGATTAGAGTACTGCAAGGAGAGTGCTTGGGTGAATTTATAAGTGGTTGGGTTTTGGTGCAGTGAATGGATTAGTACATGGTGCTGAATGGATCACAAGAGGAGTGCAAGAAGAGCGACAGAGTGTTTGCTGGAGTGTATGAACACTGACTGGGGAATTGAAGGTGTGAAAGACAAGTGTGTAGTTAGTTAGAGGACTGCATGCATATTGGAGAGGGCTTTGTAGCAGTTCATGTATTAAGGCATGGGTCACTACATGAGTACTTGGGTACTGACTGAATGATTAGAGTACTTAAAGGAGAGTGCCTGGGTGAATTTATAAGTGGTTGGGTTTTGGCGCAGTGAATGGATTAGTACATGGTGCTGAATGGGTCACTAGAGGAGTGCAAGGGGAGTGATAGGATGTTTGCTGGAGTGTATGGATACTGCCTGGGGAATTGAAGGTGTGAAAAACAGGTGTGTAGTTGAGTAGAGAACTGCATAGATAGTGGATAGGGGTTTGAAGCAGTCTATGTGCTAAGGCCTGGGTCACTGCATGAGTACTTGTGTACTGACTGAATGATTAGAGTACTGCAAGGAGAGTGCCTGGGTGAATTCATAAGTGTTTGGGTTTTGGCGCAGTGAGTGGATTAGTACATGGTGCTGAATGGGTCACTAGAGGAGTGCAAGGGGAGTGACAGGGTGTTTGCTGGAGTGTATGAACACTGACTGGGGAATTGAAGGTGTAAAAGACAAGTGTGTAAGTGGTTAGAGGACTGCATGCGTATTGGAGAGGGGTTTGAAGCAGTCTAAGTGCTAAGGCCTGGGTCACTGCATGAGTACTTGGGTACTGACTGAATTATTAGAGTACTGCAAGGAGAGTGCCTGGGTGAATTTATAAGTGGTTGCGTTTTGCCGCAATGAATGGATTAGTACACGGTGCTGAATGCGTCACTATAGGAGTGGAAGGGGAGTGACAGGATCTTTGCTGGAGTGTATGGATACTGCTTGGGGCATTGAAAGTGTGAAAGACAAGGGTGTAGGTGGTTAGAGGACTGCATGCATAGTGGATAGGGGTTTGAAGCAGTCTATGTGCTAAGGCCTGGGTCACTGAATGAGTACTTGGGTACTGGCTGAATGTTTAGAGTACTGCAAGGAGGGTACCTGGGTGAATTTATAAGTGGTTGGGTTTTGGCGCAGTGAGTGGATTAGTACATGGTGCTGAATCGTCACTAGAGGAGTGCAAGGGGAGTGACAGGGTGTATGCTGGAGTGTATGGACACTGACTGGGGAATTAAAGGTGTGAAAGACAAGTGTGTAAGTGGTTAGAGGACTGCATGCGTTTTGGAGAGGGGTTTGTACCAGTCCATGTGTTAAGGCCTGGGTCACTGCATGAGTACTTGGGCACTGGCTGAATGATTAGAGTACTACAAGGAGAGTGCCTGTGTGAATTTATGAGTGGTTGGGTTTCGGCGCAGTGAATGGATTAGTACATGGTGCTGAATGGGTCACTAGAGGAGTGCAAGGGGAGAGACAGAGTGTTTACTGGAGTGTATGAACACTTACTGGGGAATTGAAGGTGTGAAAAACAGGTGTGTAGTTGAGTAGAGGACTGCATGCATAGGGGATAGGGGATAAAAGCAGTCTATGTGCAAAGGCCTGGGTCACTGCATGAATACTTGGGTACTGTCTGAATGATTAGAGTACTGCAAGGAGGGTGCCTGGGTGAATTTATAAGTGGTTGGGTTTTGGTGCAGTGACTGGATTAGTACATGGTGCTGAATAGATCACAAGAGGAGTGCAAGAAGTGCGACAGAGTGTTTGCTGGAGTGTATGAACACTGACTGGGGAATTGAAGGTGTGAAAGACAAGTGTGTAGTTAGTTAGAGGACTGCATGCATATTGGAGAGGGCTTTGTAGCAGTCCATGTATTAAGGCATGGGTCACTACATGAGTACTTGGGTACTGACTGAATGATTAGAGTACTTAAAGGAGAGTGCCTGGGTGAATTTATAAGTGGTTGGGTTTTGGCGCAGTGAATGGATTAGTACATGGTGCTGAATGGGTCACTAGAGGAGTGCAAGGGGAGTGATAGGATGTTTGCTGGAGTGTATGGATACTGCCTGGGGAATTGAAGGTGTGAAAAACAGGTGTGTAGTTGAGAAGAGGACTGCATGCATAGTGGATAGGGGTTTGAAGCAGTCTGTGTGCTGAGGCCTGGGTCACTGCATGAGTACTTGTGGACTGACTGAATGATTAGAGTACTGCAAGGAGAGTGCCTGGGTGAATTCATAAGTGTTTGGGTTTTGGCGCAGTGAGTGGATTAGTACATGGTGCTGAATGGGTCACTAGAGGAGTGCAAGGGGAGTGACAGGGTGTTTGCTGGAGTGTATGAACACTGACTGGGGAATTGAAGGTGTAAAAGACAAGTGTGTAAGTGGTTAGAGGACTGCATGCGTATTGGAGAGGGGTTTGAAGCAGTCTAAGTGCTAAGGCCTGGGTCACTGCATGAGTACTTGGGTACTGACTGAATTATTAGAGTACTGCAAGGAGAGTGCCTGGGTGAATTTATAAGTGGTTGCGTTTTGCCGCAATGAATGGATGGATTAGTATATGGTGCTGAATGGATCACAAGAGGAGTGCAAGAAGAGCGACAGATTGTTTGCTTGAGTGTATGAACACTGACTGGGGAATTAAAGGTGTGAAAGACAAGTGTGTAAGTGGTTAGAGGACTGCATGCGTATTGGAGAGGGGTTTGAACCAGTCCATGTGTTAAGGCCTGGGTCACTGCATGAGTACATGGGCACTGTCTGAATGATTAGAGTACTGCAAGGAGAGTGCCTGTGTGAATTTATTAGTGGTTGGGTTTCAGCGCAGTGAATGGATTAGTGCATGGTGCTGAATGGGTCACTGGAGGATTGCAAGGGGAGAGACAGAGTGTTTGCTGGAGTGTATGAACACTTACTGGGGAATTGAAGGTGTGAAAAACAGGTGTGTAGTTGAGTAGAGGACTGCATGCATAGTGGATAGGGGATAAAAGCAGTCCATATGCAAAGGCCTGGGTCACTGCATGATTACTTGGGTACTGACTGAATTATTAGAGTACTGCAATGAGAGTGCCTGGGTGAATTTATAAGTGGTTGCGTTTTGCCGCAATGAATCGATTAGTACATGGTGCTGAATGCGTCACTAGAGGAGTGGAAGGGGAATGACAGGATATTTGATGGAGTGTATGGATACTGCTTGGGGATTTGAAAGTGTGAAAGACAAGGGTGTAGGTGGTTAGAGGACTGCATGGATAGTGGATATGGGGTATAAGCAGTCTATGTGTTAAGTCCTGGGTCACTGCATGAGTACTTGTGTACTGACTGAATGATAAGAGTACTGCAAGGAGAGTGCCTGGGTGAATTTATAAATGTTCGGGTTTTGGCGCAGTGAATGGATTAGTTCATGGTGCTGAATGGATCACAAGAGTAGTGCAAGGGGAGTGACAGGGTGTTTGCCGGAGTGTATGAACACTGACTGGGGAATTGAACGTGTGAAAGATAAGTGTGTAGGTGGTTAGAGGACTGCATGCATAGTGGATAGGGGTTTGAAGCAGTCTATGTGCTAATGCCTGGGTCACTGCATGAGTACTTGGGTACTGACTGAATGATTAGAGTACATCAAGGAGAGTGCCTGGGTGCATATGTAAGTGGTTGCGTTTTGCCGCAATTAATGGATTAGTACATGGTGCTGAATGCGTCACTAGAGGAGTGGAAGGGGAGTGACAGGATCTTTGCTGGAGTGTATGGATACTGCTTGGGGAATTGAAAGTGTGAAAGACAAGGGTGTAGGTGGTTAGAGGACTGCATAGATAGTGGATAGGGGGTATAAGCAGTCTATGTGCTAAGGCCTGGGTCACTGCATGAGTACTTGGGTACTGGCTGAATGATTAGAGTACTGCAAGGAGGGTGCCTGGGTGAATTTATAAGTGGTTGGGTTTTGGCGCAGTGAGTGGATTAGTACATGGTGCTGAATGGTCACTAGAGGAGTGCAAGGGGAGTGACAGGGTGTTTGCTGGAGTGTATGGACACTGACTGGGGAATTAAAGGTGTGAAAGACAAGTGTGTAAGTGTTTAGGCGACTGCATGTGTGTTGGAGAGGGGTTTGTAGCAGTCCCTGTATTAAGGCCTGGGTCACTGCATTAGTACTTGGATACTGACTGAATGATTAGAGTACTGCAAGGAGAGTGCTTGGGTGAATTTATAAGTGGTTGGGTTTTGGTGCAGTGAATGGATTAGTACATGGTGCTGAATGGATCACTAGAGGAGTGCAAGGGGCGTGACAGAGCGTGTGCTAGAGTGTATGAACACTGACTTAGGGAATTGAAGGTGTGATAGACAAGTTTGTAGGTGAGTAGAGGACTGCATGCATAGTGGATAGGGGTTTGAAGCAGTCTATGTGCTAAGGTCTGGGTCACTGCATGAGTACTTGGGCACTGTCTGAATGATTAGAGTACTGCAAGGAGAGTGCCTGTGTGAGTTTATGAGTGGTTGGGTTTCGGCGCAGTGAATGGATTAGTACATGGTGCTGAATGGGTCACTAGAGGAGTGCAAGGGGAGTGACAGGGTGTTTGCTGGAGTGTATGAACACTGACTGGGGAATTGAAGGTGTAAAAGACAAGTGTGTAAGTGGTTAGAGGACTGCATGCGTATTGGAGAGGGGTTTGAAGCAGTCTATGTGCTAAGGCCTGGGTCACTGCATGAGTACTTGGGTACTGACTGAATTATTAGAGTACTGCAAGGAGAGTGCCTGGGTGAATTTATAAGTGGTTGCGTTTTGCCGCAATGAATGGATTAGTACACGGTGCTGAATGCGTCACTATAGGAGTGGAAGGGGAGTGACAGGATCTTTGCTGGAGTGTATGGATACTGCTTGGGGAATTGAAAGTGTGAAAGACAAGGGTGTAGGTGGTTAGAGGAATGCATGCATAGTGGATAGGGGGTTGAAGCAGTCTATGTGCTAAGGCCTGGGTCACTGAATGAGTACTTGGGTACTGGCTGAATGATTAGAGTACTGCAAGGAGGGTACCTGGGTGAATTTATAAGTGGTTGGGTTTTGGCGCAGTGAGTGGATTAGTACATGGTGCTGAATCGTCACTAGAGGAGTGCAAGGGGAGTGACAGGGTGTTTGCTGGAGTGTATGGACACTGACTGGGGAATTAAAGGTGTGAAAGACAATTGTGTAAGTGTTTAGAGGACTGCATGCGTTTTGGAGAGGGGTTTGTACCATTTCATGTGTTAAGGCCTGGGTCACTGAATGAGTACTTGGGCACTGGCTGAATGATTAGAGTACTGCAAGGAGAGTGCCTGTGTGAATTTATGAGTGGTTGGGTTTCGGCGCAGTGAATGGATTAGTACATGGTGCTGAATGGGTCACTAGAGGAGTGCAAGGGGAGAGACAGAGTGTTTGCTGGAGTGTATGAACACTTACTGGGGAATTGAAGGTGTGAAAAACAGGTGTGTAGTTGAGTAGAGGACTGCATGCATAGTGGATAGGGGATAAAAGCAGTCTATGTGCAAAGGCCTGGGTCACTGCATGAATACTTGGGTACTGTCTGAATGATTAGAGTACTGCAAGGAGAGTGCCTGGGTGAATTTATAAGTGGTTGCGTTTTGCCGCAATGAATGGATTAGTACATGGTGCTGAATGCGTCACTAGAGGAGTGGAAGGGGAGTGACAAGATCTTTGCTGGAGTGTATGGATACTGCTTGGGGAATTGAAAGTGTGAAAGACAAGGGTGTAGGTGGTTAGAGGACTGCATGCATAGTGGATAGGGGGTTGAAGCAGTCTATGTGCTAATGCCTGGGTCACTGCATGAGTACTTGGGTACTGACTGAATGATTAGAGTACAGCAAGGAGAGTGCCTGGGTGAATATATAAGTGGTTGGGTTTTGGCGCAGTAAATGGATTAGTACATGGTGCTGAATGGGTCACTAGGGGAGTGCAAGGGGAGTGACAGGGTGTTTGCTGGATTGTATGGACACTGACTGGGGAATTAAAGGTGTGAAAGACAAGTGTGTATGTGGTTAGAGTACTGCATGCGTATTGGAGAGTGGTTTGAAGAAGTCTATATGCTCAGTCCTGGGTCACTGCATGAGTACTTGGGTACTGACTGAATGATTAGAGTACTGCAAGGAGGGTGCCTGGGTGAATTTATAAGTGGTTGGGTTTTGGTGCAGTGAATGGATTAGTACATGGTGCTGAATGGATCACAAGAGGAGTGCAAGAAGAGCGACAGAGTGTTTGCTGGAGTGTATGAACACTGACTGGGGAATTGAAGGTGTGAAAGACAAGTGTGTAGTTAGTTAGAGGACTGCATGCATATTGGAGAGGGCTTTGTAGCAGTCCATGTATTAAGGCATGGGTCACTACATGAGTACTTGGGTACTGACTGAATGATTAGAGTACTTAAAGGAGAGTGCCTGGGTGAATTTATAAGTGGTTGGGTTTTGGCGCAGTGAATGGATTAGTACATGGTGCTGAATGGGTCACTAGAGGAGTGCAAGGGGAGTGATAGGACATTTGATGGAGTGTATGGATACTGCCTGGGGAATTGAAGGTGTGAAAAACAGGTGTGTAGTTGAGAAGAGGACTGCATGCATAGTGGATAGGGGTTTGAAGCAGTCTGTGTGCTGAGGCCTGGGTCACTGCATGAGTACTTGTGTACTGACTGAATGATAAGAGTACTGCAAGGAGAGTGCCTGGGTGAATTTATAAGTGGTTGGGTTTTGGCACAGTGAGTGGATTAGTACATGGTGCTGAATGGTCACTAGAGGAGTGCAAGGGGAGTGACAGGGTGTTTGCTGGAGTGTATGGACACTGACTTGGGAATTAAAGGTGTGAAAGACAAGTGTGTAAGTGGTTAGAGGACTGCATGCGTATTGGAGAGGGCTTTGAACCAGTCCATGTGTTAAGGCCTGGGTCACTGCATGAGTACTTGGGCACTGTCTGAATGATTAGATTACTGCAAGGAGAGTGCCTGTGTGAATTTATTAGTGGTTGGGTTTCGGCGCAGTGAATGGATTAGTACATGGTGCTGAATGGTCACTAGAGGAGTGCAAGGGGAGAGACAGAGTGTTTGCTGGAGTGTATGAACACTTACTGGGGAATTGAAGGTGTGAAAAACAGGTGTGTAGTTGAGTAGAGGACTGCATGCATAGTGGATAGGGGATAAAAGCAGTATATGTGCAAAGGCCTGGGTCACTGCATGATTACTTGGGTACTGACTGAATTATTAGAGTACTGCAAGGAGAGTGCCTGGGTGAATTTATAAGTGGTTGCGTTTTGCCGCAATGAATCGATTAGTACATGGTGCTGAATGCATCACTAGAGGAGTGGAAGGGGAGTGACAGGATCTTTGCTGGAGTGTTTGGATACTGCTTGGGGATTTAAAAGTGTGAAAGACAAGGGTGTAGGTGGTTAGAGGACTGCATGCATAGTGGATAGGGGGTATAAGCAGTCTATGTGCTAAGGCCTGGATCCCTGCATGAGTACTTGGGTACTGGCTGAATGATTAGAGTACTGCAAGGAGGGTGCCTGGGTGAATTTATAAGTGGTTGGGTTTTGGCGCAGTGAGTGGATTAGTACATGTTGCTGAATGGTCACTAGAGGAGTGCAAGGGGAGTGACAGGGTGTTTGATGGAGTGTATGGACACTGACTGGGGAATTAAAGGTGTGAAAGACAAGTGTGTAGGTGGTTAGAGCACTGCATGCAGATTGGAGAGGGGTTTGAAGCAGTCTATGTGTTAAGTCCTGGGTCACTGCATGAGTACTTGTGTACTGACTGAATGATAAGAGTACTGCAAGGAGAGTGCCTGGGTGAATTTATAAATGTTCGGGTTTTGGCGCAGTGAATGGATTAGTTCATGGTGCTGAATGGATCCCAAGAGTAGTGCAAGGGGAGTGACAGGGTGTTTGCCGGAGTGTATGAACACTGACTGGGGAATTGAACGTGTGAAAGATAAGTGTGTAGGTGGTTAGAGGACTGCATGCATAGTGGATAGGGGTTTGAAGCAGTCTATGTGCTAATGCCTGGGTCACTGCATGAGTACTTGGGTACTGACTGAATGATTAGAGTACAGCAAGGAGAGTGCCTGGGTGAATATGTAAGTGGTTGGGTTTTGGCGCAGTAAATGGATTAGTACATGGTGCTGAATGGGTCACTTGAGGAGTGCAAGGGGAGTGACAGGGTGTTTGCTGGATTGTATGGACACTGACTGGGGAATTAAAGGTGTGAAAGACAAGTGTGTAGGTGGTTAGAGTACTGCATGCGTATTGGAGAGTGGTTTAAAGAAGTCTATATGCTCAGTCCTGGGTCACTGCATGAGTACTTGGGTACTGACTGAATGATTAGAGTACTGCAAGGAGGGTGCCTGGGTGAATTTATAAGTGGTTGGGTTTTGGTGCAGTGAATGGATTAGTATATGGTGCTGAATGGATCACAAGAGGAGTGCAAGAAGAGCGACAGATTGTTTGCTTGAGTGTATGAACACTGACTGGGGAATTGAAGGTGTGAAAGACAAGTGTGTAGTTAGTTAGAGGACTGCATGCGTATTGGAGAGGGCTTTGTAGCAGTCCATGTATTAAGGCATGGGTCACTACACGAGTACTTGGGTACTGACTGAATGATTAGAGTACTTAAAGGAGAGTGCCTGGGTGAATTTATAAGTGGTTGGGTTTTGGCGCAGTGAATGGATTAGTACATGGTGCTGAATGGGTCACTAGACACTAGAGGAGTGCAAGGGGAGTGATAGGATGTTTGCTGGAGTGTATGGATACTGCCTGGGGAATTGAAGGTGTGAAAAACAGGTGTGTAGTTGAGAAGAGGACTGCATGCATAGTGGATAGGGGTTTGAAGCAGTCTGTGTGCTGAGGCCTGGGTCACTGCATGAGTACTTGTGTACTGACTGAATGATTAGAGTACTGCAAGGAGAGTGCCTGTGTGAATTTATGAGTGGTTGGGTTTCGGCGCAGTGAATGGATTAGTACATGGTGCTGAATGGGTCACTGGAGGATTGCAAGGGGAGAGACAGAGTGTTTGCTGGAGTGTATGAACACTTACTGGGGAATTGAAGGTGTGAAAAACAGGTGTGTAGTTGAGTAGAGGACTGCATGCATAGTGGATAGGGGATAAAAGCAGTCTATGTGCAAAGGCCTGGATCACTGCATGAATACTTGGGTACTGACTGAATTATTAGAGTACTGCAAGGAGAGTGCCTGGGTGAATTTATAAGTGGTTGCGTTTTGCCGCAATTAATGGATTAGTACATGGTGCTGAATGCGTCACTAGAGGAGTGGAAGGGGAGTGACAGGATCTTTGCTGGAGTGTATGGATACTGCTTGGGGAATTGAAAGTGTGAAAGACAAGGGTGTAGGTGGTTAGAGGACTGCATGCATAGTGGATAGGGGGTATAAGCAGTCTATGTGCTAAGGCCTGGGTCACTGCATGAGTACTTGGGTACTGGCTGAATGATTAGAGTACTGCAAGGAGGGTGCCTGGGTGAATTTATAAGTGGTTGGGTTTTGGCGCAGTGAGTGGATTAGTACATGGTGCTGAATGGTCACTAGAGGAGTGCAAGGGGAGTGACAGGGTGTTTGCTGGAGTGTATGGACACTGACTGGGGAATTAAAGGTGTGAAAGACAAGTGTGTAAGTGGTTAGGCGACTGCATGCGTGTTGGAGAGGGGTTTGTAGCAGTCCCTGTATTAAGGGCTGGGTCACTGCATTAGTACTTGGATACTGACTGAATTATTAGAGTACTGCAAGGCGAGTGCTTGGGTGAATTTATAAGTGGTTGGGTTTTGGTGCAGTGAATGGATTAGTACATGGTGCTGAATGGATCACTAGAGGAGTGCAAGGGGCGTGACAGAGCGTGTGCTAGAGTGTATGAACACTGACTTAGGGAATTGAAGGTGTGATAGACAAGTTTGTAGGTGAGTAGAGGACTGCATGCATAGTGGATAGGGGTTTGAAGCAGTCTATGTGCTAAGGTCTGGGTCACTGCATGAGTACTTGGGCACTGTCTGAATGATTAGAGTACTGCAAGGAGAGTGCCTGTGTGAATTTATGAGTGGTTGGGTTTCGGCGCAGTGAATGGATTAGTACATGGTGCTGAATGGGTCACTAGAGGAGTGCAAGGGGAGTGACAGGGTGTTTGCTGGAGTGTATGAACACTGACTGGGGAATTGAAGGTGTGAAAAACAGGTGTGTAGTTGAGTAGAGAACTGCATAGATAGTGGATAGGGGTTTGAAGCAGTCTATGTGCTAAGGCCTGGGTCACTGCATGAGTACTTGTGTACTGACTGAATGATTAGAGTACTGCAAGGAGAGTGCCTGGGTGAATTCATAAGTGTTTGGGTTTTGGCGCAGTGAGTGGATTAGTACATGGTGCTGAATGGGTCACTAGAGGAGTGCAAGGGGAGTGACAGGGTGTTTGCTGGAGTGTATGAACACTGACTGGGGAATTGAAGGTGTAAAAGACAAGTGTGTAAGTGGTTAGAGGACTGCATGCGTATTGGAGAGGGGTTTGAAGCAGTCTAAGTGCTAAGGCCTGGGTCACTGCATGAGTACTTGGGTACTGACTGAATTATTAGAGTACTGCAAGGAGAGTGCCTGGGTGAATTTATAAGTGGTTGCGTTTTGCCGCAATGAATGGATTAGTACACGGTGCTGAATGCGTCACTATAGGAGTGGAAGGGGAGTGACAGGATCTTTGCTGGAGTGTATGGATACTGCTTGGGGAATTGAAAGTGTGAAAAACAAGGGTGTAGGTGGTTAGAGGACTGCATGTATAGTGGATAGGGGGTTGAAGCAGTCTATGTGCTAAGGCCTGGGTCACTGAATGAGTACTTGGGTACTGGCTGAATGTTTAGAGTACTGCAAGGAGGGTACCTGGGTGAATTTATAAGTGCTTGGGTTTTGGCGCAGTGAGTGGATTAGTACATGGTGCTGAATCGTCACTAGAGGAGTGCAAGGGGAGTGACAGGGTGTATGCTGGAGTGTATGGACACTGACTGGGGAATTAAAGGTGTGAAAGACAAGTGTGTAAGTGGTTAGAGGACTGCATGCGTTTTGGAGAGGGGTTTGTACCAGTCCATGTGTTAAGGCCTGGGTCACTGCATGAGTACTTGGGCACTGGCTGAATGATTAGAGTACTGCAAGGAGAGTGCCTGTGTGAATTTATGAGTGGTTGGGTTTTGGCGCAGTGAATGGATTAGTACATGGTGCTGAATGGGTCACTAGAGGAGTGCAAGGGGAGAGACAGAGTGTTTGCTGGAGTGTATGAGCACTTACTGGGGAATTGAAGGTGTGAAAAACAGGTGTGTAGTTGAGTAGAGGACTGCATGCATAGTGGATAGGGGATAAAAGCAGTCTATGTGCAAAGGCCTGGGTCACTGCATGAATACTTGGGTACTGTCTGAATGATTAGAGTACTGCAAGAAGGGTGCCTGGGTGAATTTATAAGTGGTTGGGTTTTGGTGCAGTGAATGGATTAGTACATGGTGCTGAATGGATCACAAGAGGAGTGCAAGAAGAGCGACAGAGTGTTTGCTGGAGTGTATGAACACTGACTGGGGAATTGAAGGTGTGAAAGACAAGTGTGTAGTTAGTTAGAGGACTGCATGCATATTGGAGAGGGCTTTGTAGCAGTCCATGTAATAAGGCATGGGTCACTACATGAGTACTTGGGTACTGACTGAATGATTAGAGTTCTTAAAGGAGAGTGCCTGGGTGAATTTATAAGTGGTTGGGTTTTGGCGCAGTGAATGGATTAGTACATGGTGCTGAATGGGTCACTAGAGGAGTGCAAGGGGAGTGATAGGATGTTTGCTGGAGTGTATGGATACTGCCTGGGGAATTGAAGGTGTGAAAAACAGGTGTGTAGTTGAGAAGAGGACTGCATGCATAGTGGATAGGGGTTTGAAGCAGTCTGTGTGCTGAGGCCTGGGTCACTGCATGAGTACTTGTGTACTGACTGAATGATAAGAGTACTGCAAGGAGAGTGCCTGGGTGAATTTATAAGTGGTTGGGTGTTGGTGCAGTGAGTGGATTAGTACATGGTGCTGAATGGTCACTAGAGGAGTGCAAGGGGAGTGACAGGGTGTTTGCTGGAGTGTATGGACACTGACTGGGGAATTAAAGGTGTGAAAGACAAGTGTGTAAGTGGTTAGAGGACTGCATGCGTATTGGAGAGGGGTTTGAACCAGTCCATGTGTTAAGGCCTGGGTCACTGCATGAGTACATGGGCACTGTCTGAATGATTAGAGTACTGCAAGGAGAGTGCCTGTGTGAATTTATTAGTGGTTGGGTTTCGGCGCAGTGAATGGATTAGTGCATGGTGCTGAATGGGTCACTGGAGGATTGCAAGGGGAGAGACAGAGTGTTTGCTGGAGTGTATGAACACTTACTGGGGAATTGAAGGTGTGAAAAACAGGTGTGTAGTTGAGTAGAGGACTGCATGCATAGTGGATAGGGGATAAAAGCAGTCTATGTGCAAAGGCCTGGGTCACTGCATGATTACTTGGGTACTGACTGAATTATTAGAGTACTGCAATGAGAGTGCCTGGGTGAATTTATAAGTGGTTGCGTTTTGCCGCAATGAATCGATTAGTACATGGTGCTGAATGCGTCACTAGAGGAGTGGAAGGGGAGTGACAGGATATTTGCTGGAGTGTATGGATACTGCTTGGGGATTTGAAAGTGTGAAAGACAAGGGTGTAGGTGGTTAGAGGACTGCATGCATAGTGGATAGGGGGTATAAGCAGTCTATGTGTTAAGTCCCGGGTCACTGCATGAGTACTTGTGTACTGACTGAATGATAAGAGTACTGCAAGGAGAGTGCCTGGGTGAATTTATAAGTGGTTGGGTTTTGGCGCAGTGAATGGATTAGTTCATGGTGCTGAATGGATCACAAGAGTAGTGCAAGGGGAGTGACAGGGTGTTTGCCGGAGTGTATGAACACTGACTGGGGAATTGAACGTGTGAAAGATAAGTGTGTAGGTGGTTAGAGGACTGCATGCATAGTGGATAGGGGTTTGAAGCAGTCTATGTGCTAATGCCTGGGTCACTGCATGAGTACTTGGGTACTGACTGAATGATTAGAGTACTGCAAGGAGAGTGCCTGTGTGAATTTATGAGTGGTTGGGTTTCGGCGCAGTGAATGGATTAGTACATGGTGCTGAATGGGTCACTGGAGGATTGCAAGGGGAGAGACAGAGTGTTTGCTGGAGTGTATGAACACTTACTGGGGAATTGAAGGTGTGAAAAACAGGTGTGTAGTTGAGTAGAGGACTGCCTGCATAGTGGATAGGGGATAAAAGCAGTCTATGTGCAAAGGCCTGGGTCACTGCATGAATACTTGGGTACTGACTGAATTATTAGAGTACTGCAAGGAGAGTGCCTGGGTGAATTTATAAGTGGTTGCGTTTTGCCGCAATTAATGGATTAGTACATGGTGCTGAATGCGTCACTAGAGGAGTGGAAGGGGAGTGACAGGATCTTTGCTGGAGTGTATGGATACTGCTTGGGGAATTGAAAGTGTGAAAGACAAGGGTGTAGGTGGTTAGAGGACTGCATGCATAGTGGATAGGGGGTATAAGCAGTCTATGTGCTAAGGCCTGGGTCACTGCATGAGTACTTGGGTACTGGCTGAATGATTAGAGTACTGCAAGGAGGGTGCCTGGGTGAATTTATAAGTGGTTGGGTTTTGGCGCAGTGAGTGGATTAGTACATGGTGCTGAATGGTCACTAGAGGAGTGCAAGGGGAGTGACAGGGTGTTTGCTGGAGTGTATGAACACTGACTGGGGAATTAAAGGTGTGAAAGACAAGTGTGTAAGTGGTTAGGCGACTGCATGCGTGTTGGAGAGGGGTTTGTAGCAGTCCCTGTATTAAGGGCTGGGTCACTGCATTAGTACTTGGATACTGACTGAATGATTAGAGTACTGCAAGGCGAGTGCTTGGGTGAATTTATAAGTGGTTGGGTTTTGGTGCAGTGAATGGATTAGTACATGGTGCTGAATGGATCACTAGAGGAGTGCAAGGGGCGTGACAGAGCGTGTGCTAGAGTGTATGAACACTGACTTAGGGAATTGAAGGTGTGATAGACAAGTTTGTAGGTGAGTAGAGGACTGCATGCATAGTGGATAGGGGTTTGAAGCAGTCTATGTGCTAAGGTCTGGGTCACTGCATGAGTACTTGGGCACTGTCTGAATGATTAGAGTACTGCAAGGAGAGTGCCTGTGTGAATTTATGAGTGGTTGGGTTTCGGCGCAGTGAATGGATTAGTTCATGGTGCTGAATGGGTCACTAGAGGAGTGCAAGGGGAGTGACAGGGTGTTTGCTGGAGTGTATGAACACTGACTGGGGAATTGAAGGTGTGAAAAACAGGTGTGTAGTTGAGTAGAGAACTGGATAGATAGTGGATAGGGGTTTGAAGCAGTCTATGTGCTAAGGCCTGGGTCACTGCATGAGTACTTGTGTACTGACTGAATGATTAGAGTACTGCAAGGAGAGTGCCTGGGTGAATTCATAAGTGTTTGGGTTTTGGCGCAGTGAGTGGATTAGTACATGGTGCTGAATGGGTCACTAGAGGAGTGCAAGGGGAGTGACAGGGTGTTTGCTGGAGTGTATGAACACTGACTGGGGAATTGAAGGTGTAAAAGACAAGTGTGTAAGTGGTTAGAGGACTGCATGCGTATTGGAGAGGGGTTTGAAGCAGTCTAAGTGCTAAGGCCTGGGTCACTGCATGAGTACTTGGGTACTGACTGAATTATTAGAGTACTGCAAGGAGAGTGCCTGGGTGAATTTATAAGTGGTTGCGTTTTGCCGCAATGAATGGATTAGTACACGGTGCTGAATGCGTCACTATAGGAGTGGAAGGGGAGTGACAGGATCTTTGCTGGAGTGTATGGATACTGCTTGGGGAATTGAAAGTGTGAAAGACAAGGGTGTAGGTGGTTAGAGGACTGCATGCATAGTGGATAGGGGGTTGAAGCAGTCTATGTGCTAAGGCCTGGGTCACTGAATGAGTACTTGGGTACTGGCTGAATGTTTAGAGTACTGCAAGGAGGGTACCTGGGTGAATTTATAAGTGGTTGGGTTTTGGCGCAGTGAGTGGATTAGTACATGGTGCTGAATCGTCACTAGAGGAGTGCAAGGGGAGTGACAGGGTGTATGCTGGAGTGTATGGACACTGACTGGGGAATTAAAGGTGTGAAAGACAAGTGTGTAAGTGGTTAGAGGACTGCATGCGTTTTGGAGAGGGGTTTGTACCAGTCCATGTGTTAAGGCCTGGGTCACTGCATGAGTACTTGGGCACTGGCTGAATGATTAGAGTACTGCAAGGAGAGTGCCTGTGTGAATTTATGAGTGGTTGGGTTTCGGCGCAGTGAATGGATTAGTACATGGTGCTGAATGGGTCACAAGAGGAGTGCAAGGGGAGAGACAGAGTGTTTGCTGGAGTGTATGAACACTTACTGGGGAATTGAAGGTGTGAAAAACAGGTGTGTAGTTGAGTAGAGGACTGCATGCATAGTGGATAGGGGATAAAAGCAGTCTATGTGCAAAGGCCTGGGTCACTGCATGAATACTTGGGTACTGTCTGAATGATTAGAGTACTGCAAGAAGGGTGCCTGGGTGAATTTATAAGTGGTTGGGTTTTGGTGCAGTGAATGGATTAGTACATGGTGCTGAATGGATCACAAGAGGAGTGCAAGGGGAGTGACAGGGTGTTTGCTGGAGTGTATGAACACTGACTGGGGAATTGAAGGTGTGAAAAACAGGTGTGTAGTTGAGTAGAGAACTGCATAGATAGTGGATAGGGGTTTGAAGCAGTCTATGTGCTAAGGCCTGGGTCACTGCATGAGTACTTGTGTACTGACTGAATGATTAGAGTACTGCAAGGAGAGTGCCTGGGTGAATTCATAAGTGTTTGGGTTTTGGCGCAGTGAGTGGATTAGTACATGGTGCTGAATGGGTCACTAGAGGAGTGCAAGGGGAGTGACAGGGTGTTTGCTGGAGTGTATGAACACTGACTGGGGAATTGAAGGTGTAAAAGACAAGTGTGTAAGTGGTTAGAGGACTGCATGCGTATTGGAGAGGGGTTTGAAGCAGTCTAAGTGCTAAGGCCTGGGTCACTGCATGAGTACTTGGGTACTGACTGAATTATTAGAGTACTGCAAGGAGAGTGCCTGGGTGAATTTATAAGTGGTTGCGTTTTGCCGCAATGAATGGATTAGTACACGGTGCTGAATGCGTCACTATAGGAGTGGAAGGGGAGTGACAGGATTTTTGCTGGAGTGTATGGATACTGCTTGGGGAATTGAAAGTGTGAAAGACAAGGGTGTAGGTGGTTAGAGGACTGCATGTATAGTGGATAGGGGGTTGAAGCAGTCTATGTGCTAAGGCCTGGGTCACTGAATGAGTACTTGGGTACTGGCTGAATGTTTAGAGTACTGCAAGGAGGGTACCTGGGTGAATTTATAAGTGCTTGGGTTTTGGCGCAGTGAGTGGATTAGTACATGGTGCTGAATCGTCACTAGAGGAGTGCAAGGGGAGTGACAGGGTGTATGCTGGAGTGTATGGACACTGACTGGGGAATTAAAGGTGTGAAAGACAAGTGTGTAAGTGGTTAGAGGACTGCATGCGTTTTGGAGAGGGGTTTGTACCAGTCCATGTGTTAAGGCCTGGGTCACTGCATGAGTACTTGGGCACTGGCTGAATGATTAGAGTACTGCAAGGAGAGTGCCTGTGTGAATTTATGAGTGGTTGGGTTTTGGCGCAGTGAATGGATTAGTACATGGTGCTGAATGGGTCACTAGAGGAGTGCAAGGGGAGAGACAGAGTGTTTGCTGGAGTGTATGAACACTTACTGGGGAATTGAAGGTGTGAAAAACAGGTGTGTAGTTGAGTAGAGGACTGCATGCATAGTGGATAGGGGATAAAAGCAGTCTATGTGCAAAGGCCTGGGTCACTGCATGAATACTTGGGTACTGTCTGAATGATTAGAGTACTGCAAGAAGGGTGCCTGGGTGAATTTATAAGTGGTTGGGTTTTGGTGCAGTGAATGGATTAGTACATGGTGCTGAATGGATCACAAGAGGAGTGCAAGAAGAGCGACAGAGTGTTTGCTGGAGTGTATGAACACTGACTGGGGAATTGAAGGTGTGAAAGACAAGTGTGTAGTTAGTTAGAGGACTGCATGCATATTGGAGAGGGCTTTGTAGCAGTCCATGTAATAAGGCATGGGTCACTACATGAGTACTTGGGTACTGACTGAATGATTAGAGTTCTTAAAGGAGAGTGCCTGGGTGAATTTATAAGTGGTTGGGTTTTGGCGCAGTGAATGGATTAGTACATGGTGCTGAATGGGTCACTAGAGGAGTGCAAGGGGAGTGATAGGATGTTTGCTGGAGTGTATGGATACTGCCTGGGGAATGGTGTGTAGTTGAGAAGAGGACTGCATGCATAGTAGATAGGGGTTTGAAGCAGTCTGTGTGCTGAGGCCTGGGTCACTGCATGAGTACTTGTGTACTGACTGAATGATAAGAGTACTGCAAGGAGAGTGCCTGGGTGAATTTATAAGTGGTTGGGTTTTGGTGCAGTGAGTGGATTAGTACATGGTGCTGAATGGTCACTAGAGGAGTGCAAGGGGAGTGACAGGGTGTTTGCTGGAGTGTATGGACACTGACTGGGGAATTAAAGGTGTGAAAGACAAGTGTGTAAGTGGTTAGAGGACTGCATGCATATTGGAGAGGGGTTTGAACCAGTCCATGTGTTAAGGCCTGGGTCACTGCATGAGTACATGGGCACTGTCTGAATGATTAGAGTACTGCAAGGAGAGTGCCTGTGTGAATTTATTAGTGGTTGGGTTTCGGCGCAGTGAATGGATTAGTGCATGGTGCTGAATGGGTCACTGGAGGATTGCAAGGGGAGAGACAGAGTGTTTGCTGGAGTGTATGAACACTTACTGGGGAATTGAAGGTGTGAAAAACAGGTGTGTAGTTGAGTAGAGGACTGCATGCATAGTGGATAGGGGATAAAAGCAGTCTATGTGCAAAGGCCTGGGTCACTGCATGATTACTTGGGTACTGACTGAATTATTAGAGTACTGCAATGAGAGTGCCTGGGTGAATTTATAAGTGGTTGCGTTTTGCCGCAATGAATCGATTAGTACATGGTGCTGAATGCGTCACTAGAGGAGTGGAAGGGGAGTGACAGGATATTTGCTGGAGTGTATGGATACTGCTTGGGGATTTGAAAGTGTGAAAGACAAGGGTGTAGGTGGTTAGAGGACTGCATGCATAGTGGATAGGGGGTATAAGCAGTCTATGTGTTAAGTCCCGGGTCACTGCATGAGTACTTGTGTACTGACTGAATGATAAGAGTACTGCAAGGAGAGTGCCTGGGTGAATTTATAAGTGGTTGGGTTTTGGCGCAGTGAATGGATTAGTTCATGGTGCTGAATGGATCACAAGAGTAGTGCAAGGGGAGTGACAGGGTGTTTGCCGGAGTGTATGAACACTGACTGGGGAATTGAACGTGTGAAAGATAAGTGTGTAGGTGGTTAGAGGACTGCATGCATAGTGGATAGGGGTTTGAAGCAGTCTATGTGCTAATGCCTGGGTCACTGCATGAGTACTTGGGTACTGACTGAATGATTAGAGTACTGCAAGGAGAGTGCCTGTGTGAATTTATGAGTGGTTGGGTTTCGGCGCAGTGAATGGATTAGTACATGGTGCTGAATGGGTCACTGGAGGATTGCAAGGGGAGAGACAGAGTGTTTGCTGGAGTGTATGAACACTTACTGGGGAATTGAAGGTGTGAAAAACAGGTGTGTAGTTGAGTAGAGGACTGCCTGCATAGTGGATAGGGGATAAAAGCAGTCTATGTGCAAAGGCCTGGGTCACTGCATGAATACTTGGGTACTGACTGAATTATTAGAGTACTGCAAGGAGAGTGCCTGGGTGAATTTATAAGTGGTTGCGTTTTGCCGCAATTAATGGATTAGTACATGGTGCTGAATGCGTCACTAGAGGAGTGGAAGGGGAGTGACAGGATCTTTGCTGGAGTGTATGGATACTGCTTGGGGAATTGAAAGTGTGAAAGACAAGGGTGTAGGTGGTTAGAGGACTGCATGCATAGTGGATAGGGGGTATAAGCAGTCTATGTGCTAAGGCCTGGGTCACTGCATGAGTACTTGGGTACTGGCTGAATGATTAGAGTACTGCAAGGAGGGTGCCTGGGTGAATTTATAAGTGGTTGGGTTTTGGCGCAGTGAGTAGATTAGTACATGGTGCTGAATGGTCACTAGAGGAGTGCAAGGGGAGTGACAGGGTGTTTGCTGGAGTGTATGGACACTGACTGGGGAATTAAAGGTGTGAAAGACAAGTGTGTAAGTGGTTAGGCGACTGCATGCGTGTTGGAGAGGGGTTTGTAGCAGTCCCTGTATTAAGGGCTGGGTCACTGCATTAGTACTTGGATACTGACTGAATGATTAGAGTACTGCAAGGCGAGTGCTTGGGTGAATTTATAAGTGGTTGGGTTTTGGTGCAGTGAATGGATTAGTACATGGTGCTGAATGGATCACTAGAGGAGTGCAAGGGGCGTGACAGAGCGTGTGCTAGAGTGTATGAACACTGACTTAGGGAATTGAAGGTGTGATAGACAAGTTTGTAGGTGAGTAGAGGACTGCATGCATAGTGGATAGGGGTTTGAAGCAGTCTATGTGCTAAGGTCTGGGTCACTGCATGAGTACTTGGGCACTGTCTGAATGATTAGAGTACTGCAAGGAGAGTGCCTGTGTGAATTTGAGTGGTTGGGTTTCGGCGCAGTGAATGGATTAGTACATGGTGCTGAATGGGTCACTAGAGGAGTGCAAGGGGAGTGACAGGGTGTTTGCTGGAGTGTATGAACACTGACTGGGGAATTGAAGGTGTGAAAAACAGGTGTGTAGTTGAGTAGAGAACTGGATAGATAGTGGATAGGGGTTTGAAGCAGTCTATGTGCTAAGGCCTGGGTCACTGCATGAGTACTTGTGTACTGACTGAATGATTAGAGTACTGCAAGGAGAGTGCCTGGGTGAATTCATAAGTGTTTGGGTTTTGGCGCAGTGAGTGGATTAGTACATGGTGCTGAATGGGTCACTAGAGGAGTGCAAGGGGAGTGACAGGGTGTTTGCTGGAGTGTATGAACACTGACTGGGGAATTGAAGGTGTAAAAGACAAGTGTGTAAGTGGTTAGAGGACTGCATGCGTATTGGAGAGGGGTTTGAAGCAGTCTAAGTGCTAAGGCCTGGGTCACTGCATGAGTACTTGGGTACTGACTGAATTATTAGAGTACTGCAAGGAGAGTGCCTGGGTGAATTTATAAGTGGTTGCGTTTTGCCGCAATGAATGGATTAGTACACGGTGCTGAATGCGTCACTATAGGAGTGGAAGGGGAGTGACAGGATCTTTGCTGGAGTGTATGGATACTGCTTGGGGAATTGAAAGTGTGAAAGACAAGGGTGTAGGTGGTTAGAGGACTGCATGCATAGTGGATAGGGGGTTGAAGCAGTCTATGTGCTAAGGCCTGGGTCACTGAATGAGTACTTGGGTACTGGCTGAATGTTTAGAGTACTGCAAGGAGGGTACCTGGGTGAATTTATAAGTGGTTGGGTTTTGGCGCAGTGAGTGGATTAGTACATGGTGCTGAATCGTCACTAGAGGAGTGCAAGGGGAGTGACAGGGTGTATGCTGGAGTGTATGGACACTGACTGGGGAATTAAAGGTGTGAAAGACAAGTGTGTAAGTGGTTAGAGGACTGCATGCGTTTTGGAGAGGGGTTTGTACCAGTCCATGTGTTAAGGCCTGGGTCACTGCATGAGTACTTGGGCACTGGCTGAATGATTAGAGTACTGCAAGGAGAGTGCCTGTGTGAATTTATGAGTGGTTGGGTTTCGGCGCAGTGAATGGATTAGTACATGGTGTTGAATGGGTCACAAGAGGAGTGCAAGGGGAGAGACAGAGTGTTTGCTGGAGTGTATGAACACTTACTGGGGAATTGAAGGTGTGAAAAACAGGTGTGTAGTTGAGTAGAGGACTGCATGCATAGTGGATAGGGGATAAAAGCAGTCTATGTGCAAAGGCCTGGGTCACTGCATGAATACTTGGGTACTGTCTGAATGATTAGAGTACTGCAAGAAGGGTGCCTGGGTGAATTTATAAGTGGTTGGGTTTTGGTGCAGTGAATGGATTAGTACATGGTGCTGAATGGATCACAAGAGGAGTGCAAGAAGAGCGACAGAGTGTTTGCTGGAGTGTATGAACACTGACTGGGGAATTGAAGGTGTGAAAGACAAGTGTGTAGTTAGTTAGAGGACTGCATGCATATTGGAGAGGGATTTGTAGCAGTCCATGTATTAAGGCATGGGTCACTACATGAGTACTTGGGTACTGACTGAATGATTAGAGTACTTAAAGGAGAGTGCCTGGGTGAATTTATAAGTGGTTGGGTTTCGGCGCAGTGAATGGATTAGTGCATGGTGCTGAATGGGTCACTGGAGGATTGCAAGGGGAGAGACAGAGTGTTTGCTGGAGTGTATGAACACTTACTGGGGAATTGAAGGTGTGAAAAACAGGTGTGTAGTTGAGTAGAGGACTGCATGCATAGTGGATAGGGGATAAAAGCAGTCTATGTGCAAAGGCCTGGGTCACTGCATGATTACTTGGGTACTGACTGAATTATTAGAGTACTGCAATGAGAGTGCCTGGGTGAATTTATAAGTGGTTGCGTTTTGCCGCAATGAATCGATTAGTACATGGTGCTGAATGCGTCACTAGAGGAGTGGAAGGGGAGTGACAGGATATTTGCTGGAGTGTATGGATACTGCTTGGGGATTTGAAAGTGTGAAAGACAAGGGTGTAGGTGGTTAGAGGACTGCATGCATAGTGGATAGGGGGTATAAGCAGTCTATGTGTTAAGTCCCGGGTCACTGCATGAGTACTTGTGTACTGACTGAATGATAAGAGTACTGCAAGGAGAGTGCCTGGGTGAATTTATAAATGTTCGGGTTTTGGCGCAGTGAATGGATTAGTTCATGGTGCTGAATGGATCACAAGAGTAGTGCAAGGGGAGTGACAGGGTGTTTGCCGGAGTGTATGAACACTGACTGGGGAATTGAACGTGTGAAAGATAAGTGTGTAGGTGGTTAGAGGACTGCATGCATAGTGGATAGGGGTTTGAAGCAGTCTATGTGCTAATGCCTGGGTCACTGCATGAGTACTTGGGTACTGACTGAATGATTAGAGTACAGCAAGGAGAGTGCCTGGGTGAATATATAAGTGGTTGGGTTTTGGCGCAGTAAATGGATTAGTACATGGTGCTGAATGGGTCACTAGAGGAGTGCAAGGGAAGAGACAGAGTGTTTGCTGGAATGTATGAACACTTACTGGGGAATTGAAGGTGTGAAAAACAGGTGTGTAGTTGAGTAGAGGACTGCATGCATAGTGGATAGGGGATAAAAGCAGTATATGTGCAAAGGCCTGGGTCACTGCATGATTACTTGGGTACTGACTGAATTATTAGAGTACTGCAAGGAGAGTGCCTGGGTGAATTTATAAGTGGTTGCGTTTTGCCGCAATGAATCGATTAGTACATGGTGCTGAATGCGTCACTAGAGGAGTGGAAGGGGAGTGACAGGATCTTTGCTGGAGTGTATGGATACTGCTTGGGGATTTGAAAGTGTGAAAGACAAGGGTGTAGGTGGTTAGAGGACTGCATGCATAGTGGATAGGGGGTATAAGCAGTCTATGTGCTAAGGCCTGGGTCACTGCATGAGTACTTGGGTACTGGCTGAATGATTAGAGTACTGCAAGGAGGGTGCCTGGGTGAATTTATAAGTGGTTGGGTTTTGGCGCAGTGAGTGGATTAGTACATGGTGCTGAATGGTCACTAGAGGAGTGCAAGGGGAGTGACAGGGTGTTTGATGGAGTGTATGGACACTGACTGGGGAATTAAAGGTGTGAAAGACAAGTGTGTAGGTGGTTAGAGCACTGCATGCAGATTGGAGAGGGGTTTGAAGCAGTCTATGTGTTAAGTCCTGGGTCACTGCATGAGTACTTGTGTACTGACTGAATGATAAGAGTACTGCAAGGAGAGTGTCTGGGTGAATTCATAAATTTTCGGGTTTTGGGGCAGTGAATGGATTAGTTCATGGTGCTGAATGGATCACAAGAGTAGTGCAAGGGGAGTGACAGGGTGTTTGCCGGAGTGTATGAACACTGACTGGGGAATTGAACGTGTGAAAGATAAGTGTGTAGGTGGTTAGAGGACTGCATGCATAGTGGATATGGGTTTGAAGCAGTCTATGTGCTAATGCCTGGGTCACTGCATGAGTACTTGGGTACTGACTGAATGATTAGAGTACAGCAAGGAGAGTGCCTGGGTGAGTATGTAAGTGGTTGCGTTTTGCCGCAATTAATGGATTAGTACATGGTGCTGAATGCGTCCCTAGAGGAGTGGAAGGGGAGTGACAGGATCTTTGCTGGAGTGTATGGATACTGCTTGGGGAATTGAAAGTGTGAAAGACAAGGGTGTAGGTGGTTAGAGGACTGCATGCATAGTGGATAGGGGGTATAAGCAGTCTATGTGCTAAGGCCTGGGTCACTGCATGAGTACTTGGGTACTGGCTGAATGATTAGAGTACTGCAAGGAGGGTGCCTGGGTGAATTTATAAGTGGTTGGGTTTTGGCGCAGTGAGTGGATTAGTACATCGTGCTGAATGGTCCCTAGAGGAGTGCAAGGGGAGTGACAGGGTGTTTGCTGGAGTGTATGGACACTGACTGGGGAATTAAAGGTGTGAAAGACAAGTGTGTAAGTGGTTAGGCGACTGCATGCGTGTTGGAGAGGGGTTTGTAGCAGTCCCTGTATTAAGGCCTTGGTCACTGCATTAGTACTTGGATACTGACTGAATGATTAGAGTACTGCAAGGAGAGTGCTTGGGTGAATTTATAAGTGGTTGTGTTTTGGTGCAGTGAATGGATTAGTACATGGTGCTGAATGGATCACTAGAGGAGTGCAAGGGGCGTGACAGAGCGTGTGCTAGAGTGTATGAACACTGACTTAGGGAATTGAAGGTGTGATAGACAAGTTTGTAGGTGAGTAGAGGACTGCATGCATAGTGGATAGGGGTTTGAAGCAGTCTATGTGCTAAGGTCTGGGTCACTGCATGAGTACTTGGGCACTGTCTGAATGATTAGAGTACTGCAAGGAGAGTGCCTGTGTGAATTTATGAGTGGTTGGGTTTCGGCGCAGTGAATGGATTAGTACATGGTGCTGAATGGGTCACTAGAGGAGTGCAAGGGGAGTGACAGGGTGTTTGTTGGAGTGTATGAACATTGACTGGGGAATTGAAGGTGTGAAAAACAGGTGTGTAGTTGAGTAGAGAACTGCATAGATAGTGGATAGGGGTTTGAAGCAGTCTATGTGCTAAGGCCTGGGTCACTGCATGAGTACTTGTGTACTGACTGAATGATTAGAGTACTGCAAGGAGAGTGCCTGGGTGAATTCATAAGTGTTTGGGTTTTGGCACAGTGAGTGGATTAGTACATGGTGCTGAATGGGTCACTAGAGGAGTGCAAGGGGAGTGACAGGGTGTTTGCTGGAGTGTATGAACACTGACTGGGGAATTGAAGGTGTAAAAGACAAGTGTGTAAGTGGTTAGAGGACTGCATGCGTATTGGAGAGGGGTTTGAAGCAGTCTAAGTGCTAAGGCCTGGGTCACTGCATGAGTACTTGGGTACTGACTGAATTATTAGAGTACTGCAAGGAGAGTGCCTGGGTGAATTTATAAGTGGTTGCGTTTTGCCGCAATGAATGGATTAGTACACGGTGCTGAATGCGTCACTATAGGAGTGGAAGGGGAGTGACAGGATCTTTGCTGGAGTGTATGGATACTGCTTGGGGAATTGAAAGTGTGAAAGACAAGGGTGTAGGTGGTTAGAGGACTGCATGCATAGTGGATAGGGGGTTGAAGCAGTCTATGTGCTAAGGCCTGGGTCACTGAATGAGTACTTGGGTACTGGCTGAATGTTTAGAGTACTGCAAGGAGGGTACCTGGGTGAATTTATAAGTGGTTGGGTTTTGGCGCAGTGAGTGGATTAGTACATGGTGCTGAATCGTCACTAGAGGAGTGCAAGGGGAGTGACAGGGTGTTTGCTGGAGTGTATGGACACTGCCTTGGGAATTAAAGGTGTGAAAGACAAGTGTGTAAGTGGTTAGAGGACTGCATGCGTTTTGGAGAGGGGTTTGTACCAGTCCATGTGTTAAGGCCTGGGTCACTGCATGAGTACTTGGACAGTGGCTGAATGATTAGAGTACTGCAAGGAGAGTGCCTGGGTGAATTTATAAATGTTCGGGTTTTGGCGCAGTGAATGGATTAGTTCATGGTGCTGAATGGATCACAAGAGTAGTGGAAGGGGAGTGACAGGATCTTTGCAGGAGTGTATGGATACTGCTTGGGGAATTGAAAGTGTGAAAGACAAGGGTGTAGGTGGTTAGAGGACTGCATGCATAGTGGATAGGGGGTTGAAGCAGTCTATGTGTTAAGTCCTGGGTCACTGCATGAGTACTTGTGTACTGACTGAATGATAAGAGTACTGCAAGGAGAGTGCCTGGGTGAATTTATAAATGTTCGGGTTTTGGCGCAGTGAATGGATTAGTTCATGGTGCTGAATGGATCACAAGAGTAGTGCAAGGGGAGTGACAGGGTGTTTGCCGGAGTGTATGAACACTGACTGGGGAATTGAACGTGTGAAAGATAAGTGTGTAGGTGGTTAGAGGACTGCATGCATAGTGGATAGGGGTTTGAAGCAGTCTATGTGCTAATGCCTGGGTCACTGCATGAGTACTTGGGTACTGACTGAATGATTAGAGTACAGCAAGGAGAGTGCCTAGGTGAATATATAAGTGGTTGGGTTTTGGCGCAGTAAATGGATTAGTACATGGTGCTGAATGGGTCACTAGAGGAGTGCAAGGGGAGAGGCAGAGTGTTTGCTGGAGTGTATGAACACTTACTGGGGAATTGAAGGTGTGAAAAACAGGTGTGTAGTTCAGTAGAGGACTGCATGCATAGTGGATAGGGGATAAAAGCAGTCTATGTGCAAAGGCCTGGGTCACTGCATGAATACTTGGGTACTGTCTGAATGATTAGAGTACTGCAAGGAGAGTGCCTGGGTGAATTTATAAGTGGTTGCGTTTTGCCGCAATGAATGGATTAGTACATGGTGCTGAATGCGTCACTAGAGGAGTGGAAGGGGAGTGACAGGATCTTTGCTGGAGTGTATGGATACTGCTTGGGGAATTGAAAGTGTGAAAGACAAGGGTGTAGGTGGTTAGAGGACTGCATGCATAGTGGATAGGGGGTTGAAGCAGTCTATGTGCTAATGCCTGGGTCACTGCATGAGTACTTGGGTACTGACTGAATGATTAGAGTACAGCAAGGAGAGTGCCTGGGTGAATATATAAGTGGTTGGGTTTTGGCGCAGTAAATGGATTAGTACATGGTGCTGAATGGGTCACTAGAGGAGTGCAAGGGGAGTGACAGGGTGTTTGCTGGATTGTATGGACACTGACTGGGGAATTAAAGGTGTGAAAGACAAGTGTGTAGGTGGTTAGAGTACTGCATGCGTATTGGAGAGTGGTTTGAAGAAGTCTATATGCTCAGTCCTGGGTCACTGCATGAGTACTTGGGTACTGACTGAATGATTAGAGTACTGCAAGGAGGGTGCCTGGGTGAATTTATAAGTGGTTGGGTTTTGGTGCAGTGAATGGATTAGTACATGGTGCTGAATGGATCACAAGAGGAGTGCAAGAAGAGCAACAGAGTGTTTGCTGGAGTGTATGAACACTGACTGGGGAATTGAAGGTGTGAAAGACAAGTGTGTAGTTAGTTAGAGGACTGCAGGCATATTGGAGAGGGCTTTGTAGCAGTCCATGTATTAAGGCATGGGTCACTACATGAGTACTTGGGTACTGACTGAATGATTAGAGTACTTAAAGGAGAGTGCCTGGGTGAATTTATAAGTGGTTGGGTTTTGGCGCAGTGAATGGATTAGTACATGGTGCTGAATGGGTCACTAGAGGAGTGCAAGGGGAGTGATAGGATGTTTGCTGGAGTGTATGGATACTGCCTGGGGAATTGAAGGTGTGAAAAACAGGTGTGTAGTTGAGAAGAGGACTGCATGCATAGTGGAAAGGGGTTTGAAGCAGTCTGTGTGCTGAGGCCTGGGTCACTGCATGAGTACTTGTGTACTGACTGAATGATAAGAGTACTGCAAGGAGAGTGCCTGGGTGAATTTATAAGTGGTTGGGTTTTGGTGCAGTGAGTGGATTAGTACATGGTGCTGAATGGTCACTAGAGGAGTGCAAGGGGAGTGACAGGGTGTTTGCTGGAGTGTATGGACACTGACTGGGGAATTGAAGGTGTGAAAGACAAGTGTGTAAGTGGTTAGAGGACTGCATGCGTATTGGAGAGGGGTTTGAACCAGTCCATGTGTTAAGGCCTGGGTCACTGCATGAGTACATGGGCACTGTCTGAATGATTAGAGTACTGCAAGGAGAGTGCCTGTGTGAATTTATTAGTGGTTGGGTTTCGGCGCAGTGAATGGATTAGTGCATGGTGCTGAATGGGTCACTGGAGGATTGCAAGGGGAGAGACAGAGTGTTTGCTGGAGTGTATGAATACTTACTGGGGAATTGAAGGTGTGAAAAACAGGTGTGTAGTTGAGTAGAGGACTGCATGCATAGTGGATAGGGGATAAAAGCAGTCTATGTGCAAAGGCCTGGGTCACTGCATGATTACTTGGGTACTGACTGAATTATTAGAGTACTGCAATGAGAGTGCCTGGGTGAATTTATAAGTGGTTGCGTTTTGCCGCAATGAATCGATTAGTACATGGTGCTGAATGCGTCACTAGAGGAGTGGAAGGGGAGTGACAGGATATTTGCTGGAGTGTATGGATACTGCTTGGGGATTTGAAAGTGTGAAAGACAAGGGTGTAGGTGGTTAGAGGACTGCATGCATAGTGGATAGGGGGTATAAGCAGTCTATGTGTTAAGTCCTGGGTCACTGCATGAGTACTTGTGTACTGACTGAATGATAAGAGTTCTGCAAGGAGAGTGCCTGGGTGAATTTATAAATGTTCGGGTTTTGGCGCAGTGAATGGATTAGTTCATGGTGCTGAATGGATCACAAGAGTAGTGCAAGGGGAGTGACAGGGTGTTTGCCGGAGTGTATGAACACTGACTGGGGAATTGAACGTGTGAAAGATAAGTGTGTAGGTGGTTAGAGGACTGCATGCATAGTGGATAGGGGTTTGAAGCAGTCTATGTGCTAATGCCTGGGTCACTGCATGAGTACTTGGGTACTGACTGAATGATTAGAGTACAGCAAGGAGAGTGCCTGGGTGAATATATAAGTGGTTGGGTTTTGGCGCAGTAAATGGATTAGTACATGGTGCTGAATGGGTCACTAGAGGAGTGCAAGGGGAGTGACAGGGTGTTTGCTGGGATGTATGGACACTGACCGGGCAATTAAAGGTGTGAAAGACAAGTGTGTAGGTGGTTAGAGTACTGCATGCGTATTGGAGAGTGGTTTGAAGAAGTCTATATGCTCAGTCCTGGGTCACTGCATGAGTACTTGGGTACTGACTGAATGATTACAGTACTGCAAGGAGGGTGCCTGGGTGAATTTATAAGTGGTTGGGTTTTGGTGCAGTGAATGGATTAGTATATGGTGCTGAATGGATCACAAGAGGAGTGCAAGAAGAGCGACAGATTGTTTGCTGGAGTGTATGAACACTGACTGGGGAATTGAAGGTGTGAAAGACAAGTGTGTAGTTAGTTAGAGGACTGCATGCGTATTGGAGAGGGCTTTGTAGCAGTCCATGTATTAAGGCATGGGTCACTACACGAGTACTTGGGTACTGACTGAATGATTAGAGTACTTAAAGGAGAGTGCCTGGGTGAATTTATAAGTGGTTGGGTTTTGGCGCAGTGAATGGATTAGTACATGGTGCTGAATGGGTCACTAGAGGAGTGCAAGGGGAGTGATAGGATGTTTGCTGGAGTGTATGGATACTGCCTGGGGAATTGAAGGTGTGAAAAACAGGTGTGTAGTTGAGAAGTGGACTGCATGCATAGTGGATAGGGGTTTGAAGCAGTCTGTGTGCTGAGGCCTGGGTCACTGCATGAGTACTTGTGTACTGACTGAATGATTAGAGTACTGCAAGGAGAGTGCCTGTGTGAATTTATGAGTGGTTGGGTTTCGGCGTAGTGAATGGATTAGTACATGGTGCTGAATGGGTCACTGGAGGATTGCAAGGGGAGAGACAGAGTGTTTGCTGGAGTGTATGAACACTTACTGGGGAATTGAAGGTGTGAAAAACAGGTGTGTAGTTGAGTAGAGGACTGCATGCATAGTGAATAGGGGATAAAAGCAATCTATGTGCAAAGGCCTGGGTCACTGCATGAATACTTGGGTACTGACTGAATTATTAGAGTACTGCAAGGAGAGTGCCTGGGTGAATTTATAAGTGGTTGCGTTTTGCCGCAATGAATGGATTAGTACATGGTGCTGAATGCGTCACTAGAGGAGTGGAAGGGGAGTGACAGGATCTTTGCTGGAGTGTATGGATACTGCTTGGGGAATTGAAAGTGTGAAAGACAAGGGTGTAGGTGGTTAGAGGACTGCATGCATAGTGGATAGGGGGTATAAGCAGTCTATGTGCTAAGGCCTGGGTCACTGCATGAGTACTTGGGTACTGGCTGAATGATTAGAGTACTGCAAGGAGGGTGCCTGGGTGAATTTATAAGTGGTTGGGTTTTGGCGCAGTGAGTGGATTAGTACATGGTGCTGAATGGTCACTAGAAGAGTGCAAGGGGAGTGACAGGGTGTTTGCTGGAGTGTATGGACACTTACTGGGGAATTAAAGGTGTGAAAGTCAAGTGTGTAAGTGGTTAGGCGACTGCATGCGTGTTGGAGAGGGGTTTGTAGCAGTCCCTGTATTAAGGCCTGGGTCACTGCATTAGTACTTGGATACTGACTGAATGATTAGAGTACTGCAAGGAGAGTGCTTGGGTGAATTTATAAGTGGTTGGGTTTTGGTGCAGTGAATGGATTAGTACATGGTGCTGATCGGATCACTAGAGGAGTGCAAGGGGCGTGACAGAGCGTGTGCTAGAGTGTATGAACACTGACTTAGGGAATTGAAGGTGGGATAGACAAGTTTGTAGGTGAGTAGAGGACTGCATGCATAGTGGATAGGGGTTTGAAGCAGTCTATGTGCTAAGGTCTGGGTCACTGCATGAGTACTTGGGCACTGCCTGAATGATTAGAGTACTGCAAGGAGAGTGCCTGTGTGAATTTATGAGTGGTTGGGTTTCGGCGCAGTGAATGGATTAGTACATGGTGCTGAATGGGTCACTAGAGGAGTGCAAGGGGAAAGACAGGGTGTTTGCTGGAGTGTATGGACACTGACTGGGGAATTAAAGGTGTGAAAGACAAGTGTGTAAGTGGTTAGAGGACTGCATGCGTATTGGAGAGGGGTTTGAACCAGTCCATGTGTTAAGGCCTGGGTAACTGCATGAGTACATTGGCACTGTCTGAATGATTAGAGTACTGCAAGGAGAGTGCCTGTGTGAATTTATTAGTGGTTGGGTTTTGGCGCAGTGAATGGATTAGTGCATGGTGCTGAATGGGTCACTGGAGGATTGCAAGGGGAGAGACAGAGTGTTTGCTGGAGTGTATGAACACTTACTGGGGAATTGAAGGTGTGAAAAACAGGTGTGTAGTTGAGTAGAGCACTGCATGCATAGTGGATAGGCGTTTGAAGCAGTCCATGTGCTAAGGCCTGGCTCAGTGCATGAGTACTTGGGTACTGACTGAATTATTAGAGTACTGCAATGAGAGTGCCTGGGTGAATTTATAAGTGGTTGCGTTTTGCCGCAATGATTCGATTAGTACATGGTGCTGAATGCGTCACTAGAGGAGTGGAAGGGGAGTGACAGGATATTTGCTGGAGTGTATGGATACTGCTTGGGGATTTGAAAGTGTGAAAGACAAGGGTGTAGGTGGTTAGAGGACTGCATGCATAGTGGATAGGGGGTATAAGCAGTCTATGTGTTAAGTCCTGGGTCACTGCATGAGTACTTGTGTACTGACTGAATGATAAGAGTACTGCAAGGAGAGTGCCTGGGTGAATTTATAAATGTTCGGGTTTTGGCGCAGTGAATGGATTAGTTCATGGTGCTGAATGGATCACAAGAGTAGTGCAAGGGGAGTGACAGGGTGTTTGCCGGAGTGTATGAACACTGACTGGGGAATTGAACGTGTGAAAGATAAGTGTGAAGGTGGTTAGAGGACTGCATGCATTCTGGATAGGGGTTTGAAGCAGTCTATGTGCTAATGCCTGGGTCACTGCATGAGTACTTGGGTACTGACTGAATGATTAGAGTACTGCAAGGAGGGTGCCTGGGTGAATTTATAAGTGGTTGGGTGTTGGTGCAGTGAATGGATTAGTATATGGTGCTGAATGGATCACAAGAGGAGTGCAAGAAGAGCGACAGATTGTTTGCTGGAGTGTATGAACACTGACTGGGGAATTGAAGGTGTGAAAGACAAGTGTGTAGTTAGTTAGAGGACTGCATGCGTATTGGAGAGGATTTTGTAGCAGTCCATGTATTAAGGCATGGGTCACTACACGAGTACTTGGGTACTGACTGAATGATTAGAGTACTTAAAGGAGAGTGCCTGGGTAAATTTATAAGTGGTTGGGTTTTGGCGCAGTGAATGGATTAGTACATGGTGCTGAATGGGTCACTAGAGGAGTGCAAGGGGAGTGATAGGATGTTTGCTGGAGTGTATGGATACTGCCTGGGGAATTGAAGGTGTGAAAAACAGGTGTGTAGTTGAGAAGAGGACTGCATGCATAGTGGATAGGGGTTTGAAGCAGTCTGTGTGCTGAGGCCTGGGTCACTGCATGAGTACTTGTGTACTGACTGAATGATTAGAGTACTGCAAGGAGAGTGCCTGTGTGAATTTATGAGTGGTTGGGTTTCGGCGCAGTGAATGGATTAGTACATGGTGCTGAATGGGTCACTGGAGGATTGCAAGGGGAGAGTCAGAGTGTTTGCTGGAGTGTATGAACGCTTACTGGGGAATTGAAGGTGTGAAAAACAGGTGTGTAGTTGAGTAGAGGACTGCATGCATAGTGGATAGGGGATAAAAGCAATCTATGTGCAAAGGCCTGGGTCACTGCATGAATACTTGGGTACTGACTGAATTATTAGAGTACTGCAAGGAGAGTGCCTGGGTGAATTTATAAGTGGTTGCGTTTTGCCGCAATCAATGGATTAGTACATGATGCTGAATGGTCACTAGAGGAGTGCAAGGGGAGTGACAGGGTGTTTGCTGGAGTGTATGGACACTGACTGGGGAATTAAAGGTGTGAAAGACAAGTGTGTAAGTGGTTAGGCGACTGCATGCGTGTTGGAGAGGGGTTTGTAGCAGTCCCTGTCTAAAGGCCTGGGTCACTGCATTAGTACTTGGATACTGACTGAATGATTAGAGTACTGCAAGGAGAGTGCTTGGGTGAATTTATAAGTGGTTGGGTTTTGGTGCAGTGAATGGATTAGTACATGGTGCTGATCGGATCACTAGAGGAGTGCAAGGGGCGTGACAGAGCGTGTGCTAGAGTGTATGGATACTGACTTAGGGAATTGAAGGTGTGATAGACAAGTTTGTAGGTGAGTAGAGGACTGCATGCATAGTGGATAGGGGTTTGAAGCAGTCTATGTGCTAAGGTCTGGGTCACTGTATGAGTACTTGGGCACTGTCTGAATGATTAGAGTACTGCAAGGAGAGTGCCTGTGTGAATTTATGAGTGGTTGGGTTTCGGCGCAGTGAATGGATTAGTACATGGTGCTGAATGGGTCACTAGAGGAGTGCAAGGGGAGTGACAGGGTGTTTGCTGGAGTGTATGAACACTGACTGGGGAATTGAAGGTGTGAAAAACAGGTGTGTAGTTGAGTAGAGAACTGCCTAGATAGTGGATAGGGGTTTGAAGCAGTCTATGTGCTAAGGCCTGGGTCAATGCATGAGTACTTGTGTACTGACTGAATGATTAGAGTACTGCAAGGAGAGTGCCTGGGTGAATTCATAAGTTTTTGGGTTTTGTCGCAGTGAGTGGATTAGTACATGGTGCTGAATGGGTCACTAGAGGAGTGCAAGGGGAGTGACAGGGTGTTTGCTGGAATGTATGAACACTGACTGGGGAATTGAAGGTGTGAAAAACAGGTGTGTAGTTGAGTAGAGGACTGCATGCATAGTGGATAGGGGATAAAAGCAGTCTATGTGCAAAGGCCTGGGTCACTGCATGATTACTTGGGTACTGACTGAATTATTAGAGTACTACAAGGAGCGTGCCTGGGTGAATTTATAAGTGGTTGCGTTTTGCCGCAATGAATCGATTAGTACATGGTGCTGAATGCGTCACTATAGGAGTGGAAGGGGAGTGACAGGATCTTTGCTGGAGTGTATGGATACTGCTTGGGGAATTGAAAGTGTGAAAGACAAGGGTGTAGGTGGTTAGAGGACTGCATGCATAGTGGATAGGGGGTTGAAGCAGTCTATGTGCTAAAGCCTGGGTCGCTGAATGAGTACTTGGGTACTGGCTGAATGTTTAGAGTACTGCAAGGAGGGTACCTGGGTGAATTTATAAGTGGTTGGGTTTTGGCGCAGTGAGTGGATTAGTACATGGTGCTGAATCGTCACTAGAGGAGTGCAAGGGGAGTGACAGGGTGTTTGCTGGAGTGTATGGACACTGACTGGGGAATTAAAGGTGTGAAAGACAAGTGTGTAAGTGGTTAGAGGACTGCATGCGTTTTGGAGAGGGGTTTGTACCAGTCCATGTGTTAAGGCCTGGGTCACTGCATGAGTACTTGGGCACTGTCAGAATGATTAGAGTACTGCAAGGAGAGTGCCTGTGTGAATTTATGAGTGGTTGGGTTTCGGTGCAGTGAATGGATTAGTACATGGTGCTGAATGGGTCACTAGAGGAGTGCAAGGGGAGTGATAGGATGTTTGCTGGAGTGTATGGATACTGCCTGGGGAATTGAAGGTGTGAAAAACAGGTGTGTAGTTGAGAAGAGGACTGCATGCATAGTGGATAGGGGTTTGAAGCAGTCTATGTGCTAAGGCCTGGGTCACTGCATGAGTACTTTGGTACTGACTGAATGATTAGAGTACTGCAAGGAGAGTGCCTGGGTGAATATATAAGTGGTTGGGTTTTGGCGCAGTAAATGGATTAGTACATGGTGCTGAATGGGTCACTAGAGGAGTGCAAGGGGAGAGACAGAGTGTTTGCTGGAGTGTATGAACACTGACTGGGGAATTGAAGGTGTGAAAGACAAGTGTGTAGGTGTTTAGAGGACTGCATGCATAGTGGATAGGGGTTTGAAGCAGTCTATGTGCTAATGCCTGGGTCACTGCATGAGTACTTGTGTAGTGACTGAATGATTAGAGTTCTGCAAGGAGAGTACCTGGGTGAATTGATAAGTGGTTGAGTGTTGGCGCAGTGAATGGATTAGTACGTGGAGCTGAATGGGTCACTAAAGGAGTGCAAGGGGAGTGACAGGGTGTTTGCTGGATTGTATGGACACTGACTGGGGAATTAAAGGTGTGAAAGACAAGTGTGTAGTTGGTTAGAGGACTGCATGCGTATTGGAGAGGGCTTTGTAGCAGTCCATGTATTAAGGCGTGGGTCACTACACGAGTACTTGGGTACTGACTGAATGATTAGAGTTCTGAAAGGAGAGTGCCTGGGTGAATTTATAAGTGGTTGGGTTTTGGCGCAGTGAATGGATTAGTACATGGTGCTGAATGGGTCACTAGAGGAGTGCAAGGGGAGTGATAGGATGTTTGCTGGAGTGTATGGATACTGCCTGGGGAATTGAAGGTGTGAAAAACAGGTGTGTAGTTGAGAAGAGGACTGCATGCATAGTGGATAGGGGTTTGAAGCAGTCTGTGTGCTAAGGCCTGTGTCACTGCATGAGTACTTGGGTACTGACTGAATGATTAGAGTACTGCAAGGAGAGTGCCTGGATGAATTTATAAGTGGTCGCGTTTTGCCGCAGTGAATGGATTAGTACATGGTGCTAAATGGGTCACTAGAGGAGTGCAAGAAGAGTGACAGGATGTTTGCTGGAGTGTATGGATACTGCTAGGGGAATTTAAAATGTGAAAGACATGGGTGTAGGTGGTTAGAGGACTGCATGCATAGTGGATCTGGGTTTGAAGCAGTCTATGTGCTAAGGCCTGGGTCACTGCACGAGTACTTGGGTACTGGCTGAATGATTAGAGTACTGCAAGGAGAGTGCCTGGGTGAATTTATAAGTGATTGGGGTTTGGCGCTGTGGGTGGATTAGTACATGGTGCAGAATGGTCACTAGAGGAGTGCAAGAGGTGTGACAGGGTGTTTGATGGAGTGTATGGACACTGACTGGGAATTAAAGGTGTGAAAGACAAGTGTGTAGGTGGTTAGAGGACTGCATGCGTATTGGAGAGGAGTTTCGAACAGTCTATGTGCTAAGGCCTGGGTCAGTGCATGAGTACTTGGGTACTGACATAATGATTAGAGTACTGCAAGGAGGGTGCCTGGGTTAATTTATAAGTGTTTGGGTTTTTGTGCAGTGAATGGATTAGTACATGGTGCAGAATGGGTCACTAGAGGAGTGCAAGGGGAGTGACAGGGTGTTTGCTGGAGTGAATGAACACTGACTGTGGAAATGAAGGTGTGAAAGACAAGTGTATAAGTGGTTAGAAGACTGCATGGGTATTGGAGAGTGGTTTGTACCGGTCCATGTGTTAAGGCCTGGGTCAATGCATGACTACTTGGGCACTGACTGAATGATTAGAGTACTGCAAGGAGAGTCCCTGGTTGAATTTATAAGTGTTTGGGTTTTTGCGCAGTGAATGGATTAGTACATGGTGCTGAATGGGTCACTAGAGGAGTGCAAGGGGAGTGACAGGGTGTTTACTGGAGTGTGTGAACACTGACTGGGGAATTGAAGGTGTGAAAGACAAATGTGTAAGTGTTAGAGGACTGCATGCGTATTGGAGAGGGGTTTGTAGCAGTCCATCTGTTAAGGCCTGGGTCACTTCATGAGTACTTGATTACTGACTGAATGATTAGAGTACTGCAAGGAGAGTGCCTGGTTGAATTTATAAGTGGTGGGTTTTGGCGCAGTGAATGGATTAGTACATGGTGCTGAATGGATCACTAGAGGAGTGCAAGGGGCGTGACAGAGTGTTTGCTGGAGTGTATGAACACTGACTGGGGAATTGAAGGTATGAAAGACAAGTATATAGGTGGTTAGAGGACTGCATGCGTATTGGAGAAGGGTTTGAAGCAGTCTATGTGCTAAGGCTTGGGTCACTGCATGAGTACTTGGGTACTGACTGAATTATTAGAGTACTGCAAGGAGAGTGCCTGGGTGAATTTATAAGTGGTTGGGTTTTGGCGCATTAAATGGATTAGTACATGGTGCTGAATGAGTCACTAGAGGAGTGCAAGGAGAGTGAGAGTGTGTTTGCTGGAGTGTATGAACACTGACTGGGCAATTGAATGTGTGAAAGACAAGTGTGTAGGTGGTTAGAGGACTGCATGCGTATTGGAGAGGGGTTTGTAGCAGTCCATGTATTAAGGCATGGGTCACTGCATGAGTGCTTGGGTAGTGACTGAATGATTAGAGTACTGCAAGGAGAGTGCCTGGGTGAATTTATAAGTGGTTGGGTTTTGGCCCAGTGAATGGATTAGTACATGGTGCTGAATGGGTCACTAGAGGAGTGCAAGGGGATTGACAGGGTGTTTACTGGAGTGTATGAACACTGACTGGGGAATTGAAGGTGTGAAAGACAAATGTGTAAGTGGTTAGAGGACTGCATGCGTATTGGAGAGGGGTTTGTAGCAGTCCATGTGTTAAGGCCTGGGTCACTGCATGAGTACTTGGGAACTGACTGAATGATTAGAGTACTGCAAGGAGAGTGCCTGGTTGAATTTATAAGTGGTTGGGTTTCGGTGCAGTGAATGGATTAGTACATGGTGCTGAATGGATCACTAGAGGAGTGCAAGGGGTATGACAGAGTGTTTGCTGGAGTGTATGAACACTGACTGGGGAATTGAAGGTATGAAAGACAAGTGTGTAGGTGGTTAGAGGATTGCATGCGTATTGGAAAGGGGTTTGAAGCATTCTATGTGCTAAGGCCTGGGCCACTGCATGAGTACTTGGGTACTGACCGAATGATTAGAGTACTGCAAGGAGAGTGCCTGGGTGAATTTATAAGTGGTTGGGTTTTGGCGCATTGAGTGGATTAGTATATGGTGCTGAATTGGTCACTAGAGGAGTGCAAGGGGGGTAGGTTTTTATGCAGTTATGTGTCAGCAAAGACATGAAGTAACCTCATTCTTCTGTCACAATGGTTGCACAAGTGCACACAGACTCACTGTGTGATTCTAGACAAGCAAGACTATTCCCTGGACGTTAACAGGAGAAACTCAGTAGTCTGAAAGGGATAAGGTTCACTGCATACATTCTACACATTTCACTACTGCACTCTAGTGTGAATTCCTGACTCATTCTGCGAATGCATAAGCAATGACGGGGTCCTAATACTACTGAAACCTGACAACAGGATAGGTTTTTAAGCAGTTATGTGTCAGCAAAGACATAAAGTAACCACCTGCTTCTGTCACAATGGTTGCACAAGTGCACACAGACTCACAGTGTGATTCTAGACAAGCAAGACTATTCCCTGGACTTTAGCAGGAGAAACTCAGTAGTCTGGAAGGGGTAAGGTTCACTGCATACATTCTACACATTTCACTACTGCACTCTAGTGTGAATGCCTGACTGATTCTGTGAATGCATAAGCAATGACTGGGTTCCAATACTACTGAAACTTGACAACCGGATAGGTTTTTAAGCAGGTATGTGTCAGCAAAGACATAAAGTTATCACATGCTTCTGTCACAATGGTTACACAAGAGTGATTCTAGACAAGCAAGACTATTCCCTGGTGTGAGAAGTTGTCCTGGAATATGCTGTCCTCTAGTTATAGGGGACACCTTGTACAAGTCCAATTCGACTCTTATGGTGATAGGTTAAAGACAACCTTTAAAGAAAGCTATCCTAGTGGTAGCTGTGGAGAGCAGCCTTCAGGCTAAGTCTTGAAGGAGTGTTAAGCTTATTGTTTTACCATAGATAACCTCTTGAATAACCAAATGAAAGAGTAGTCCACACAGGTATATATATAAAATATATGTATATATTCTAGGAATAACCCCACTAGTCTCTTTATGAGGCTAGAGGTGAAGTTACAATTCAAACAAGCATTGATAGTTACAATAAATATCACTGGAATCACAGGGCCCCAGGGAGGGACCAAACCATATATCAAAAAAGTGGTATAAGAACCACGACAATTCTACAGACAATGCCTAGGGCAGTGTTTCCCAAACTGGGGTCCGTGGACCCCCAGGGGTCCGTGACACATTTCCAGGGGGTCCGCAGGCAGCAATTTTAAAAGCACTGCAAAGTATCTTGTATGATTAGCAGTTTTCAAACCACAATTAAATTGTCAAGATAACACCAGTAATTAATGTACCTGCTGGATAGAGATGACAGTTTTGTCCAGTAGCAGCTTTGACTTATCCAATGAAACACAGAGGATTGATATGCCGACTGCAAAGAACTTGTACCATGCATTTTAAAAAATAGTATTTTATGTGCATAGGTCAGTGGATTACTGCTTTTTTCCCAGAGATTATTTTGTTACTGTGAAGTTCATAAGTGACAATCGTAATCTAGCACAGTGACCTATAAAATGTCATCAAAGAGCTGCTTGCAAACTGCAAGGTACAAGTTAGTGACATGTTTTTTCCCAGTCTTTCATTATCTGAAATGCTGGTTGCTGCTAAAAAGGTTTATTTGGGTGGAAATACATTTTTATTGTTAAAGTCAATGCTAACCACTGTGTTATGTTCTGAATCCTGAGTCTGTGCTTCTCCAGACCAAGCACTCTTTAAAAATGCCTACCAGTATGAACCGCTTTTGAATTCTACACCTTGTAGTCCCCTTTGCCTTATGTGACATTTTCTATACACTGATTTTACACATATGATTCACTGTCTCTATATGTGTGAGATGTAAAGTGCTCTGACATCCTACAATGGTATGAGAGTTGCTAAAAAAATAATAATACATGTGACAGAGGGGCTATGGAGAAATGAAAGGCACTATTGGAGGGTGATAGTGGGGGAATCATTGAAGAACCCCCAAAAAGATTGTTGTATTCTGGTGCATAGTAAGGACTTAATTAACTTTTCTTTAAAAGCTAATACAATTCGATATGTAATGATAAATCTGTTGTAGACTGCACCATTGTTTCCTACATTTTTCTTCTGAGGGGGAGCATCCCAAAGCCCCCTTGGTAGTGATCAGTCTGGCCCTGGCAGGAGCAGGAGCCTCGTAATGCGAAATAACGTAGATGCAGCACCAACCTTCCCATTAATTTTTTTCGTTTTTTGCAAATTCTTTCAATATAAAATACAACAGAGTGGCGGAGAGTGTCATTAGCCTCCTTGGCTTAATGACAAGCTCCGCCACTTCAGAATCGCATGGTTGCACCTATATTTACAAGAATATGATGCAGCCCTGCGTTTCCTCTATGCTCGCGCTACACTTAACCTTGTAGCGCCAACGCAGGCACCCTTGCACCATAGTGCAAGGGTGTCTGCGTGCAGGAGAAGATTGTTTATGTATAGTAAGGTACCCCTTCCTGCACATAAACAATTTTGAAATGCCGTTTTGTCACGTCTATATGTGCTGCTTAATTCAGCACACATGGAAGTTACAAACTGTCATTTTTTTAAAAGTTTGTTTATGTGCAGGAAGGGTCACCTTCCTGAACAAACAATTCAAGGCATTTTGCAAAAACGAGGAGAAATAAAGCATTTCTCCTTGTTTTGCCAAGTTAAGACCAGGTTTACCCTGTTCTTAAATTTTGGCGCTGCCTCTCATTTACGCTGCCCTTGTTTATAGGGGGCAGTGTCAAAATCAATGGGTGTTGCTGTTGAACGCCCACCGCAACACCCACTGCCCACCCCTTTCACGCTAAGCATTGGGTGAAAGGGGGTCTTGTTTACAAGGCAGCGTTAAGCCACGTTAAGTGGCTTAACGCTGCCTTGTAAATAAGGCGAAGCCCCTTGTGCCACCGGAACGTCGCATAAGTGACGTTCTCATGGAGATAGGGGCTTGTAAATATGCCCCTAAAATCCTTAGTAATTTGAGTTTTTGTTTTGTGTGCACACGTGTTTATTTTTTTCGAATTACTGTTTTAATGTTTGAAATTTAAATCCTACAAATTGCTTGGGGGTCCCCGGCTTCCAGTGGTGACTCAATGGGGGTCCTCAGGAGTCAAAAGTTTGGGAGCCACTGGCCTAGGGCATTTAGGGTCACTGGCCCCTTGTGAAACCACCCAAGGTAGTGAGGAAGGGGACCCACGGGAGACGCGTGCAGTGGCTAAAGCTACTGTCGGGATCTCTATTAAAGCCTATGGAGAATGTCGCGGTTGAATTTTACAAGTTTAAAAAACACTTCTAGCAGGAGTTCAAGTTCAATTCTTTAGAGTTAAGCTTTTGAAGGGCCCACACCCACGAGAGTACCGAGGTACCACTGTTAACAGCCCCAGGGAAGCCGGGTGCATAGGTCGGTTTCGATGTCGGGTCGCGGGCTGATTTTCAATGTCAAAATGTGAAGAACTGCTGCTTGCCAGAAGTGTCGTCTTTGTCGTGAAGAATGAAAATCTAGATCTTGTAGAGAAGGACCTGAAAGCAGAGGGGACAGAGTCTGGGTCATGGCACAGTGACCAGGGGGCTCAAGAGAAGGAGCCCTTCAATGTTGGGTGCTTCCAGGTGGAAGAGGTGTAGCTTGGATCATCAGCCACGGGGTCAAGGAGGTGTCAAGGAAGGCCAGCTTCTGGAGAGCAACTGTACCATGAAGGATGAGGGTCGCTGCGGTGTTAGTGTCCAGATTAGATCCACTAAGCCTTGGCAACTGCAACCCACGCAAGAAACACAAAACTGCTACTGGTGCAGACCCACAAGGATTTAGCAAGGTCTCCAGCAAGGAGACTGAAGAGCAGGCCTAGAGCAACTAGGGGAACTCCTGGAATTGAAGATTGACTTCTGCTAGGGCCCACAAGTCCAGAGACAAGGGACTGCAGGAGGCATAAATTTGGCGTGTGTAAAGATGCGCCCACGGGTCGCCGGAGTGGGCTAGGGCATCGATCTTTGGCACAGAGGATGCTGAGATGTTTGCTCAATAATGGGCCAAAGCACGACTTATCCACTTGTCGGAGTCGGGTGCTGTGCAAGAGGTGGCTGGTGTCCTGGGGTATTGGGGATCTCGGCACCCACGGGCTCCACCGTGCTGAGCTTTACTGTGCACACTCACTGGCCTCTGGGATGCTTGGAAACCCACCTCAAGGTAGGAAAGAGTCGTCGATGTCCGTAGGAGCAGCAAGGTTCCAACTGGGTCCCTTGCAGTGTTTCAGGTGCCTGCCAAGCAGGGGGGTAACTCCTATACCCCAAGGGAGATTTCTTCAGTCAGCTGTGCGGAAGCAAGTCGAAGTTCAAGTCTGAGAAGTTCAAGAATAATCTGAGGCTCTGGGGACCCAGTTTTCACCTTTATCCAAAGATTAGGGGAGTGTCCAGATCAGAGCCCACCAATGAGAGGTCAGGTGGGAAAGGGTGGCTACACCCTCTTCCCTTTGTGTGTTTCCCACCAGGGCAGGGGATAGGATGCCCCTGAACTGGTTCGAGGCGGTGTATGTAGAATGTAGGCACTGGAGAAGCCTACGTGCAACTCTGAAAGGCATCCTATGGTGCACCCACCTAGTTCCAATCCACATAGTCTGTCTGGGGAGGTGAGAACACCTCCCTGTAACAGGATCCCTATTGTCCAGCTGCCGTGGCTGGAGTTCTGCCCAGCAACAGTCAGCCAGAGTCGTGTGGGTGGCGGGTAGCATCCATTTTGTACTACGTGTGCACTTTTAAATTGGTGTCTAAATTCTGCCGCTTTTCCCATATCGCCCCTCTAGCAGGTGGGGAATCATGCCCTCAGTCCCATGGCTGGATTGGGGGTATGATTCCTACATGTTTGACACCAAACACGATATGGTTCTGTGTAGCCATTCTCAAGTTATCACGCTATCGCGATATACTTATAATGCGGTTAAGAGTATATGGTATGGCTACACTACAAACAACCAAGCAATGATTTTACGAAGGTTGCAGAGGGGCCCTACTCAGGTAGGGGTCCCCCCTCACATATATCTCAGCACCCTGCCTTGTAGGATTAGCAAGGACTGCTTTAGGGGTGACCTATGAGGATATATGTGTTGTATTAAGTGAGATACAGGATACCTATATCCCTGTAAGGAGTGCAAGCACCACCTTACACAGACTACAGTAGTTGTCTGGTGGTGTCATTTGGTATGGCTGTCCCAGGGGTGGCACAATAAGTGCTGCAGCGCCTGGTAGGCCTCTGAGGGACCCATGCCCTGGGTACCTGGGGTACCATCTACAAGGGGCTGATAGGGTGTCCTCAGTATCCAATTGGAAGGTACCTGGGTACTCACATCAGTTTAGAGAAGAAGTAGATAGGATGGGGTCCTGGATAGCAGGGCCACAGCCTGGCTAGTGTAATAAAACAGTCAAAACATCAGCAAAAAGTTGGGGGGAACTATGCAGTCGATGCCACTCTCCTACATAACCCCCCCAAACGCAGGTACATTAAACTAACCTTGACCAGTTGAGTCTTCATGTTCTAAGTGGAAATATCTGGAGAGGCCATCTGCATTGGCATGGTTGCTCCCAGGTCTATGTTCCACTGTATAGTCCATCCCCTGTAGGGAAATGGACCACCTGAGTAGTTTGAGGTTTTCACCCTTCATCTGTTTTAGCCATAGGAGGGGCTTATGGTCGGTTGAACAAGGAAGTGAGTGCCAAACAAGTATGGCCTCAGCTTCTTCAAGGCCCAGACCACAGCAAAGGCCTCCCTCTCTATAGCTGACCAACGTGTCTCTCTGGGGGTCAACCTTCTGCTAATAAAAGCTACTGGTTGATCCTGGCCCTCTTCATTCAGTTGTGATAATACAGCACCTACCCCCACCTCAGAAGCATCAGTTTGAACTATGAATTCTTTGGAGTAGTTGGGGCTTTGGAGCACTGGAGCAGAGCACATTGCCTGTTTTAGGTCATCAAAAGCTTTCTGACAGCTGACAGTCCACTGAACTTTCTTGGGCATCCTCTTAGAGGTTAAGTCATTTAAGGGGGTCACAATGGATTCATATCCCTTGACAAATCTTCTGTAATAACCAGTCAGGCTTAAGAAAGCTCGGACCTGAGTCTGGGTGGTTGGAGCAACCCAGTCCATGATGGTCTGGATTTTGCTCTGTAGTGGTTGAACCTGGCCTCCACCTACAAGGTGGCCCAGGTACACAACCTGACTCTGCCCTATCTGGAACTTAGTAGCCTTAATAGTGAGTCCTGCCATTTGCAGGGCTTCTAAAACCTCCCTCAGGTGGATCAGGTGATCTTCCCAGGTGGAGCTGAAGACAGCAATATCATCTAGATATGCTGCACTAAAGTCATCCAGGCCTAAGAGGACTTGGTTCACCAACCTTTGAAAAGTGGCAGGTGCATTCTTCAAACCAAAGGGCATCACAATAAATTGATAATGCCCACCAGGGGTAGAGAATGCTGTTTTGGGTTTTGCAGATTCAGCTAACCTTATCTGCCAGTAGCCTGCTGTCAGATCAAATGTGCTCAGATATTTGGCTGAGGCCAATTTATCTATGAGCTCATCTGCTCTGGGAATGGTGTGCATCAGTCCTAGTGACTGCATTGAGTCCTCTGTAGTCAACACTGAACCTCATCTCTCTCTTACCATCTTGGGTGTGAGGTTTTGGCACAAGGACTACTGGGCTAACCCAAGGGCTATCTGAGGGCTCAACGACTCCCAATTCCAACATCTTTTGGACTTCTGTCCTTATGCAGTCCCTGACATGGTCAGGTTGCCTGTAGATCTTATTCTTCACAGGCAGACTGTCCCCAGTGTCCACTTCATGAGTGCACCAGGTGGTCTGACTTGGAGTCGGTGAAAACATATGCCTGAATGACTGTAGAACTTGTCTGCAGTCAGACTGTTGCTGAGCAGAGAGGCTGCCTGCCAAGGCTACACCATCTACTGACCCATCATCAGGGTTGTGAGAGAGCAGGTCTGGGAGAGGGTCACTCTCCTCCTCCTGCCCCTCATCTGTTGCCATGAGCAAGCCCATGTCAGCCCTGTCCACATATGGTTTCAGTCTGTTTACATGAAGTACTCTGTGAGGACTTCTGGGAGTGCCAAGGTCCACCAAGTAGGTGACCTCTTCCTTCTTTTCCAAAATGGTATGGGGTCCACTCCATTTGTCTTGGAGGGCTGCTGGGGCCACTGGCTCCAACACCCATACCTTCTGTCCTGGCTGGTACACCACCAGTACAGCCTTTTGGTCATGCCAGGCTTTTTGCAGTTCCTGGCTTGCCTCAAGGTTTTTAGTCGCCTTCTTCATATACTCAGCCATCCGGGAGCGGAGACCAAGTACATAGTCCACAATATCCAGTTTAGGGGGTTTGAGAGGTAACTCCCATACCTCCTTCACTAGACAGAGTGGCCCTCTAACAAGGTGACCAAACAAAAGTTCAAAAGGGCTGTAACCAACCCCCTTCTGTGGCACCTCCCTGTATGCAAAGAGAAGGCAGGGCAGAAGAACATCCCATTTTCGCCTAATCTTTTCTGGGAGCCCTTTGATCATACCCTTGAGGGTCTTGTTGAATCTCTCAACAAGCCCATTGCATTGAGGATGATAAGGGGCGGTGAACCTGTAGTTGACACCACACTCCTTCCACATTGCTTTGAGGTAACTACTCATAAAGTTGGTACCTCGGTCAGATAAGACCTCCTTAGGGAAACTCACCCTGGAAAAGATTCCCAGGAGGGCCCTTGCCACCACAGGTGCTGTGATGGTCCTAAGAGGAATAGCTTCTGGGTATCTGGTAGCATGATCCACTACCACCAGTATAAACCTGTGCCCAGATGCTGTTGGTGGGTCAAGGGGACCAACTATGTCAATCCCTACCCGTTCAAAGGGAACGCCCACCACAGGTAGTGGTATCAGGGGGGCCTTTGTGGATTTACCTGCCTTGCCACTGGCCTGGCTTGTAATGCAAGAGCTACAGAAACTCTTACAGTCCTCACTCATTTGAGGCCAATGAAAGTGAGGGACAATTCTGTCCCAAGTCTTGTTTTGGCCTAGGTGTCCTGCCAAGGGAATATCATGGGCCAGTGTGAGTAGGAAACCCCTGAACTTCTGAGGTATGACCAATCTCCTGGCTGCACCAGGCTTGGGGTCTCGACCCTGAGTACAGGAGTCCATCATCCCAATATATCTTACTGGTTCCACTGGCATTCCCGGCAGCCTCAGCAGCAGCTTGCTGTCTGAGGGGTTCAAGAGTGGGGCAGCTCTGCTGCTCCAGGCTCAAGTCTGCCCTAGAAGGTCCCCCTGTCCCCAAGAACTCAACCTGATCAGGTTCAAGTTCATCTGGGACAGTTCCTTCTTCAGGTGTCAGATCCTCTTCTTCTGCTGGGATACTCAGCATCGCTGCATGGGTAGTCAGCTCCACCTCAGCCCATGCTGAGGTCTCCAAATCATTCCCTAGCAAGCATTCTACTGGTAGGTCTGCACTCACCACAACCTTCTTTAGGCCAGTTACCCCTCACCAAGAGAAGTTAACAACTGCCAGAGCATGGTTAGTACTGACATTGCTTGCATTGGTCACCTGGTAAGTTTCTCCAAGTATGATCTGGCTAGGGTCCACAAGGTCCCTAGTCACCATGGTGACACTGGCCCCTGTGTCCCTGTAAGCTAGAGACTCCCTTCCATTTATTCTAGGCTCTTGCTTGTATTTGTCCAGACCACTGGGACTCACAAATAGGGACAGGTCCCCATCACAAACTAATACAGCCTGAGTAGGCATTCTGACTAGGCCAGATTCCTCTCCAGATCCCAGGGTCAACCCTACTATCCCGTTGTTCTGTGTACCACCACCTATAGCTGGACTAGGGGGAACAGATGCCTTAGGGGCAGGTGTAGTGGTACTTGTGAAGTCTTTGGCCTTGTTGCAGTCTGAAGTCCAATGGGTTTTCTGTTTACAGATTTTACACCATGGCTTCCTTGGCTGCTTAACTTTGTTGTTTTGGGAATTATCAGATGCTGATTTTTGGGGGCCTGTTGAAGACTGCTGGTCTTTTCCCTTTTCAGAGTTTTTGGCATCTTCCTTTTTAGTTGCACCCCCCAAGGGCTGGACCTTTTGCTTGATCCTGGTTCTGTCCCATTTGTCTGCCTTCTTTCCCAATTATTGGGGAGAGGTCAGATCTGAGTCCACCAGGTGCTGATGCAAGAGCTGATTCTGACAATTGTTAAGGATCTGCTGCCTCATAATTAGATTGTACAATCCTTTGTAATCATTTACTTTGCTGCCAGTTAACCAACCTTCCAGAGCCTTAGTAGCACAATCTACAAAGTCTACCCAATTTTGATTCTGTGCTTTTTGGGTATCTCTGAACTTTAACCTGTATTGATCAGTGGTTAGGCCAAACCCATCTATTAAAGCATCTCTCAAGATATAATAATCATCTGCATCCTCTTCTCTGACAGAGAGGAGCTTGTCTCTTCCTTTGTCTGCAAAGGAGAGCCATAAGATTGCTGCCCACTGATCTACTGGGACCCTTTGTACTTTACAGGCCCTTTCAAGTGCAGTGATCCATTTATGGATATCATCCCCTGACTGATAGGGGGGCACAATCTTATGCAGGTTCCTATTGTCAGGAGCTTTCTCTCTAACTCTAGGGGTATTATTACTGCCACCAGGAGTCTCTAGACCCCATTTTCTTGAAGCTTTCTGAAGCTCCAGGGACTCCCTGTCTAATGCTAACTGTTCTCTCCTGAGCTGCAGCTTGGCTTGCTCAAACTGGATCAGTCTGCACTTCCTCTCTTGGGAGGATTCTCTTCTCTGAGAAGAAGCAGAGGTCCTTTTGAATCTCCCAGAATGGTTAGACCCCTCTGAGGGGGATCTGTTCCTTCTGTTTGGATCCACCACTCTCACATTAGGGATGGAGGGAATGCCTCTTGGGCCATCACCTCCATGTTGTGAATGGTCTGATTCATCCAGGTCAAGTTCAACTTCCTCTTCCTGGTCCTCATCAGAGTCCACCACTTGGGTGTCCTCTTCAGCAGGATGCCCACCCAACCTGTCTACCCCTTCAGACACTAGAGTCTGCTTGAAGTCTGCTATGAGCAGGATTTCCCTGAGACGTTGAGTGTTGGCACCCTTGTTCGTCTTCAGTTGCCTAGTAGTGCACATCTCCCTAAGCTCAGCAAAAGAGAGGTTGTCATACTTGTTGACTGGGACCCTTGAGGGTCCTTCCAGGGCCCTATGGGCTCCTGAACCTGAAGACATGTCTAGTGTAGTGGTACTGGTGTATCTACCTACACTAGGTGTGGTCTACTGAACCCTTTCTTGAGTTGTAGTCAAGATTTGCTAAGCCCTCTACACACAACTCCTAAGTTCAGTAGAACTTATTGTATTCTAAGCTTAAATTTATATGTACCTTTAGTACCAAGTGGCTTTCACTTTAGAAATGCAATTTGTTATCTGGTAAAACAATGGCAAGCTTGAATCCAACCGCTGCACACCAATGTGAGAAGTTGGCCTGGCATATGCTGTCCTCTAGTTATAGGGGACACCTTGTACCAGTCCATTTCGACTCTTATGGTGATAGGTTAAAGACAACCTTTAAAGAAAGCTATCCTAGTGGTAGCTGTGGAGAGCAGCCTTCAGGCTAAGTCTTGAAGGAGTGTTAAGCTTATTGTTTTACCATAGATAACCTCTTGAATAACCAAATGAAAGAGTAGTTCACACAGGTATATATAAAATATATCTATTTATTCTAGGAATAACCCCACTAGTTTCTTTATGAGGCTAGAGGTGAAGATACAATTCAAACAAGCATTGATAGTTACAATAAATAGCACTGAATCACAGGGCCCCGGGGGGGGGACCATACCATATATCAAAAAAGTGGTATAAGAACCACGACAATTCTACAGACAATGCCTAGGGCATTTAGGGTCGCTGGCCCCTTGTGAAACCACCCAAGGTAGTGAGGAAGGGGACCCACGAGAGACGCGTGCAGTGGCTAAAGCTACTGTCGGGATCTCTATTAAAGCCTATGGTGAATGTCGCGGTTTAATTTTACAAGTTTAAAAAACACTTCTAGCAGGAGTTCAAGTTCAATACTTTAGAGTTAAGCTTTTGAAGGGCCCACACCCACGAGAGTACCGAGGTACCACTGTTACCTGCCCCCAGGGAAGCCGGGTGCATAGGTCGTTTTCAATGTCAGGTAGCGAGCTGATTTTCAAAGGCAAAACGTGAAGAACTGCTGCTAGCCAGAAGCGTTGTCTTTGTCGTGAAGAATGAAAATGTAGATCTTGTAGATAAGGACCTGAAAGCAGAGGGGACAGAGTCTGGGTCACAGCACAGTGACCAGGGGGCTCAAGAGAAGGAGCCCTTCAATGTCGGGTGCTTCCAGGTGGAAGAGGTGTAGCTTGGATCGTCAGCCACGGGGTCCAGGAGGTGTCAAGGAAGGCCAACTTCTGGAGGGTGACTGACTCATAAAAGATGAGGGTCGCTGCGGTGTTAGTGTCCGGATTCGATCCACTAAGCCTTGGAAACCGCAACCCACGCAAGAAACACAAAACTGCTACTGGTGCAGACCAACGAGGTCTGAGCGAGGTCTCCATCAAGGAGACTGAAGAGCAGGTCTGGAGCAATCAGGGGAACTCTTGGAATCGAAGATTGACCTCCGCTAGGGCCCACAAGTCGAGAGACAAGGGACCGTGGAAAGCAGCAATTTGGCGTGCGTAAAGATTCGCCCACAGGTCGCCGGAGTGGGCTAGGGCATTGATCTTTGGCACAGATGATACTGAGAGGTTGGCTCAATAATGGGCCAATGTACGACTCCTCCACTCGTCAGGGCCGGGGGCTGTGCAAGAGGTGGCTGGTGTCCTGGGGTATTGGGCATCTCGGCACCCACGGGCTCCACCGTGCTGAGCTTTGCTGTGCACACTCACTGGCCTCTGGGATGCTTGGAAACCCACCTCAAGGTAGAAAAGAGTTGTTGATGTCCGTAGGAGCAGTGAGGTTCCAACCGGGTCACTTGCAGTGTTTCAGGTGCCTGCCAAGCTGGGGGGTAACTCCTTTACCCCAAGGGAGATTTCTTCAGTCAGCTGTGTGGCAGCAAGTCAAAGTTCAAGTCTGTAAAGTCCAAGAATAATCTGAGGTTCTGGGGACCCAGTATTCACCTTTATCCAAAGATTAGGGGAGTGTCCAGATCAGAGGCCACCAATGAGAGGTCAGACGGGAAAGGGTGGCTACACCCTCTCCCCTTTGTGTGTTTCCCGCCAGGGCAGAAGACAGGATGCCCCTGAACCGGTTCCAGGCGGTGTATGCAGAATGTAGGCACTGGAGAAGCCTACGTGCAACTCTGAAAGGCATCCTATGGTGCACCCACCCAGTTCCAATCCACATAGTCTGTCTGGGGAGGTGGGAACACCTCCCTGCAACAGGATCCCTATTGTCCAGCTGCCGTTGCTGGAGTTCTGCCCAGCAACAGGCAGCCAGAGTCGTGTGGGTGGCAGGTAGCATCCATTTTCTACTACGTGTGCACTTTTAAATTGGTGTCTAAATTCTGCCGCTTTTCCCATATCGCCCCTCTAGCAGGGGGGAATCATGCCCTCAGTCCCATGGCTGGATTGGGGGTATGATTCCTACATGTTTGACACCAAACACAATATGGTTCTGTGTAGCCATTCTCAAGTTATCACGCTATCGCGATATACTTATAATGCGGTTAAGAGTATATGGTATGGCTACACTACAAACAACCTAGCAATGATTTTATGAAGGTTGCAGAGGGGCCCAACTCAGGTAGGGGTCCCCCCTCACACATATCTCAGCACCCTGCCTTGTAGGATTAGCAAGGCCTGCTTTAGGGGTGACCTATGAGGATATATGTGTTGTATTAAGTGGGATACAGGATACCTATATCCCTGTAAGGAGTGCAGGCACCACCTTACCCAGACTACAGTAGTGGTCTGGTGGTGTCATTTGGTATGGCTGTCCCAGGGGTGGCACAATAAGTGCTGCAGCCCCTGGTAGGCCTCTGAGGGACACATGCCCTGGGTACCTTGGGTACCGTCTACAAGGGGCTGATAGGGTGTCCTCAGTATCCAATTGGAAGGTACCTAGGGTACTCACATCAGTTTAGAGAAGAAGCAGATAGGCTGGGGTCCTGGATAGCAGGGCCACAGCCTGGCTAGTGTCATAAAACTGTCAAAACATCAGCAAAAAGTTGGGGGCAACTATGCAGTCGATGCCACTCTCCTACACCTGGACTTTAGCAGGAGAAACTCATTAGTATGGAAGGGGTAAGGTGACTGCATACATTCTAAACATTTCACTACTGCACTCTCGTGTGAATGCCTGACTCATTCTGCGAATGCATAAGCAATGACTGGATTCTAATACTACTGAAACTTGACAACAGGATAGGTTTTTAAGCAGTTATGTGTCAGCAAAGACATGAAGTTACCACATGCTTCTGTCACAATGGTTGCACAAGTGCACACAGACTCACCGCGTGATTCTAGACAAGCAAGACTATTCCCTGGACTTTAGCAGGAGAAACACAGTATTCTAATTAAAAACAAAAGCACCACATATAAGACCTCACAAATTAATAACTCACAATTCCAATTGATTTGTAGATTAAGAAGTATCTGAATCTCACACACTCAGTCAGGATTTTCTTTTTCATACACAGAATGTAGATCAACACACTCTGCAAGGTTGAACCAGTATTGGCAAACTTTCCCTCAATTTTTCAACACATATAGACATAAGCAACAAATGGCATTGCTTTCCAGTGTTTTTTAAATTGAAAAACGATTTTCCATTGGTCACAGAGAATAATACTTCTCAACTGACATCTTAAACCCTTGTCCTTAATTTCAGTTTCCATAGCAACAGGTCATGCAACATTCAATTTACCTGCCAGGTCACAAGTTCACCACACAATGTTGCAAATGACAATAGCAGGTGTGGTTGGCTTTACAATGCTTGACCTTATCCTTTATGCTGTTCCTTTCCAGCATATGTTAATAACCAATAAGAAACATACTTTGAAAACAAAGTAAAACGCACCCTATATTTGAATGTAGAGTGTTCTTAAACAGCCAATCGAATCTCTACTTTTTTTTAAAACAGCATCTTGTCCCCCATTTTAGATAGATTTTATTCTTCCACCTGCCTACCTCAGCTGCAGACATGTTCTGATTACCTACAGAAATCCCTTCAAGATGCTTTCTGTGTGGATTATTGTACACAACTATGTTTTCTGGTGCAAAAGGTATGCTGAAAGCAGAGGTATTGACAAAGATCTAGCTTTGCAAAATGTAGACATAAAATGGATTGGACAGAGAGGATTAAAGTGGCACCAATTGATGCCATTGGTTAAATCCTTTTTGCATCTCAAACACCCTGACCTCATAATTGTGCACTGTGGTGGCAATGACCTAGGAACTTTGACTGGGGTATGTCTGGAAATGCTTATAAAGGTCACCTTTGCAGAACTGATGTTACTTTTCCCCCAAATTGCCTTTGTCTATTCTAACATATGCCAAAGACAGAAATGGAATTGGTCCGACATTTTTTTCCACAGATTGAGAAAGCTAGGAAACATGTCAATAAAGCTATTTCTGCTTATCTCATATATTATAGGATGGGGTCCATTTACAACAACAATCTGCGTTTTAATATGGATGGCATCTATAGGAGAGATGGTGTACATTTCACAGATGAGGGTAACAGAGTCTTTCTCAACAACTTTAGACTCTGCATAGGTACTTACTTGTAGGTACCAAAATCTCCCAATAAACACAAGGGCTCTTTTTAGAGCCACCCAAGATCTAAACATATAAGCTTCATGTATATTAAAAAAAAATATATATTTTTTGTTTGGAGTCGCACACCCAGCGTTTTATGGAGTCGCCCACCCAAAACGTTCACACCAGAGGGCCGCGCTGGGAATCGCGCACCCTATGCGTTCATACCAGAGGGCTGCGCTGGGAGTCACGCTCGCAACGCGTTTACACCAGGTGGCCACGCTGGAGTCGCGACTCCTAATTTTACCGTAATTTTTTTAGCTCCTAGTACTAATTTATATTCTCCCCAGGGACCCCATCCCCCGGGGGCTATATACAACATTGGGGAGCCCCAATGCCCCCATGATCGCGCCGGCTCCCGCGTCCTTCGGGAGCCAACATTGCTTTTCCACATGGGGAGCTGCTAACATGCAGCTCCCATGTGGAAAAGCAATTGGGTTTGCATTCCCTGCTCTCTCTTCCAAAATCCAAACCAAGTTTGCTACGGCAGGGCAGGAGCCGCGACGCTCTCGCCCTGCCATAGCAAACAGCAGTGTGCCGGGGATAAGCACCCGAGACCCTGCAGGAGCCGGCCCTGAGGGGTGGTGGTCCCCAGGGCCATCATTGGCTCCAGGAGGGGGGCCATGTGGCCCCCCTCCATCTTAATGCAAAGCCCCGGGGAGGTGGTGGTCCCCGGGGCGTGTGGGGGGCTTGAGCCCCACACACAGGTTAAATTAATTTTTTTTTAAAAGCCTTGGGGGTGGCGGTCCCCAGGGCTGTGGGGGGGCAGAGTGGCCCATGCAATAGTGGTGGTCCCCGGGGCTTGGGTGGGCCTTAGAGGCCTCCCAAATTTAAACTATCAAGCACCGGGGGGTGGCAGTCCCCGGGGCTGCGGGGGGGCCCGTGTGCTCCCCGCAAATATTCATACTTTGCCCCGGGGAGTGGTGGTCACCTGGGCAGTGTGGAGGGATTAGGGCCCCAAACACTTTTTTTCACATGCCCCCGGGACCTGGCCCACCCGGGGGCTTTAATTAAATGAAGTGCGGGAGCCCGCGCTTCCTTTTTTTCATTTTCGCGACTTGATCCGCGCACCCTTCCTGGTTTAGAGTGTTCACAACCAATTACAATGCAGCTCGTGATCGGCAGGGTGCGTGGACCTAATCTGTAGGGTGCGCAAATCCTAATGTGTAGGGTACGCGGATCCTCCACGGCCATAGATATATATGTGTTTTTACTTTTGATTTTCTCAGCAACTACTGAACGGATTTACACCATTCAACAAAAAGGGTTCTTTCTGAACCAAGAACTACCTCTTTGACAAATTTGGTGTAATTCCATTAAGCAGTTCGAGCTGTAGCCGTGGCTAAAGTTTCCTATGGAAAATTGCATGGGGAAAACATGCTTTGGGACCACCCTTTTTTCTCGGCCCCCGCTTGACGAATCACCCCAAAACTTTCAAGATAGGAGTGGACTGGAGCGCCCCACGAGTTTTGAAAATTTCACGAAGATTCTTCAATCAGCGCCAAAGTTATTGGGAATAGAATGTTGCGAGTTTCCTATAGAAAATAGGTCCTAACTATAATTACCTACTGGCGACCGCCAGTAGGTAATATATACAGACACACACACACACACAAACCATTATATATATATATATTCAGTGAAAAAACCAAAGATTTCACACATGTTATAGTTAGCTGGACATTTCACTCGTAAAAAACCAATGAAATTCCCCCGTTATAGTTAGTTCAGCTAACTATAACTCGCGCGCCCGCAATGCACTGCTGATGACGTCACATATGACATCACTCATGACATGGTCACTGACATCACTTATGACATCACTGATGACATCTCAAATGACATCACTGATGACATCATCCAGTGAATGTGTGTTTTTCTGAAAATTAAATATGTTTTATATATGTATATCTCAAGGTCAATGGAAGAATAAATGGGTATATAAGTGTCTAAATGGATGCTTTGTTTTTGAAAAATTTATTGTGTTACTGACTGATTAAGTGTATCATAGTGAATACATGGCTTACTGAGTAATGTTTAAATATGAAAATATCTGTATCAGTCTCTCACTTTGTGTATAAGTGGCTGCATGGGTTGGTGAGTAGCTTCATGGGTGTCTATATAGGTTATTAGTTGTTTTTTTGAGTATCAGTCTGAGTGTCTGTATGGTTCGGTGGGGGGTATTATGTAGTGCATAGGTGCATGAATGAGTGATTCACTCTTTGTATGTGTTGAAGACAGCATGTATGCAGGACTGTATGGGTGGATGAGTGTGTGAATGGTTGTGTTAGTGAGTGAATGACTGTCTCAATAGTGTCTTTATGAGTAACTACATATGTTTTAAACTAGTATATGTGACTATTGGTGTATATAAGTGAGTATATGTGAGAGTGAGAGATTGAAAGAGTTCCTGTATGAATAAGTATGTGTTTCTATAAGTGATTGTTTATAAGACTAAGTATGTGTAAGTTTCCGTAGAAGTAAGTGTGGTGGTGTGTGTATAACTGTATAAGCTAATAAATGTATGTTTGTTTCTTTATTAGCATGAGTGAGTATGTGTGAGTAACTCTATGGATGAGTGGCATTGTGTAACAGGATGTATAGGTGTATGAGTACATATGATGAGTGAGTGCATGTATGAGTGACTGTATAGGACTGTTGGTGAATGAGTGGATGTGTATGTGGTTCTTAGAATTACTTAAGAGGTTCTTGTAACTGGTATTGGTATGTCCATTGTTTTGAAAATTTCAGTCTCTATTTTTGAATGTGTGTATCAAAGGTTATATTAGGGGAAGAGAAGGTCTGCCACTCTATCACAAGGATGATGTCATCAGTGATGTCATCAGTGATGTCATTTGAGATGTCATCAGTGATGTCATGAGTGATGTCAGTGACCATGTCATGAGTGATGTAATATGTGACGTCATCAGCAGTGCATTGCGGGCGCGCGAGTTATAGTTAGCTGAACTAACTATAACGGGGGAATTTCATTGGTTTTTTACGAGTGAAATGTCCAGCTAACTATAACATGTGTGAAACCTTTGGTTTTTTCACTGAATTTGCAAGGGTTTATAAATGCTAATTCCTAACTATAACATGTGTGAAACCTATGGTTTTTTCAGTGAATTTCCAAGGTTTTTTAAATGCTAATTTCTAGCTATAACGTGTGTGAAACCCATGGTTTTTTCAGTGAATTTGTATGGTTTTTTAAATGCTAATTCTTAGCTATAACATATGTGATTCCCATATTTTTTTTTTTTTTTTTTTTTATTTTTTTTTTATAAATTCTTATATTGAATGTGTTTTTTTTTTTAAAAACAAGTTTTTTGAAAAACTTTTTATTCTCTTAAAACACTATTTTTTTTTTCTTTAAAATCTGCAATATTTCAAGATTTATTTTTTTTTTTACCAAACAGGTAAGATATATTAGTATAACTTTGAAAATATATTTTTTTTTTTTTTTTTTTTTTTAGTGCGCGTACGGTAAGCTTACGGTAAGCGTACGGTTTACGCAATGTCCGTAATTTATCTACGCTGTTTGCGTATAGTTACGCAATTTGCGTAGCCGCGCGTACTGCGCGTACGCTACACGCGCACGTTACGCGGAAGTGTTGGGGAGTGACTGTTATGCGCATGCGCGCGAGCGCGTGTCTTTTTTACGCGCATGCGTACTTTTGCCGTAAGCGCACCGTAAGCGCACCGTAAGCGTACGGTTGGTCATGTGATCATGAAACACAACTTTTGATTGGTTGAAACTACTTTCAGTTCTAGAACTCTCCTACACCACACCCATTCCCCTCATTTCTGCTTGTGATCCCTTAGGAGAAGGAGCTGGGTTGTCTTTGTGATACGATGGCAGAACAGCAGAGCCCTTCTGAGAGTGAGGCTAGCAGCACTACCTTGAGGCAGAGAGCGAGGAAACAAAAGACCTCTTTCATATGGGAGTATTTTTCTTTTCCAGAGGGCCAGCAAAAGGTAAATGCACCCTTAGTGACTTGTAAGCTGTGTGGCCGTGTACTTTCAAGAGGGAATCCCGACAGGAAGTATTCCTTCGGGAATCACACCATGATGAGACACCTTAAGGATGTACACAGAAGGACACATGCTCGACTTATTGAAGGTAACCCTTCAGTAAATCAACCAAGCACATCCACAGCAGCTCAGCCTGGACCATCATCTGCAGTGCCGAGTCCTTCTTCTGCAGGTCAGGTGAGCCCTTCATCTGTGGGGGGAGCATCTCCTTTTTCTTCTCCTCAGGAAATTAACCCTCGGTTTCTGAGGGTTGAAATACGGTGCGCCACTTGTCATGATCTAATTTGTTATAGGGAGACCAGTATTTCCCTAGTGAACAATAAAATAGATCAGCACACTTGTCGTACCGTCTAATATTCCCATTCTTTCTTTCCTCTGTCCCTGCATGAACACAACGGCTCTTTTAAGAGCCAACCTTACCTTTCATCTATTTTTTATATATGTTTTTAAAACTTTTTTTTGTTTTTTTTTTTACCGTACGCGTACGGTACGCGTAATTATTATTTTTTTTTTAAAAAAACACTAAAAATCAATTATCACATTACAAGGTCCTTGAGAGACTACAATGAAAAACTGAAAATGTGATTGTGGAGAAGTGGAAAAAAGGGACCATGATATTTTTGACTTACCATACCCACTCAAAAAAATATTTATTCATTTAAATTTTTTTTTAATTGCTTTAAAAATGGTTCTAGTTTTCGAAAATAATCTATCTCAATCTGAAAAAAAAGAAAAAAGTATTAATATTTAATAAAACATTTTATAATACAGTACACATATTTACATATTTGTCAAAAAAAATGTTTGCCTTTTTTTTGCTGTTTTCAGAATATATTGCATTTCACTATAAATTGAGAAAGCAATTGCATTCATCATTTAACAGCGGGCAAAAAAAAAATAACAATCTCAAAGATTGTATAAAAAAAGCCCAGAATCTCTTTTAACTTAAACATAACATTATAGAAATGCATAATATTCTAAAAAAATATCAACTAATATCAATACTTATTTCTTTATAATACCGTCTGATATTTTTGTTTCAGAAGTATAATCCCAAAAATATATCTCAAATAACTCCACAATACATCTGGTTCCATTTCCTTTAGGCCAAATAGTAATTTTAAAATTCTTTTTTGATTAAATTTCCAATGTTAATCCAATAAAAAACTAAAGTTTAAATTGTACAGATCTCACCGATTCTCTGTAACATTTTGGTTTCCGAAAGATTTATTAATAATTAAATAAGTCCACAATAGAATTGTTTACCTTTCCGCATGGCCAAATAGTAATTTTAAAAATCTTTTTTGAATAAATTTCCAATGGCAATCCAATAACATTCCAAAATTTAAATTGTGCAGATGTTACCGATTTTGTCTAAATGTTTGTTTTTCCAAAGTTTCATTAAAAATTAAAAAAGTCCACATTACAATTGGTTACCTTTCCATTAGGCCAAATGGTAATTTGTAAAATCATTTTTTTTTTAAATTCCACTGGTAATCCAATAAAATTGTAAAATTGTTTTGTCCAGATGTTGCCAAATCTCTCTAAAATTTAGGTTTCAGGAAGATTAGATAGGAATTTGCTAAATCAAAAGGCAAACGTTGCTTAAAAATCAATTGGGAATCATTACACAGTGTCCAGCCTTTTTCACATTTAAGATAAACTGTGTAATGTCCTGAAGCTACAGTAGGTCCATCATGGAAAATTATTGCAACTGTTACAAAAGTTTTTCCTGAAATTGATAATTACTGTCCTGTAAACTTCTTTATTAAAGTATCTAATTTTGAACCATCAGCTTTACAGCGTTGCATCATTAAAATTACATACTGTCCGTATTCCTTTAAAATTAACGTTGAAAACATGTCAGATTGACACTCACTGCATTCCATGCTATGATTAGCATCTTTAACTAATTTAGCAAAAGTGACTGTTTTACTTTCTGGCAATGTTAAATAAATAAACCTTTCAGAATCAACATTAGAGCCACATATATTATAACAGTTTTCACAACTATGTTCCCATTTATAAGAGAGACCAAATACATTTTTAATGGGAACCCCTTCTTCTTCCAGTACCTGAAGAAAAAACATCAAGAATTCCTGTGCGTCTTGCTGTACATTTTGAGAAAACTGTGTTCGTCCTGAACATATATCTAAAAGTTTTCTAATTTCAGTGGCACTTTCTATTTGAGTTTTATCATTACTCAGCTTTTGAAAAAGGAGACTCAACTCAGAACAGAATCTTTTTCCCTGATTTACTATTATCTGCTCTTGCACACTTTCCAGATAAAATGCAACATTCAGCACTACATTAGCGTAGCAGTTGACACCAGAGCTATTTTCAAAATGACATCCTACAACCTGTTCTTCATTTTCCTTTTTCTTTTTGCTTGCAATTACATCACTCCTCTTTTTTTTCCTCCTCTCTACATCTTCATTACAGATATTCTCATTTCTCCTTTTACGAGAAACTACACGTTTCTCCAACACAGGATACTGACCTAAATGAGGAGCATAGCTTCTTCTTAATCTATTATACTCCTTTACACAATTTGCATCAGCACTAACTTTTGAGTCATCAAAGTCTATCATGAATAAACCTGATAATGTTTTCACTCGTGACAAAGCAACATATGCCATACCTTCTTTGAACACAGTTGAACCAATGTTCACAAATGCACAATCTACAGTCAATCCTTGAGACTTGTGAATAGTTACAGCATATGCTAGAGAAAACGGAAACTGCTTCCTACGTACATATAAATCTTTCACAAGCATGAAACGAACTGAACAACGACAAATGTCTTTAACTTCTTCTATCTGATCAAATTTTATTTTTAAACATTCAATTCCATCTTTTTTCTGATAATTAATAAAACCCACAACTCTTCCCATAGCTCCATTACCAAACCTTTTTCAACATCCAAATTTCTCCTTAACCCCTTGCATGCCCGCCCCTTTCCCCGCCCAGTGCCGCGCTTTGTATTAGCGGGCGGAGTTCATGACGAGCTGGACTCGTTATGGGCACAGCGCCACCGCAGCCCATGACGAGTCCAGCTCGTCATGGGCACTGAAGGGGTTAAAAATACTCTACAGTTCATGCAAACATATAGATTTTTTTCTAATCCAGCTGTTTTGGAAATGTTCTTCTCTAGTGAATCCAATTTATTTTTCAGTGTGCCTGTTAATGTGACAGTAATTCTTCCATCCTCAATTTTGTCCACTGCTTCCAATTTCCTGATATCTTCCTTTTCCAATTTCAAAAGCTCCTCATTGAATATTGAGCATTCACGTAGAGTTGGCATTAAGCAGATGACACTTTTCTTTTCTGCAATGTTCTTGTATATCTTCTCTGCAACTATTTCTTCCTTTGGAAATAAATTATGTAGCAGCCGACTCTGTAATGCTTTTTTGCCAGCTTCAGTGAGTAGTCCAATTCTGATATCTTTCAGAATACTTCCATATTCTTCATCGTTTGCTTGCCTCATATTAGTAGTTAGTTCCTTGTACTCAAAGAAGGACCAAATATTTGCATTACCGATGCTTCCCAATGACTTCTTTGTGTCTTCATGTGTCACAGTATTAAACACTGGTTGTCCTTTAACTGGAGTAAGTTGCAAAAGATCTCCAAAAACTATGACGTGTTTTCCTCCAAATAACACGTCATAGTCTGTCTTCAGAATTTGCTGCATTCTTAAATGCACAAAGGCAAGCATTAAGTTTGATACCATGCTCACCTCATCAATAATGAGAACTTGCATCTTCTTCAATACTCTTGAAACTTCCAAGCATGCTTCTCCAGTTAGCTTGTTGTATTGTATTTTGTTCTCATGCTCCACTGGTAACATTAGCAAACGATGTAAAGTGATTCCTTTTATGTTATATGCTGCTAACCCAGTTGGAGCAGTAACCACACAAGACAAAGTAGAATCCGTTTTTTGCTGTAGGTAGCTTCTGATGACTTTTATAAGGAAACTTTTTCCAGTTCCAGCTTGTCCGCTTACATACATCCTGATTGGATGAAATGATGTGCATGAGCACTCTTTTTTTTCATGTAGAAATCCGTGATCAATTTTGTTTCTGATCTCTTCATAAATTTGTTGCTGCTCTTCGTTCAGTTGTCTTTCCAAATTTTGTAAGTCTATAAATTCTTCTTGAGCTTGATTCATAGCTGTTTCCACTTCATTCATGGCTATTGATGCTTCATTTTCAACGATTGGTTGTCCTAGGGGATCTTGACTGAGTGTTCCTGAACTTTGGCTGTCCTGAGAACTGTCTCTAGCTATTTCTGCTGCAATTGTAGTTTCCTGTTCAATTTCTTCATTTAACATTTGCAGATAAGTTGAGAATGTACTGCATTGTATGCTGTCTTTGCAAGCATTAAAAGAATCTTCATAGCTTTGAAATTCTCCCAGTAGTTCATCCTCTGTACGCCATGGTTTAAACAGCTGTAAAAGAGCCAAGTAGTAAAATTCCTTTTTGTCAGTAGTGTCGCAACTCAGCTTCCTGTGATTTATCAAACTTCCTTTTGTTTGCTTCACCAAACATCCTTCCTCACCAATGACTTTATATTTTCCATTGTTGATGTCTTCTGCGGCTTTCCGTGAATAAATGTAGTTCTGCAGCACTTCATACAGACACATGTTCTCCAGATGATGACTTCTCTTTGGGTAATATGTGTCCAACATGTTTGATTTCAAAATATCTGTACTTTCTGGGTCATTCTCGGCCAAATATTCAATTTCTCCAACAGATTTCAGTACCCGATTTCTCATTGCTGCAAGGCCTAAACTTGCCCAAATTATTCTTCTTGATTTCGAGTAGAGACTTGCAGAAGATAACCTATCTGAACATTCGTAGGATCCAATTTCTCGATGCGATAACATCTTCAAACTGAAACTGTACAGCTTCTTACTGACAGTCTTCTCGTGAGAAATCTCTTCCCACATTTCCTTCAATTCTGTTTTTTCTGATTTTGTAATGTAAGACGTTACATATCGAGCAACAGCAATGGAATTGTCAGCTACATACTGTATATCCATGTTAGCATTCCACATGGATAAAATGACTGGGTTGTAGTCATTTATATTTTTTGATTCTTCTTTTCTTTTAAGGTTGTAGGTATTCTTAGGTGATTTTCTTGTGATAGTATGTCTCACAGATGACATAAAACTGTTTACTCTTCCATTTGAAAGAACAGGTCTAGGAAATCCAAATCGACATTTAGTGTAGTATTTATCTTTGCTCTTGTATTTCCGTCGACAGTATTTTCCACACCGATGACTTTGGAAACGTAAAACTTGCTCCTTTAACTTTTTATCTTCTGTGCTTTTTGGTATAGCACATGTTGCATATTCTTCAATGTAAGATAACACTGCTTCATCAGCATCTGTTCCAAACTTTGGGGCATCCTTGATCCACAACAGCATATGAATATGAGGAGCACCTCTTGCCTGGTACTCTTTTCTCCAAAAGAAATCCACTACTTCTCCTAGAGGTGGATTTTTTTTATTGCAGATGAACGACATCATAGCCTCAAATCTATGATTGAAATATCTGCAAACATTAACCGGATCCAATGAGCACAGTTCTCCTGCTGTCTTGTATTCGATGTTTTTAATGTTTGAATTTGCCTCTCGTAGAAAATCCAGTAAATCATCCCAAGCGTACTCAGCACAGCTTAGAGTAACGAACCATGTTGGTGTTCCTAAATTCCGTAACATGCATTTTAATTCACCATGACGTCGGTACCAATATTCATTTGTCCCACGCTGACAAGCCATCAGATTGATCAGTTGTGTTTCCAAATGATCATCTCGGTGCTGCACTTTCTCCATAAAATCCTTAGCAGACACATTTTGTAATTGTACTCCACTTTTTAAAATGTGATTTACTGCATAAGACAGTGCAGACAAGTCGCTTTCAAATAAAAGATGGAACAAATAAGGAATACTTTGTCGAAATCTTGGATCTTCTGCATATAGTCTTGTAGTCCGATACTCAGAAGCTGGAATCTTTTCTGGACGTTCATCGTATCGTCCTCCTTTTCCTGTAGGAAACAGCTGGGGAAAACATCGAGCTTCCAAGCTCTCCTCCCATACACTCACGGGAGTTCCTTTTGCTTTCTTCATCTGAAACAGATCAATATTGTCTCCCATAACTTCTTTTGAATGAAGAGGATGTATGCTAAAATGTTCATAAATTTTTTCTTCCTTTGACTTGTCCACTTTTTCAATTTGTCCAGTTGGTGTTTCTGTGTCTTCTTGTAAATCTTCTTCTTCTTCTTCTTCTTCTATATAAATTGATTCATACCATTTGTTATTCCTTTTCAAATACAAATTTGCTCTTTGTACTTTCCGTACATCTACCAGCTCCTGCCAAATCTTCTTATTCTTTGTTAGTGCACCATTAACCAGAATAATTAATGGTTCAGTTTCCAAAGTATCCGCATCAATAGTTTCCATATTTTTTTTCAAATCCAAGGGCAAATACACCACTCTACCTTTTAAACCTCTCAGTAAATCTGAAGGAGGTAATTTACCAGTTTTGGGCTCCATACGTACTATGGTCTGGAACGGATGAACACATTGAATGAGTATAGACTCATATGTATTTAATTCAGAAAGTTCAGCAGGAATTGCATCCAATTCTAAATTATTATGTACAGCTCTGGTCGGCATTCTATTTTCTTCTAACTTATTATAACAGTATTTACAAATACGCTGAACTTCACCCAATTCAAAACAATTTTCAAGAAATATATATGTGGCAAAATCCTTCCACTTATAATCATCTTCATTTTCACTTTTTCTATAGAGATCAACATACCTGGTTTGTTTTCTATAATGAGTTCTGCGGCAACAAATACAAGTAATATTTGGTCTTTCATTAGAGATTATTGCAAATTTTGTTATGTGATCATTAAATGTCTTACTTACAGAGGGTTCTACATTCTCTTCCACTTCTTCCTCATTTACTGTGTCCTTTTCTGCACTGTTTTGTTCAGGACCAAAGTAACAAAACTGAATTTCATCAACAACCTTCTCTACATCTGATACCGATCCACGGAACAGAGCCCTATTCAATTCATCTAACTTTATTGCTGGACTTTTAGCAAAATACAACCGTCTCACAAACTTTCTCATTTCAGTTTGATGAACAGCCAGCTTCCTAAAATGATGGAAAACACTATTACACACTTTTCTAGATAGACAAGCCAGAGAATGACCCTGCAAACCAGTATTCTCTCTCACTCTGCATGGATCCAGACTTTGAAGCACCTTAATCTTCTGTTTTACACTTTTTTTAGTATATTCTCTTAGAAACTCACGAAATGTATCAATAGATTCCTGACGCACAGTGCAAATACTACTACAATTCCAAGTGTACACTGGGGCTTTAGGACGTCTCCCCATAGCCTCATCCGCCATCACTTGTACCTCATCTCTTGGAACCATTATCTCCTTCTCCATTATGCAACCATTTTTCACTTCGTAAGCACGACCTCTGGTGTCAACTGCATGCAGCAAACTATTACTTTGAAAATAGCTCTCTTCATTAAAAAAAGGTTCACTACTTGAACTATGCATCCATTTTCCTAAAAACACTTTACAAAAGTTTGTTCTGTTCACTACTCTTTTCCTTTTGCTTTGTGATTTCAGTACATTAACCATTTTATCTAATGTACGCATCCTATTCAAAATTAAAATGAATAGTTTCCTTTTTAATTCTAATGCCTTTGCTGCAATGGCTTCAATTTCTTTTTTTCTCTTATAAAACTTAGCCTATTGCTTATATTTCTTCACATCCTTTATCAAATTGGACATAACTCTTCTCTGAAACATTTTTCTACGTATCTCTTTAAACGCTGTTTTTCTGTTTAAGTTTATCTTTTTAGTTGCAGAAGGTATATTTGCATTAACTAAATGCTCAATTTTTTCCTCTCCTTTTCTATTGAAAACATTTTTTCCAGTACAGACATTTTGTACATTTTTCCTTTTTTTGAATATGTTCTTTAAAAAATCTTTTGTTTGCTTACCAGAAGATTTTTTCTTTTTCCCAACATGAGCATCTCCAACTAACTTAGGGCCTCCAGTTGTCTTCAAATATAGGTTTTTTTGTGGTCTTTCTTTACTCTGGATTTTGTAGGCATCTTAAATTTTGTTCACTGCTCTTCAGCAATACCTGAAAAAAACTAAAAAAAAAATCCTTTATTTTATTTAAATATATTACTACATTTTTTATGTTCTTTAGAAATCTTAAAATACTATAAACCCCTTTCCTATAAATGAAAATCACAATAACACCTTCACAAATTAAATTTCTAAAAATAATTCCTGTGTGCACACAAAGTCATGCTTTGAACTTAGGCAGAAAACTGCTTTTTCAGACCAGCACCATGTGTAACCTGGTTGACTGCCTACACTCCAGCAAGGGCAACCAGCCTTAGTGATGCTGAATGTATTTGCATTACTGACTGAAACCTCAAACCCCACTCGCTTGTGAATACTGTGCATGATTCCACAGGGTAAGCAGCTGGGTGTGTGCTAAGAGTCTGCTTCTGCACCAAAAAATGGCTCCCCCTTTCCATCTAATGCAACTGTGAAATCACCAGAGCAATACGCAATAAATCTCTGCCTGTAATTCCTATATGCACACAGAATCATGTTTTCACATTAGTCACAAAACGAAATTTCTTTGCCAATTTGAAAGCACACTTACTACTCTTTTTTTTGGCAAGTGATAAACACTTTTACAGACTGACACATTATGAATCCACTTTTCAGATTCTTAAAAAAGCACATGTCCAAACTGCTTTTTCAGACCAGCACCATGTGTAACCTGGTTGACTGCCTACACTCCAGCAAGGGCAACCAGCCTTAGTGATGCTGAATGTATTTGCATTACTGACTGAAACCTCAAACCCCACTCGCTTGTGAATACTGTGCATGATTCCACAGGGTAAGCAGCTAGGTGTGTGCTAAGAGTCTGCTTCTCCACCAAAAAATGGCTCCCCCTTTCCATCTAATGCAACTGTGAAATCACCAGAGCAATACGCAATAAATCTCTGCCTGTAATTCCTATATGCACACAGAGTCATGTTTTCACATTAGTCACAAAACGAAATTTCTTTGCCATTTTGAAAGCACACTTACCACTCTTTTTTTTGGCAAGTGATAAACACTTTTTCAGACTGACACATAATGAATCCACTTTTCAGATTCTTAAAAAAGCACATGTCCAAACTGCTTTTTCAGACCAGCACCATGTGTAACCTGGTTGACTGCCTACACTCCAGCAAGGGCAACCAGCCTTAGTGATGCTGAATGTATTTGCATTACTGACTGAAACCTCAAACCCCACTCGCTTGTGAATACTGTGCATGATTCCACAGGGTAAGCAGCTGGGTGTGTGCTAAGAGTCTGCTTCTGCACCAAAAAATGGCTCCCCCTTTCCATCTAATGCAACTGTGAAATCACCAGAGCAATACGCAATAAATCTCTGCCTGTAATTCCTATATGCACACAGAGTCATGTTTTCACATTAGTCACAAAACGAAATTTCTTTGCCAATTTGAAAGCACACTTACTACTCTTTTTTTTGGCAAGTGATAAACACTTTTACAGACTGACACATTATGAATCCACTTTTCAGATTCTTAAAAAAGCACATGTCCAAACTGCTTTTTCAGACCAGCACCATGTGTAACCTGGTTGACTGCCTATACTCCAGCAAGGGCAACCAGCCTTAGTGATGCTGAATGTATTTGCATTACTGACTGAAACCTCAAACCCCACTCGCTTGTGAATACTGTGCATGATTCCACAGGGTAAGCAGCTAGGTGTGTGCTAAGAGTCTGCTTCTCCACCAAAAAATGCCTCCCCCTTTCCATCTAATGCAACTGTGAAATCACCAGAGCAATACGCAATAAATCTCTGCCTGTAATTCCTATATGCACACAGAGTCATGTTTTCACATTAGTCACAAAACGAAATTTCTTTGCCAATTTGAAAGCACACTTACTACTCTTTTTTTTGGCAAGTGATAAACACTTTTACAGACTGACACATTATGAATCCACTTTTCAGATTCTTAAAAAAGCACATGTCCAAACTGCTTTTTCAGACCAGCACCATGTGTAACCTGGTTGACTGCCTACACTCCAGCAAGGGCAACCAGCCTTAGTGATGCTGAATGTATTTGCATTACTGACTGAAACCTCAAACCCCACTCGCTTGTGAATACTGTGCATGATTCCACAGGGTAAGCAGCTGGGTGTGTGCTAGGAGTCTGCTTCTGCACCAAAAAATGGCTCCCCATTTCCATCTAATGCAACTGTGAAATCACCAGAGCAATACGCAATAAATCTCTGCCTGTAATTCCTATATGCACACAGAGTCATGTTTTCACATTAGTCACAAAACGAAATTTCTTTGCCATTTTGAAAGCACACTTACTACTCTTTTTTTTGGCAAGTGATAAACACTTTTACAGACTGACACATTATGAATCCACTTTTCAGATTCTTAAAAAAGCACATGTCCAAACTGCTTTTTCAGACCAGCACCATGTGTAACCTGGTTGACTGCCTACACTCCAGCAAGGGCAACCAGCCTTAGTGATGCTGAATGTATTTGCATTACTGACTGAAACCTCAAACCCCACTCGCTTGTGAATACTGTGCATGATTCCACAGGGTAAGCAGCTGGGTGTGTGCTAAGAGTCTGCTTCTGCAACAAAAAATGGCTCCCCCTTTCCATCTAATGCAACTGTGAAATCACCAGAGCAATACGCAATAAATCTCTGCCTGTAATTCCTATATGCACACAGAGTCATGTTTTCACATTAGTCACAAAACGAAATTTCTTTGCCAATTTGAAAGCACACTTACTACTCTTTTTTTTGGCAAGTGATAAACACTTTTACAGACTGACACATTATGAATCCACTTTTCAGATTCTTAAAAAAGCACATGTCCAAACTGCTTTTTCAGACCAGCACCATGTGTAACCTGGTTGACTGCTTACACTCCAGCAAGGGCAACCAGCCTTAGTGATGCTGAATGTATTTGCATTACTGACTGAAACCTCAAACCCCACTCGCTTGTGAATACTGTGCATGATTCCACAGGGTAAGCAGCTGGGTGTGTGCTAAGAGTCTACTTCTGCACCAAAAAATGGCTCCCCCTTTCCATCTAATGCAACTGTGAAATCACCAGAGCAATACGCAATAAATCTCTGCCTGTAATTCCTATATGCACACAGAGTCATGTTTTCACATTAGTCACAAAACGAAATTTCTTTGCCAATTTGAAAGCACACTTACTACTCTTTTTTTTGGCAAGTGATAAACACTTTTACAGACTGACACATTATGAATCCACTTTTCAGATTCTTGAAAAAGCACATGTCCAAACTGCTTTTTCAGACCAGCACCATGTGTAACCTGGTTGACTGCCTACACTCCAGCAAGGGCAACCAGCCTTAGTGATGCTGAATGTATTTGCATTACTGACTGAAACCTCAAACCCCACTCGCTTGTGAATACTGTGCATGATTCCACAGGGTAAGCAGCTGGGTGTGTGCTAAGAGTCTGCTTCTGCACCAAAAAATGGCTCCCACTTTCCATCTAATGCAACTGTGAAATCACCAGAGCAATACGCAATAAATCTCTGCCTGTAATTCCTATATGCACACAGAGTCATGTTTTCACATTAGTCACAAAACGAAATTTCTTTGCCAATTTGAAAGCACACTTACTACTCTTTTTTTTGGCAAGTGATAAACACTTTTACAGACTGACACATTATGAATCCACTTTTCAGATTCTTAAAAAAGCACATGTCCAAACTGCTTTTTCAGACCAGCACCATGTGTAACCTGGTTGACTGCCTACACTCCAGCAAGGGCAACCAGCCTTAGTGATGCTGAATGTATTTGCATTACTGACTGAAACCTCAAACCCCACTCGCTTGTGAATACTGTGCATGATTCCACAGGGTAAGCAGCTGGGTGTGTGCTAAGAGTCTGCTTCTGCACCAAAAAATGGCTCCCCCTTTCCATCTAATGCAACTGTGAAATCACCAGAGCAATACGCAATAAATCCCTGCCTGTAATTCCTATATGCACACAGAGTCATGTTTTCACATTAGTCACAAAACGAAATTTCTTTGCCAATTTGAAAGCACACTTACTACTCTTTTTTTGGGCAAGTGATAAACACTTTTACAGACTGACACATTATGAATCCACTTTTCAGATTCTTAAAAAAGCACATGTCCAAACTGCTTTTTCAGACCAGCACCATGTGTAACCTGGTTGACTGCCTACACTCCAGCAAGGGCAACCAGCCTTAGTGATGCTGAATGTATTTGCATTACTGACTGAAACCTCAAACCCCACTCGCTTGTGAATACTGTGCATGATTCCACAGGGTAAGCAGCTAGGTGTGTGCTAAGAGTCTGCTTCTCCACCAAAAAATGGCTCCCCCTTTCCATCTAATGCAACTGTGAAATCACCAGAGCAATACGCAATAAATCTCTGCCTGTAATTCCTATATGCACACAGAGTCATGTTTTCACATTAGTCACAAAATGAAATTTCTTTGCCATTTTGAAAGCACACTTACTACTCTTTTTTTTGGCAAGTGATAAACACTTTTACAGACTGACACATTATGAATCCACTTTTCAGATTCTTAAAAAAGCACATGTCCAAACTGCTTTTTCAGACCAGCACCATGTGTAACCTGGTTGACTGCCTACACTCCAGCAATGGCAACCAGCCTTAGTGATGCTGAATGTATTTGCATTACTGACTGAAACCTCAAACCCCACTCGCTTGTGAATACTGTGCATGATTCCACAGGGTAAGCAGCTGGGTGTGTGCTAAGAGTCTGCTTCTGCACCAAAAAATGTCTTCCCCTTTCCATCTAATGCAACTGTGAAATCACCAGAGCAATACGCAATAAATCTCTGCCTGTAATTCCTATATGCACACAGAGTCATGTTTTCACATTAGTCACAAAACGAAATTTCTTTGCCAATTTGAAAGCACACTTACTACTCTTTTTTTTGGCAAGTGATAAACACTTTTACAGACTGACACATTATGAATCCACTTTTCAGATTCTTAAAAAAGCACATGTCCAAACTGCTTTTTCAGACCAGCACCATGTGTAACCTGGTTGACTGCCTACACTCCAGCAAGGGCAACCAGCCTTAGTGATGCTGAATGTATTTGCATTACTGACTGAAACCTCAAACCCCACTCGCTTGTGAATACTGTGCATGATTCCACAGGGTAAGCAGCTGGGTGTGTGCTAAGAGTCTGCTTCTGCACCAAAAAATGGCTCCCCCTTTCCATCTAATGCAACTGTGAAATCACCAGAGCAATACGCAATAAATCTCTGCCTGTAATTCCTATATGCACACAGAGTCATGTTTTCACATTAGTCACAAAACGAAATTTCTTTGCCAATTTGAAAGCACACTTACTACTCTTTTTTTTGGCAAGTGATAAACACTTTTACAGACTGACACATTATGAATCCACTTTTCAGATTCTTAAAAAAGCACATGTCCAAACTGCTTTTTCAGACCAGCACCATGTGTAACCTGGTTGACTGCCTACACTCCAGCAAGGGCAACCAGCCTTAGTGATGCTGAATGTATTTGCATTACTGACTGAAACCTCAAACCCCACTCGCTTGTGAATACTGTGCATGATTCCACAGGGTAAGCAGCTGGGTGTGTGCTAAGAGTCTGCTTCTGCACCAAAAAATGTCTCCCCCTTTCCATCTAATGCAACTGTGAAATCACCAGAGCAATACGCAATAAATCTCTGCCTGTAATTCCTATATGCACACAGAGTCATGTTTTCACATTAGTCACAAAACGAAATTTCTTTGCCAATTTGAAAGCACACTTACTACTCTTTTTTTTGGCAAGTGATAAACACTTTTACAGACTGACACATTATGAATCCACTTTTCAGATTCTTAAAAAAGCACATGTCCAAACTGCTTTTTCAGACCAGCACCATGTGTAACCTGGTTGACTGCCTACACTCCAGCAAGGGCAACCAGCCTTAGTGATGCTGAATGTATTTGCATTACTGACTGAAACCTCAAACCCCACTCGCTTGTGAATACTGTGCATGATTCCACAGGGTAAGCAGCTGGGTGTGTGCTAAGAGTCTGCTTCTGCACCAAAAAATGGCTCCCCCTTTCCATCTAATGCAACTGTGAAATCACCAGAGCAATACGCAATAAATCTCTGCCTGTAATTCCTATATGCACACAGAGTCATGTTTTCACATTAGTCACAAAACGAAATTTCTTTGCCAATTTGAAAGCACACTTACTACTCTTTTTTTTGGCAAGTGATAAACACTTTTACAGACTGACACATTATGAATCCACTTTTCTGATTCTTAAAAAAGCACATGTCCAAACTGCTTTTTCAGACCAGCACCATGTGTAACCTGGTTGACTGCCTACACTCCAGCAAGGGCAACCAGCCTTAGTGATGCTGACGGTATTTGCATTACTGACTGAAACCTCAAACCCCACTCGCTTGTGAATACTGTGCATGATTCCACAGGGTAAGCAGCTAGGTGTGTGCTAAGAGTCTGCTTCTCCACCAAAAAATGGCTCCCCCTTTCCATCTAATGCAACTGTGAAATCACCAGAGCAATACGCAATAAATCTCTGCCTGTAATTCCTATATGCACACAGAGTCATGTTTTCACATTAGTCACAAAACGAAATTTCTTTGCCATTTTGAAAGCACACTTACCACTCTTTTTTTTGGCAAGTGATAAACACTTTTTCAGACTGACACATTATGAATCCACTTTTCAGATTCTTAAAAAAGCACATGTCCAAACTGCTTTTTCAGACCAGCACCATGTGTAACCTGGTTGACTGCCTACACTCCAGCAAGGGCAACCAGCCTTAGTGATGCTGAATGTATTTGCATTACTGACTGAAACCTCAAACCCCACTCGCTTGTGAATACTGTGCATGATTCCACAGGGTAAGCAGCTGGGTGTGTGCTAAGAGTCTGCTTCTGCACCAAAAAATCGCTCCCCCTTTTTCCTACTAATGCAACTGTGAAATCACCAGAGCAATACGCAATAAATCTCTGCCTGTAATTCCTATATGCACACAGAGTCATGTTTTCACATTAGTCACAAAACGAAATTTCTTTGCCAATTTGAAAGCACACTTACTACTCTTTTTTTTGGCAAGTGAGAAACACTTTTACAGACTGACACATTATGAATCCACTTTTCAGATTCTTAAAAAAGCACATGTCCAAACTGCTTTTTCAGACCAGCACCATGTGTAACCTGGTTGACTGCCTACACTCCAGCAAGGGCAACCAGCCTTAGTGATGCTGAATGTATTTGCATTACTGACTGAAACCTCAAACCCCACTCGCTTGTGAATACTGTGCATGATTCCACAGGGTAAGCAGCTGGGTGTGTGCTAAGAGTCTGCTTCTGCACCAAAAAATGGCTCCCCCTTTCCATCTAATGCAACTGTGAAATCACCAGAGCAATACGCAATAAATCTCTGCCTGTAATTCCTATATGCACACAGAGTCATGTTTTCACATTAGTCACAAAACGAAATTTCTTTGCCAATTTGAAAGCACACTTACTACTCTTTTTTTTGGCAAGTGATAAACACTTTTACAGACTGACACATTATGAATCCACTTTTCAGATTCTTAAAAAAGCACATGTCCAAACTGCTTTTTCAGACCAGCACCATGTGTAACCTGGTTGACTGCCTATACTCCAGCAAGGGCAACCAGCCTTAGTGATGCTGAATGTATTTGCATTACTGACTGAAACCTCAAACCCCACTCGCTTGTGAATACTGTGCATGATTCCACAGGGTAAGCAGCTAGGTGTGTGCTAAGAGTCTGCTTCTCCACCAAAAAATGGCTCCCCCTTTCCATCTAATGCAACTGTGAAATCACCAGAGCAATACGCAATAAATCTCTGCCTGTAATTCCTATATGCACACAGAGTCCTGTTTTCACATTAGTCACAAAACGAAATTTCTTTGCCAATTTGAAAGCACACTTACTACTCTTTTTTTTGGCAAGTGATAAACACTTTTACAGACTGACACATTATGAATCCACTTTTCAGATTCTTAAAAAAGCACATGTCCAAACTGCTTTTTCAGACCAGCACCATGTGTAACCTGGTTGACTGCCTACACTCCAGCAAGGGCAACCAGCCTTAGTGATGCTGAATGTATTTGCATTACTGACTGAAACCTCAAACCCCACTCGCTTGTGAATACTGTGCATGATTCCACAGGGTAAGCAGCTGGGTGTGTGCTAAGAGTCTGCTTCTGCACCAAAAAATGGCTCCCCATTTCCATCTAATGCAACTGTGAAATCACCAGAGCAATACGCAATAAATCTCTGCCTGTAATTCCTATATGCACACAGAGTCATGTTTTCACATTAGTCACAAAACGAAATTTCTTTGCCATTTTGAAAGCACACTTACTACTCTTTTTTTTGGCAAGTGATAAACACTTTTACAGACTGACACATTATGAATCCACTTTTCAGATTCTTAAAAAAGCACATGTCCAAACTGCTTTTTCAGACCAGCACCATGTGTAACCTGGTTGACTGCCTACACTCCAGCAAGGGCAACCAGCCTTAGTGATGCTGAATGTATTTGCATTACTGACTGAAACCTCAAACCCCACTCGCTTGTGAATACTGTGCATGATTCCACAGGGTAAGCAGCTGGGTGTGTGCTAAGAGTCTGCTTCTGCAACAAAAAATGGCTCCCCCTTTCCATCTAATGCAACTGTGAAATCACCAGAGCAATACGCAATAAATCTCTGCCTGTAATTCCTATATGCACACAGAGTCATGTTTTCACATTAGTCACAAAACAAAATTTCTTTGCCAATTTGAAAGCACACTTACTACTCTTTTTTTTGGCAAGTGATAAACACTTTTACAGACTGACACATTATGAATCCACTTTTCAGATTCTTAAAAAAGCACATGTCCAAACTGCTTTTTCAGACCAGCACCATGTGTAACCTGGTTGACTGCCTACACTCCAGCAAGGGCAACCAGCCTTAGTGATGCTGAAAGTATTTGCATTACTGACTGAAACCTCAAACCCCACTCGCTTGTGAATACTGTGCATGATTCCACAGGGTAAGCAGCTAGGTGTGTGCTAAGAGTCTGCTTCTCCACCAAAAAATGGCTCCTCCTTTCCATCTAATGCAACTGTGAAATCACCAGAGCAATACGCAATAAATCTCTGCCTGTAATTCCTATATGCACACAGAGTCATGTTTTCACATTAGTCACAAAACGAAATTTCTTTGCCATTTTGAATGCACACTTACTACTCTTTTTTTTGGCAAGTGATAAACACTTTTACAGACTGACACATTATGAATCCACTTTTCAGATTCTTAAAAAAGCACATGTCCAAACTGCTTTTTCAGACCAGCACCATGTGTAACCTGGTTGACTGCTTACACTCCAGCAAGGGCAACCAGCCTTAGTGATGCTGAATGTATTTGCATTACTGACTGAAACCTCAAACCCCACTCGCTTGTGAATACTGTGCATGATTCCACAGGGTAAGCAGCTGGGTGTGTGCTAAGAGTCTGCTTCTGCACCAAAAAATGGCTCCCCCTTTCCATCTAATGCAACTGTGAAATCACCAGAGCAATACGCAATAAATCTCTGCCTGTAATTCCTATATGCACACAGAGTCATGTTTTCACATTAGTCACAAAACGAAATTTCTTTGCCAATTTGAAAGCACACTTACTACTCTTTTTTTTGGTAAGTGATAAACACTTTTACAGACTGACACATTATGAATCCACTTTTCAGATTCTTAAAAAAGCACATGTCCAAACTGCTTTTTCAGACCAGCACCATGTGTAACCTGGTTGACTGCCTACACTCCAGCAAGGGCAACCAGCCTTAGTGATGCTGAATGTATTTGCATTACTGACTGAAACCTCAAACCCCACTCGCTTGTGAATACTGTGCATGATTCCACAGGGTAAGCAGCTGGGTGTGTGCTAAGAGTCTGCTTCTGCACCAAAAAATGGCTCCCACTTTCCATCTAATGCAACTGTGAAATCACCAGAGCAATACGCAATAAATCTCTGCCTGTAATTCCTATATGCACACAGAGTCATGTTTTCACATTAGTCACAAAACGAAATTTCTTTGCCAATTTGAAAGCACACTTACTACTCTTTTTTTTGGCAAGTGATAAACACTTTTACAGACTGACACATTATGAATCCACTTTTCAGATTCTTAAAAAAGCACATGTCCAAACTGCTTTTTCAGACCAGCACCATGTGTAACCTGGTTGACTGCCTACACTCCAGCAAGGGCAACCAGCCTTAGTGATGCTGAATGTATTTGCATTACTGACTGAAACCTCAAACCCCACTCGCTTGTGAATACTGTGCATGATTCCACAGGGTAAGCAGCTGGGTGTGTGCTAAGAGTCTGCTTCTGCACCAAAAAATGGCTCCCCCTTTCCATCTAATGCAACTGTGAAATCACCAGAGCAATACGCAATAAATCCCTGCCTGTAATTCCTATATGCACACAGAGTCATGTTTTCACATTAGTCACAAAACGAAATTTCTTTGCCAATTTGAAAGCACACTTACTACTCTTTTTTTGGGCAAGTGATAAACACTTTTACAGACTGACACATTATGAATCCACTTTTCAGATTCTTAAAAAAGCACATGTCCAAACTGCTTTTTCAGACCAGCACCATGTGTAACCTGGTTGACTGCCTACACTCCAGCAAGGGCAACCAGCCTTAGTGATGCTGAATGTATTTGCATTACTGACTGAAACCTCAAACCCCACTCGCTTGTGAATACTGTGCATGATTCCACAGGGTAAGCAGCTAGGTGTGTGCTAAGAGTCTGCTTCTCCACCAAAAAATGGCTCCCCCTTTCCATCTAATGCAACTGTGAAATCACCAGAGCAATACGCAATAAATCTCTGCCTGTAATTCCTATATGCACACAGAGTCATGTTTTCACATTAGTCACAAAATGACATTTCTTTGCCATTTTGAAAGCACACTTACTACTCTTTTTTTTGGCAAGTGATAAACACTTTTACAGACTGACACATTATGAATCCACTTTTCAGATTCTTAAAAAAGCACATGTCCAAACTGCTTTTTCAGACCAGCACCATGTGTAACCTGGTTGACTGCCTACACTCCAGCAATGGCAACCAGCCTTAGTGATGCTGAATGTATTTGCATTACTGACTGAAACCTCAAACCCCACTCGCTTGTGAATACTGTGCATGATTCCACAGGGTAAGCAGCTGGGTGTGTGCTAAGAGTCTGCTTCTGCACCAAAAAATGTCTTCCCCTTTCCATCTAATGCAACTGTGAAATCACCAGAGCAATACGCAATAAATCTCTGCCTGTAATTCCTATATGCACACAGAGTCATGTTTTCACATTAGTCACAAAACGAAATTTCTTTGCCAATTTGAAAGCACACTTACTACTCTTTTTTTTGGCAAGTGATAAACACTTTTACAGACTGACACATTATGAATCCACTTTTCAGATTCTTAAAAAAGCACATGTCCAAACTGCTTTTTCAGACCAGCACCATGTGTAACCTGGTTGACTGCCTACACTCCAGCAAGGGCAACCAGCCTTAGTGATGCTGAATGTATTTGCATTACTGACTGAAACCTCAAACCCCACTCGCTTGTGAATACTGTGCATGATTCCACAGGGTAAGCAGCTGGGTGTGTGCTAAGAGTCTGCTTCTGCACCAAAAAATGGCTCCCCCTTTCCATCTAATGCAACTGTGAAATCACCAGAGCAATACGCAATAAATCTCTGCCTGTAATTCCTATATGCACACAGAGTCATGTTTTCACATTAGTCACAAAACGAAATTTCTTTGCCAATTTGAAAGCACACTTACTACTCTTTTTTTTGGCAAGTGATAAACACTTATACAGACTGACACATTATGAATCCACTTTTCAGATTCTTAAAAAAGCACATGTCCAAACTGCTTTTTCAGACCAGCACCATGTGTAACCTGGTTGACTGCCTACACTCCAGCAAGGGCAACCAGCCTTAGTGATGCTGAATGTATTTGCATTACTGACTGAAACCTCAAACCCCACTCGCTTGTGAATACTGTGCATGATTCCACAGGGTAAGCAGCTGGGTGTGTGCTAAGAGTCTGCTTCTGCACCAAAAAATGTCTCCCCCTTTCCATCTAATGCAACTGTGAAATCACCAGAGCAATACGCAATAAATCTCTGCCTGTAATTCCTATATGCACACAGAGTCATGTTTTCACATTAGTCACAAAACGAAATTTCTTTGCCAATTTGAAAGCACACTTACTACTCTTTTTTTTGGCAAGTGATAAACACTTTTACAGACTGACACATTATGAATCCACTTTTCAGATTCTTAAAAAAGCACATGTCCAAACTGCTTTTTCAGACCAGCACCATGTGTAACCTGGTTGACTGCCTACACTCCAGCAAGGGCAACCAGCCTTAGTGATGCTGAATGTATTTGCATTACTGACTGAAACCTCAAACCCCACTCGCTTGTGAATACTGTGCATGATTCCACAGGGTAAGCAGCTGGGTGTGTGCTAAGAGTCTGCTTCTGCACCAAAAAATGGCTCCCCCTTTCCATCTAATGCAACTGTGAAATCACCAGAGCAATACGCAATAAATCTCTGCCTGTAATTCCTATATGCACACAGAGTCATGTTTTCACATTAGTCACAAAACGAAATTTCTTTGCCAATTTGAAAGCACACTTACTACTCTTTTTTTTGGCAAGTGATAAACACTTTTACAGACTGACACATTATGAATCCACTTTTCTGATTCTTAAAAAAGCACATGTCCAAACTGCTTTTTCAGACCAGCACCATGTGTAACCTGGTTGACTGCCTACACTCCAGCAAGGGCAACCAGCCTTAGTGATGCTGAATGTATTTGCATTACTGACTGAAACCTCAAACCCCACTCGCTTGTGAATACTGTGCATGATTCCACAGGGTAAGCAGCTAGGTGTGTGCTAAGAGTCTGCTTCTCCACCAAAAAATGGCTCCCCCTTTCCATCTAATGCAACTGTGAAATCACCAGAGCAATACGCAATAAATCTCTGCCTGTAATTCCTATACGCACACAGAGTCATGTTTTCACATTAGTCACAAAACGAAATTTCTTTGCCATTTTGAAAGCACACTTACTACTCTTTTTTTTGGCAAGTGATAAACACTTTTACAGACTGACACATTATGAATCTACTTTTCAGATTCTTAAAAAAGCACATGTCCAAACTGCTTTTTCAGACCAGCACCATGTGTAACCTGGTTGACTGCCTACACTCCAGCAAGGGCAACCAGCCTTAGTGATGCTGAATGTATTTGCATTACTGACTGAAACCTCAAACCCCACTCGCTTGTGAATACTGTGCATGATTCCACAGGGTAAGCAGCTGGGTGTGTGCTAAGAGTCTGCTTCTGCACCAAAAAATGGCTCCCCCTTTCCATCTAATGCAACTGTGAAATCACCAGAGCAATACGCAATAAATCTCTGCCTGTAATTCCTATATGCACACAGAGTCATGTTTTCACATTAGTCACAAAACGAAATTTCTTTGCCAATTTGAAAGCACACTTACTACTCTTTTTTTTGGCAAGTGATAAACACTTTTACAGACTGATACATTATGAATCCACTTTTCAGATTCTTAAAAAAGTCACATGTCCAAACTGCTTTTTCAGACCAGCACCATGTGTAACCTGGTTGACTGCCTACACTCCAGCAAGGGCAACCAGCCTTAGTGATGCTGAATGTATTTGCATTACTGACTGAAACCTCAAACCCCACTCGCTTGTGAATACTGTGCATGATTCCACAGGGTAAGCAGCTGGGTGTGTGCTAAGAGTCTGCTTCTGCACCAAAAAATGGCTCCCCCTTTCCATCTAATGCAACTGTGAAATCACCAGAGCAATACGCAATAAATCTCTGCCTGTAATTCCTATAGGCACACAGAGTCATGTTTTCACATTAGTCACAAAACGAAATTTCTTTGCCAATTTGAAAGCACACTTACTACTCTTTTTTTTGGCAAGTGATAAACACTTTTACAGACTGACACATTATGAATCCACTTTTCAGATTCTTAAAAAAGCACATGTCCAAACTGCTTTTTCAGACCAGCACCATGTGTAACCTGGTTGACTGCCTACACTCCAGCAATGGCAACCAGCCTTAGTGATGCTGAATGTATTTGCATTACTGACTGAAACCTCAAACCCCACTCGCTTGTGAATACTGTGCATGATTCCACAGGGTAAGCAGCTGGGTGTGTGCTAAGAGTCTGCTTCTGCACCAAAAAATGTCTTCCCCTTTCCATCTAATGCAACTGTGAAATCACCAGAGCAATACGCAATAAATCTCTGCCTGTAATTCCTATATGCACACAGAGTCATGTTTTCACATTAGTCACAAAACGAAATTTCTTTGCCAATTTGAAAGCACACTTACTACTCTTTTTTTTGGCAAGTGATAAACACTTTTACAGACTGACACATTATGAATCCACTTTTCAGATTCTTAAAAAAGCACATGTCCAAACTGCTTTTTCAGACCAGCACCATGTGTAACCTGGTTGACTGCCTACACTCCAGCAAGGGCAACCAGCCTTAGTGATGCTGAATGTATTTGCATTACTGACTGAAACCTCAAACCCCACTCGCTTGTGAATACTGTGCATGATTCCACAGGGTAAGCAGCTGGGTGTGTGCTAAGAGTCTGCTTCTGCACCAAAAAATGGCTCCCCCTTTCCATCTAATGCAACTGTGAAATCACCAGAGCAATACGCAATAAATCTCTGCCTGTAATTCCTATATGCACACAGAGTCATGTTTTCACATTAGTCACAAAACGAAATTTCTTTGCCAATTTGAAAGCACACTTACTACTCTTTTTTTTGGCAAGTGATAAACACTTATACAGACTGACACATTATGAATCCACTTTTCAGATTCTTAAAAAAGCACATGTCCAAACTGCTTTTTCAGACCAGCACCATGTGTAACCTGGTTGACTGCCTACACTCCAGCAAGGGCAACCAGCCTTAGTGATGCTGAATGTATTTGCATTACTGACTGAAACCTCAAACCCCACTCGCTTGTGAATACTGTGCATGATTCCACAGGGTAAGCAGCTGGGTGTGTGCTAAGAGTCTGCTTCTGCACCAAAAAATGTCTCCCCCTTTCCATCTAATGCAACTGTGAAATCACCAGAGCAATACGCAATAAATCTCTGCCTGTAATTCCTATATGCACACAGAGTCATGTTTTCACATTAGTCACAAAACGAAATTTCTTTGCCAATTTGAAAGCACACTTACTACTCTTTTTTTTGGCAAGTGATAAACACTTTTACAGACTGACACATTATGAATCCACTTTTCAGATTCTTAAAAAAGCACATGTCCAAACTGCTTTTTCAGACCAGCACCATGTGTAACCTGGTTGACTGCCTACACTCCAGCAAGGGCAACCAGCCTTAGTGATGCTGAATGTATTTGCATTACTGACTGAAACCTCAAACCCCACTCGCTTGTGAATACTGTGCATGATTCCACAGGGTAAGCAGCTGGGTGTGTGCTAAGAGTCTGCTTCTGCACCAAAAAATGGCTCCCCCTTTCCATCTAATGCAACTGTGAAATCACCAGAGCAATACGCAATAAATCTCTGCCTGTAATTCCTATATGCACACAGAGTCATGTTTTCACATTAGTCACAAAACGAAATTTCTTTGCCAATTTGAAAGCACACTTACTACTCTTTTTTTTGGCAAGTGATAAACACTTTTACAGACTGACACATTATGAATCCACTTTTCTGATTCTTAAAAAAGCACATGTCCAAACTGCTTTTTCAGACCAGCACCATGTGTAACCTGGTTGACTGCCTACACTCCAGCAAGGGCAACCAGCCTTAGTGATGCTGAATGTATTTGCATTACTGACTGAAACCTCAAACCCCACTCGCTTGTGAATACTGTGCATGATTCCACAGGGTAAGCAGCTAGGTGTGTGCTAAGAGTCTGCTTCTCCACCAAAAAATGGCTCCCCCTTTCCATCTAATGCAACTGTGAAATCACCAGAGCAATACGCAATAAATCTCTGCCTGTAATTCCTATACGCACACAGAGTCATGTTTTCACATTAGTCACAAAACGAAATTTCTTTGCCATTTTGAAAGCACACTTACTACTCTTTTTTTTGGCAAGTGATAAACACTTTTACAGACTGACACATTATGAATCTACTTTTCAGATTCTTAAAAAAGCACATGTCCAAACTGCTTTTTCAGACCAGCACCATGTGTAACCTGGTTGACTGCCTACACTCCAGCAAGGGCAACCAGCCTTAGTGATGCTGAATGTATTTGCATTACTGACTGAAACCTCAAACCCCACTCGCTTGTGAATACTGTGCATGATTCCACAGGGTAAGCAGCTGGGTGTGTGCTAAGAGTCTGCTTCTGCACCAAAAAATGGCTCCCCCTTTCCATCTAATGCAACTGTGAAATCACCAGAGCAATACGCAATAAATCTCTGCCTGTAATTCCTATATGCACACAGAGTCATGTTTTCACATTAGTCACAAAACGAAATTTCTTTGCCAATTTGAAAGCACACTTACTACTCTTTTTTTTGGCAAGTGATAAACACTTTTACAGACTGATACATTATGAATCCACTTTTCAGATTCTTAAAAAAGTCACATGTCCAAACTGCTTTTTCAGACCAGCACCATGTGTAACCTGGTTGACTGCCTACACTCCAGCAAGGGCAACCAGCCTTAGTGATGCTGAATGTATTTGCATTACTGACTGAAACCTCAAACCCCACTCGCTTGTGAATACTGTGCATGATTCCACAGGGTAAGCAGCTGGGTGTGTGCTAAGAGTCTGCTTCTGCACCAAAAAATGGCTCCCCCTTTCCATCTAATGCAACTGTGAAATCACCAGAGCAATACGCAATAAATCTCTGCCTGTAATTCCTATAGGCACACAGAGTCATGTTTTCACATTAGTCACAAAACGAAATTTCTTTGCCAATTTGAAAGCACACTTACTACTCTTTTTTTTGGCAAGTGATAAACACTTTTACAGACTGACACATTATGAATCCACTTTTCAGATTCTTAAAAAAGCACATGTCCAAACTGCTTTTTCAGACCAGCACCATGTGTAACCTGGTTGACTGCCTACACTCCAGCAAGGGCAACCAGCCTTAGTGATGCTGAATGTATTTGCATTACTGACTGAAACCTCAAACCCCACTCGCTTGTGAATACTGTGCATGATTCCACAGGGTAAGCAGCTGGGTGTGTGCTAAGAGTCTGCTTCTGCACCAAAAAATGGCTCCCCCTTTCCATCTAATGCAACTGTGAAATCACCAGAGCAATACGCAATAAATCTCTGCCTGTAATTCCTATATGCACACAGAGTCATGTTTTCACATTAGTCACAAAACGAAATTTCTTTGCCAATTTGAAAGCACACTTACTACTCTTTTTTTTGGCAAGTGATAAACACTTTTACAGACTGACACATTATGAATCCACTTTTCTGATTCTTAAAAAAGCACATGTCCAAACTGCTTTTTCAGACCAGCACCATGTGTAACCTGGTTGACTGCCTACACTCCAGCAAGGGCAACCAGCCTTAGTGATGCTGAATGTATTTGCATTACTGACTGAAACCTCAAACCCCACTCGCTTGTGAATACTGTGCATGATTCCACAGGGTAAGCAGCTAGGTGTGTGCTAAGAGTCTGCTTCTCCACCAAAAAATGGCTCCCCCTTTCCATCTAATGCAACTGTGAAATCACCAGAGCAATACGCAATAAATCTCTGCCTGTAATTCCTATACGCACACAGAGTCATGTTTTCACATTAGTCACAAAACGAAATTTCTTTGCCATTTTGAAAGCACACTTACTACTCTTTTTTTTGGCAAGTGATAAACACTTTTACAGACTGACACATTATGAATCTACTTTTCAGATTCTTAAAAAAGCACATGTCCAAACTGCTTTTTCAGACCAGCACCATGTGTAACCTGGTTGACTGCCTACACTCCAGCAAGGGCAACCAGCCTTAGTGATGCTGAATGTATTTGCATTACTGACTGAAACCTCAAACCCCACTCGCTTGTGAATACTGTGCATGATTCCACAGGGTAAGCAGCTGGGTGTGTGCTAAGAGTCTGCTTCTGCACCAAAAAATGGCTCCCCCTTTCCATCTAATGCAACTGTGAAATCACCAGAGCAATACGCAATAAATCTCTGCCTGTAATTCCTATATGCACACAGAGTCATGTTTTCACATTAGTCACAAAACGAAATTTCTTTGCCAATTTGAAAGCACACTTACTACTCTTTTTTTTGGCAAGTGATAAACACTTTTACAGACTGATACATTATGAATCCACTTTTCAGATTCTTAAAAAAGTCACATGTCCAAACTGCTTTTTCAGACCAGCACCATGTGTAACCTGGTTGACTGCCTACACTCCAGCAAGGGCAACCAGCCTTAGTGATGCTGAATGTATTTGCATTACTGACTGAAACCTCAAACCCCACTCGCTTGTGAATACTGTGCATGATTCCACAGGGTAAGCAGCTGGGTGTGTGCTAAGAGTCTGCTTCTGCACCAAAAAATGGCTCCCCCTTTCCATCTAATGCAACTGTGAAATCACCAGAGCAATACGCAATAAATCTCTGCCTGTAATTCCTATAGGCACACAGAGTCATGTTTTCACATTAGTCACAAAACGAAATTTCTTTGCCAATTTGAAAGCACACTTACTACTCTTTTTTTTGGCAAGTGATAAACACTTTTACAGACTGACACATTATGAATCCACTTTTCAGATTCTTAAAAAAGTCACATGTCCAAACTGCTTTTTCAGACCAGCACCATGTGTAACCTGGTTGACTGCCTACACTCCAGCAAGGGAAACCAGCCTTAGTGATGCTGAATGTATTTGCATTACTGACTGAAACCTCAAACCCCACTCGCTTGTGAATACTGTGCATGATTCCACAGGGTAAGCAGCTGGGGGTGTGCTAAGAGTCTGCTTCTGCACCAAAAAATGGCTCCCCCTTTCCATCTAATGCAACTGTGAAATCACCAGAGCAATACGCAATAAATCTCTGCCTGTAATTCCTATATGCACACAGAGTCATGTTTTCACATTAGTCACAAAACGAAATTTCTTTGCCAATTTGAAAGCACACTTACTGCTCTTTTTTTGGGCAAGTGATAAACACTTTTACAGACTGACACATTATGAATCCACTTTTCAGATTCTTAAAAAAGCACATGTCCAAACTGCTTTTTCAGACCAGCACCATGTGTAACCTGGTTGTCTGCCTACACTCCAGCAAGGGCAACCAGCCTTAGTGATGCTGAATGTATTTGCATTACTGACTGAAACCTCAAACCCTTAAAGTATTCTTTATTTTTACCAGTACACCTTAATTTATGGTGAAAACATAGTCCATATTATTTTACATGTTCTTCACATTTAAATTTCTCCCAAAACAGAAAATAATAAACACAACTTCAACAAAAGGAATCCCATTTCTATTATTCATTTCTTAATTTACCATATACATCCCCTCTCAAACTCTAAACTCACCTTTAAAATTAGTTAGTTGTGAAAGAAATGTGGCACTCAAACAGCAGATTATCAGAGCCAGGATCTCTGTTCTTTACACCTCTCTCCTCTCAGCAGAACCAGATAATGGCAAACTTTCCCTCTCTTTTTCCACACATATACATGTTAGTTTCAAATCTCAGTGCTTCCCCCTTTTTTTCAAATGTAATCACACATTTCTATTGGTTGAAAACCAACCCTTTTCCAAAAGTACCCTTCCCCAACTTGACTTCTGCCTAGTACCCTTCCCCCAACTTGACTTCTGCCTGCTACCATAGCAACAGCTCATGGAACACTGCTGTGTGGAGTTAGGTCAGAAGTTCACCAAACAATGTTTCAATTCCACAGAGCAAGAGTGCTTGACTTTTCAAACCTAACAGCAAATCCATAGTACTGTTCTTTGGTAATACATTTTTCTGTACCAATACAAAACATGCTTCTATTAATTTACACATACAGCCTAGTTTTTATTCTAGAATGGTATGAAACAGCCAATCAGTTCTTTTTTTTATGAAAAAAATATGTATGCCTCCATTTCCAAACTGTCTTTCTTTTCATATTGCCATTCTACTGAAAGACACCTCCTGAGTGCATCCAGTTCTCCTTTGAAGATGTTCACAGTGTGGATTGTAGGGCACAGCTATGTCTTCTGGAGTGAAAAGTATGCAGAGAAAACAGATATGGTGAGAGACCTTGCTTTGCCAAATGTAGACATTAAATGGATTGGTCAGAGAGGGTTAAAGTGGCACCAATTGATGCCATTGGTGAAATCCTTCATGCACATCCAACACCCTGACCTCATAATAGTGCACTGTGGTGGCAATGACCTAGGCACTTTGACTGGGGTAGGTCTGGAAATGCTTATGAAGGACACCTTTGCACAACTGTTTTCACTTTTCCCTAAAACTGCCTTTGTGTTTTCTAACATATGCCAAAGGCAAAAATGGAACTGGTCCAATCATTTCTGTCCGCAGATTGACAAAGCAAGAAAGCACGTCAACAAATCTGTTTATGCTTTCCTCCGTGACTATGGTATGGGTTCCATTTACCACAACAACTTGCGTTACGACATGCAAGACATTTATAGAGGAGATGGTGTGCACTTCAATGATGAAGGGAACAGAGTCTTCCTCTTGAACCTTAGACTCTGCATCGGTACTTACTTGTAGGTACCACTAAAAAATCATTTCATAAACACAACGGCTCTTTTTAGAGCCCCCTAATATCTAAACACTTAAATCTGAATTTCATTTCTTTTTTTATTTTTATTTTCTACCGTACACTTACGGTAAGCTTACCGTACGCGTACCCCGCGATTTTTTTTAAAATCAATAAATGTTGTCTTTGTACTTTTCTGTCCTTCTTTGACCCCTTTACAAATGTTAGGGGGTCTGTAACTCTCCTCCTTGCCCCCTTTTCAAGATATCACTCTTTTTTTTTCTGAGTGAAACACACGAAATGGCGGCCGCCGCTTCCTGGTTTCGACCGATTCGAATGTTTACTAAGATCTAAGAGCCAATCAGAATCGCGCTCGCGCACGCCACCGTACGCGTACGGTTAGCGTACCGTAAGCGCACCGTAAGCTGGCTCAGATATATATATTGATTTAAAGGATATTTTCTCAGAATCTACTGAACAGATTTACACCAAACCTACAAAAGGCACTTCCTTGAACTGAGGACTACCTCTCTGCCAAATTTCAAGTAATTCTGTTCAGCCGTTCGGGCTGTAGCTCTGTCTAAAGGTCCTATGGAAAAATGCATGGGAAAAACGCGTTTTGGGACCCCCCTTTTATCTCAGCCCCCGCTTGACAAATCCCCCCGAGACTTTCAGGGTAGGAGCGGAGCGTAGCGCCCCACCAATTTTGAAAAATTCGCCAGGATTCGTCAGCCGGCGCAAAAGTTATTCCAAATAGAATGTTGCGGATTTCCTATGGAAACGTGGTACCTAACTATAACTACCTACTGGTGACCGCCAGTAGGTAATATATATATATATATATATATATATATATATATATATATATATATATATATATATATTACCTACTGGCGGTCGCCAGTAGGTAGTTATAGTTAGGACCACGTTTCCATAGGAAATCTGCAACATTCTATTTTGAATAACTTTGGCGCCGGTTGACGAATCCTCGCGAATTTTTCAAAATAGGTGGGGCGCTACGCTCCGCTCCTACCCTGAAAGTCTCGGGGGGATTTGTCAAGCGGGGGCTGAGATAAAAGGGGGGTCCCAAAACGCGTTTTTCCCATGCATTTTTCCATAGGACCTTTAGACACAGCTACAGCCCGAACGGCTGAACAGAATTACTTGAAATTTGGCAGAGAGGTAGTCCTCAGGTCAAGGAAGTGCCTTTTGTAGGTTTGGTGTAAATCTGTTCAGTAGATCCTGAGAAAATAGCATTTAAAAGCATATATATATGTGGGCGGAGCCTAACCACACATCTCATCCTGAGATCTGATTGGCTGTCAGCACTTCATCCAAGAAGTGTTGGCAGCCATCTTGGGACCAATATACATGATAGCACCTCATTAAAAAGCATTGCAGTTAATAAAAGGTTTTAAGACTTTAGTTACATTATAAATCATTTGTTGATGGTACCATACTCATTTTAGGAATTGTGGTATGTTCTAAGGTGATTTCACCATGTGAAAAAGCCTTCTGCTGGGATATCATGATTGAGAGAAAAATATTTTCTCATGCTTTTACCACAGAGGTTTGGAAGGTGATCTATAGGCTAAACTGAGATCTTTCTCAGTCATGTGAGAATGAAGTCTGACATTCTCAGTAAAACATGTACATCCAACAAGGGCAGAGACTGTCAGTTGATTCCTTTGTGTTCTACTGCAGCTTCCCAGAGTGTTCCAAAGAACTACTAGAGCGCTAACAGTCCTACTTATGATAAACGTATGGCACACCTGAAGCCATCTTGCTTGGATTAAAGTGGTAACTCTTAAAACATTTAATTTAAAAAGGAACAAAATGAGGGGGTTCATTTTTCAATAAAAAGTATGATTAGTGCTGCAGAAAGAAAAATTAGGGCACATTTTGAGTGACTTCTCAAATCCTCTTCTATTTCATTAAAAAATTCTGACATGCAGACTGAAACATGCACTTTCAATACCAGCAGCAGTTTTCCCTGGTGAGCAGTAGCTTTACTACAGTGATCTAATGAGCAAAAAGAGTGCTAACATTCTGAATTTATGGCAAATGTGTGACACATCTGAATGCCTTCTTGATGGAATCAAAGTAAAAAACTGAAAGTATTTCCTACTGAGGAGACTGCAGTAAATGAGGAAATTAGGAAACTTCATAACAAATAAGTCTCCCAAGATGGCCACCAGAGACAAAAGAGCCCAAATGTAGCCCAAATATCACCCAGATGTAGCCCAAGTATAGCCCAATGACAGAATGTCCCCGAATGTTCTTAAAAACAACTAGAGCGCTTACTGTCTTCATTATGACAAAAGTATGGCACACCTGAAGCCATCTTGATTGGAATAAACTGGTAACACTTAAAACATTTAATTTAAAAAGGAACTCAATGAGGAGGTTCATTTTGCCATAGAAATTATGATTAATGCTGAAGAAAGAAAATGAGGGCACATTTTGAGTGACTTCTCAAATCCTCTTCTATTTCATTAAAAAATTCTGACATGCAGACTGAAACATGCACTTTTAATACCAGGAGCAGACTTCCATGGTGCAGTAGTTTTACTACAGTGATCTAATGAGCAACTAGAGTGCTAACATTCAGAATTTATGGCAAATGTGTGACATATCTGAATACCTTCATGATGGAATCAAAGTAAAAAACTGAAAGCATTTCCTACTGAGGAGACTGCAGTACATGAGGAAATTAGGAAACTTCATAACAAATAAATCTCCCAAGATGGCCACCGGAGACAAAAGAGCCCAAATGTAGCCCAAAATCACCCAGATGTAGCCCAAATATAGCCCAATGACAGAAGTGTGCAAAACACTTATTATTTTGTGTTTTTGCAGTGTTATATAGTGCAGACTTGTCAGGTATTGGAGTGCTTTACATGAGCATTGGTTACATCACACAAGAACACATTCATTTTGGTTGTAGACATGGGGAGACTAAGTGATTTGACCAGAATCACAGAATGTCGAGCTGAAGCAGAAACTTCAACCTGGTTCCCCAGTTGCAAAGTCTGCAGTTCTGGAAGTAACACCACATCATCTCCCCTAAGTGCAACATTTAATCAAGTGGTCAACTGGATAAAAAAACATAAAGATAACAAATAATTTAAAAGTGCTTTGTCGCTTTTTGAAAACTCTGAAAATATGTCCTTATTTTAGCCTTTTAGAGCACTAACCATAATTTTGATGCCAATAAGACCCTCTCATATATGTAATTTCTAAAGGAAATGCTCTAGGTATTACAGTTTTGATTACATCAAGATGATGTCAGGCGTTCCACACTTTTGTAATAAATATAGAATGTTAGCAATCTAGTTGTTCATTAGGATACTGTTGAGAGGCAGAGGCCAGGGGCACGGACTCTGAAAATTGAAGGCAGGTAGGAGGGTGCAAAGGCAACAATTTAACCACACTGAGCAGGCAGGAAGGGCCGTGGATGCACAACAGACTATGGAGGGCAGTGGAAAGGGGGGCAGGGGCAACAAACCAACAATACAGGACTTGCAAGAGAGGCTGTTGGAGGCAAGATCTATTACGGGTCAAGGAAGCTAGGGGCGGTCCCCAGATCCCCGGGAGCCACCACAGAACTGAGCAGGAGAGTGAGTCAGGGACAAAAGGGGCACCTTAATTTGAGCCGGGGTGCCTAGGAACACTTGCTCCAAAAATGAAGAAAACAGACATATGAGACATGGAACTGGAGGCAGAATACAATGGCAGTTTAATGAGAAGATGCAACTTCAAAGAAACCGCAGAATAGAGACATAAAGTACAAAATACAGAATCCAGATAATCATACAGCTGTCATGATATTCTCTGTATCTCAATTAATGTACTGACAGAGAGAGAGAGAAAACACATCTATAAATGCATCATGAGAAACAAGTTACACCAAGGAAAATGTTACCTAGGAACACTCACGTTTACTCTTAGAGCAAGCATTCCTGCAATTACAATACAAAATCTTTTAAATGCAAAAGTAAAGAGAACAATGGTTAAACATAACATGACATTTCATATAGGTAAAATATAATAAGATACTTTAAGCAAAGCAGAGCAAGACATTTTAAGCAAAGGAAGACAAGAGCTCCCAGCTCTTGGGGAAAACCTGCACTGCCTGTTAACCTACATACAGACGGCGAGGTAGTCCGTCGATATCTGTGGGTGCTCCCTTTTTATATCATTTTGTGGGCTCCTTTGCACGCTACATCTACCTACGTATGCTACCCAAAAGCTTCGTCTGCAGATTTTACCAGACATTTCGTAATTTACCCACTTAATGCTGACAATGGACTGGGTGAAAAGGTCAGTCTCTCAGGCCAATTGCTTATCGTAAGTTCCATAGAGCAAGCAGAAAATAATGGGTATTGTACGGGAATTCAATATATTCATGTATAAAATCTCCTCAGTTCTCCTAACTTGACGCTCTGCGGTTGCCACTTCCTTAAAAGCGGGAAACCTGCCCAGGAAGCAAGTACCAGTCCAGGATGCAGCCTACTGTATGTCGACAGCTTCAGGGGGATGTTGAACTTTGATACCGAGCACGGAGCACTCGGGTAGGGTGGGGGCTACTGGTTTGGAGCAGAAGGCCTCGCAGACCTGCCTTCAGACTGCTATACACTAAAATTGCAGAGCTATGGTCAATTTAACAAAGAGGCCTACATATTGAACAGAAGGGCCTACACAGGGGTTTTATACTGGCTGAGTGGTAAGGATGTCTCAGGATAATTATATAGCAACACAGGACCCGCTGGTCAATTTAATACGGCCTACAAATGCAGCTGGCAGGGCAAGGACAAGGGTCTCATACTTCAGGTGTGGACAGAACGGGCCAGGGGCCCCCTGTGATACAAAATCTACCCTCCTTCAAGCCTGTTTCAATGTAATAGACCATTGTGGGCAGAAGGAAGAGGCAATGGTAGTACAACCATACATGCCAACAGACCCGATTCAGCCAGGAAACGTCCAATGTTTTTAAGCTCAAATGGGCTTTATTTGATCTGTCTCCTGTCTACAATATCCTCTTTTTCAATGTAACTCAAAGAGGAAAATCAATACCCCAGTTTTTTTTCAAAATCTCCCTCTTACCAAGTTCAAAATGTTCGCAAGTATGGTACATTGGATCATGTAAGGAAATGGGATAGGGACATGGACTTGGATAACAGAGGACAGGAGGGACATGGAGAGGTGCACCAAACTGACCCTGCAGGGCAGGCATCAGGGTTTGCAGCAGCACAATACACCACACAGGGCATGCAGGACGGGAGTGCAGCACAACAATCCATAGAAAGCAAGAGGGAGGGGACAGGACCATGCACATGGACAACAGAGAACAGAGGGGCAAGAGGCAATGGTAGCTAGCTGACCATAATGGACAGACAGGAGAGAAAGCTGCAGCATAACAGACCATAAAGGGCAGGAGGGATGGATCAGGGGCATTACAATGGAACAGACAAGCCAGGAGGGAGGGAGTAGGGCTGGGGGCAAGGGGGCAGGGCAGGAGCAGCAAGATAGCCATGGAGGTCAGGCAGGATGGGCACTAGAAGCAAGGCACACCATGAAGAGCAACAGTGAGACTGTGATGGCATACACACAGACCATGGAGGGAAGGTGGGAGGGAGTCAGGGGCAGCTAACTGACCACACTGGGAAGGTGGGAGGGGCCATGGCAGCACAGAAGACCATGCATGGCAAGTGGGAGGGTTAGTGGCAGCACAATGGCTATGATGGGCAAGAAGGAGGGTGGAGGGGCATGCACAAAGGACGATGGAGGATAGAAGGGAGGGTCAGGACCTGTGCACAGACAAGAAAGTTCAGGGGAAGGGACCTCACAACAGACCACACGGGGCAGGCAGGAGGAGCAGCTGCAGCACAACAGACCAGGGAGGGCAGAAGGGTGTGGCAGTACAATGGACCATGTAGGACAGGAGGAAGAGGATAGGGGCATGGCATGTGGACAGGCAGGGTGGAGGTGGCAGGGACAGGTTACAGTCATCTGACAATGCTAGGCAGGTGGGAGGGGAGTGGCAGCTCAACAGAACACTCAGAGTAGATAGGAGTGGCAGGACCATGGGACATGGTGGGCAAAAAGGATGGAGCAGGGGCATGCACAAAGACATCGGAGGGCAGGGGGAAGGAGAATAGGGGCAGCAAGCTAAGCACAGAGTTTAAGCAGGAGGTCAATGATGGGGCATAGAATTGGGCAATGGAGGGCAGGAGGAGTGGACTGGTACATCATACTGAGGGCAGTGGCAGCACATCAGACCATGCATGGCAGGAGGGAGGAGGCTAGTCCATGGATTCACACAACAGAGGATAGGGAGGAAGGGGATGGGGCAGCAAGCTAACTGTTCAGAGAAGGCGGGTATTAGGAACTTTATTGTTTTTAAAACATTGTGTCTGTGCGAACTACTTAAAATATGAACAAGTATGCAGCATAATCTCACTTTTATTCAGGAAGAAGAGGACGTTTGTGACTGTGACTCCGGGCTCACTTGGCAGAAACACCCCCTGACCCTCCACCCCCTATCGCAAAATGTAATGCCCGTGAAAAGGGTAGGTGAACACAGTGTTATATAGAACATAGTCCTGAGAGCAAGATTGAAAATGAAAACTAGATATAGTGTTTGGTATAAACTATGCACCAAAAAGTGTGATATAAGATGAACCGGGCGTGAAATATAATATGCAATACATTGTGCGCAATGACAGATTCATTGGAGAGTGCGAGATAGCACAGGCACTAGCGCGTGCTATGCGATATGCGCCTTGGAGTGTAATATGCACAGGGCAGTGTTGTGTAACCTAACTAGTCTCTAAAGTTGTAATATAAAATATGTGCTGGGGAGTGTAAGGTTGCATATGCACTGTGACAAAGATATGGATCCCAGATTGTAATATGTATGGCATAGCACTGTGCGTTATAACATAGGCATCGAGAAAGGCACGTTAGATGGGGCAATATAACCCGTGCGAAGACAAGTGTGGCATGACATATTCACGGGGTGGTGTTACAGTGCACATGGGCTAGAGAGTGTCATAGCATATGCACTAGCTAGTGGAATACAACACAGAGGTGTGTGGCACACGGCAGGCAATGGTGGGTGTAACACAGCATTGGGCTCTGTCAGGAGCGCGCTGTGACTCTCAAGTGATGTTCGTCCCCTTTCCAGAGAGTAAAATAAAAAGTATTACACATCCGGCAGTGGATGTGTGTTTTATTAACCGTGAGGGGGGTTTCTTGCATAGTTTTGGTCGAATTTTTGTCGAATCCCCTTTGAATGGCTTGGTGTGCATGTGTATTAAATGTGCCCGTCAATAGCTACCCATGTTTGTATAAATAAACGACAAGGGTGTCTACCGGGATTAGGCACGGTAGGGCATCAGACATGTCAGAGCTTCACTAGTGGTGTAAATACATTCCACGTGGATTCATTGCATGCATAGTCGCCTTTTAATGAATATCACGCAAATCGTCATGGTGATAGGTACGTACGGTTTGTCCAGCATGTCCTAGGTGTGTCTATAAATATATATTTTTTAAAAATAATAAAAAACAGTGGCCGGCCCTTGGGATTGGGGTCAAAAAAATATAATTAGGAGACTGGCCCTGGGGGATGGTGTCATCAGGGCCAATAAATTAGAATAAGAAGGGGAACCAAACAGCCCCCCTTCTTAAAAAACTAAAATAAATAAAAGACTGGCATCGTGCCGGAGGCCATGCCCCCTCCGTGCAGCACTCTGCAAACGCGCCCCCAACAGGTATCTCCAGTATGCGCCAGGGAGCTGCGCTGCAGCCAGGTGTTCTGAGGCCAAGCCCCTTTTTACACCTCTCTGCAACGCAGCTCTGTGGCGCTTACTGGAGGTACCTAGTGGTCTAGTTTGACCCTAGGGACCCTTAGGATTCAATGGGACTTAATCTCTCAACTTAGAACAGCCACAGGGCGCGTTTACACAGTGGTGAAGGGAGGGGACGGGGCCTGAGGTGACGTGTGCAAACACGCACTATGGCACGTTTTAAATTGGGGATATAATTTCCCTTCAATACTGAGGGCCCCTGGGGGCTAACTAGCCCACCAAGTGCTTCCAGTAAGCGCCACTGAGCTGCATTGCAGAGAGGTGGTCCAGGCCGTGCCACTTTTTACACCTCTCTGCAACGCAGCTCTGTGGCACTTACTGGAGGTACCTAGTGGGCTAGTTGGACCCCAGGGACCCTCAGGATTCAAATGAACTTAATCTCCCAACTAAAAATGGACACAGGGCGTGTTTACACAGTGGTGAAGGGAGGGGACGGGGCCTGAGTTAACGTGTGCAAAAACGCCCTGTGGCCTGTTTTAAGAGGTAGTTTTAATCCCCATGCCCTCTTATATACTAGGGGCTTACAGAGGAGGTCATGCTAATCACAGGGGGACCCCAACGCATAATGTTCCCTAGTGTATGTAGGTGTTTTCACTGTATTCTAAGTGTCTTTTAACATAGCACTGGCTCTAGGACTGGTTAGTCAGGCTCAGTTACCACCAGTATCCGTCTGAAAAAGTTGAGGGTACAGGATGATTTTGCAACAAGGCTTCTTTCTGCTCTTCTTTTTGTTCTTTCTGCAAGTTATCCTTCTTCCTGCACTTATCTTCGTATTTGAGGACTTCTGTTGCTTCTTTCTGCACTTCTTTTGTTTCTTTCTGTGCATTTTTTCTTCTTTCTTCACATGTCCTATCTCTGTAGGCATAGTTAGAAATTAGCATTTAAAAAACCTTTGAAATTCACAGAAAAAACCATAGGTTTCAGGCACGTTATAGTTAGGAATTAGCATTTAAAAAACCTCAGAAATTCACTGAAAAAACCATAGGTTTCAGGGGTGTTATAGTTAGCTGGACTTTTCACTTGTACAAAACCATTGAAATTCCCCCGTTATAGTTAGTTCAGCTAACTATAACTCGGGCGCCCGCAATGCACTGCTGATGACGTCACATATTACATCACTCATGACATGGTCAGTGACATCACTCATGACATCACTGATGACATCTCAAATGACATCACTGATGACATCACTGATGACATCATCCTTGTGATAGAGTGGCAGACCTCCTCTCACCCTAATATAACCTTTGATACACACATTCAAAAATAGAGACTAAAATTTTCAAAACAATGGACATACCAATACCAGTTACAACAACCTCTTCAGTAATTCTAAGATCCACATACACATCCACTCATTCACCAACAGTCCTATACAGTCACTCATACATGTACTCACTCATCATATGTACTCATAGACCTATACATCCTGTTACACAATGCCACTCATCCATAGAGTTACTCACACACATAGTCACTCATGCTAATAAAGAATCAAACATACATTTACTTGCATATACAGTTATACACACACCACCATACTTACTTCTACGGAAACTTACACATACTTAGTCTTTTAAACAATCACTTATAGAAACACATACTTATTCATACAGGAACTCTTTCAATCTCTCAGTCTCACATATACTCACATATATACACCAATAGTCACATATACTAGTTTAAAACATATGTAGTTACTCATAAAGACACTATTGAGACAGTCATTCACTCACTAACACACCCATACACACACTCATCCACCCATACAGTCCTGCACACATGCTGTGTTCAACACATACAAACAGTGAGTCACTCATTCATGCACCTATGCACTACGTAATACCCCCACCGAACCATGCAGACACTCAGACTGATACTCAAAAAACCAACTAATAACCTATATAGACACCCATGTAGCTACTCACCAACCCATGCAGCCACTTATACACAAAGTGAGAGACTGATACAGATATTTACATATTTAAACATTACTCACTAAGCCATGTATTCACTATGATACACTTAATCAGTCAGTTACACAATCAATTTTTCAAAAACAAATCATCCATTTAGACACTTATATACCCATTTATTCTTCCATCGACCTTGAGATATACATATATAAAACATATTTAATTTTCAGAAAAACACACATTCACTGGATGATGTCATCAGTGATGTCATCAGTGATGTCATTTGAGATGTCATCAGTGATGTCATGAGTGATGTCACTGACCATGTCATGAGTGATGTAATATGTGACGTCATCAGCAGTGCATTGCGGGCGCCCGAGTTATAGTTAGCTGAACTAACTATAACGGGGGAATTTCAATGGTTTTGTACAAGTGAAAAGTCCAGCTAACTATAACACCCCTGAAACCTATGGTTTTTTCAGTGAATATATATATATATATTACCTACTGGCGGTCGCCAGTAGGTAGTTATAGTTAGGACCCTGTTTCCATAGGAAATCCGCAACATTCTATTTGGAATAACTTTGGTGCCGGTCGACGAATCCTCGCAAAATTTTCAAAATAGGTGGGGCGCTACGCTCCGCTCCTACCCTGAAAGTCTCGGGGGGATTCGTCAAGCAGGGGCCGAGAAAAAAGGGGGGTCCCAAAACGCGTTTTCCCCATGCATTTTTCCATAGGACCTTTAGACACAGCTACAGCCCGAACGGCTGAACAGAATTACTTGAAATTTGGCAGAGAGGTAGCCATACGGTCAAGGAAGTGCCTTTTGCAGGTCTGGTGTAAATCTGTTCAGTATTTCCTGAGAAAATAGCATTTAAAAGCATATATATATGTGGGCGGAGCCTAACCACACATCTCATCCTGAGATCTGATTGGCTGTCAGCACTTCATCCAAGAAGTGTTGGCAGCCATCTTGGGACCAATATACATGATAGCACCTCATTAAAAAGCATTGCAGTTAATAGAAGGTTTTAAGACTTTAGTTACATTATAAATCATTTGTTGATGGTACCATACTCATTTTAGGAATTGTGGTATGTTCTAAGGTGATTTCACCATGTGAAAAAGCCTTCTGCTGGGATATCATGATTGAGAGAAAAATATTTTCTCATGCTTTTACCACAGAGGTTTGGAAGGTGAAATATAGGCTAAACTGAGAGCTTATTTTCTGTAAATTCACATTATCTTTCTCAGTCATGTGAGAATGAAGTCTGACATTCTCAGTAAAACATGTACATCCAACAAGGGCAGAGACTGTCAGTTGATTCCTTTGTGTTCTACTGCAGCTTCCCAGAGTGTTCCAAAGAACTACTAGAGCGCTAACAGTCCTACTTATGATAAACGTATGGCACACCTGAAGCCATCTTGCTTGGATTAAAGTGGTAACTCTTAAAACATTTAATTTAAAAAGGAACAAAATGAGGGGGTTCATTTTTCCATAAAAAGTATGATTAGTGCTGCAGAAAGAAAAATTAGGGCACATTTTGAGTGACTTCTCAAATCCTCTTCTATTTCATTAAAAAATTCTGACATGCAGACTGAAACATGCACTTTCAATACCAGCAGCAGTTTTCCCTGGTGAGCAGTAGCTTTACTACAGTGATCTAATGAGCAAAAAGAGTGCTAACATTCTGAATTTATGGCAAATGTGTGACACATCTGAATGCCTTCTTGATGGAATCAAAGTAAAAAACTGAAAGTATTTCCTACTGAGGAGACTGCAGTAAATGAGGAAATTAGGAAACTTCATAACAAATAAGTCTCCCAAGATGGCCACCAGAGACAAAAGAGCCCAAATGTAGCCCAAATATCACCCAGATGTAGCCCAAGTATAGCCCAATGACAGAATGTCCCAGAATGTTCTTAAAAACAACTAGAGCGCTTACTGTCTTCATTATGACAAAAGTATGGCACACCTGAAGCCATCTTGATTGGAATAAACTGGTAACACTTAAAACATTTAATTTAAAAAGGAACACAATGAGGAGGTTCATTTTGCCATAGAAATTATGATTAATGCTGAAGAAAGAAAATGAGGGCACATTTTGAGTGACTTCTCAAATCCTCTTCTATTTCATTAAAAAATTCTGACATGCAGACTGAAACATATACTTTTAATACCAGGAGCAGACTTCCATGGTGCAGTAGTTTTACTACAGTGATCTAATGAGCAACTAGAGTGCTAACATTCAGAATGTATGGCAAATGTGTGACATATCTGAATACCTTCATGATGGAATCAAAGTAAAAAACTGAAAGCATTTCCTACTGAGGAGACTGCAGTACATGAGGAAATTAGGAAACTTCATAACAAATAAATCTCCCAAGATGGCCACCGGAGACAAAAGAGCCCAAATGTAGCCCAAAATCACCCAGATGTAGCCCAAATATAGCCCAATGACAGAAGTGTGCAAAACACTTATTATTTTGTGTTTTTGCAGTGTTATATAGTGCAGACTTGTCAGGTATTGGAGTGCTTTACATGAGCATTGGTTACATCACACAAGAACAAATTCATTTTGGTTGTAGACATGGGGAGACTAAGTGATTTGACCAGAATCACAGAATGTCGAGCTGAAGCAGAAACTGCAACCTGGTTCCCCAGTTGCAAAGTCTGCAGTTCTGGAAGTAACACCACATCCTCTCCCCTAAGTGCAACATTTAATCAAGTGGTCAACTGGATAAAAAAACATAAAGATAACAAATAATTTAAAAGTGCTTTGTCGCTATTTGAAAACTCAGAAAATATGTCCTTATTTTAGTCTTTTAGAGCACTAACCATAATTTTGATGCCAATAAGACCCTCTCATATATGTAATTTCTAAAGGAAATGCTCTAGGTATTATAGTTTTGATTACATCAAGATGATGTCAGGCGTTCCACACTTTTGTAATAAATATAGAATGTTAGCAATCTAGTTGTTCATTAGGATACTGTTGAGAGGCAGAGGCCAGGGGCACGGACTCTGAAAATTGAAGGCAGGTAGGAGGGTGCAAAGGCAACAATTTAACCACACTGAGCAGGCAGGAAGGGCCGTGGAAGCACAACAGACTATGGAGGGCAGTGGAAAGGGGGGCAGGGGCAACAAACCAACAATACAGGAGTTGCAAGAGAGGCTGTTGGAGGGAAGATCTATTACGGGTCAAGGAAGCTAGGGGCGGTCCCCAGATCCCCGGGAGCCACCACAGAACTGAGCAGGAGAGTGAGTCAGGGACAAAAGGGGCACCTTAATTTGAGCCGGGGTGCCTAGGAACGCTTGCTCCAAAAATGAAGAAAACAGACATATGAGACATGGAATTGGAGGCAGAATACAATGGCAGTTTAATGAGAAGATGCAACTTCAAAGAAACCGCAGAATAGAGACATAAAGTACAAAATACAGAATCTAGATAATCATACAGCTGTCATAATATTCTCTGTATCTCAATTAATGTACTGACAGAGAGAGAGAGAAAACACATCTATAAATGCATCATGAGAAACAAGTTACACCAAGGAAAATGTTACCTAGGAACACTCACGTTTACTCTTAGAGCAAGCATTCCTGCAATTACAATACAAAATCTTTTAAATGCAAAAGTAAAGAGAACAATGGTTAAACATAACATGACATTTCATATAGGTAAAATAGAATAAGATACTTCAAGCAAAGCAGAGCAAGACATTTTAAGCAAAGGAAGACAAGAGCTCCCAGCTCTTGGGGAAAACCTGCACTGCCTGTTAACCTACATACAGACGGCGAGGTAGTCCGTCGATATCTGTGGGTGCTCCCTTTTTATATCATTTTGTGGACTCCTTTGCACGCTACATCTACCTACGTATGCTACCCAAAAGCTTCGTCTGCAGATTTTACCAGACATTTCGTCATTTACCCACTTAATGCTGACAATGGACTGGGTGAAAAGGTCAGTCTCTCAGGCCAATCGCTTATCGTAAGTTCCATAGAGCAAGCAGAAAATAATGGGTATTGTACGGGAATTCAGTATATTCATGTATAAAATCTCCTCAGTTCTCCTAACTTGACGCTCTGCGGTTGCCACTTCCTTAAAAGCGGGAAACCTGCCCAGGAAGCAAGTACCAGTCCAGGATGCAGCCTACTGTATGTCGACAGCTTCAGGGGGATGTTGAACTTTGATACCGAGCACGGAGCACTCGGGTAGGGTGGGGGCTACTAGTTTGGATCAGAAGGCCTCGCAGACCTGCCTTCAGACTGCTATACACTAAAATTGCAGAGCTATGGTCAATTCAACAAAGAGGCCAACATATTGAACAGAAGGGCCTACACAGGGGTTTTATGCTGGCTGAGTGGTAAGGATGTCTCAGGATAATTATATAGCAACACAGGACCCGCTGGTCAATTTAATACGGCCTACAAATGCAGCTGGCAGGGCAAGGACAAGGGTCTCATACTTCAGGTGTGGACAGAACGGGCCAGGGGCCCCCTGTGATACAAAATCTACCCTCCTTCAAGGCTGTGGCAATGTAATAGACCATTGTGGGCAGAAGGAAGAGGCAATGGTAGTACAACCATACATGCCAACAGACCCGATTCAGCCAGGAAACGTCCAATGTTTTTAAGCTCAAATGGGCTTTATTTGATCTGTCTCCTGTCTACAATATCCTCTTTTTCAATGTAACTCAAAGGGGAAAATCAATACCCCAGTTTTTTTTCAAAATCTCCCTCTTACCAAGTTCAAAATGTTCGCAAGTATGGTACATTGGATCATGGAAGGAAATGGGATAGGGACATGGACTTGGATAACAGAGGACAGGAGGGACATGGAGAGGTGCACCAAACTGACCCTGCAGGGCAGGCATCAGGGTTTGCAGCAGCACAACACACCACACAGGGCATGCAGGACGGGAGTGCAGCACAACAATCCATAGAAAGCAAGAGGGAGGGGACAGGACCATGCACATGGACAACAGAGAACAGAGGGGCAAGAGGCAATGGTAGCTAGCTGACCATAATGGACAGACAGGAGAGAAAGCTGCAGCATAACAGACCATAAAGGGCAGGAGGGACGGATCAGGGGCATTACAATGGAACAGACAAGCCAGGAGGGAGGGAGTAGGGCTGGGGGCAAGGGGGCAGGGCAGGAGCAGCAAGATAGCCATGGAGGTCAGGCAGGATGGGCACTAGAAGCAAGACACACCATGAAGAGCAACAGTGAGACTGTGATGGCATACACACAGACCATGGAGGGAAGGTGGGAGGGGGTCAGGGGCAGCTAACTGACCACACAGGGAAGGTGAGAGGGGCCATGGCAGCACAGAAGACCATGCATGGCAAGTGGGAGGGCTAGTGGCAGCACAATGGCTATGATGGGCAAGAAGGAGGGTGGAGGGGCATGCACAAAGGACGATGGAGGATAGAAGGGAGGGTCAGGACCTGTGCACAGACAAGAAAGTTCAGGGGAAGGGACCTCACAACAGACCACACGGGGAAGGCAGGAGGAGCAGTTGCAGCACAACAGACCAGGGAGGGCAGAAGGGTGTGGCAGTACAATGGACCATGTAGGACAGGAGGAAGAGGATAGGGGCATGGCATGTGGACAGGCAGGGTGGAGGTGGCAGGGACAGGTTACAGTCATCTGACAATGCTAGGCAGGTGGGAGGGGAGTGGCAGCTCAACAGAACACTCAGAGTAGATAGGAGTGGCAGGTCCATGGGACATGGTGGGCAAAAAGGATGGAGCAGGGGCATGCACAAAGACATCGGAGGGCAGGGGGAAGGAGAATAGGGGCAGCAAGCTAAGCACAGAGTTTAAGCAGGAGGTCAATGATGGGGCATAGAATTGGGCAATGGAGGGCAGGAGGAGTGGACTGGTACATCATACTAAATTGAGGGCAGTGGCAGCACATCAGACCATGCATGGCAGGAGGGAGGAGGCTAGTCCATGGATTCACACAACAGAGGATAGGGAGGAAGGGGATGGGGCAGCAAGCTAACTGTTCAGAGAAGGCGGGTATTAGGAACTTTATTGTTTTTAAAACATTGTGTCTGTGCGAACTACTTAAAATATGAACAAGTATGCAGCATAATCTCACTTTTATTCAGGAAGAAGAGGACGTTTGTGACTGTGACTCCGGGCTCACTTGGCAGAAACACCCCCTGACCCTCCACCCCCTTTCGCAAAATGTAATGCCCGTGAAAAGGGGAGGTGAACACAGTGTTATATAGAACATAGTCCTGAGAGCATGATTGAAAATGAAAACTAGATATAGTGTATGGTATAAACTATGCACCAAAAAGTGTGATATAAGATGAACCGGGCGTGAAATATAATATGCAATACATTGTGCGCAATGACAGATTCATTGGAGAGCGCGAGATAGCACAGGCACTAGCGCGTGCTATGCGATATGCGCCTTGGAGTGTAATATGCACAGGGCAGTGTTGTGTAACCTAACTAGTCTCTAAAGTTGTAATATAAAATATGTGCTGGGGAGTGTAACGTTGCATATGCACTGTGACAAAGATATGGATCCCAGATTGTAATATGTATGGCATAGCACTGTGCGTTATAACATAGGCATCGAGAAAGGCACGTTAATGGGGCAATATAACCCGTGCGAAGACAAGTGTGGCATGACATATTCATGGGGTGGTGTTACAGTGCACATGGGCTAGAGAGTGTCATAGCATATGCACTAGCTAGTGGAATACAACACAGAGGTGTGTGGCACTCGGCAGGCAATGGTGGGTGTAACACAGCATTGGGCTCTGTCAGGAGCACGCTGTGACTCTCAAGTGATGTTCGTCCCCTTTCCAGAGAGTAAAATAAAAAGTATTACACATCCGGCAGTGGATGTGTTTTATTAACCGTGAGGGGGGTTTCTTGCATAGTTTTGGTCGAATTTTTGTCGAATCCCCTTTGAATGGCTTGGTGTGCATGTGTATTAAATGTGCCCGTCAATAGCAACCCATGTTTCTATAAATAAACGACAAGGGTGTCTACCAGGATCAGGCACGGTAGGGCATCAGACATGTCAGAGCTTCACTAGTGGTGTAAATACATTCCACGTGGATTCATTGCATGCATAGTCGCCTTTTAATGAATATCACGCAAATCGTCATGGTGATAGGTACGTACGGTTTGTCCAGCATGTCCTAGGTGTGTCTATGAATATATATTTTTTAAAAATAATAAAAAACAGTGGCCGGCCCTGGGGATTGGGGTCAAAAAAATATAATTAGGAGACTGGCCCTGGGGGATGGGGTCATCAGGGCCAATAAATTAGAATAAGAAGGGGAACCAAACAGCCCCCCTTCTTAAAAAACTAAAATAAATAAAAGACTGGCATCGTGCCGGAGGCCATGCCCCCTCCGTGCAGCACTCTGCAAACGCGCCCCCAACAGGCATCTCCAGTATGCGCCAGGGAGCTGCGCTGCAGCCAGGTGTTCTGAGGCCAAGCCCCTTTTTACACCTCTCTGCAACGCAGCTCTGTGGAGCTTACTGGAGGTACCTAGTGGTCTAGTTTGACCCTAGGGACCCTTAGGATTCAAGGGGACTTAATCTCTCAACTTAGAACAGCCACAGGGCGCGTTTACACAGTGGTGAAGGGAGGGGACGGGGCCTGAGGTGACGTGTGCAAATACGCACTATGGCACGTTTTAAATTGGGCATATAATTTCCCTTCAATACTGAGGGCCCCTGGGGGCTAACTAGCCCACCAAGTGCTTCCAGTAAGCGCCACTGAGCTGCATTGCAGAGAGGTGGTCCAGGCCGTGCCACTTTTTACACCTCTCTGCAACGCAGCTCTGTGGCACTTACTGGAGGTACCTAGTGGGCTAGTTGGACCCTAGGGACCCTCAGGATTCAAATGAACTTAATCTCCCAACTAAAAATGGACACAGGGCGTGTTTACACAGTGGTGAATGGAGGGGACAGGGCCTGAGTTAACGTGTGCAAAAACGCCCTGTGGCCTGTTTTAAGAGGTAGTTTTAATCCCCATGCCCTATTATATACTAGGGGCTTACAGAGGAGGTCATGCTAATCACAGGTGGACCCCAACGCATAATGTTCCCTAGTGTATGTAGGTGTTTTCACTGTATTCTAAGTGTCTTTTAACATAGCACTGGCTCTAGGACTGGTTAGTCAGACTCAGTTACCACCAGTATCCGTCTGAAAAAGTTGAGGGTACAGGATGATTTTGCAACAAGGCTTCTTTCTGCTCTTCTTTTTGTTCTTTCTGCACGTTATCCTTCTTCCTGCACTTATCTTCGTATTTGAGGACTTCTGTTGCTTCTTTCTGCACTTCTTTTGTTTCTTTCTGTGCATTTTTTCTTCTTTCTTCACATGTCCTATCTCTGTAGGCATAGTTAGAAATTAGCATTTAAAAAACCTTTGAAATTCACAGAAAAAACCATAGGTTTCAGGCACGTTATAGTTAGGAATTAGCATTTAAAAAACCTCAGAAATTCACTGAAAAAACCATAGGTTTCAGGGGTGTTATAGTTAGCTGGACTTTTCACTTGTACAAAACCATTGAAATTCCCCCGTTATAGTTAGTTCAGCTAACTATAACTCGCGTGCCCGCAATGCACTGCTGATGACGTCACATATTACATCACTCATGACATGGTCAGTGACATCACTCATGACATCACTGATGACATCTCAAATGACATCACTGATGACATCACTGATGACATCATCCTTGTGATAGAGTGGCAGACCTCCTCTCACCCTAATATAACCTTTGATACACACATTCAAAAATAGAGACTAAAATTTTCAAAACAATGGACATACCAATACCAGTTACAACAACCTCTTCAGTAATTCTAAGATCCACATACACATCCACTCATTCACCAACAGTCCTATACAGTCACTCATACATGTACTCACTCATCATATGTACTCATACACCTATACATCCTGTTACACAATGCCACTCATCCATAGAGTTACTCACACACATAGTCACTCATGCTAATAAAGAATCAAACATACATTTACTTGCATATACAGTTATACACACACCACCATACTTACTTCTACGGAAACTTACACATACTTAGTCTTTTAAACAATCACTTATAGAAACACATACTTATTCATACAGGAACTCTTTCAATCTCTCACTCTCACATATACTCACATATATACACCAATAGTCACATATACTAGTTTAAAACATATGTAGTTACTCATAAAGACACTATTGAGACAGTCATTCACTCACTAACACACCCATACACACACTCATCCACCCATACAGTCCTGCACACATGCTGTGTTCAACCCATACAAACAGTGAGTCACTCATTCATGCACCTATGCACTACGTAATACCCCCCACCGAACCATGCAGACACTCAGACTGATACTCAAAAAACCAACTAATAACCTATATAGACACCCATGTAGCTACTCACCAACCCATGCAGCCACTTATACACAAAGTGAGAGACTGATACAGATATTTACATATTTAAACATTACTCACTAAGCCATGTATTCACTATGATACACTTAATCAGTCAGTTACACAATCAATTTTTTCAAAAACAAATCATCCATTTAGACACTTATATACCCATTTATTCTTCCATCGACCTTGAGATATACATTTATAAAACATATTTAATTTTCAGAAAAACACACATTCACTGGATGATGTCATCAGTGATGTCATCAGTGATGTCATTTGAGATGTCATCAGTGATGTCATGAGTGATGTCACTGACCATGTCATGAGTGATGTAATATGTGACGTCATCAGCAGTGCATTGCCGGCGCGCGAGATATAGTTAGCTGAACTAACTATAACGGGGGAATTTTAATGGTTTTGTACAAGTGAAAAGTCCAGCTAACTATAACACCCCTGAAACCTATGGTTTTTTCAGTGAATTTCTGAGGTTTTTTAAATGCTAATTCCTAACTATAACGTGCCTGAAAACTATGGTTTTTTCTGTGAATATATATATATATATATATATATATATATATATTACCTACTGGCGGTCGCCAGTAGGTAGTTATAGTTAGGACCCTGTTTCCATAGGAAATCCGCAACATTCGATTTGGAATAACTTTGGTGCCGGTCGACGAATCCTCGCGAAATTTTCAAAATAGGTGGGGCGCTACGCTCCGCTCCTACCCTAAAAGTCTCGGGGGGATTCGTCAAGCAGGGGCCGAGAAAAAAGGGGGGTCCCAAAACGCGTTTTCCCCATGCATTTTTCCATAGGACCTTTAGACACAGCTACAGCCCGAACGGCTGAACAGAATTACTTGAAATTTGGCAGAGAGGTAGCCATACGGTCAAGGAAGTGCCTTTTGCAGGTCTGGTGTAAATCTGTTCAGTATTTCCTGAGAAAATAGCATTTAAAAGCATATATATATGTGGGCGGAGCCTAACCACACATCTCATCCTGAGATCTGATTGGCTGTCAGCACTTCATCCAAGAAGTGTTGGCAGCCATCTTGGGACCAATATACATGATAGCACCTCATTAAAAAGCATTGCAGTTAATAGAAGGTTTTAAGACTTTAGTTACATTATAAATCATTTGTTGATGGTACCATACTCATTTTAGGAATTGTGGTATGTTCTAAGGTGATTTCACCATGTGAAAAAGCCTTCTGCTGGGATATCATGATTGAGAGAAAAATATTTTCTCATGCTTTTACCACAGAGGTTAGGAAGGTGAAATATAGGCTAAACTGAGAGCTTATTTTCTGTAAATTCACATTATCTTTCTCAGTCATGTGAGAATGAAGTCTGACATTCTCAGTAAAACATGTACATCCAACAAGGGCAGAGACTGTCAGTTGATTCCTTTGTGTTCTACTGCAGCTTCCCAGAGTGTTCCAAAGAACTACTAGAGCGCTAACAGTCCTACTTATGATAAACGTATGGCACACCTGAAGCCATCTTGCTTGGATTAAAGTGGTAACTCTTAAAACATTTAATTTAAAAAGGAACAAAATGAGGGGGTTCATTTTTCCATAAAAAGTATGATTAGTGCTGCAGAAAGAAAAATTAGGGCACATTTTGAGTGACTTCTCAAATCCTCTTCTATTTCATTAAAAAATTCTGACATGCAGACTGAAACATGCACTTTCAATACCAGCAGCAGTTTTCCCTGGTGAGCAGTAGCTTTACTACAGTGATCTAATGAGCAAAAAGAGTGCTAACATTCTGAATTTATGGCAAATGTGTGACACATCTGAATGCCTTCTTGATGGAATCAAAGTAAAAAACTGAAAGTATTTCCTACTGAGGAGACTGCAGTAAATGAGGAAATTAGGAAACTTCATAACAAATAAGTCTCCCAAGATGGCCACCAGAGACAAAAGAGCCCAAATGTAGCCCAAATATCACCCAGATGTAGCCCAAGTATAGCCCAATGACAGAATGTCCCAGAATGTTCTTAAAAACAACTAGAGCGCTTACTGTCTTCATTATGACAAAAGTATGGCACACCTGAAGCCATCTTGATTGGAATAAACTGGTAACACTTAAAACATTTAATTTAAAAAGGAACACAATGAGGAGGTTCATTTTGCCATAGAAATTATGATTAATGCTGAAGAAAGAAAATGAGGGCACATTTTGAGTGACTTCTCAAATCCTCTTCTATTTCATTAAAAAATTCTGACATGCAGACTGAAACATACACTTTTAATACCAGGAGCAGACTTCCATGGTGCAGTAGTTTTACTACAGTGATCTAATGAGCAACTAGAGTGCTAACATTCAGAATTTATGGCAAATGTGTGACATATCTGAATACCTTCATGATGGAATCAAAGTAAAAAACTGAAAGCATTTCCTACTGAGGAGACTGCAGTACATGAGGAAATTAGGAAACTTCATAACAAATAAATCTCCCAAGATGGCCACCGGAGACAAAAGAGCCCAAATGTAGCCCAAAATCACCCAGATGTAGCCCAAATATAGCCCAATGACAGAAGTGTGCAAAACACTTATTATTTTGTGTTTTTGCAGTGTTATATAGTGCAGACTTGTCAGGTATTGGAGTGCTTTACATGAGCATTGGTTACATCACACAAGAACAAATTCATTTTGGTTGTAGACATGGGGAGACTAAGTGATTTGACCAGAATCACAGAATGTCGAGCTGAAGCAGAAACTGCAACCTGGTTCCCCAGTTGCAAAGTCTGCAGTTCTGGAAGTAACACCACATCCTCTCCCCTAAGTGCAACATTTAATCAAGTGGTCAACTGGATAAAAAAACATAAAGATAACAAATAATTTAAAAGTGCTTTGTCGCTATTTGAAAACTCAGAAAATATGTCCTTATTTTAGTCTTTTAGAGCACTAACCATAATTTTGATGCCAATAAGACCCTCTCATATATGTAATTTCTAAAGGAAATGCTCTAGGTATTATAGTTTTGATTACATCAAGATGATGTCAGGCGTTCCACACTTTTGTAATAAATATAGAATGTTAGCAATCTAGTTGTTCATTAGGATACTGTTGAGAGGCAGAGGCCAGGGGCACGGACTCTGAAAATTGAAGGCAGGTAGGAGGGTGCAAAGGCAACAATTTAACCACACTGAGCAGGCAGGAAGGGCCGTGGAAGCACAACAGACTATGGAGGGCAGTGGAAAGGGGGGCAGGGGCAACAAACCAACAATACAGGACTTGCAAGAGAGGCTGTTGGAGGGAAGATCTATTACGGGTCAAGGAAGCTAGGGGCGGTCCCCAGATCCCCGGGAGCCACCACAGAACTGAGCAGGAGAGTGAGTCAGGGACAAAAGGGGCACCTTAATTTGAGCCGGGGTGCCTAGGAACGCTTGCTCCAAAAATGAAGAAAACAGACATATGAGACATGGAATTGGAGGCAGAATACAATGGCAGTTTAATGAGAAGATGCAACTTCAAAGAAACCGCAGAATAGAGACATAAAGTACAAAATACAGAATCTAGATAATCATACAGCTGTCATAATATTCTCTGTATCTCAATTAATGTACTGACAGAGAGAGAGAGAAAACACATCTATAAATGCATCATGAGAAACAAGTTACACCAAGGAAAATGTTACCTAGGAACACTCACGTTTACTCTTAGAGCAAGCATTCCTGCAATTACAATACAAAATCTTTTAAATGCAAAAGTAAAGAGAACAATGGTTAAACATAACATGACATTTCATATAGGTAAAATAGAATAAGATACTTCAAGCAAAGCAGAGCAAGACATTTTAAGCAAAGGAAGACAAGAGCTCCCAGCTCTTGGGGAAAACCTGCACTGCCTGTTAACCTACATACAGACGGCGAGGTAGTCCGTCGATATTTGTGGGTGCTCCCTTTTTATATCATTTTGTGGACTCCTTTGCACGCTACATCTACCTACGTATGCTACCCAAAAGCTTCGTCTGCAGATTTTACCAGACATTTCGTCATTTACCCACTTAATGCTGACAATGGACTGGGTGAAAAGGTCAGTCTCTCAGGCCAATCGCTTATCGTAAGTTCCATAGAGCAAGCAGAAAATAATGGGTATTGTACGGGAATTCAGTATATTCATGTATAAAATCTCCTCAGTTCTCCTAACTTGACGCTCTGCGGTTGCCACTTCCTTAAAAGCGGGAAACCTGCCCAGGAAGCAAGTACCAGTCCAGGATGCAGCCTACTGTATGTCGACAGCTTCAGGGGGATGTTGAACTTTGATACCGAGCACGGAGCACTCGGGTAGGGTGGGGGCTACTAGTTTGGATCAGAAGGCCTCGCAGACCTGCCTTCAGACTGCTATACACTAAAATTGCAGAGCTATGGTCAATTCAACAAAGAGGCCTACATATTGAACAGAAGGGCCTACACAGGGGTTTTATGCTGGCTGAGTGGTAAGGATGTCTCAGGATAATTATATAGCAACACAGGACCCGCTGGTCAATTTAATACGGCCTACAAATGCAGCTGGCAGGGCAAGGACAAGGGTCTCATACTTCAGGTGTGGACAGAACGGGCCAGGGGCCCCCTGTGATACAAAATCTACCCTCCTTCAAGGCTGTGGCAATGTAATAGACCATTGTGGGCAGAAGGAAGAGGCAATGGTAGTACAACCATACATGCCAACAGACCCGATTCAGCCAGGAAACGTCCAATGTTTTTAAGCTCAAATGGGCTTTATTTGATCTGTCTCCTGTCTACAATATCCTCTTTTTCAATGTAACTCAAAGGGGAAAATCAATACCCCAGTTTTTTTTCAAAATCTCCCTCTTACCAAGTTCAAAATGTTCGCAAGTATGGTACATTGGATCATGGAAGGAAATGGGATAGGGACATGGACTTGGATAACAGAGGACAGGAGGGACATGGAGAGGTGCACCAAACTGACCCTGCAGGGCAGGCATCAGGGTTTGCAGCAGCACAATACACCACACAGGGCATGCAGGACGGGAGTGCAGCACAACAATCCATAGAAAGCAAGAGGGAGGGGACAGGACCATGCACATGGACAACAGAGAACAGAGGGGCAAGAGGCAATGGTAGCTAGCTGACCATAATGGACAGACAGGAGAGAAAGCTGCAGCATAACAGACCATAAAGGGCAGGAGGGACGGATCAGGGGCATTACAATGGAACAGACAAGCCAGGAGGGAGGGAGTAGGGCTGGGGGCAAGGGGGCAGGGCAGGAGCAGCAAGATAGCCATGGAGGTCAGGCAGGATGGGCACTAGAAGCAAGACACACCATGAAGAGCAACAGTGAGACTGTGATGGCATACACACAGACCATGGAGGGAAGGTGGGAGGGGGTCAGGGGCAGCTAACTGACCACACAGGGAAGGTGAGAGGGGCCATGGCAGCACAGAAGACCATGCATGGCAAGTGGGAGGGCTAGTGGCAGCACAATGGCTATGATGGGCAAGAAGGAGGGTGGAGGGGCATGCACAAAGGACGATGGAGGATAGAAGGGAGGGTCAGGACCTGTGCACAGACAAGAAAGTTCAGGGGAAGGGACCTCACAACAGACCACACGGGGCAGGCAGGAGGAGCAGTTGCAGCACAACAGACCAGGGAGGGCAGAAGGGTGTGGCAGTACAATGGACCATGTAGGACAGGAGGAAGAGGATAGGGGCATGGCATGTGGACAGGCAGGGTGGAGGTGGCAGGGACAGGTTACAGTCATCTGACAATGCTAGGCAGGTGGGAGGGGAGTGGCAGCTCAACAGAACACTCAGAGTAGATAGGAGTGGCAGGTCCATGGGACATGGTGGGCAAAAAGGATGGAGCAGGGGCATGCACAAAGACATCGGAGGGCAGGGGGAAGGAGAATAGGGGCAGCAAGCTAAGCACAGAGTTTAAGCAGGAGGTCAATGATGGGGCATAGAATTGGGCAATGGAGGGCAGGAGGAGTGGACTGGTACATCATACTAAATTGAGGGCAGTGGCAGCACATCAGACCATGCATGGCAGGAGGGAGGAGGCTAGTCCATGGATTCACACAACAGAGGATAGGGAGGAAGGGGATGGGGCAGCAAGCTAACTGTTCAGAGAAGGCGGGTATTAGGAACTTTATTGTTTTTAAAACATTGTGTCTGTGCGAACTACTTAAAATATGAACAAGTATGCAGCATAATCTCACTTTTATTCAGGAAGAAGAGGACGTTTGTGACTGTGACTCCGGGCTCACTTGGCAGAAACACCCCCTGACCCTCCACCCCCTATCGCAAAATGTAATGCCCGTGAAAAGGGTAGGTGAACACAGTGTTATATAGAACATAGTCCTGAGAGCACGATTGAAAATGAAAACTAGATATAGTGTATGGTATAAACTATGCACCAAAAAGTGTGATATAAGATGAACCGGGCGTGAAATATAATATGCAATACATTGTGCGCAATGACAGATTCATTGGAGAGCGCGAGATAGCACAGGCACTAGCGCGTGCTATGCGATATGCGCCTTGGAGTGTAATATGCACAGGGCAGTGTTGTGTAACCTAACTAGTCTCTAAAGTTGTAATATAAAATATGTGCTGGGGAGTGTAACGTTGCATATGCACTGTGACAAAGATATGGATCCCAGATTGTAATATGTATGGCATAGCACTGTGCGTTATAACATAGGCATCGAGAAAGGCACGTTAATGGGGCAATATAACCCGTGCGAAGACAAGTGTGGCATGACATATTCATGGGGTGGTGTTACAGTGCACATGGGCTAGAGAGTGTCATAGCATATGCACTAGCTAGTGGAATACAACACAGAGGTGTGTGGCACTCGGCAGGCAATGGTGGGTGTAACACAGCATTGGGCTCTGTCAGGAGCACGCTGTGACTCTCAAGTGATGTTCGTCCCCTTTCCAGAGAGTAAAATAAAAAGTATTACACATCCGGAAGTGGATGTGTTTTATTAACCGTGAGGGGGGTTTCTTGCATAGTTTTGGTCGAATTTTTGTCGAATCCCCTTTGAATGGCTTGGTGTGCATGTGTATTAAATGTGCCCGTCAATAGCTACCCATGTTTCTATAAATAAACGACAAGGGTGTCTACCAGGATTAGGCACGGTAGGGCATCAGACATGTCAGAGCTTCACTAGTGGTGTAAATACATTCCACGTGGATTCATTGCATGCATAGTCGCCTTTTAATGAATATCACGCAAATCGTCATGGTGATAGGTACGTACGGTTTGTCCAGCATGTCCTAGGTGTGTCTATGAATATATATTTTTTAAAAATAATAAAAAACAGTGGCCGGCCCTGGGGATTGGGGTCAAAAAAATATAATTAGGAGACTGGCCCTGGGGGATGGGGTCATCAGGGCCAATAAATTAGAATAAGAAGGGGAACCAAACAGCCCCCCTTCTTAAAAAACTAAAATAAATAAAAGACTGGCATCGTGCCGGAGGCCATGCCCCCTCCGTGCAGCACTCTGCAAACGCGCCCCCAACAGGCATCTCCAGTATGCGCCAGGGAGCTGCGCTGCAGCCAGGTGTTCTGAGGCCAAGCCCCTTTTTACACCTCTCTGCAACGCAGCTCTGTGGAGCTTACTGGAGGTACCTAGTGGTCTAGTTTGACCCTAGGGACCCTTAGGATTCAAGGGGACTTAATCTCTCAACTTAGAACAGCCACAGGGCGCGTTTACACAGTGGTGAAGGGAGGGGACGGGGCCTGAGGTGACGTGTGCAAATACGCACTATGGCACGTTTTAAATTGGGGATATAATTTCCCTTCAATACTGAGGGCCCCTGGGGGCTAACTAGCCCACCAAGTGCTTCCAGTAAGCGCCACTGAGCTGCATTGCAGAGAGGTGGTCCAGGCCGTGCCACTTTTTACACCTCTCTGCAACGCAGCTCTGTGGCACTTACTGGAGGTACCTAGTGGGCTAGTTGGACCCTAGGGACCCTCAGGATTCAAATGAACTTAATCTCCCAACTAAAAATGGACACAGGGCGTGTTTACACAGTGGTGAATGGAGGGGACAGGGCCTGAGTTAACGTGTGCAAAAACGCCCTGTGGCCTGTTTTAAGAGGTAGTTTTAATCCCCATGCCCTATTATATACTAGGGGCTTACAGAGGAGGTCATGCTAATCACAGGGGGACCCCAACGCATAATGTTCCCTAGTGTATGTAGGTGTTTTCACTGTATTCTAAGTGTCTTTTAACATAGCACTGGCTCTAGGACTGGTTAGTCAGACTCAGTTACCACCAGTATCCGTCTGAAAAAGTTGAGGGTACAGGATGATTTTGCAACAAGGCTTCTTTCTGCTCTTCTTTTTGTTCTTTCTGCACGTTATCCTTCTTCCTGCACTTATCTTCGTATTTGAGGACTTCTGTTGCTTCTTTCTGCACTTCTTTTGTTTCTTTCTGTGCATTTTTTCTTCTTTCTTCACATGTCCTATCTCTGTAGGCATAGTTAGAAATTAGCATTTAAAAAACCTTTGAAATTCACAGAAAAAACCATAGGTTTCAGGCACGTTATAGTTAGGAATTAGCATTTAAAAAACCTCAGAAATTCACTGAAAAAACCATAGGTTTCAGGGGTGTTATAGTTAGCTGGACTTTTCACTTGTACAAAACCATTGAAATTCCCCCGTTATAGTTAGTTCAGCTAACTATAACTCGCGTGCCCGCAATGCACTGCTGATGACGTCACATATTACATCACTCATGACATGGTCAGTGACATCACTCATGACATCACTGATGACATCTCAAATGACATCACTGATGACATCACTGATGACATCATCCTTGTGATAGAGTGGCAGACCTCCTCTCACCCTAATATAACCTTTGATACACACATTCAAAAATAGAGACTAAAATTTTCAAAACAATGGACATACCAATACCAGTTACAACAACCTCTTCAGTAATTCTAAGATCCACATACACATCCACTCATTCACCAACAGTCCTATACAGTCACTCATACATGTACTCACTCATCATATGTACTCATACACCTATACATCCTGTTACACAATGCCACTCATCCATAGAGTTACTCACACACATAGTCACTCATGCTAATAAAGAATCAAACATACATTTACTTGCATATACAGTTATACACACACCACCATACTTACTTCTACGGAAACTTACACATACTTAGTCTTTTAAACAATCACTTATAGAAACACATACTTATTCATACAGGAACTCTTTCAATCTCTCACTCTCACATATACTCACATATATACACCAATAGTCACATATACTAGTTTAAAACATATGTAGTTACTCATAAAGACACTATTGAGACAGTCATTCACTCACTAACACACCCATACACACACTCATCCACCCATACAGTCCTGCACACATGCTGTGTTCAACCCATACAAACAGTGAGTCACTCATTCATGCACCTATGCACTACGTAATACCCCCCACCGAACCATGCAGACACTCAGACTGATGCTCAAAAAACCAACTAATAACCTATATAGACACCCATGTAGCTACTCACCAACCCATGCAGCCACTTATACACAAAGTGAGAGACTGATACAGATATTTACATATTTAAACATTACTCACTAAGCCATGTATTCACTATGATACACTTAATCAGTCAGTTACACAATCAATTTTTTCAAAAACAAATCATCCATTTAGACACTTATATACCCATTTATTCTTCCATCGACCTTGAGATATACATTTATAAAACATATTTAATTTTCAGAAAAACACACATTCACTGGATGATGTCATCAGTGATGTCATCAGTGATGTCATTTGAGATGTCATCAGTGATGTCATGAGTGATGTCACTGACCATGTCATGAGTGATGTAATATGTGACGTCATCAGCAGTGCATTGCGGGCGCGCGAGTTATAGTTAGCTGAACTAACTATAACGGGGGAATTTCAATGGTTTTGTACAAGTGAAAAGTCCAGCTAACTATAACACCCCTGAAACCTATGGTTTTTTCAGTGAATATATATATATATATAGATATTACCTACTGGCGGTCGCCAGTAGGTAGTTATAGTTAGGACCCTCTTACCATAGGAAAACCGCAACATTCTATTTTGAATAACTTTGGCGCCGGTCGATGAATCCTCGCGAAATTTTCAAAATAGGTGGGGCGCTACGCTCCGCTCCTACCCTGAAAGTCTCGGGGGGATTCGTCAAGCGGGGGCTGAGATAAAAGGGGGGTCCCAAAACGCGTTTTTCCCATGCATTTTTCCATAGGACCTTTAGACACAGCTACAGCCCGAACGGCTGAACAGAGTTAAATGAAATTTGGCAGAGAGGTAGTCCTCAGGTCAAGGAATTGCCTTTTGTAGGTTTGGTGTAAATCTGTTCAGTAGATTCTGAGAAAATAGCCTTTAAATCAATATATATATCTGAGCCAGCTTACGGTGCGCTTACGGTGCGCTTACCGTACGCGTACGGTGACGTGCGCGAGCGCGATTCTGATTGGCTGTTAGATCTTAGTAAACATTCGAATCGGTCGAAACCAGGAAGCGGCGGCCGCCATTTTGTGTGTTTCACTCAGAAAAAAAAGGGTGATAACTTGAAAAGGGGGCAAGGAATAGAGTTACAGACCCCATAACATTTGAAAGGGGGTCAAAGAAGGACAGAAAAGTACAAAAAAAACATTTATTAATTTTAAAAAAAAATCGCGGGGTACACGTACGGTAAGCTTACGGTAAGCTTACCGTACGCGTATGGTAGAAAAAAAAAAAGAAGAAAAAAAAATCAGATTTAAGTGTTTAGATATTAGGGGGCTCTAAAAAGAGCTGTTGTGTTTATGAAGTGATTTGCTTTTTTAGTGGTACCTACAAGTAAGTACCGATGCAGAGTCTAAGGTTCAAGAGGAAGACTCTGTTCCCTTCATCATTGAAGTGTACACCATCTCCTCTATAAATGTCTTGCATGTCGTAACGCAAGTTGTTGTGGTAAATGGAACCCATACCATAGTCTCGGAGGAAAGCAGAAACAGATTTGTTGACGTGCTTTCTTGCTTTGTCAATCTGTGGACAGAAATGATTGGACCAGTTCCATTTTTGCCTTTGGCATATGTTAGAAAACACAAAGGCAGTTTTAGGGAAAAGTGAACACAGTTGTGCAAAGGTCTCCTTCATAAGCATTTCCAGACCTACCCCAGTCAAAGTGCCTAGGTCATTGCCACCACAGTGCACTATTATGAGGTCAGGGTGTTGGATTTTCATGAAGGATTTCACCAATGGCATCAATTGGTGCCACTTTAACCCTCTCTGACCAATCCATTTAATGTCTACATTTGGCAAAGCAAGATCTCTCACCATACCTGTTTTCTCTGCATACTTTTCACTCCAGAAGACATAGCTGTGCCCTACAATCCACACTGTGAACATCTTCAAAGGAGAACTGGATGCACTCAGGAGGTGTAATTCAGTAGAATGGTAAAAAGAAATGAAAGACAGTTTGGAAATGGAGGCATACATATTTATTTTTATTTTTTAAAAACTGTTTGGCTGTTTCATACCATTCTACAATAAAAACTAGGCTGTATGTGTAAATTTATAGAAGCATGTTTTGTATTGGTACAGAAAAACGCGTTACCAAAGAACATTACTATGGATTTGCTGTTAGGTTTGAAAAGTCAAGCACTCCTGCTCTTTGGAAATGAAACATTGTGTGGTGAACTTCTGACCTAACTCTACACAGCAGTGTTTCAAGAGCTGTTGCTATGGTAGCAGGCAGAAGTCAAGTTGGGGGAAGGGTACTAGGCTGAAGTCAAGTTGGGGGAAGGGTACTTTTGGAAAAGGGTTGGTTTTCAACCAATAGAAATGTGTGATTACATTTGAAAAAAAAGGGGGAAGCGCTGAGATTTGAAATTAACATGTATATGTGTGGAAAAAGAGAGGGAAACTTTGCCATTATCTGGTTCTGCTGAGAGGAGAGAGGTGTACAGAACAGAGATCCTGGCTCTGATAATCTGCTGTTTGAGTGCCACATTTCTTTCACAACTAACTAATTTTAAAGTTGAGTTTAGAGTTTGAGAGGGGATGTATATGGTAAATTAAGAAATGAATAATAGAATTGGAATTCCTTTTGTTGAAGTTGTGTTTATCATTTTGTGTTTTGGGAGAAATTTAAATGTGAGGAACATGTAAAATAATATGGACTATGTTTTTACGATAAATTAAGGTGTACTGGTATAAATAAGGAATACTTTTAGGGATTGAGGTTGCACTCAGTAATGCAAATACATTCAGCATTACTAAGGCTGGTTGCCCTTGCTGGAGTGTAGTCAGTCACCCAGGTTACACATGTTGCTGGTCTCAGAAAGCTGTTTGGTATTGCTCTGGTGATTTTACATTTGCATTAGATGGAAAGGGGGAGGTATTTTTTTGTGCAGAAGTAGACTCTTAGCACACAGCCAGTTGCTTATCCTGTGGAATCATGCACAGTATTCACAACCGAGTGGGGTTTGAGGTTTCAGTCAGTAATGCAAATACATTCAGCATCACTAAGGCTGGTTGCCCTTGCTGGAGTGTACTCAGTCACCCAAGTTACACATGTTGCTGGTCTGAAAAAGCTGTTTGGACATGTGCTTTTTTAAGAATCTGAAAAGTGGATTCATAATGTGTCAGTCTGTAAAAGTACTTATCACTTGCCAAAAAAAAAGAGTAGTAAGTGTGCTTTCAAATTGGCAAAGAAATTTCGTTTTCTGACTAATATGAAAACATGACTCTGTGTGCAAAGAGGAATTACAGGCAGAGATTTATTGCGTATTGCTCTGGTAATTTTACAGTTGCATAAGTAGGAAAGGGGGAACTTTATTCAAGAAGTAAAGATGAAAGGTGAAGTGAGAATATTACTCAAAAACATGTACACTAACAATGGATGGGAAGAGAAATCACAGCTTGTGTCTCCACAGGTTGGTGAAGAGAAAAAATGATTAAAAAATGCAGAAGCAGACTCTTAGCACACACCCAGCTCCTGTTATTTATTTTTTGCCCGCTGTTAAGTGATGAATGCAATTGCTTTCACGATTTATAGTGAAATGTAATATATTCTGAAAACAGCAAAAAAAAGGCAAAAAATTGTTTTTGGAAAATATGTAAATATGTGTACTGTATTATAAAATGTTTTATTAAATATTAATACTTTTTTCTTTTTTTTCAGATTGAGAAAGAAAATTTTCGAAAACTTGAACCATTTTTATAGCAATTAAAATTAAATTTTAATTAATAAAAATTTTTTTGAGTGGGTTTGTTAAGTCAGAAATTTCATGGTCCCTTTTTTCCACTTCTCCACAATCACATTTTCAGTTTTTCATTGTAGTCTCTCAAGGACCTTGTAATGTGATAATTGATTTTTAGTGTTTTTTAAAAAAAAATATATATATATAATTACGCGTACCGTACGCGTACGGTAAAAAAAAAATCAAAAAAAAGTTAAAAAAAATATTTTTAAAAAAGTTGAAAGGTAAGGTTGGCTCTTAAAAGAGCCGTTGTGTTCGGTCAGGGACAGAGGAAAGAAAGAATGGGAATATTAGTCGGTAGGACAAATGTGCTGGTCTATTTTGTTGTTAACTAGGGCAACACTGGTCTCCCTATGAGCAATTAGACCATGACAAGTGACGCACCGCATTGTAACCCTCGCAAACCGATGGTTAATTTCCAGAGGACCAGAAAAAGGAGATGCTCCCCCCACAGATGAAGGGCTCAGCTGACCTGCCGAAGATGGACTCGGCCCTGCAGATGATGGACCAGGCTGAGCTGCTGTGGATGTGCTTGGTTGACTTACTGAAGGGTTTCCTCCAGTATGTCGAGCATATGTCCTACCGTGTACATCATGAAGGTGTCTCAACATAGTGTGATTCCCGAAGGAATACTTCTTGTTAGGATTCCCTCTTGAAAGTACACGGTCACACAGCTTACAAGTCACTAAAGGTGCATTTACCTTTTTCTTGTCCTCTGGAAAAGAAAAATACTCCCATATGAAAGAGCTCTTTTGTTTCCTCCTTCTCTGCCTCAAGGTAGTGCTGCTAGCCTCACTCTCAGAAGAGGTCTGCTGTTCTGCCATCGTATCACAAAGACAAGTCAGCTCCTTCTCCTAAGGGATCACAAGCAGAAATGAGGGGAATGGGTGTGGTGTAGGAGAGTTCTAGAACTGAAAGTACTTTAAACCAATCAAAAGTTTTGTTTCTTGGTCACATGACCTAACGTGCGCGTACGTTACACTTACGGTGCACTTACGGTGCGCTTAAGGTAAAAGTACGCATGCGCGTAAAAAAGACACGCGCTCGCGCGCATGCGCAAAACAGTCACTCCACAACACTTCCGCGTAACGTGCGCGTGTAGCGTACACGCCTACGCGCCCCACGCGCAGTACGCACGGCTACGCAAATTGCGTAACTATATGCAAACAGAGTAGATAAATTACGGACATTGCGTAAACCGTACGCTTACCGTACGCTTACCGTACGCGCACTAAAAAAAAAAAAAATAATATTTTCTTTGTTATACTAATATATCTTACCTGTTTGGTAAAAAAAAAAAAAGAGAAAACTTGATATATTGCAGATTTTTTTTAAAAAAAACATAGTGTTTTAAGAGAATAAAAAGTTTTTAAAAAAACTTGTTTTTTTTTTTTAAAAAACACATTTAATATAAGAATTTATAATAAAAAAATCATACAAAATCAATAAAAAAAAAAAATGGGAATCACATATGTTATAGGTAAGAATTAGCATTTAAAAAACCATACAAATTCACTGAAAAAACCATGGGTTTCACACACGTTATAGTTAGAAATTAGCATTTAAAAAACCTTGCAAATTCACTGAAAAAAACATAGGTTTCACACATGTTATAGTTAGGAATTAGCATTAAAAAAACCTTGCAAATTCAGTGAAAAAACCATAGGTTTCACACACGTTATAGTTAGGAATTAGCATTTAAAAAACCTTGCAAATTCAGTGAAAAAACCATAGGTTTCACACACGTTATAGTTAGCTGGACATTTCACTCGTAAAAAAACAATGAAATTTCCCCGTTATAGTTAGTTAAGCTAACTATAACTCGCGCGCCCGCAATGCACTGCTGATGACGTCACATATTACATCAATTGCACAAAGGTGTCCTTAATAAGCATTTCCAGACCTACCCCAGTTAAAGTGCCTAGGTCATTTCCACCACAGTGCACAATAATAAGGTTAGGCTGTGGGAGATGTAGAAAGGTTTTCACCAAAGGCATTAATTGGTGCCACTTTAACCCTCTCTGACCAATCCATTTAATGTCTACATTTGGCAAAGCAAGGTCTCTCACCATACCTCTTTTTTCTGCAAATTTTTCACTCCAGAAGACATAGCTGTGTCCTACAATCCACACTGTGAACATCTTCCAAGGAGATCTGGATGCACTCAGGAGGTGTCTTTCAGTAGAATGGCAAAAAGAAATGAAAGACAGTTTGGAAATGGAGGCACACATACTTTTTTTATAAAAAGAACTCATTGGCTGTTTCAAACCATTCTACACTAAAAACTAGGCTGTATGTGTAAATTTTAAAAAGCATGTATTGCATTGGTTCAGAAAAAAGTCTGAAAAAAGAACATTAGTTTGGATTTGCTGTTAGGTTTGAAAAGTCAAGCACTCTTGCTCTTTGGAAATGAAACATTGTCTGTTGAACTTCTGACCTCTCTGCTCACACCTGTGTTCTATGACCTGTTGCTATGGTAGCAGGCAGAAGTTAAGTTGGGGGAAGGGTACATTTGGAAAGGGGTTGAAGTTTTCATCCAATAGAAATGTGTGATTTCATTTGAAAAAATGTGGGAAGTACTGAGATTGAAAATTAACATGTATATGTGTGAAAAAAGAGAGGGAAACTGTGCCATTAACTGGTTCTGCTGAGAGGAGAGAGGTGTGGAGCTCAGTGATTCTGGTCTGATAAACTGCTGTGTGACTGCTACATTTCTTTCACAACTAACTAATTTTAAAGGTGAGTTATGAGTTTGAGAGGGGGAGTTTGTGGTTAATTTTGATATATAAAAAAAAATTATGATTATTTGTTTACAGTTGTGATATACATTTTCAGTTTTGCAAGATATTTAACTGTTTTGAATATGTAAAATATTATGGAGTATGTTTTCAACATAAGAAAATGTGTACTGGTAACAATGAGGAATACTGTTTTGTGACTACCATCAAACCATGAGTCTGTGTGCAGAGAAGAATTGTGGGCAGAGATTTAATTTGTGTTGCTGTTGAAAAGTAAGACTTGCAGTTGAAAGAAAAGGACAGCTTCTTTTTAATTGTGATGGTTAGCATTTAGCAGAAATCACTTTGAAAAAAAAGAGAGGAAAATGGCAGCACATTTGAAAAAAGCATGCACACATGCACTGTTACATACATCCCTGCAGTCTGCATGCAGTTCTGGAAGTCTCTTTGCTCATCTGTCAAGCACCAGATAATCCACAGTGTTCAGAAACACACTCTTGGCACACACGCAGCAGCTTCTCCAACACTCTCATGTGTAGTACACAGCTCTGTGTGCTGTTTCAGATAGCACTGTGTAATGCAAACACATTCAACGTCACCAAGGCCTCATTTAAATTGATCTTGTTTAATCACTCACTCTGTAACATATGGACATGGTCTTAAGGAGCAGTTAGGAAATGTGCTGTTTTCTGCTTCTGTAAATAATAAGGGAAATGTATCAGGCTGTAACAGTAATTTGGTACTATTCAGAGACACTGTTTTGTTCCAAAAAACATAGCATGAGTCTGTGTGCGCACAGAAATTGTGGGCAGAGATTTAATTTGTGAAGATGTTGTTCAGTAAGAAATGCAGTCCCATGAAAGGGGCAGCCTGTGTTATGTGCCTAAAATGATGGCATGACTCTGTGTGCACACAGGAATTGTGGGCAGAGATTTAATTTGTGAAGATGTTGTTCAGTAAGAAATGCAGTCCCATGGAAGGGGCAGCCTGTTGTGTTTACACAAATTATCCTTTAGCACACATGCACTGTTACATACATCCCTGCAGTTTTCTGCTTCTGTAAATAATAAGGGAAATGTATCAGGCTGTAACAGTAATTTGGTACTATTCAGGGACACGGTTTTGTTCAAAAAAACATAGCATGAGTCTGTGTGCGCACAGGAATTGTGGGCAGAGATTTAATTTGTGAAGTTGTTGTTCTGAAAGAAATGCAGCCCATGAAAGGGGCAGCCTGTGTTATGTGCTCAAAATGATGGCATGACTCTGTGTGGTTCCATTTCTTCACCTCTTTTTGTATATTAATTTAAAAAAAAAAAAAAAAAATTTTTAAAAAACCTTGGGTGCGCGCAGAAAAAATTTCAAAAAAAAATATCTCCAAAAAAAATTTGGGGGGTTTAGTTTATAAGTGGCTCTTAAAAGAGCCCTTGAGTTAATGGAGGGAAACAGGAAGAGAAAAACGCAAAAAAAGAAAAAACATCTATGGCCTAGTGCACGGATGCGCATCAAATTTTCTCTGAAGGAGATCAAGACTGGTCTCCCCCACAGAAATAAGAGAACCGCAATCAGTGCACCGTGTAGACAACCTCGCCAAACAAGGTGGACCAACAAGAGGTGTAGAAACAGGTGAAGGCACCATCGCAGCTGAAGTGCTCCCCTGAGCTGCCGAAGATGTGCTCGGCTGAGCTGCTGCTGATGTCGTCGGCTGAGCAGGTGGAGGGTTTTCTCCAGAAGCTCGACGAAAAGTTACTGGATGCATTTTGTTAACATGTCTCAACATAGTGTGAATGCTAAAAGAATATTTCTTGTTAGGATTCCCACGAGATAAGACTTTATTACAAAGTACACATGTAACTTTCGGTGCATTTACCTTTTTCAGACCTTCTGGAAAAGTGAAAAACTGCCATATAAAGCTGTCTTTCTGCTTCCTGTTCCTCTGCCTCTCAAGAGTGTCCTGGTCACTGTCTGAAGTTGGTTGCTGTTCAGCCATTGTCTCTCAACAACAGAATAGCTCCTTCTCCAAAGGAATCAGAACTAATAATGAGGGGAGTAGGTGTGGTTTGGGAAGAATCTGGAACTGAAAGTACTTCAAACCAATCAAAAGTGATGATTCTTGATCACATGACTTGCCATGAGGGGATTGGGTGTGGTGTTGAAACAATTAGAAACTGAAAGTAATGATAACCAATAAGAAATATTGTTTTATTATGCATAAACCCGAGGTGCGCGCACTGCGCAAGCTCCGAGCGCGCACCTCGTGATTACGTATTCGCGAACGCGTAAGAGCGCATGTGCATACGCGTATACGCGACCGTTATTGCGCGTAATTTTAGCGTATGCGGAAGTAAACCGCGTAGAGCGCGTAGGACGCACACACGCATGCGTACGTACGTACGCACACATACGTACTGGGTGCGCGCTCCCAGCGCGCACTATGACGTTTATTTGTGTACGTAAATAACGTACGAAGGAATTCATAAAAAACTCACGAAATAGTACTAGGAGCGCGCTCAGAGCGCGCACCCCAAGAATTTATATCAAAAAAAAAAAAGTGGACAAAAAATAATTAAAAAAAATAATAATAAAAAAAAATGTATCCTAATTGAATTTTAAAAAAAAACCACAAAAAAAAAAGATACAGATAATATATAAATGAATATATAGGAATTTTATTTTTATTAAAAAATAAATATCATTAATTAAATAATACAAAAATAAATATCATTAATTAAATAATACAAAAATTAGCATATAAAAAACCGTACAAATTCACTGAAAAAACCAAAGGTTTCAAAAACGTTATAGTTAGGAATTAGCATTTAAAAAACCTTTGAAATTCACTGAAAAAACCATGGGTTTCACACACGTTATAGTTAGGAATTAGCATTTAAAAAACCTTAGAAATTCAATGAAAAAACCAAAGGTTTCACACATGTTATAGTTAGCTGGACATTTCACTCGTAAAAAACCAATGAAATTCCCCCGTTATAGTTAGTTCAGCTAACTATAACTCGCGCGCCCGCAATGCACTACTGATGACGTCACATATTACATCACTCATGACATGGTCAGTGACATCACTCATGACATCACTGATGACATCTCAAATGACATCACTGATGACATTATCCTTGTGACAGAGTGGTAGAGCTCCTCTCACCCTAATATAACCTTTGATACAAACATTCAAAAATAGAGACAAAAGTTTTCAAAAAAATGGACATACCAATAACAGTTACAACAACCTATTCAGTAATTCTAAGATCCACATACACATCCACTCATCCACCAACAATCCTATACAGTCACTCATACATGTACTCACACATCATATGTACTCATACACCTATACATCCTGTTACACAATGCCACTCATCCATAGAGTTACTCACACATAGTCACTCATGCTAATAAAGAATCAAACATCCATTTACTTGCATATACAGTTATACACACACCACCACACTTACTTTTACACAAACTTACACATACTTAGTCTTTTAAACAATCACTTATAGAAACACATACTTATTCATACAGGAAGTCTACCAATCTCTCACTCTCACATATACTCACTTATATACACCAATAGTCACATATACTAGTTTAAAACATATGTAGTTACTTATGAAGACACTATTGAGACAGTCATTCACTCACTAACACACCCATGCACACACTCATCCACCCATACAGTCCTGCACACATGCTGTCTTCAACACATACAAACAGTGAGTCACTCATTCATGCATCTATGCACTACGTAATACCCCCCACCGCACCATGCAGACACTCAGACACTCATACTGATACTCAAAAAACCAACTATTAACCTATATAGACACTCATGTAGCTACTCACCAACCCATGCAGCCACTTATATACAAAGTGAGAGACTGATACAGGTATTTACACATTTAAACATTACTCACTAAGCCATGTATTACAAAAGATACACTTAATCAGTCAGTTATACAATCAATTTTTCAGAAACAAATCATCAATTTAGACACTTATATACTCATTTATTCTTCCATCGACCTTGAGATATACATATATAAAACATATTTAATTTTCAGAAAAACACACATTCACTGGATGATGTCATCAGTGATGTCATTTGAGATGTCATCAGTGATGTCATGAGTGATGTCACTGACCATGTCATGAGTGATGTAATATGTGACGTCATCAGTAGTGCATTGCGGGCGCGCGAGTTATAGTTAGCTGAACTAACTATAACGGGGGAATTTCATTGGTTTTTTACGAGTGAAATGTCCAGCTAACTATAACATGTGTGAAACCTTTGGTTTTTTCATTGAATTTCTAAGGTTTTTTAAATGCTAATTCCTAACTATAACGTGTGTGAAACCCATGGTTTTTTCAGTGAATTTCAAAGGTTTTTTAAATGCTAATTCCCAACTATAACGTTTTTAAAACCTTTGGTTTTTTCAGTGAATATATATATATATATATATTCACTGAAAAAACCATAGGTTTCAGGGGTGTTATAGTTAGCTGGACTTTTCACTTGTACAAAACCATTGAAATTCCCCCGTTATAGTTAGTTCAGCTAACTATAACTCGCGCGCCCGCAATGCACTGCTGATGACGTCACATATTACATCACTCATGACATGGTCAGTGACATCACTCATGACATCACTGATGACATCTCAAATGACATCACTGATGACATCACTGATGACATCATCCAGTGAATGTGTGTTTTTCTGAAAATTAAATATGTTTTATATATGTATATCTCAAGGTCGATGGAAGAATAAATGGGTATATAAGTGTCTAAATGGATGATTTGTTTTTGAAAAATTGATTGTGAAACTGACTGATTAAGTGTATCATAGTGAATACATGGCTTAGTGAGTAATGTTTAAATATGTAAATATCTGTATCAGTCTCTCACTTTGTGTATAAGTGGCTGCATGGGTTGGTGAGAAGCTACATGGGTGTCTATATAGGTTATTAGTTGGTTTTTTGAGTATCAGTCTGAGTGTCTGCATGGTTCGGTGGGGGGTATTACGTAGTGCATAGGTGCATGAATGAGTGACTCACTGTTTGTATGGGTTGAACACAGCATGTGTGCAGGACTGTATGGGTGGATGAGTGTGTGTATGGGTGTGTTAGTGAGTGAATGACTGTCTCTATAGTGTCTTTATGAGTAACTACATATGTTTTAAACTAGTATATGTGACTATTGGTGTATATATGTGAGTATATGTGAGAGTGAGAGATTGAAAGAGTTCCTGTATGAATAAGTATGTGTTTCTATAAGTGATTGTTTAAAAGACTAAGTATGTGTAAGTTTCCGTAGAAGTAAGTATGGTGGTGTGTGTATAACTGTATATGCAAGTAAATGTATGTTTGATTCTTTATTAGCATGAGTGACTATGTGTGTGAGTAACTCTATGGATGAGTGGCATTGTGTAACAGGATGTATAGGTGTATGAGTACATATGATGAGTGAGTACATGTATGAGTGACTGTATAGGACTGTTGGTGAATGAGTGGATGTGTATGTGGATCTTAGAATTACTGAAGAGGTTGTTGTAACTGGTATTGGTATGTCCATTGTTTTGAAAATTTTAGTCTCTATTTTTGAATGTGTGTATCAAAGGTTATATTAGGGTGAGAGGAGGTCTGCCACTCTATCACAAGGATGATGTCATCAGTGATGTCATTTGAGATGTCATCAGTGATGTCATGAGTGATGTCACTGACCATGTCATGAGTGATGTAATATGTGACGTCATCAGCAGTGCATTGCGGGCGCGCGAGTTATAGTTAGCTGAACTAACTATAACGGGGGAATTTCAATGGTTTTGTACAAGTGAAAAGTCCAGCTAACTATAACACCCCTGAAACCTATGTTTTTTTCAGTGAATTTCTGAGGTTTTTTAAATGCTAATTCCTAACTATAACGTGCCTGAAACCTATGGTTTTTTTCTGTGAATTTCAAAGGTTTTTTAAATGCTAATTTCTAACTATGCCTACAGAGATAGGACATGTGAAGAAAGAAGAAAAAATGCACAGAAAGAAACAAAAGAAGTGCAGAAAGAAGCAACAGAAGTCCTCAAATACGAAGATAAGTGCAGGAAGAAGGATAACGTGCAGAAAGAACAAAAAGAAGAGCAGAAAGAAGCCTTGTTGCAAAATCATCCTGTACCCTCAACTTTTTCAGACGGATACTGGTGGTAACTGAGTCTGACTAACCAGTCCTAGAGCCAGTGCTATGTTAAAAGACACTTAGAATACAGTGAAAACACCTACATACACTAGGGAACATTATGCGTTGGGGTCCCCCTGTGATTAGCATGACCTCCTCTGTAAGCCCCTAGTATATAATAGGGCATGGGGATTAAAACTACCTCTTAAAACAGGCCACAGGGCGTTTTTGCACACGTTAACTCAGGCCCCGTCCCCTCCATTCACCACTGTGTAAACACGCCCTGTGTCCATTTTTAGTTGGGAGATTAAGTTCATTTGAATCCTGAGGGTCCCTAGGGTCCAACTAGCCCACTAGGTACCTCCAGTAAGTGCCACAGAGCTGCGTTGCAGAGAGGTGTAAAAAGTGGCACGGCCTGGACCACCTCTCTGCAATGCAGCTCAGTGGCGCTTACTGGAAGCACTTGGTGGGCTAGTTAGCCCCCAGGGGCCCTCAGTATTGAAGGGAAATTATATCCCCAATTTAAAACGTGCCATAGTGCGTGTTTGCACACGTCACCTCAGGCCCCGTCCCCTCCCTTCACCACTGTGTAAACGCGCCCTGTGGCTGTTCTAAGTTGAGAGATTAAGTCCCCTTGAATCCTAAGGGTCCCTAGGGTCAAACTAGACCACTAGGTACCTCCAGTAAGCGTCACAGAGCTGCGTTGCAGAGAGGTGTAAAAAGGGGCTTGGCCTCAGAACACCTGGCTGCAGCGCAGCTCCCTGGCGCATACTGGAGATGCCTGTTGGGGGCGCGTTTGCAGAGTGCTGCACGGAGGGGGCATGGCCTCCGGCACGATGCCAGTCTTTTATTTATTTTAGTTTTTTAAGAAGGGGGGCTGTTTGGTTCCCCTTCTTATTCTAATTTATTGGCCCTGATGACCCCATCCCCCAGGGCCAGTCTCCTAATTATATTTTTTTGACCCCAATCCCCAGGGCCGGCCACTGTTTTTTATTATTTTAAAAAAATATATATTTATAGACACACCTAGGACATGCTGGACAAACCGTACGTACCTATCACCATGACGATTTGCGTGACATTCATTAAAAGGCGACTATGCATGCAATGAATCCACGTGGAATGTATTTACACCACTAGTGAAGCTCTGACATGTCTGATGCCCTACCGTGCCTAATCCTGGTAGACACCCTTGTCGTTTATTTATACAAACATGGGTAGCTATTGACGGGCACATTTAATACACATGCACACCAAGCCATTCAAAGGGGATTCGACAAAAATTCGACCAAAACTATGCAAGAAACCCCCCTCACGGTTAATAAAACACACATCCACTGCCGGATGTGTAATACTTTTTATTTTACTCTCTGGAAAGGGGACGAACATCACTTGAGAGTCACAGCGTGCTCCTGACAGAGCCCAATGCTGTGTTACACCCACCATTGCCTGCCGAGTGCCACACACCTCTGTGTTGTATTCCACTAGCTAGTGCATATGCTATGACACTCTCTAGCCCATGTGCACTGTAACACCACCCCGTGAATATGTCATGCCACACTTGTCTTTGCACGGGTTATATTGCCCCATCTAACGTGCCTTTCTCGATGCCTATGTTATAACGCACAGTGCTATGCCATACATATTACAATCTGGGATCCATATCTTTGTCACAGTGCATATGCAACGTTACACTCCCCAGCACATATTTTATATTACAACTTTAGAGACTAGTTAGGTTACACAACACTGCCCTGTGCATATTACACTCCAAGGCGCATATCGCATAGCACACGCTAGTGCCTGTGCTATCTCGCGCTCTCCAATGAATCTGCCATTGCGCACAATGTATTGCATATTATATTTCACGCCCGGATCATCTTATATCACACTTTTTGGTGCATAGTTTATACCATACACTATATCTAGTTTTCATTTTCAATCGTGCTCTCAGGACTATGTTCTATATAACACTGTGTTCACCTACCCTTTTCACGGGCATTACATTTTGCGATAGGGGGTGGAGGGTCAGGGGGTGTTTCTGCCAAGTGAGCCCGGAGTCACAGTCACAAACGTCCTCTTCTTCCTGAATAAAAGTGAGATTATGCTGCATACTTGTTCATATTTTAAGTAGTTCGCACAGACACAATGTTTTAAAAACAATAAAGTTCCTAATACCCGCCTTCTCTGAACAGTTAGCTTGCTGCCCCATCCCCTTCCTCCCTATCCTCTGTTGTGTGAATCCATGGACTAGCCTCCTCCCTCCTGCCATGCATGGTCTGATGTGCTGCCACTGCCCTCAATTTAGTATGATGTACCAGTCCACTCCTCCTGCCCTCCATTGCCCAATTCTATGCCCCATCATTGACCTCCTGCTTAAACTCTGTGCTTAGCTTGCTGCCCCTATTCTCCTTCCCCCTGCCCTCCGATGTCTTTGTGCATGCCCCTGCTCCATCCTTTTTGCCCACCATGTCCCATGGACCTGCCACTCCTATCTACTCTGAGTGTTCTGTTGAGCTGCCACTCCCCTCCCACCTGCTTAGCATTGTCAGATGACTGTAACCTGTCCCTGCCACCTCCACCCTGCCTGTCCACATGCCATGCCCCTATCCTCTTCCTCCTGTCCTACATGGTCCATTGTACTGCCACACCCTTCTGCCCTCCCTGGTCTGTTGTGCTGCAACTGCTCCTCCTGCCTGCCCCGTGTGGTCTGTTGTGAGGTCCCTTCCCCTGAACTTTCTTGTCTGTGCACAGGTCCTGACCCTCCCTTCTATCCTCCATCGTCCTTTGTGCATGCCCCTCCACCCTCCTTCTTGCCCATCATAGCCATTGTGCTGCCACTAACCCTCCCACTTGCCATGCATGGTCTTCTGTGCTGCCATGGCCCCTCCCACCTTCCCTGTGTGGTCAGTTAGCTGCCCCTGACCTCCTCCCACCTTCCCTCCATGGTCTGTGTGTATGCCATCACAGTCTCACTGTTGCTCTTCATGGTGTGTCTTGCTTCTAGTGCCCATCCTGCCTGACCTCCATGGCTATCTTGCTGCTCCTGCCCTGCCCCCTTGCCCCCAGCCCTACTCCCTCCCTCCTGGCTTGTCTGTTCCATTGTAATGCCCCTGATCCGTCCCTCCTGCCCTTTATGGTCTGTTATGCTGCAGCTTTCTCTCCTGTCTGTCCATTATGGTCAGCTAGCTACCATTGCCTCTTGCCCCTCTGTTCTCTGTTGTCCATGTGCATGGTCCTGTCCCCTCCCTCTTGCTTTCTATGGATTGTTGTGCTGCACTCCCGTCCTGCATGCCCTGTGTGGTGTATTGTGCTGCTGCAAACCCTGATGCCTGCCCTGCAGGGTCAGTTTGGTGCACCTCTCCATGTCCCTCCTGTCCTCTGTTATCCAAGTCCATGTCCCTATCCCATTTCCTTCCATGATCCAATGTACCATACTTGCGAACATTTTGAACTTGGTAAGAGGGAGATTTTGAAAAAAAACTGGGGTATTGATTTTCCCCTTTGAGTTACATTGAAAAAGAGGATATTGTAGACAGGAGACAGATCAAATAAAGCCCATTTGAGCTTAAAAACATTGGACGTTTCCTGGCTGAATCGGGTCTGTTGGCATGTATGGTTGTACTACCATTGCCTCTTCCTTCTGCCCACAATGGTCTATTACATTGCCACAGCCTGTAAGGAGGGTAGATTTTGTATCACAGGGGGCCCCTAGCCCGTTCTGTCCACACCTGAAGTATGAGACCCTTGTCCTTGCCCTGCCAGCTGCATTTGTAGGCCGTATTAAATTGACCAGCGGGTCCTGTGTTGCTATATAATTATCCTGAGACATCCTTACCACTCAGCCAGCATAAAACCCCTGTGTAGGCCCTTCTGTTCAATATGTAGGCCTCTTTGTTAAATTGACCATAGCTCTGCAATTTTAGTGTATAGCAGTCTGAAGGCAGGTCTGCGAGGCCTTCTGATCCAAAATAGTAGCCCCCACCCTACCCGAGTGCTCCGTGCTCGGTATCAAAGTTCAACATCCCCCTGAAGCTGTCGACATACAGTAGGCTGCATCCTGGACTGGTACTTGCTTCCTGGGCAGGTTTCCCGCTTTTAAGGAAGTGGCAACCGCAGAGCGTCAAGTTAGGAGAACTGAGGAGATTTTATACATGAATATATTGAATTCCCGTACAATACCCATTATTTTCTGCTTGCTCTATGGAACTTACGATAAGCGATTGGCCTGAGAGACTGACCTTTTCACCCAGTCCATTGTCAGCATTAAGTGGGTAAATGACGAAATGTCTGGTAAAATCTGCAGACGAAGCTTTTGGGTAGCATACGTAGGTAGATGTAGCGTGCAAAGGAGCCCACAAAATGATATAAAAAGGGAGCACCCACAGATATCGACGGACTACCTCGCCGTCTGTATGTAGGTTAACAGGCAGTGCAGGTTTTCCCCAAGAGCTGGGAGCTCTTGTCTTCCTTTGCTTAAAATGTCTTGCTCTGCTTTGCTTGAAGTATCTTATTCTATTTTACCTATATGAAATGTCATGTTATGTTTAACCATTGTTATCTTTACTTTTGCATTTAAAAGATTTTGTATTGTAATTGCAGGAATGCTTGCTCTAAGAGTAAACGTGAGTGTTCCTAGGTAACATTTTCCTTGGTGTAACTTGTTTCTCATGATGCATTTATAGATGTGTTTTCTCTCTCTCTCTGTCAGTACATTAATTGAGATACAGAGAATATCATGACAGCTGTATGATTATCTGGATTCTGTATTTTGTACTTTATGTCTCTATTCTGCGGTTTCTTTGAAGTTGCATCTTCTCATTAAACTGCCATTGTATTCTGCCTCCAATTCCATGTCTCATATGTCTGTTTTCTTCATTTTTGGAGCAAGCGTTCCTAGGCACCCCGGCTCAAATTAAGGTGCCCCTTTTGTCCCTGACTCACTCTCCTGCTCAGTTCTGTGGTGGCTCCCAGGGATCTGGGGACCGCCCCTAGCTTCCTTGACCCGTAATAGATCTTCCCTCCAACAGCCTCTCTTGCAAGTCCTGTATTGTTGGTTTGTTGCCCCTGCCCCCCTTTCCACTGCCCTCCATAGTCTGTTGTGCTTCCACGGCCCTTCCTGCCTGCTCAGTGTGGTTAAATTGTTGCCTTTGCACCCTCCTACCTGCCTTCAATTTTCAGAGTCCGTGCCCCTGGCCTCTGCCTCTCAACAGTATCCTAATGAACAACTAGATTGCTAACATTCTATATTTATTACAAAAGTGTGGAACGCCTGACATCATCTTGATGTAATCAAAACTGTAATACCTAGAGCATTTCCTTTAGAAATTACATATATGAGAGGGTCTTATTGGCATCAAAATTATGGTTAGTGCTCTAAAAGACTAAAATAAGGACATATTTTCTGAGTTTTCAAATAGCGACAAAGCACTTTTACATTATTAGTTATCTTTATGTTTTTTTATCCAGTTGACCACTTGATTAAATGTTGCACTTAGGGGAGAGGATGTGGTGTTACTTCCAGAACTGCAGACTTTGCAACTGGGGAACCAGGTTGAAGTTTCTGCTTCAGCTCGACATTCTGTGATTCTGGTCAAATCACTTAGTCTCCCCATGTCTACAACCAAAATGAATTTGTTCTTGTGTGATGTAACCAATGCTCATGTAAAGCACTCCAATACCTGACAAGTCTGCACTATATAACACTGCAAAAACACAAAATAATAAGTGTTTTGCACACTTCTGTCATTGGGCTATATTTGGGCTACATCTGGGTGATTTTGGGCTACATTTGTGCTCTTTTGTCTCCGGCGGCCATCTTGGGAGATTTATTTGTTATGAAGTTTCCTAATTTCCTCATGTACTGCAGTCTCCTCAGTAGGAAATGCTTTCAGTTTTTTACTTTGATTCCATCATGAAGGTATCCAGATATGTCACACATTTGCCATAAATTCTGAATGTTAGCACTCTAGTTGCTCATTAGATCACTGTAGTAAAACTACTGCACCATGGAAGTCTGCTCCTGGTATTAAAAGTGCATGTTTCAGTCTGCATGTCAGAATGTTTTAATGAAATAGAAGAGGATTTGAGAAGCCACTCAAAATGTGCCCAAATTTTCTTTCTTCAGCATTAATCATAATTTCTATGGCAAAATGAACCTCCTCATTGTGTTCCTTTTTAAATTAAATGTTTTAAGTGTTACCAGTTTATTCCAATCAAGATGGCTTCAGGTGTGCCATACTTTTGTCATAATGAAGACAGTAAGCGCTCTAGTTGTTTTTAAGAACATTCTGGGACATTCTGTCATTGGGCTATACTTGGGCTACATCTGGGTGATATTTGGGCTACATTTGGGCTCTTTTGTCTCTGGTGGCCATCTTGGGAGACTTATTTGTTATGAAGTTTCCTAATTTCCTTATTTACTGCAGTCTCCTCAGTAGGAAATACTTTCAGTTTTTTACTTTGATTCCATCAAGAAGGCATTCAGATGTGTCACACATTTGCCATAAATTCAGAATGTTAGCACTCTTTTTGCTCATTAGATCACTGTAGTAAAGCTACTGCTCACCAGGGAAAACTGCTGCTGGTATTGAAAGTGCATGTTTCAGTCTGCATGTCAGAATTTTTTAATGAAATAAAAGAGGATTTGAGAAGTCACTCAAAATGTGCCCTAATTTTTCTTTCTGCAGCACTAATCATACTTTTTATGGAAAAATGAACCCCCTCATTTTGTTCCTTTTTAAATTAAATGTTTTAAGAGTTACCACTTTAATCCAAGCAAGATGGCTTCAGGTGTGCCATACGTTTATCATAAGTAGGACTGTTAGCGCTCTAGTAGTTCTTTGGAACACTCTGGGAAGCTGCAGTAGAACACAAAGGAATCAACTGACAGTCTCTGCCCTTGTTGGATGTACATGTTTTACTGAGAATGTCAGACTTCATTCTCACATGACTGAGAAAGATAATGTGAATTTACAGAAAATAAGCTCTCAGTTTAGCCTATAGATCACCTTCCAAACCTCTGTGGTAAAAGCATGAGAAAATATTTTTCTCTCAATCATGATATCCCAGCAGAAGGCTTTTTCACATGGTGAAATCACCTTAGAACATACCACAATTCCTAAAATGAGTATGGTACCATCAACAAATGATTTATAATGTAACTAAAGTCTTAAAACCTTCTATTAACTGCAATGCTTTTTAATGAGGTGCTATCATGTATATTGGTCCCAAGATGGCTGCCAACACTTCTTGGATGAAGTGCTGACAGCCAATCAGATCTCAGGATGAGATGTGTGGTTAGGCTCCGCCCACATATATATATGCTTTTAAATGCTATTTTCTCAGGAAATACTGAACAGATTTACACCAGACCTGCAAAAGGCACTTCCTTGACCTTATGGCTACCTCTCTGCCAAATTTCAAGTAATTCTGTTCAGCCGTTCGGGCTGTAGCTGTGTCTAAAGGTCCTATGGAAAAATGCATGGGGAAAACGCGTTTTGGGACCCCCCTTTTTTCTCGGCCCCTGCTTGACGAATCCCCCCGAGACTTTCAGGGTAGGAGCGGAGCGTAGCGCCCCACCTATTTTGAAAATTTCGCGAGGATTCGTCGACCGGCGCCAAAGTTATTCCAAATAGAATGTTGCGGATTTCCTATGGAAACAGGGTCCTAACTATAACTACCTACTGGCGACCGCCAGTAGGTAATATATATATATATATATATATATATATATATTCACTGAAAAAAACATTGGTTTTACAGACGTTATAGCTAGAAATTAGCATTTAAAAAAACTTAGAAATTCACTGAAAAAGCCATAGGTTTTAGGCACGTTATAGTTAGTTGGACATTTTAGTCGATCAAAACCATAGAAATTCCACCTTTATAGTTAGTTCAGCTAACTATAACTCGCGCCCCCACAATGTACTGCTGATGTTGTCACATATTACATCATTCATGACATGGTCAGTGACATCTCAAATGACATCACTGATGACATCACTGACGACATCATCCAATGACTGTGTGTTTCTGCAATTTTTAAATATGTTTTATATATATTCCAAGCCGTATTGAAGAATGAGTGGGTGTATAAGTGTCTGGATGGAAGATTTAGTAGGTGAGTGACTGACTGTATAAGTGAGTGATTAAATGTGTCTCTCACTGAATGCATGGGTTAGTGACTAAACTGTGTGAATGTCTGTATCAGTCTATCTGTTGTTGTGCAAGCTGCTGCATAGATTGGTCAGTAGCTACATGAGTGTCTATATAGGTTATTGATTGGTTGTCTGAATATTTTTGGGGGGAGATTGAGTGTGTGTGTGGGTGGGTGGGAGGTGTGTGACTCTGCATGGATGTGTGAGTAGTTGATTCACTGGGTGTATGAGGTCAAGAGTGCATGTGGAAACAGCTGTATGGGTGCGTGAGTGTGTATATCGGTGTGTTGGTCAGTGAATGAATGTCTCAATGGTACATGTCCAAGTAACTACATATGTAAAAGGCAGTGTATGTGAGAGTTGAAGTATATAAAGGACTCTACATGATAGTTAGTGATTGTGAGACTGGCTGTTAGATGAGTGTGTACTTGTATCACTGATTATAAAACACAGTAAGTATGCGTTAGTATCTGTATGAATAAATGAGGTGGTGTATGTATAATTGAATAAGTGAGTAAATGGGAGTGTGATAGATTCTTAGCATGACTGAGTAGGTGTGTGAGTAACTGTATGGATGAGTAGTGGTGTGTGATTGTGTGTATGGTTGTATGAGTGCATATGATAGTGTTGTATTGATGAGTGACTGCATGTATGAGTAATTGTATGGATGAATGAGTAGATGTGTGTGTAGACCTGGCAATCAGTGAGTGCGTATATACTAACTGGTATTGGTATGTCAATGATTTAGAAAATGTTAGTCTGTATTTTACAGTGGGTGTATCAAAGGTTATATTAGAGTGTGAGGAGGTGCATCAGATTTCCATGTGGATGATGTCATTAGTGATGTCATCAGTGCTGTCATCTGAGATGTCATCTGTGATGTCATAAGTGATGTCACTGACCATGTCATGAATAATGTAATATGTGACATCATCAGCAGTGCATTGTGGGGGCACGAGTTATAGGGGAGCGACCTTTGACCCTGTCTCCAGGCAGGTCGCTCCCCCCATCTGCCACGCAGCCCCCTGTGGGTTGAACCTCCGTTGCCGCTTTTGCCGCCCGACTGCTCGCTCCCTTTTTTATTCTGTACCCCTGCGCTTGGCTTTCTGTGCCACTTTGTTTTTTCATTCTGTGCCCCTGTGTTTTGCTTTCTGTACCCCTGTGCTCTGTTGTCCCTCTCCCGCCGTCTTTTCCCGCCGTTTTTTCCCCGGGTTTTCCCCGGGTTTTTCCCCGCCACTGAGCCCCTGCGGCCCCGCCCCCTTCACTCCCATTGGCCGCCCCGCTCCCACCTCCCAGCTGCTCCTCCCTCCCTCTGCCCTCATATGGAGGCCACGAAGCAGTGGTAGAGAGCGACCTTTGACCCTGTCACCAGGCAGGTCGCTCCCCCCATCCACCACGCAGCCCCCTGTGGGTTGAACCTCCGTTGCCGCTTTTGCCGCCTGACTGCTCGCTCCCTTTTTTATTCTGTACCCCTGCGCTTGGCTTTCTGTGCCACTTTGTTTTTTCATTCTGTGCCCCTGTGTTTTGCTTTCTGTACCCCTGTGCTCTGTTGTCCCTCTCCTGCCGTCTTTTCCCACCGTTTTTTCCCCAGGTTTTCCCCCGCCGCTGAGCCCCTGCGGCCCCGCCCCCTTCACTCCCATTGGCCGCCCCGCTCCCACCTCCCAGCTGCTGTTCCCTCCCTCTGCCCTCATATGGAGGCCGCGAAGCGGCCGCGCAGTGGGTGCGCGCAGTGGCCATGCCGCTGGTGCGCCGAAGGCGCGCTTAAGGCAATCCCATCTGCGCCCGTCCGCGCCTGGACCACACCCAGTGCCAGAGCCCCTGGACCCCGCACCCCTCGCAACGCCAGACTGCACTACAACGCAAGCACCCTCCACGCACTCAACACCAGACGAGACCACCCCTGCTACCGGGCCACCCCGAAACGCACCCAGGGGCCTTTCACCTGCCGGAACTGCAGATTCACCAGCATCCAACCCTCCACACCACCAGTCAGAGAACCCAACCACCTCCGCTGCATCCTTCTCAACACACGCTCCGCTCGCAAGCACGCCATCGAACTCTGGGACCTCCTGGACTCCACCGCCTCCGACGTCGCCTTCCTGACGGAGACCTGGCTGAACGCCACCTCAGCACCAGACATCGCCATAGCCATCACACAGGGCTACAAGATCTCCCGCAGAGACCGCACCAACGGAGTGGGAGGAGGAATCGCCATCATCCACAAAGACTCCATCAAAATCTCAACGAACACCGATGACACGCTCACCACCGCCGAGCACATGCACTTCCAGATCCACACCGACCCCAACACCACCCTCAGAGGAACTCTCACCTACAGACCTCCTGGACCCCGCCCATAGTTCAGTGACACCATCGCCGACCTCATCAGCACCCACGCCCTCGCTTCTACGAAGTACATCCTCCTCGGGGACCTGAACTTCCACCTCGAGAACAACAACGACGCCAACTCCACCGCCCTGATCGCCAACCTCGCCAACCTCGGACTCAAACAGTTCGTAACGACACCTACTCACGCCACTGGACACACGCTCGACCCCATCTTCTCCGCAAGCCCCCATGTCTCCTTCAACCACACCACCGAACCACACTGGACCGACCACAGATGCGTCCACTTCACCTTCAGAAAACCCACCACACACCACCGCACCCAACAGCTACCACGCCGCTGCTGGGGCAAGGTCACCGAGGACCAACTCACTACCGCCCTCACCCTGAGACCACCCACCGACCCCACCGACCCAGACACCGCCGCGACCAACCTCACACAGTGGATCAACGACTGTGCCAACACCCTCGCCCCTCTCAAGACCTCTACAACCAACCACACCAACAAGAAAGCTGCCTGGTTCACCGAGGACCTCCGGATCTCCAAGCACACCTGTCGGAAGCTGGACAAGAAATGGCTACACGACCGAACACCAGACAACCACACAGCCCTTAAGAGCGCCACCCGCAGACACCACCAACTCATCAGGACCGCCAAGAAGCCCGCCTTCAAGGACGGCCTAGACAACAACGCACACAACACCAAAGAGCTCTTCAGCATCGTGAAAGAACTCTCCAACCCCAGCTCTAACACCAACGACATCCCGCCATCTCAAGACCTGTGCGACTCCCTGGCCACCTTCTTCCACCGCAAGATCACCGACATCCAGGACAGCTTCAACTCCGACCCCCCTGCACCCACCACCGAGTCCACCACCCCTGCGACTACCACTCGCACCAGTCGCCTGACCGTCTGGTCCAGCGTCAGCGACGAAGACACCATCAAAACCATGAACTCCATCCACTCCGGATCCCCATCGGACCCCTGCCCTCACCACATCTTCAACAAAGCCAGCGCAACCATCGCGCCCCACCTCCGGAAAACAATCAACTGGTCCTTTGAGACAGCAACCTTACCAGAAAGCTGGAAGCACGCCGAGATCAACGCCCTTCTGAAGAAACCCAAGGCGGACCCCAAGAAACCTCAAGAACTTCCGGCCAATCTCCCTGCTCCCTTTCCCGGCAAAAGTGACCGAGAAGATTGTCAACAAGCAGCTGACCCGCTACCTCGAAGCTAACAACATCCTGGACCCTTCCCAATCCGGTTTTCGCAGCAACCACAGCACCGAGACCACCCTCATCGCCGCCACTGACGACATCCGGACCCTGATGGACAAAGGAGAAACAGCCGCCCTCATCCTCCTGAACCTATCAGCCGCCTTTGACACGGTCTGCCACCGCACCCTATCAGCACGCCTCCATGACGCCAGTATCCAAGAGAAGGCCCTGGCCTGGACCACATCCTTCCTCTCCGGCAGAACCCAGAGCGTCCGCCTCCCACCCTTCCGCTCCAAAACCACCGAGATCATCTGCGGCGTCCCACAGGGATCCTCCCTCAGCCCGACGCTGTTCAATATCTACATGGCCCCCCTCGCCCACGTCGCACGACAACACAACCTCAACATCATCTCCTACGCCGACGACACCCAGCTGATCATATCCCTCACCGAAGATCCCTACACCGCCAAAGCTAACCTCCACAGAGGAATGAAGGCCGTAGCCGACTGGATGAAGGACAGCAGACTGAAGCTGAACTCAGACAAGACAGAGGTCCTCATTCTCGAACCCACCCCATCAGCCTGGGACGACTCTTGGTGGCCCACATCACTAGGCACAGCCGCCGAACCACGGACCACGCACGCAACCTGGGGGTCATCCTCGACTCCACTCTCTCCATGACCAGGCAAGTCAACGCCGTCTCCGCGTCCTGCTTCAACACCCTCCGTATGCTCCACAGGATCTTCAAATGGATCCCCCTCGACACAAGAAAAACCATCACCCAGGCCCTCATCACCAACAGACTCGACTACGGGAACGCCCTCTACTCAGGAACTACAAACAAGCTCCTGAGACGACTCCAACGTATCTAGAACGACTCATCCTCGATGTCCCCCGCCGCAGCCACATCACACTCCACCTGAGAGGCCTGCACTGGCTCCCCGTCAACAAAAGGATCACCTTCAAGCTCCTGATCCACGCACACAAAGCACTGCACAACACCGGACCCACCTACCTTAACAACCGACTCAGCTTCCACACCCCCACCCGAAGCCTCCGCTCAGCCAACCTCGCCCTCGCCACAGTCCCTCGCATCCGAAAAACCACCGCCGGCGGCAGTTCCTTCTCCTACCTCGCCGCCAAGACCTGTAACACTCTCCCCATCATCCTACGACAGACCCAGGACCTGCTGGCCTTCAGAAGACTCCTCAAGACCTGGCTCTTCGACCAGTAGCACCCCTCCCTCCCCAGCGCCTTGAGACCCTCTCGGGTATGTAGCGCGCTTTACAAATGCAGTGATTGATTGATTGATTGAACTATGATGGTGGAATTTCTATGGTTTTGTACGAGTGAAATGTCCAACTAACTATAACGTGCCTGAAAGCTATGTTTTTTTCAGTGAATTTCAAAGGTTTCTTTAAATGCTAATTTCTAACTACAATGTCCCTGAAACCTATATTGTTTTTAAGTAAATTTTAAAAGGACGTGCATACATTTTGTAGTGAAAAACTAACAGTAGTCTGTTTTAAGTTATAATTTAACAATGTTTAAAACTTAATTAACACTAATTAACATATAAGTGTGGAAAAAGTGTGACGCAGCAGCTATGATACCTGTCTTCGAACGACAGCGTTCACAGTTCGATTCTCGGCTCCAGCTGCACGTTAGCCCACCACTATGTCACTGTGGGCAATACCTTACTTAATCTTTCCGATGCCCTCAAGCATCTCCAGAGGTAGCTGTACGCTTTACAAATGCTGGCATTTTTTAAATTTAAAACCATAGTGATGAGAAATATTAGCACATACTTTTTTTTCTGCTATTCTGAACGAGATTTTTTTATGTGTTCTTTTTAGAATTACGGCAATTAACAGATGTTTTTAGTCATGAGAAAGGAAATAACACGGTTTGCCGGGTAACAGTTTTTAAGCTCTCCTACATATGTACATATTAAGGAACTTATACTTGTGAGGATCGAAATCGAAACCTTTACCACTTCACATTTTGTAACTTTTCCCAACATGTGCACAAGTTAAACAGTGGTTCCTATTCTCGTTCTCCATATAGAATATATAGGAATTTTAGTGTATATATTACTCCTATCCTATATGTTCTTAACCCCTTCGTTGTCAGGCCTTTTCCCCCTCCTGTGCCAAGCCTTTTTTTGGCTATTTGGGGTAGTGCGCGATGAGGCCCCGTAACTTTTTGACCACATAAGGTATCCATGCCAAATTTGCATCCTTTTCTTCCAACATCATGGGGATTCTAAAGGTACTCAGGGTTTGTGGATTCCCCTGGAGGGGTCACAGAAATGTGCCACAAATCCAAAATACAGCAACATTTTGTTTTTTGGGGGGGAAAAATGGGAAAAACGGGCTGCAAATGAAAGCATCTGGGTTTTCCCCTGCAAATGTTATCAAAAAAGGGTTTGTGGGGCTGAAATCACCATTTTCCCAGCTTTTAGGGAATGACAGACTTTTGACAGAAAACCAACATTTTTTACACAGTTTTGGCATTTTTCTGGGACATTGCCTATTTTTGCTATTTTTTGTGCTTTCAACCTCCTTCCAGTTAATGGTAGAAATGGGTGTGAACGTAATAATGGATCCTGGAAAGCTATACATTTTAGAAAAGTAGACAAAATTCTGAATTCAGCAAGGGGCCATTTGTGTAGATCAATCAAGGTTTCTTTATAGAAAGTAAAAGTTAAATATAGGAAAAATTGAAAATTAGTTGAAAAAAACAGCCTTTTGTGTCAACGCTTTCACCTGTAACTTCTTCTCATTATGACAGCTGTTTGAAAGCAATATACCGATATATCTGCTGGACCTTACTGGTTGTAGGGATATATAGGAATTGTAGGTTCACCAAGAAACCGAAGAACCCAGAGTCAAAAACTGAGCAGCAATTTGCAATGGTTTTTTATTATGTTCCGGGTATATAGCAATTATTGTGGGAAAATGTATTAATGGAAAAATCGGTATGAAAGACACCTATGTATTTCTGAAATGAGGGACCATATATGGAGTTTAGAAACAGTAGATATTTGCACATTTCCAAAATTGGGAATACTCATACTAGCATGAGAATTATCGGTAATTTTTAAAAATGACTTCTTTTTTACACAATGTCTTTCATTTGGAAGGCAGAAATGCATCGAAAGTCAATAGCTAATAACAGTTGCTTTACAAATCTGACTTACCCTAAGTCTCCCGATACAAATGGTACCTTACTTGTGTGGGTAGGCATAGTGTCCACAACAGAAAACGGCTCAAAACCCAACGTGAACACACCACATTTTCACAACGAAAAAATTACCCTTTTTTTTTGCAAAGAGCCTAGCTGTAGTTTTTGAACCATAGCTCTGCCGGGACCTAGGGAAACCTAGAAAACCTATACATTTTTTAAAACTAAACACCCAGGGGAATCCAGGTTGGGGTGACTTGACTGCCTCTCACCAGGTTATGTTACCCAGAATCCCGTGCAAACCTAATATTTTGTCCTAAAAAATAAATTTTCCTCACATTTCTATGGTGTAAAGTTTTGAAATTTGCGTGGATCCACAAATTTCCACCCACCCTGCATTCCCCAAAGTCTTCTGAGAAAAATGGTACCTCACTTGCGTGGATAGACCTAGTTCCCGCAACAGGAAATGGCCCAAAACGCAACGTGGACACACCTCAATTTCACAGTGAAAAATTACCCTTTTTTGGCAAAGTGCCTAGCTGTAGTTTTTGAACCATAGCTCTGGCGGTACCTAAGGAAACCTAGAAAATCTATACAGTTTTGAAAATTAGACACCCAGGGGAATCCAGGATGGGGTGACTGGACTGCCTCCCACCAGGTTCTGTTACCCAGAATCCCTTGGAAACCGAAAAAATTGGCAAACAAACCACATTTTCCCCACATTTCTGTGGTGAAACGTTCGGAAATCTGTGTGGATCCACAAATATCCACGCACCCCGTGTTCCCCAAAGTCTTCCGAGAAAAATGGTACCTCACTTGTGTGGGTCGGCCTAGTGCCCGCGACAGGAAACGGCGCAAAACGCAGTTGGACACACCTCAATTTAGTATTGGAAAATGGCAATTTTTTAGCAAAGTGCCTAGCTGCAGTTTATGAACCATGACTCTGCCGGCACCTAGGAAACCTACCAAACCCACAAATTTCTGAAAACAAGACACCCAGGGGAATCCAGAATGTGGTGACTTGACTGCCTCCCACCAGGTTCTGTTACCCAGAATCCCTTGCAAACCGAAAAAATTGGCAAAAAAAACATATTTTCCCCACATTTCTGTGGTGGAAAATTCAGGAATCTGCGTGGATACACAAATTTCCACCCACCCCGCGTTCCCCAAAGTCTTCAGAGAAAAATGGTACCTCACTTGTGTGGTTCGTTCTAGTGCCCGCGACAGGAAACGGCGCAAAACGCAACATGGACACACCTCAATTTCGCAGTGAAAAATGACCCTTTTTTGGGCAAAGTGCCTAGCTGTTGTTTTTTAACCATAGCTCTGCCGGGACCTACGTAAACCTACCAAACCCACACATTTCTGAAAACTAGACACCCAGGGGAATCCAGGATGGGGTGACTTGACTGCCTCCCTCCAGGGTCTGTTACCCAGAATCCCTTGCAAACCTAAAAAATTGGCAAAAAAATAAATTTGCCCCACATTTCTGTGGTGGAAAGTTCTGGAATCTGTGTGGATCCACAAATTTCCACCCACCCCGTGTTCCCTAAAGTCTTTTGAGAAAATGGTACCTCACTTGTGTGGGTCGGCCTAGTGCCCGCGACAGGAAACGGCGCAAAACGCAACATGGACACATCTCAATTTCACAGTGAAAAATTACAATTTCTTGGTAAAGTGCCTAGCTGTAGTCTGTGAACCATAGCTCTGCCGGCACCTAGGGAAACCTACCAAACCCACACATTTCTGAAAACTAGACACCCGGGGGCTTCCAGGGAGGTATGGCTTGTGTGGATCCCCCAAGGTTTCCTTACCCAGAATCCCCTGCAAACCTCAATTCTAGCTGAAAAAATCACTTTTTTCACACATTTTGTGTGGGAAAGTTGTGGCATCACCGGGCTCACACAAATTTCCCGCCACCCAGCATTCCTCCAGGTCTACCAATAAAAATGGTGCCTCACTTGTGTGGGAGGCCCAAGTACCCACGACAGACAAGGGCCCAAAACGTAGTGAGGCGACATCAAAATTGCCTATCTCAAAACCACCTGGTTTCGCAAGGGGGGTCACCTGAGTTTTTGGCCTCGTGCTCGGCGGCCATCTAGGGAAACCTACCAAACCCACACATTTCTGAAAACTAGACAACTGGGGGCTTCCAGGGAGGTATGGCTTGCGTTGATTCCTCAATGTTTCCTTACCCAGAATCCCCTGCAAACCTCAGTTTTAGCTGAAAAAATCACTTTTTTCACACATTTTTGTGTGGGAAAGTTGTGGCATCATCGGGCTCACACAAATATCCCACCACCCAGCGTTCCCCCAGGTCTCCCGATAAAAATGGGGCCTCACTTGTGTGGGAGGCCTAAGTACCCGCAACAGGAAATGGCCCAAAACACAACGTGGACACACCTCAATTTCGCAATGACAAATGACCCTTTTTTGGCAAAGTGCCTTGCTGTTGTTTTTTAACCATAGCTCTGCCGGCACCTAGGGAAACCTAGCAAACCTATACATTTTTGAAAACTAGACACCCAGGGGAATCCAGGATGGGGTGACTGGACTGCCTCCCACCAGGTTCTGTTACCCAGAATCCCTTGCAAACCTAACAAATTGGCAAAAGAAACACATTTTCCCCACATTTCTGTGGTGGAAAGTTCTAGCATCTGCGTGGATCCACAAATTTATACCCACCCCACGTTCCCCAAAGTCTTCCAAGAAAAATGGTACCTCACTTGTGTGGGTCGGCCTAATGCCCGCGACAGGAAACGGCGCAAAACGCAACGTGGACACACCTCAATTTCGCAGTGAAAAATGACCCTTTTTTGGCAAAGTGCCTAGCTGTTGTTTTTTAACCATAGCTCTGCCGGCACCTAGGGAAACCTAGCAAATCTATACATTTTTTAAAACTAGACACCCAGGGGAATCCAGGATGGGGTTACTGGACTGCCTCCCACCAGGTTCTGTTACCCAGAATCCCTTGCAAACCAAAAATATTGGCAAACAAACCACATTTCCCCTACATTACTGTGGTGGAAAGGTCTGGAGTCTGTGTGGATCCACAAATTTACACCCACCCCGCGTCCCCCAAAGTTTTCCAAGAAAAATGGTACCTCACTTGTGTGGGTTGGCCTTGTGCCCGTGACAGGAAAGGGCACAAAACGCAACGTGGACACACCTCAATTTTGCAGCGAAAAAATATCCCTTTTTTGGCAAAGTGCTTAGCTGTAGTTTTTGAACCATAGCTCTGCCGGCACCTAGGGAAGTCTAGCAAACCCACACATTTCTGAAAACTAGACACTCGGGGCTTCCAGGGAGGTATGGCTTGCGTGGATCCCCCAATGTTTCCTTACCCAGAATCCCCTGCAAACCTCAATTTTAGCTGAAAAAAGTACTTTTTTTTACACATTTTTGTGTGGGAAAGTTATGGCAACACCGGACTCACACAAATTTCCCACCACCCAGGGGAATACAGGATGGGGTGACTTGACTGCCTGCCACCAGGTTTTGTTACCCAGAATCCTAGCAAACCGAAAAAATTGGCAAACAAACCACTTTTCCCCCAAATTTCTGTGGTAGAAAGATCTGGAATCTGCGTGGATCCACAAATTTAAACCGACCCCGCATTCCCCAAAGGTTTCCAAGAAAAATGGTACCCCACTTGTGTGGGTCGGCCTTGTGCCTGTGACAGGAAAGGGCGCAAAACGCAACGTGGACATACCTCAATTTAACAGTGAAAAAAACCCCTTTTTTGGCAAAGTGCCTAGCTGTAGTTTTTGAACCATAACTCTGGCGGCACCTAAGGAAACCTAGAAAATCTATACATTTTTGAAAATTAGACACCCAGGGGAATCCAGGATGGGGTGACTTGACTGCCTCCCACCAGGTTCTGTTACCCAGAATCCCTTGGAAACCGAAAAAATTGGCAAACAAACCACATTTTCCCCACATTTCTGTGGTGAAACGTTCGGGAATCTGTGTGGATCCACAAATATCCACCCACCCCGTGTTCCCCAAAGTCTTCCGAGAAAAATGGTACCTCACTTGTGTGGGTCGGCCTAGTGCCCGCGACAGGAAACGGCGCAAAACGCAGTTGGACACACCTCAATTTAGTATTGAAAAATGGCAATTTTTTAGCAAAGTGCCTAGCTGCAGTTTATGAACCATGACTCTGCCGGCACCTAGGAAACCTACCAAACCCACATATTTCTGATAACAAGACACCTAGGGGAATCCAGAATGTGGTGACTTGACTGCCTCCCACCAGGTTCTGTTACCCAGAATCCCTTGCAAACCGAAAAAATTGGCAAAAAAAACACATTTTCCCCACATTTCTGTGGTGGAAAGTTCAGGAATCTGCGTGGATACACAAATTTCCACCCACCCCGCGTTCCCCAAAGTCTTCAGAGAAAAATGGTACCTCACTTGTGTGGGTCGTTCTAGTGCCCGCGACAGGAAACGGCACAAAACGCAACATGGACACACCTCAATTTCGCAGTGAAAAATGACCCTTTTTTGGGCAAAGTGCCTAGCTGTTGTTTTTGAACCATAGCTCTGCCGGCACCTACGTAAACCTACCAAACCACCACATTTCTGAAAACTAGACACCCAGGGGAATCCAGGATGGGGTGACTTGACTGCCTCCCACCAGGGTCTGTTACCCAGAATTCCTTGCAAACCTAAAAAATTGGCAAAAAAATAAATTTTCCCCACATTTCTGTGGTGGAAAGTTCTAGAATCCGTGTGGATCCACAAATTTCCACCCACCCCGTGTTCCCCAAAGTCTTTTGAGAAAAATGGTACCTCACTTGTGTGGGTCGGCCTAGTGCCCGCGACAGGAAACGGCGCAAAACGCAACGTGGACACATCTCAATTTCACAGTGAAAAATTACCATTTTTTGGTAAAGTGCCTAGCTGCAGTTTTTGAACCATAACTCTGGCAGCACCTAAGGAAACCTAGAAAATCTATACATTTTTTAAAACTAGACATCCAGGGGAATACAGGATGGGGTGACTTGACTGCCTCCCACCAGGTTCTGTTACCCAGAATCCCTTGCAAACCTAACAAATTGGCAAAAAGAACACATTTTCCCCACATTTCTGTGGTGGAAAGTTCTAGATTCTGCGTGGATCCACAAATTTATACCCACCCCACGTTCCCCCAAGTCTTCTGAGAACAATGGTACCTCACTTGTGTGGGTCAGCCTAATGCCCGCGACAGGAAACGGCGCAAAACGCAACGTGGACACACCTCAATTTCGCAGTGAAAAATGACCCTTTTTTGGCAAAGTGCCTTGCTGTTGTTTTTTAACCATAGCTCTGCCGGCACCTAGGGAAACCTAGAAAATCTATACATTTTTTAAAACTAGACACCCAGGGGAATACAGGATGGGGTGACTTGACTGCCTCCCACCAGGTTCTGTTACCCAGAATCCCTTGCAAACCTAACAAATTGGCAAAAAGAACACATTTTCCCCACATTTCTGTGGTGGAAGTTCTAGATTCTGCGTGGATCCACAAATTTATACCCACCCCACGTTCCCCAAAGTCTTCTGAGAAAAATGGTACCTCACTTGTGTGGGTCAGCCTAATGCCCGCGACAGGAAACGGCGCAAAACGCAACGTGGACACACCTCAATTTCGCAGTGAAAAATGACCCTTTTTTGGCAAAGTGCCTAGCTGTTGTTTTTTAACCATAGCTCTGCCGGCACCTAGGGAAACCTAGCAAATCTATACATTTTTGAAAACTAGACACCCAGGGGAATCCAGGATGGGGTGACTGGACTGCCTCCCACCAGGTTCTGTTACCCAGAATCCCTTGCAAACCAAAAATATTGGCAAACAAACCACATTTTCCCCACATTTCTGTGGTGGAAAGTTCAGGAATCTGCGTGGATACACAAATTTCCACCCACCCCGCGTTCCCCAAAGTCTTCAGAGAAAAATGGTACCTCACTTGTGTGGGTCGTTCTAGTGCCCGCGACAGGAAACGGCACAAAACGCAACATGGACACACCTCAATTTCGCAGTGAAAAATGACCCTTTTTTGGGCAAAGTGCCTAGCTGTTGTTTTTGAACCATAGCTCTGCCGGCACCTACGTAAACCTACCAAACCACCACATTTCTGAAAACTAGACACCCAGGGGAATCCAGGATGGGGTGACTTGACTGCCTCCCACCAGGGTCTGTTACCCAGAATTCCTTGCAAACCTAAAAAATTTGCAAAAAAATAAATTTTCCCCACATTTCTGTGGTGGAAAGTTCTAGAATCTGTGTGGATCCACAAATTTCCACCCACCCCGTGTTCCCCAAAGTCTTTTGAGAAAAATGGTACCTCACTTGTGTGGGTCGGCCTAGTGCCCGCGACAGGAAACGGCGCAAAACGCAACGTGGACACATCTCAATTTCACAGTGAAAAATTACCATTTTTTGGTAAAGTGCCTAGCTGCAGTTTTTGAACCATAACTCTGGCAGCACCTAAGGAAACCTAGAAAATCTATATATTTTTTAAAACTAGACATCCAGGGGAATACAGGATGGGGTGACTTGACTGCCTCCCACCAGGTTCTGTTACCCAGAATCCCTTGCAAACCTAACAAATTGGCAAAAAGAACACATTTTCCCCACATTTCTGTGGTGGAAAGTTCTAGATTCTGCGTGGATCCACAAATTTATACCCACCCCACGTTCCCCAAAGTCTTCTGAGAAAAATGGTACCTCACTTGTGTGGGTCAGCCTAATGCCCGCGACAGGAAACGGCGCAAAACGCAACGTGGACACACCTCAATTTCGCAGTGAAAAATGACCCGTTTTTGGCAAAGTGCCTTGCTGTTGTTTTTTAACCATAGCTCTGCCGGGCTCCTAGGGAAACCTAGAAAATCTATACATTTTTTAAAACTAGACACCCAGGGGAATACAGGATGGGGTGACTTGACTGCCTCCCACCAGGTTCTGTTACCCAGAATCCCTTGCAAACCTAACAAATTGGCAAAAAGAACACATTTTCCCCACATTTCTGTGGTGGAAGTTCTAGATTCTGCGTGGATCCACAAATTTATACCCACCCCACGTTCCCCAAAGTCTTCTGAGAAAAATGGTACCTCACTTGTGTGGGTCAGCCTAATGCCCGTGACAGGAAACGGCGCAAAACGCAACGTGGACACACCTCAATTTCGCAGTGAAAAATTACCCTTTTTTGGCAAAGTGCCTAGCTGTTGTTTTTTAACCATAGCTCTGCCGGCACCTAGGGAAATCTAGCAAATCTATACATTTTTGAAAACTAGACACCCAGGGGAATCCAGGATGGGGTGACTGGACTGCCTCCCACCAGGTTCTGTTACCCAGAATCCCTTGCAAACCAAAAATATTGGCAAACAAACCACATTTCCCCTACATTACTGTGGTGGAAAGGTCTGGAGTCTGTGTGGAGCTACAAATTTACACCCACCCCGCGTCCCCCAAAGTTTTCCAAGAAAAATGGTACCTCACTTGTGTGGGTTGGCCTTGTGCCCGAGACAGGAAAGGGCACAAAACGCAACGTTGACACACCTCAATTTTGCAGCGAAAAAATGACCCTTTTTTGGCAAAGTGCTTAGCTGTAGATTTTGAACTATTGCTCTGCCGGCACCTAGGGAAGCCTAGCAAACCCACACATTTCTGAAAACTAGACACTCGGGGCTTCCAGGGAGGTATGGCTTGCGTGGATCCCCCAATGTTTCCTTACCCAGAATCCCCTGCAAACCTCAATTTTAGCTGAAAAAAGTACTTTTTTTTACACATTTTCGTGTGGGAAAGTTGTAGCAACACCGGACTCACACAAATTTCCCACCACCCAGTGGAATACAGGATGGGGTGACTTGACTGCCTGCCACCAGGTTCTGTTACCCAGAATCCTAGCAAACCGAAAAAATTGGCAAACAAACCACTTTTTCCCCAAATTTCTGTGGTAGAAAGTTCTGGAATCTGCGTGGATCCACAAATTTAAACCGACCCCGCATTCCCCAAAGGTTTCCAAGAAAAATGGTACCCCACTTGTGTGGGTCGGCCTTGTGCCTGTGAGAGGAAAGGGCGCAAAACGCAACGTGGACATACCTCAATTTCACAGTGAAAAAAAACCCTTTTTTGGCAAAGTGCCTAGCTGTAGTTTTTGAACCATAACTCTGGCGGCACCTAAGGAAACCTAGAAAATCTATACATTTTTGAAAATTAGACACCCAGGGGAATCCAGGATGGGGTGACTTGACTGCCTCCCACCAGGTTCTGTTACCCATAATCCCTTGGAAACCGAAAAAATTGGCAAACAAACCACATTTTCCCCACATTTCTGTGGTGAAATGTTCGGGAATCTGTGTGGATCCACAAATATCCACCCACCCGTGTTCCCCAAAGTCTTCCGAGAAAAATGGTACCTCACTTGTGTGGGTCGGCCTAGTGCCCGCGACAGGAAACGGCGCAAAACGCAGTTGGACACACCTCAATTTAGTATTGAAAAATGGCAATTTTTTAGCAAAGCGCCTAGCTGCAGTTTATGAACCATGACTCTGCCGGCACCTAGGAAACCTACCAAACCCACATATTTCTGAAAACAAGACACCTAGGGGAATCCAGAATGTGGTGACTTGACTGCCTCCCACCAGATTCTGTTACCCAGAATCCCTTGCAAACCGAAAAAATTGGCAAAAAAAACACATTTTCCCCACATTTCTGTGGTGGAAAGTTCAGGAATCTGCGTGGATACACAAATTTCCACCCACCCCGCGTTCCCCAAAGTCTTCAGAGAAAAATGGTACCTCACTTGTGTGGGTCGTTCTAGTGCCTGCGACAGGAAACGGCACAAAACGCAACATGGACACACCTCAATTTCGCAGTGAAAAATGACCCTTTTTTGGGCAAAGTGCCTAGCTGTTGTTTTTGAACCATAGCTCTGCTGGCACCTACGTAAACCTACCAAACCCCCACATTTCTGAAAACTAGACACCCAGGGGAATCAAGGATGGGGTGACTTGACTGCCTCCCACCAGGGTCTGTTACCCAGAATCCCTTGCAAACCGAAAAAATTGGCAAAAAAACCACATTTTCCCCACATTTCTGTGGTGGAAAGTTCAGGAATCTGCGTGGATACACAAATTTCCACCCACCCCACGTTCCCCAAAGTCTTCAGAGAAAAATGGTACCTCACTTGTGTGGGTCGTTCTAGTGCCTGCGACAGGAAACGGCACAAAACGCAACATGGACACACCTCAATTTCGCAGTGAAAAATGACCCTTTTTTGGGCAAAGTGCCTAGCTGTTGTTTTTGAACCATAGCTCTGCTGGCACCTACGTAAACCTACCAAACCCCCACATTTCTGAAAACTAGACACCCAGGGGAATCAAGGATGGGGTGACTTGACTGCCTCCCACCAGGGTCTGTTACCCAGAATCCCTTGCAAACCTAAAAAATTGGCAAAAAAATAAATGTTCCCCACATTTCTGTGGTGGAAATTTCTAGAATCTGTGTGGATCCACAAATTTCCACCCACCCCGTGTTCCCCAAAGTCTTTTGAGAAAAATGGTACCTCACTTGTGTGGGTCGGCCTAATGCCCGCGACAGGAAACGGCGCAAAACGCAACGTGGACACATCTCAATTTCACAGTGAAAAATTACAATTTTTTGGTAAAGTGCCTAGCTGCAGTTTTTGAACCATAACTCTGGCAGCACCTAAGGAAACCTAGAAAATCTATACATTTTTTAAAACTAGACACCCAGGGGAATACAGGATGGGGTGACTTGACTGCCTCCCACCAGGTTCTGTTACCCAGAATCCCTTGCAAACCTAACAAATTGGCAAAAAGAACACATTTACCCCACATTTCAGTGGTGGAAAGTTCTAGATTCTGCGTGGATCCACAAATTTATACCCACCCCACGTTCCCCAAAGTCTTCCAAGAAAAATGGTACATCACTTGTGTGGGTCGGCCTAGTGCCCGCAACAGGAAACGGTGCAAAACGCAACGTGGACTCACCCTTATTTCGCAGTGAAAAATGATCCTTTTCTGGCAAAGTGCCTAGCTGTAGTTTTTGAACCATAGCTCTGCCGTCACCTAGGGAAGCCTACCAAACCCACATATTTATGAAAACCAGACACCCAGGGTAATCCAGGATGGGGTGTCTTGACTGCCTCTCACCGGGTTCTGTTACCCAGAATCCCTTGCAAACCTAAAAAATTGTCAAAAAACAAATTTTCCCCACATTTCTGTGGTGGAAAGTTCTGGAATCTGTGTGGATCCACAGATTTCCACCCACCCCGCGTTCCCCAAAGTCTTCAGAGAAAAATGGTGCCTCACTTGTGTGGGTCAGCCTAGTGCCCGTGACAGGAAACGGCGCAAAACGCAACGTGGACACATCTCAATTTCGCAGTAAAAAATGAACATTTTTTGGTAAAGTGCCTTGCTGTTGTTTTTTAACCATAGCTCTGCCGGCACCTAGGGAAACCTAGCAAACCTATACATTTTTGAAAACTAGACACCCAGGGGAATCCAGGATGGGGTGACTGGACTGCCTCCCACCAGGTTCTGTTACCCAGAATCCCTTGCAAACCTAACAAATTGGCAAAAAAAACACATTTTCCCCACATTTCTGTGGTGGAAAGTTCTAGCATCTGCGTGGATCCACAAATTTATACCCACCCCACATTCCCCAAAGTCTTCCGAGAAAAATGGTACCTCACTTGTGTGGGTCGGCCTAATGCCCTCGACAGGAAACGGCGCAAAACGCAACGTGGACACACCTCAATTTCGCAGTGAAAAATTACCCTTTTTTGTCAAAGTGCCTAGCTGTTGTTTTTTAACCATAGCTCTGCCGGCACCTAGGGAAACCTAGCAAATCTATACATTTTTGAAAACTAGACACCCAGGGGAATCCAGGATGGGTTGACTTGACTGCCTCCCACCATGTTCTGTTACCCAGAATCCCTTGCAAACCGAAAAAATTGGCAAACAAACCACATTTCCCCTACATTTCTGTGGTGGAAAGTTCTGGAATCTGCGTGGATCCACAAATTTCCACCCACCCTGTGTTCCCCAAAGTCTTCCGAGAAAAATGGTACATCACTTGTGTGGGTCGGCCTAGTGCCCGCAACAGGAAACGGTGCAAAACGCAACGTGGACACACCCTTATTTCGCAGTGAAAAATGATCCTTTTCTGGCAAAGTGCCTAGCTGTAGTTTTTGAACCATAGCTCTGCCGTCACCTAGGGAAGCCTACCAAACCCACATATTTATGAAAAACAGACACCCAGGGTAATCCAGGATGGGGTGTCTTGACTGCCTCTCACCGGGTTCTGTTACCCAGAATCCCTTGCAAACCTAAAAAATTGTCAAAAAACAAATTTTCCCCACATTTCTGTGGTGGAAAGTTCTGGAATCTGTGTGGATCCACAGATTTCCACCCACCCCGCGTTCCCCAAAGTCTTCAGAGAAAAATGGTGCCTCACTTGTGTGGGTCAGCCTAGTGCCCGTGACAGGAAACGGCGCAAAACACAACGTGGACACACCTCAATTTCGCAGTAAAAAATGAACATTTTTTGGTAAAGTGCCTAGCTGTAGTTTTTAAACCATAGCTTTGCCGGCACCAAGGGAAACCTACCAAACCCACACATTTCTGAAAACTAGACACCCGGGGCTTCCAAGGAGGTATGGCTTGCATGGATCCCCCAACGTTTCCTTACCCAGAATCCCCTGCAAACCTCAATTTTAGCTGAAAAAATCACTTTTTCTTATACCTTTTTTTGTGGGAAAGTTGTGGGATTCTGGGGAAGGAAACATTGAGGAATCAATGCAAGCCATACCTCCCTGGAAACCCCCAGGTGTCTAGTTTTCAGAAATGTGTGGGTTTGGTAGGTTTCCCTAGATGGCCGCCGAGCACGGGGCCAAAATCCCAGGTGACCCCCCTTGCAAAACCCGGTGGTTTTGAGATAGGCAATTTTGATGTTGCCTCACTACGTTTTGGGCCCTTGCCTGTCAAGGGTACTTGGGCCTCCCACACAAGTGAGGCACCATTTCTATTGGGAGACCTGGGGGAACGCTGGCTGGTGGGAAATTTGTGTGAGCCCGGTGATGCCACAACTTTCCCACACAAAAATGTGTGAAAAAAGTGATTTTTTCAGCTAAAATTGAGGTTTGCAGGGGATTCTGGGTAAGGAAACGTTGGGGGATCCACGCATCACAACATTCACAAAGAGGGACAAGGTACACCCTGCTTCAGAAAGACAAAAAAGACAAATATTACTGCACAGCCATCTAATCCTCAAGCACAACTTCATACTTGTTGGATTTTGCACGAGGCTTAGTGATGGTTCAGTATGTACAATTGTTTCAGCAAGTGATTTCACAAAAATGAAATGCACTGTTAATAATTGAAAGGACGAGAAACGGAACCTTTGACTCACAGCTCGTGAGCTGTAAAGCCATGACAAGGCACCAACCTCTTTACAGGCCATTCACGCACCTTTAATACGTGTGACACATACAAAACCATTCATAACGCCAGCCGCGGGCCCATCACATTACAACACTCACACCAGCAGACAGCGCCATTCAAGGGCCCATCACTTTCACACGCCCACATTCCTGACACTGCAACCACACAAGCTGATGGATTGCATGGAGTGGCGCTCAGCTAGCAGTGTGTCTATTGACCAGCAGCAAGTCATTACTCACACACCGCCAGCCGAGCACCAGTCCACGCACACCGCCAGCCGAGCGCCAGTCCATGCACACCGCCAGTCAAGAACCAATCCACGCACACCACCAGCCAAGCACCAGTCCACGTACACTGCCAGCCAAGCGCCAGTCCACGTACACTGCTAGCCAAGCGTCAGTCCACGCACACCACCAGTCAAGCGCCAGCCCACGCACAATACCAGCCAAGTGCCAATCCACACACACCGCCAGCCAAGCGCCAATCCAGGCACACCACCAGCCAAGCACCAGTCCACGCACACCGCCAGCCAAGCGCCAGTCCACGTACACTGCCAGCCAAGTGCCAGTCCACGCACACCACCAGCCATGCGCCAGCCTACACACACCGCCATCACATTTAGGATTTTTTTATACAAAAAAGAAAACACAAACAAATTGCAAATAGATACAAATCTACTAACACAAAAAACTAAATACATTGCACTAATGCCAACCTTGAAACAGAATAAAACAATTTAAACAATACAGACCAGTCAGTTCACTTTACCACTCATGGATGTTCCGAAACATTATTTTGCGTGTGGTACGCTCTAAAACAAGCAGGCACACACAGACCAGGGTTAGGACATCGGGGCAGTACATACGAGTCTCTTTCCGCGCACCTATTCGCCAACAGACTCTACATCTCCTAGTGGGAATGTCTTTTGAGGATGTGGGAGGAATATAATCAGGAAAGTGGCGATCTTTCAATCTAGCCACATCCTCTACCACTCCAACTCTAGGAACACTTGCCTGCTCCACAACAACAAGGCTGCCTATCACAAACTGCTGAAACTGAACAAAAGTCAACTTTGACGCAGGAGAACACTCCTTGAACACAACAAAGCATTGAAAGTTGCTAAATTGAAGAGATGGATGGACAACTTCTTATACCAAACGTAAGCCTTACGAATAGCAGTGTAAGGTTCCAACCTCTGATCTACTCTATCAACACCACCCATGTGCTTATTGTAGTCTAAAATGCACACAGGTTTGCTCACTTCAGCATTCTGACCCCAAACAGCCACAGGGCAAGTACTCTCATCATGGATGGTAGTTAGCATGTACACATCCCTCCTGTCCACAAATTTCACAGCTAGTAGTTCATCACTAAGCAAGGAACTGCACTGTCCCCTCTGTAGTTTTTTGCAAACCAGCTCTTTTGGATAACCTTTACGGATAGTGCGGATTGTGCCCCAAGCAAAAGTGTCCACTTTGAACAATTCCTTAAACAATTACACAGCAGTGTAGAAGTTATCAAGGTACAAATGGTGGCCTCTGTTAAACAGTCTTCTAGCAAGATCCCAGACAATTTTCTCTGAAACTCCAAAAGTGGACGGACAACCAGGGGGGTCAATAGTGGAATCCCTACCAGTGTACACACGGAAATTAAAAACATATCCTGTCCTACTCTCAAACAACATATACAGCTTAATTCCATAGCGTGACCTCTTGCTAGGGATGTACTGCCTAAAAACCAAACGGCCCTTGAACAAGACCAAAGACTCATCAATAGATATTTCTTTCCCTGGAGTATAGGTCTCTGAAAATTGATCTACAAAGTGATCAAGAACAGGCCGAATCTTAAAAAGATGGTTACAGTCAGGGTGATCTTGTGGCAACGCCAAAGAATTATCAACAAATGCAGCATCCGTAGCAAAAGTAAATACCGATCACGAGTCATAACTGCAGGAAATATGGCCGTTGCCATCAAGGGACTGGTAGACCAATATGAAGCCATGGACGGCTTCCTTATCAAACCCATCAACAAAGTCAAACCCAAAAACTTTTTTGTGGGAGTCCACCGGGTAGCTCTAGAGTGGGGCCTAAGTTTGTCACTGTTGTCCCTCAAAAACTGTTCAGCATACAAATTAGTCTGCTCAACAATCTCACCCAAAAATACATCATCCATAAACAACTGAAAAAACTGCCTGGCAAATGTTTTTCACAATCCACTCTACACCCTGCATCACCACTAAAGGCAGGCAACACCGGCTGCAACATGTTTGGATCAACCCAGAGTCCACCACTTCCATTAGGAAGCCTAGCAGCCTCAGGCTGCAATCCAAATGCCTCTTGCACCATCGGCACAGCAATATCCTCCTCTAAAACAGGCACTCCATCCGCACTGAGAGTAGCTTCATCCACACCAAGAGTAGCTTCATTTGCACTGAGAGTACCTTCATCATCTGATGATTCCATGTGGAGAGAAAACTCCGCTCCCCAACATAAAAAAAAACCCTGGTGGCCTAGTGGCCCTACAAAAGAACAAATCAGCCGATCTGCCCCTCAGGGTGGCAGAAACGGGCAAATGAATGCTCCCCAAAGGGGAGCAACCCTTGTCCAAGGGCTCACTCCCCACAAACAAATCCCTGGTGGTCTAGTGGACCCAATTTTAAAAAAACATGGCGAGATCTTCCCACCAGACACAGCCACAAACATTGCCCCCAAAGGAGAGCGACCCTTGACCAAGGGGTCACACTCCACAAATAAATCCCTGGTGTTCTAGTGGGCCCAATATTTAAACCAATTGTGAAATCTGCCCCCCCCATGGGGGCAGACAGCCACAAACAATGTCCACAAGGGGGAGCGACCCTTGCCCAAGGGGCCACTCCCCACAAATAAATCCCTGGTGGCCTAGAGGCCATACAAAAAAAATCAGCCAATCTGCCCACCCAGGGGGGCAGAAACGGCCAAATGAATGCTCCCCAAAGGGGAGCGACCCTTGCCCAAGGCACCACTCCCCACAAACAAATCCCTGGTGGTCTAACGGGCCTAATTTTAAAAAAACATGGCGATCTGGCCCCCGGGTAAGGCAGACACAGCCACAAATATTGCCCCCAAAGGAGAGCAACCCTTGCCCAAGGGGTCACTCTCCACAAATAACTCCCTGGTGGCCTAGTGGGCCTGAAATAAAAAAAATGGTGAAATCTGTCCCCCGGGGGGCAGACAGCCAAAAACATAGCCCCCAAAGGGGAGTGACTCTTGCCCAAGGGGCCACTCCCCACTAAATTCTCCCTGGTGGTCCAGTGGGCCATTTAAAAAAATAATTATGCTAAATCTGCCCCCCCCCAGAGGGGCAGACATAGCCAAAATTATTACCCTCCTAAGGGGAGCGACCCTTGCCTAAGGGGCCGCTCCCCCAAACAACAAAATGGACTCGCGTTTTTACAACAACAAAAAAATCCCTGGGTCTAGTGGGCATTCCTGCTGCACGATCGTGCAGCAGGAATGCACAAAAGAGGCATCGGGGAAAGGAAAACCCTTTCCTTTCCCCTGATGCCTCTTTTGGATAAATCCTCCACTCCCCAGCCCCAAAGCTTACCTCTTTGTTCCCCGACGCGCTGGAAGCAAATGGCTTCCTGCGCGTCAGGAAACAAAGGGAAACCTCGAATGACGTCAGCGCGCCTCGTGCTCTGATGTCATTGATGACGTTTACGGAGGGGGCGGGGGGAGGCAGGAGAAGGGCTTCCCCTGCCTTCCCCGGTAAAAATACCAGGATTGGCGTCCCATGGGGGGAGCGCCAGTGGTTCCCCCATGGGTGGGTGTCATGACGAGCTGGACTCGTCATGAGCACACGCCCACTATGTGCCATGACGAGTCCAGCTCGTCATGAGCACCCAAGGGGTTAAAAATTCTTACCTTCACAGTCCCTGTCCACCACCTTGTGACCACTGTACAGAGTTATTAGTGTTCCTACCCTCCCATCTACTACTTTTTTTTCTTGTACTCCTTTGAAGTGCATCACAAAATGGCTGACAACAGTGAACCGTTCTCATCCAATAAAGAGCAAACTTGTACTCGGAACACTTTAGTCAACAAAATGTCCATGGTGTTCCGCAGAGGGGGAGGGAATGGCTGCCAACACTTCTACTTTTAATGCTTCACAGCCAATGAACATTAAGCTTCGGAAGCTCCTGCTTGGAACACGTTACCCAATCAGATGTCCCTGATACTCCACGGTGGGGGAGGGAATCGCTGACAACACTTCTACTTTCAATGGTTTACAGCCAATCAACATTAAGCTTGGGAAGGTCCTCCTTGGAACACGTCAGCCAATCAGATGTCCCTGCTGCTCCGCAGAGGGGGAGGGAATATCTGGCAACACTTCTACTTTCAATGGTTTGCAGCCAATGAACATTAAGCTCTGGAAGGTCCTGCATTGAACATGTGAGCCAATCAGATGTCTTGCTACTCCGCGGAAGGCAAGGGAATGGCTTGCAACACTTCTTCTTTCAATGGTTCACAGCCAATGAACATTAAGCTCGTTGTTGGAACACCTCACCCAGTTAAACATTAATTTTGTTCCGGGCACAGGGAGACAACACACACTCGCACATAATATTACATTTCCTCTAACAAAGTGACACTATCCGTGATAAAAGTGAACGCCGCATTATAAGTAAACATTACTGCCCATTATATTAAAGGAAGGCCGCAATATGGTGCATTCTTGTTTTCCCAATATGATTTACACAGCCTACTGAACATTGGTCTTTTGTGGATGTAATTTCCACGGCCTACGCAACATTCACACTACCTGTGTGTGCACCCTACACACTACTTGCTGCAATAGAAACTTTTTAGAAAATTTCGTAAAGATTCGACAAACGACGCCAAAGTTAAAAGCACATAAAAAAATGCTTTTCCTATGGAAACTTGGTCCTAACTATAACTACCTACTGGCGATCGCCAGTAGGTAATATATGTGTATGTGTGTGTGTGTGTGTGTGTTTGTGTGTGTGTGTATTTATCTACTGGTGGTGGCCCGTAGATAGTTATAGTTAGGACCTAGTTTACATATGAAAAGCATTTTTGCTTTTCCCAATAACTTTGGCGCCGGTTGACAAATCTTCACGAAATTTTCAAAACTTGTGGCACGCTCTGGTCAGCTCCTATCCTGAAGGTTTCGGGGTGATTCGACAAGTGGGGGCTGAGAAAAAAGGGGGGTCCCAAAACATGTTTTCTCCATGTTATTTCCCATAGGAAACTTTAGACACGACTATAGCCCAAACTGATGAACGGAATTACACCAAATTTGGCAAAAAGGTAGCCTTTGGTTCAGAAAAAGACCTTTTTTTCAAATGGTGAAAATCTGTTCAGTACTCTTCGAGATAATAAAGGAAAAAAATCTTTATATATCTGGGCGGGACCTAACTAGACAAGCACAAGCTTGGCTGCCAACTCTTCAATCCAGGAAGTGATGGCAGCCATCTTGGTGCAATGCTTTTTAGGTTTCGCCTAGTGCTGCCCAATACACAAACACCACTGCACTGCCCTAAACCCTAAAACACTACCCCAGCACGACCCCCTTACTGCACGAACAACACTGCACTGCCCTAAACCCTAAAACAGTTCCCCAGCAGGACCCCCTACACAGCCCGATCACCACTGCACTGCCATAAACCCTAAAACAATACCCCCAACACAACCCCCACACTGCCTGAACACCACTGCACTGCCCTAAACCCTGAAACACCACCCCCAGCATGACCCCTACACTGCCCAAAACCACTGCACTGCCCTAAACCCTGAAACACCACCCCCAGCATGACACCCCACACAGCCCAAACACCAATGCACTGCACTAATCCCTGAAACACTACCCCCAGCAAGTCCCCCTACACTTCCCGAACATCACTGCACTGCCCTAAACCCTGAAACACCCGCCCCAGCACGACCCCCTACACTGACCGAACACCACTGCTCTAAAATCTGAAACACCACCCCCAGCAAGACCCCCTACACTGCCCGAACACCACTGCACTGCCCTAAACCCTGAAACACCACCCCCAGCAAGACCCCCTACACTGCCCGAACACGACTGCACTGCCCTAAACCCTGAAACACCTGCCCCAGCACGACCCCCTACACTGCCCGAACACCACTGCTCTGCCCAAAACCCTGAAACACCAGCCCCAGCACGACCCCCTACACAGCCCGAACACCATTGCATTGCCCTAAACCCTGAAACACTAGCCCTAGCATGACCCCCTACACTGCCCTAACACAACTGCACTGCCCAAAACCCTGAAACACCACCCCCTGCATGACCCCCTACACTGCCTAAACACCACTGGACTGCCTTTAACCCCGAAACACCACCCCCGCATGACCCTCTACACACCCCAACACCACTGCTCTGCACTAAACCCTGAAACACCACCCCCCGCACCACCCCCTACACTTCCCGAACACCACTGCACTGCCCTAAACACTGAAACACCAGCCCCCGCACGACCCCCTACACTACCCGAACACCACTGCACTGCCCTAAACCCTGTAACACCACACCCGCATGACACTCTACACTGCCGGAACACCACTGCACTGCCCTAAACCCTGAAACACCACTCCCCACATGGTCCCCTACACTGCCCAAACACCACTGCACTGCCCTAAACCCTGAAACACCACACCCTGCACCACCCCCTACACTGCCCGAACACCACTGCACTGCCCTAAACCCTGAAACACCACCCTTGCATGACCCCCTACACAGCCCAAAGACCACTGCACTGCCCTAAACCTTGAAACACCACCCCCACATGACCCCCTACACTGCCCGAACACCACTGAACTGCCCTAAACCCTGAAACACCACCCCCCAGCATGACCCCCTACACTGCCCGAACACCACTGCCCTAAACCCTGAAATACCAACCCCAGCACGACCGCCTAACCTGCCCGAACACCACTGCACTGCCCTAAACCCTGAAACACAAGGCCCAGCATGAACCCCTACACTGCCCGAACAATACAGCACTGCCCTAAACCATGAAACACCACCCACCACATGACCCCCTACACTGCCCGAACACCACTGAACTACCCTAAACACTGTAACACCACCCCCGCACGACCCCTACACAGCCAGAACACCACTGCATTACCCTAAACCCTGAAACACTAGCCCTAGTATGACCCTCTACATTGCCCAAACACAACTGCACCGCCCAAAACCCTGAAACACCACCCCCCGCATGACCCCCTACACTGCCTAAACACCACTGCACTGTCTTAAACCCTGAAACACCACCCCCGCACGACCCTCTACACTGCCCGAACACCACTGCACTGCCCTAAACCCTGAAACACCACGCCCCACACCACCTCCTACACTGCCCAAACACCACTGCACTGCCCTAAACACTGAAACACCAGCCCCCGCACGACCCCCTACACTACCTGAACACCACTGCACTGCCCTAAACCCTGAAACACCACCCCCGCATGACACCCTACACTGCCCGAACACCACTGCACTGCCCTAAACCCTGAAACACCACCCCCCGCATGGCCCCCAACACTACCCGAACACCACTGCACTGCCCTAAACAGTGAAACACCAGCCCGACCCCCTACACTGCCCAAACACCACTGCTCTGCCCTAAACCCTGAAACACCAGCCCCAGCAGGACCCCCTACACTGCCCGAACACCACTGCTCTGCCCAAAACCCTGAAACATCAGCACCAGCATGACCCCCTACACAGCCCGAACACCATTGCATTGCCCTAAACCCTGAAACACTAGCCCTAGCATTACCCCCTACACTGCCCGAACACAACTGCACTGCCCAAAACCCTGAAACACCACCCCCTGCATGACCCCCTACACTGCCTAAACACCACTGCATTGCCTTAAACCCTGAAACACCACCCACGCACGACCCTCTACACTGCCTGAACACCACTGCACTGCCCTAAATCCTGAAACACAACCCCCCGCACCACCCCCTACACTGCCCGAACACCACTGCACTGCCCTAAACACTGAAAGACCAGCCCCTGCACGACCCCCTACACTACCCGAACATCACTGCACTGCCCTAAACCCTGAAACACCACTCCCCGCATGGTCCCCTAAACTGCCCCAACACCACTGCACTGCCCTAAACCCTGAAACACCATACCCTGCACTACCCCCTACACTGCCCAAACACCACTGCACTGCCCTAAGCCCTGAAACACCACCCCTGCATGACCCCCTACACAGTCCAAACACCACTGCACTGCCCTAAACCCTGAAACACCACCCCCACATGACCCCCTGCACTGCCCGAACACCACTGAACTGCCCTAAACCCTGAAACGACACCCCCAGCATGACCCCCTACACTGCCCGAACACCACTGCCCTAAACCCTGAAATACCAATCCCAGCACGACCACTTAACCTGCCCGAACACCACTGCACTGCCCTAAACCCTGAAACACAAGGCCCAGCATGACCCCCTACACTGCCCGAACACCACTGCACTACCCTAAACACTGTAACACCACCCCGCACGACCCCTACACAGCCAGAACACCACTGCATTGCCCTAAACCCTGAAACACTAGCCCTAGTATGACCCCCTACACTGCCCAAACACAACTGCATTGCCCAAAACCCTGAAACACCACCCCCCACATGGCCCCCTACACTGCGCAAACACCACTGCACTGCCCTAAACCCTGAAACACCACACCCTGCACCACACCTTATACTGCCCGAACACCACTGCGCTGCCCTAAACCCTGAAACACCAACCCTGCATGACCCCCTACACTGCCCGAACACCACTGCACGGCCCTAAACCCTGAATCACCACCCCCGCAGCACCCCCTACACTGCACAAACACCACTGCACTGCCCTAAACCCTGAAACACCAGCCCCAGCACGACCGCCTACACTACCTGAACACCACTGCACTGCCCTAAATCCTGAAACACCACCCCCGCATGACACCCTACACTGCCCGAACACCACTGCACTGCCCTAAACCCTGATACACCACCCCCCGCATGGCCCCCTACACTGCGCAAACACCACTGCACTGCCCTAAACCCTGAAACACCACACCCTGCACCACACCTTATACTGCCCGAACACCACTGCGCTGCCCTAAACCCTGAAACACCAACCCTGCATGACCCCCTACACTGCCCGAACACCACTGCACGGCCCTAAACCCTGAATCACCACCCCCGCAGCACCCCCTACACTGCACAAACACCACTGCACTGCCCTAAACCCTGAAACACCAGGCCCAGCACAACCCCCTACACTGCCCAAACGCCACTGCTCTGCCCAAAACCCTGAAACACCAGCACCAGCACGACCCCCTTCACTGCCCAAACAATACAGCACTGCCCTAAACCATGAAACACCACCCACCACACGACCCCCTACACTGCCCGAACACCACTGAACTAAACCCTGAAATACCAACCCCAGCAAGACCGCCTACACTGCACGAACACCACTGCACTGCCCTAAACCCTGAAACACCAGGCCCAGCACAACCCCCTACACTGCTCGAACACCACTGCTCTTCCCAAAACCCTGAAACACCAGCCCCAGCACGACCGCCTACACTGCCCGAACACCACTGAACTGCCCTAAACCCTGAAGCACCAGCCCCAGCACGACCGCCTTCACTGCCCGAACACCACTGCGCTGCCCTAAACCCTGAAACACCAGCCCCAGCACGACCGCCTACACTGCCCGAACACCACTGCACTGCCCTAAACCCTAAAACACCACCCCTACACGACCCTCTACACTGCCCGAACACCACTGCACTGCCATAAACCCTGAAACACCACCCCCCAGCACGACCCCTACACTGCCCGAACACCACTGCACTGCCCTATACCCTTAAACACCACCCCCTAGCACCACCCCCTACACTGCCCGAACACCACTGCCTTAAACCCTGAAATGCCAACCCCAGCAAGACCGCCTACACTGCACGAACACCACTGCACCGCCCTAAACCCATGAAACACCAGGCCCAGCACAATCTCCTACACTGCTCGAACACCACTGCTCTGCCCAAAACCCTGAAACACCAGCCCCAGCACGACCGCCTACAATGCCCGAACACCACTGAACTACCCTAAACCCTGAAGCACCATCCCCAGCACGACCGCCTACACTGCCCGAACACCACTGCACTGCCCTAAACCCGAAAGCACTACCCCCAGCAGTACGCCTAAACTACCCAAACACCACAGCACTACCCTAAACCCTAAAACACTACCCCTGCATGACCCCCTACACTGCACAAACACCACTGCTCTGCCTTAAACCCTAAATCACCACCCCAGCATGACCCCCTACAGTGCCTGAATATCACTGCACTGCCCTAAACCTTAAAATACTACCACCAGCATGACCCCTACACTGCCCGAACACCACTGCACTGCCTGATACCCTGAAACACCACCCCCAGCACAACCCCCTACACTACCCGAACACCAATGCTCTAACCAAAAACCCTGAAACACTAGACCCAGCAGGACCTCCTACATTGCCCGAACACTACTGCTCTACCATAAACCCTAAACAACTACCACCAGCATGACCCCGTACACTACCCAAACACCACTGCACTACCCTAAACCGTAAAACTCTACCGCCAGCACGACCCCCTACACTACCCAAACACCACTGCACAACCATAAACCCTAAAACACTCCCCCCAGCACAACTCCCTATACTACCGAAAAACCACTGCACTACCTAACCGCTAAATCTACCCCCATCATGACCCCCTACACTACCCAAACACCACTGCACTACCCTAACCCCTAAATCTACCCCCAGCATGACCCCCTACACTACCCAAACACTACTGCACTACCCTACACCCTAAACCTACCCTCAGCATGACCCACTACATCACCCAAACACTATAGCACTACCCTAAAACACCACCCCCAACATGACCCCCTACACTACACCAACACCACTGCACTACCCTAAACCCTAAAACACTACCCCTGCATGACCCCTACACTGCACAAACACCACTGCACTGCCCTAAACCCTAAATCACCACCCCAGCACGACTCCCTACACTGCCCGAACACCACTGCACTGCCCTAAACCTTAAAATACTACCCCCAGCATGACCCCTACACACTGCCCAAACCCCACTGCACTACCATAAACCCTAAATCTACCCCCAGCACGACCCCCTACACTACCCAAACACTACTGCACTACCCTGCACCCTAAACCTACCCTCAGCATGACCCCCTACATCACCCAAACACTATAGCACTACCCTAAAACACCACCCCCAACATGACCCCCTACACTACACCAACACCACTGCACTACCCTAAACCCTAAAACACTACCCCAGCATGACCTCCTACACTACCCAAACACCACAGCACTACCCTAAACCCTAAAACACTACCCCTGCATGACCCCCTACACTGCACAAACACCACTGCTCTGCCTTAAACCCTAAATCACCACCCCAGCACGACCCCCTACAGTGCCTGAACATCACTGCACTGCCCTAAACCTTAAAATACTACCACCAGCATGATCCCTACAATGCCCGAACACCACTGCACTGCCCGATACCCTGAAACACCACCCCCAGCACGACCCCCTACACTACCCGAACACCAATGCTCTAACCAAAAACCCTGAAACACTAGACCCAGCAGGACCTCCTACATTGCCCAAACACTACTGCTCTACCCTAAACCCTAAACAACTACCACCAGCACGACCCCCTACACTACCCAAACACCACTGCACTACCCTAAAAAGTAAAACTCTACCGCCAGCACGACCCCCTACACTACCCAAACACCACTGCACAACCATAAACCCTAAAACTCTCCCCCCAGCACAACTCCCTATACTACCCAAAAACCACTGCACTACCCTAACTGCTAAATCTACCACCAGCATGACCCCCTACACTACCCAAACACCACTGCACTACCCTAGCCCCTAAATCTACCCCCAGCACGACCCCCTACACTACCCAAACACTACTGCACTACCCTACACCCTAAACCTACCCTCGGCATGACCCCCTACATTACCCAAACACTATAGCACTACCCGAAAACACCACCCCCAGCATGACCCCCTACACTACACCAACACCACTGCACTACCCTAAACCCTAAAACACTACCCCAGCATGACCTCCTACACTACCCAAACACCACAGCACTACCCTAAACCCTAAAACACTACCCCTGCATGACCCCCTACACTGCACAAACACCCCTGCACTGCCCTAAACCCTAAATCACTACCCCAGCATGACTCCCTACACTGCTCAAACACCACTGCACTGCCCTAAACCTTAAGATACTACCCCCAGCATGACCCCTACACTGCCCGAACACCACTGCACTGCCCGATACCCTGAAACACCTCCCGCAGCACGACCCCCTACACTATCCGAACACCAATGCTCTGCCCAAAACCCTGAAACACTTGACCCAGCAGGACCCCCTAAACTGCCCGAACACCACTGCTCTGCCCTAAACCCTGAAACACCACCCCCGCATGACCCCCTACACTGCCCGAACACCACTGCACTGCATTAAACACTGAAACACAACCCCCTACACTGCCAGAACACCACTACACTGCACTGCCCTAAACCCTAAAACACTACCCCAGCACGACCCCTAGACTGCACAAACCCCACTGCACTGCCCTAAACCCTAAAACACTACGCAGGCAGTACCCCGTACACTGCCCGATCACCACTGCACTGCCATAAACCCTAAAACACTAACCTCAGCATGACCCCCTACACTGTCCAAACACCACTGCACTGCCCTAAACCCTGAAACACCACCCCCAGCACGACCCCCTACATTGCCCGAACACCACTGCACTGCCCTAAACCCTGAAACACCAACCCCAGCATGACCCACTACACTGCCCAAAACCACTGCACTGCCCTAAGCCCTGAAACACCACCCCCAGCATGAACCCCTACACTGCCTGAACACCACTGCACTGCCCTAAACCCTGAAACACTACCCCCAGCTAGACCCCCTATGCTGCCCGAACACCACTGCACTGCCCTAAACCCTGAAACATCACCCCCAGCAAGAGCCCCTAAACTGCCCGAACACCACTGCTCTGCCCAAAACCCTGAAACACCAGCCCCAGCACGACCCCTACACAGCCCGAACACCACTGCACTGCCCTAAACACTGAAACAATAGCCCTAGCATGACCCCCTACACTTCCCGAACACAACTGCACTGCCCAACACCCTGAAACACCACCCCTGCACGATCCCCTACACTGCCTAAACACCACTACACTGCCTTAAACCCTGAAACACCACCCCGCACGACAATCTACACTGTCCGAATACCAATGCACTGCCCTAAACCCTGAAACACCACCTCCCGCACTACCCCTACACTGCCCGAACACCACTGCACTGCCCTAAACACTGAACACCAGCCCCACACGACCCCCTACACTACCCGAACACCACTGCACTGCCCTAAACCCTGAAACACCAACCCCCGCATGACCCCCTACACTGCCAGAACACCACTGCCCAAAACCCTGAAACACCAACCCCAGCAAGACCCCCTACACTGCCCGAACACCACTGCACTGCCCTAAACCCGGAAACACCAGGCCCAGCATGACCCCTTACACTGCCCGAACACCACTGAACTACCCTAAACCCTGAAACGCCACCCCCGCATGACCCCCTACACTGCCCGAACACCACTGCACTACCCTAAACCCTAAAACACTACCCCTGCATGACCCCCTACACTGCACAAACACCACTGCACTGCCCTAAACCCTAAATCACCACCCCAGCATGACTCCCTACACTGCCTGAACACCACTGCACTGCCCTAAACCTTAAAATACTACCCCCAGCATGACCCCTACACTGCCCGAACACCACTGCACTGCCCTATACCCTGAAACACCACCCCCTAGCACCACCCCCTACACTGCCCGAACACCACTGCCTTAAACCCTGAAATACCAACCCCAGCAAGACCGCCTACACTGCACGAACACCACTGCACCGCCCTAAACCCTGAAACACCAGGCCCAGCACAACCTCCTACACTGCTCGAACACCACTGCTCTGCCCAAAACCCTGAAACACCAGCCCCAGCACGACCGCCTACACTGCCCGAACACCACTGAACTACCCTAAACCCTAAAGCACCAGCCCCAGCACGATCGCCTACACTGCCCGAACACCACTGCACTGCCCTAAACCCTAAAGCACTACCCCCAGCAGTACGCCTAAACTACCCAAACACCACTGCACTATCCTAAACCCTAAAACACTACCCCCACACAACCCCATACACTACCCAAACACCATTGCACTACCCTAAACCCTAAAACACAACCCCCAGAGGTAACCCCTACACTACCCAAACACCACTGCTCTACCCTAAACCCTAAACAACTACCACCAGCACGACCCCCTACACTACCCTAACACCACTGCACTACCCTAAACCGTAAAACTCTACCGCCAGCACGACCCCCTACACTACCCAAACATCACTGCACTATGATAAACCCTAAAACACTCTCCCAGCACAACTCCCTATACAACCCAAAAACCACTGCACTACCTTACCGCTAAATCTACCCCCAGCATGACCCCCTACACTACCCAAACACCACTGCCCTACCCTAACCCCTAAATCTACCCCCAGCACGACCCCCTACACTAACCAAACACTACTGCACTACCCTACACCCTAAACCTACCCTCAGCATGACACCCTACACTACCCAAACACCACTGCACTACCCTAAAACACCACCCCCAGCATGACCCCCTACACTACACCAACACCACTGCACTACCCTAAACCCTAAAACACTACCCCAGCATGACCCCTACACTACCCAAACACCACTGCACTCCCATAAACACTAAAACACTACCCCCAGCATGACCCCCTACACTACCCAAACACCACAGCACTACCCTAAACCCTAAAACACTACCCCTGCATGACCCCCTACTCTGCACGAACACCACTGCTCTGCCTTAAACCCTAAATCACCACCCCAGCACGACCCCCTACAGTGCCTGAACATCACTGCACTGCCCTAAACCTTAAAATACTACCACCAGCATGACCCCTACACTGCCCGAACACCACTGCACTGGCCGATACCCTGAAACACCACCCCCAGCACGACCCCCTACACTACCTGAACACCAATGCTCTAACCAAAAACCCTGAAACACTAGACCCAGCAGGACCTCCTACATTGCCCGAACACTACTGCTCTACCATAAACCCTAAACAACTACCACCAGCATGACCCCTACACTACCCAAACACCACTGCACTACCCTAAACCGTAAAACTCTACCGCCAGCACGACCCCCTACACTACCCAAACACCACTGCACAACCATAAACCCTAAAACACTCCCCCCAGCACAACTCCCTATACTACCGAAAAACCACTGCACTACCTAACCGCTAAATCTACCCCCATCATGACCCCCTACACTACCCAAACACCACTGCACTACCCTAACCCCTAAATCTACCCCCAGCACGACCCCCTACACTACCCAAACACTACTGCACTACCCTACACCCTAAACCTACCCTCGGCATGACCCCCTACATCACCGAAACACTATAGCACTACCCTAAAACACCACCCCCAACATGACCCCCTACACTACACCAACACCACTGCACTACCCTAAACCCTAAAACACTACCCCAGCATGACCTCCTACACTACCCAAACACCACAGCACTACCCTAAACCCTAAAACAATACCCCTGCATGACCCCCTACACTGCACAAACACCACTGCACTGCCCTAAACCCTAAATCACCACCCCAGCACGACTCCCTACACTGCCTGAAAACCACTGCACTGCCCTAAACCTTAAAATACTACCCCCAGCATGACCCCTACACACTGCCCAAACACCACTGCACTACCATAAACCCTAAATCTACCCCCAGCATGACCCCCTACTCTACCCAAACACTACTGCACTACCCTACACCATAAACCTACCCTCGGCATGACCCCCTACATCACCCAAACACTATAGAACTACCCTAAAACACCACCCCCAACATGACCCCCTACACTACACCAACACCACTGCACTACCCTAAACCCTAAAATACTACCCCAGCATGACCTCCTACACTACCCAAACACCACAGCACTACCCTAAACCCTAAAACACTACCCCTGCATGACCTCCTACACTGCACAAACACCACTGCTCTGCCTTAAACCCTAAATCACCACCCCAGCACGACCCCCTACAGTGCCTGAACATCACTGCACTGCTCTAAACCTTAAAATACTACCACCAGCATGATCCTTACACTGCCCGAACACCACTGCACTGCCCGATACCCTGAAACACCACCCCCAGCACGACCCCCTACACTACCCGAACACCAATGCTCTAACCAAAAACCCTGAAACACTAGACCCAGCAGGACCTCCTACATTGCCCGAACACTACTTCTCTACCCTAAACCCTAAACAACTACCACCAGCACGACCCCCTACACTACCCAAACACCACTGCACTACCCTAAAAAGTAAAACTCTACCGCCAGCACGACCCCCTACACTACCCAAACACCACTGCACAACCATAAACCCTAAAACTCTCCCCCCAGCACAACTCCCTATACTACCCAAAAACGACTGCACTACCCTAACTGCTAAATCTACCCCCAGCATGACCCCCTACACTACCCAAACACCACTGCACTACCCTAGCCCCTAAATCTACCCCCAGCACGACCCCCTATACTACCCAAACACTACTACACTACCCTACACCCTAAACCTACCCTCGGCATGACCCCCTACATTACCCAAACACTATAGCACTACCCGAAAACACCACCCCCAGCATGACCCCCTACACTACACCAACACCACTGCACTACCCTAAACCCTGAAACACTACCCCAGCATGACCTCCTATACTACCCAAACACCACAGCACTACCCTAAACCCTAAAACACTACCCCTGCATGACCCCCTACACTGCACAAACACCACTGCACTGCCCTAAAACCTAAATCACCACCCCAGCATGACTCCCTACACTGCCCGAACACCACTGCACTGCCCGATACCCTGAAACACCTCCCCCAGCACGACCCCCTACACTATCCGAACACCAATGCTCTGCCCAAAACCCTGAAATACTTGACCCAGCAGGACCCCCTAAACTGCCCGAACACCACTGCTCTGCCGTAAACCCTGAAACACCACCCCCGCATGACCCCCTACACTGCCCGAACACCACTGCACTGCATTAAACACTGAAACACAACCCCCTACACTGCCCGAACACCACTGCACTGCACTGCCCTAAACCCAAAAACACTACCCCAGCACGACCCCTAGACTGCACAAACCCCACTGCACTGCCCTAAACCCTAAAACACTACGCAGGCAGTACCCCGTACACTGCCCGATCACCACTGCACTGCCATAAACCCTAAAACACTACCCCCAGCATGACCCCCTACACTGTCCGAACACCACTGCACTGTTCTAAACCCTGAAACACCACCCCCAGCACGACCCCCTACATTGCCCGAACACCACTGCACTGCCCTAAACCCTGAAACACCAACCCCAGCATAACCCCCTACACTGCCCGAAACCACTGCACTGCCCTAAGTCCTAAAACACTACCCCTGCATGACCCCCTACACTGCACAAACACCACTGCTCTGCCTTAAACCCTAAATCACCACCCCAGCACGACCCCCTACAGTGCCTGAACATCACTGCACTGCCCTAAACCTTAAAATACTACCACCAGCATGATCCCTACAATGCCCGAACACCACTGCACTGCCCGATACCCTGAAACACCACCCCCAGCACGACCCCCTACACTACCCGAACACCAATGCTCTAACCAAAAACCCTGAAACACTAGACCCAGCAGGACCTCCTACATTGCCCGAACACTACTGCTCTACCCTAAACCCTAAACAACTACCACCAGCACGACCCCCTACACTACCCAAACACCACTGCACTACCCTAAAAAGTAAAACTCTACCGCCAGCATGACCCCCTACACTACCCAAACACCACTGCACTACCCTAGCCCCTAAATCTACCCCCAACACGACCCCCTACACTACCCAAACACTACTGCACTACCCTACACCCTAAACCTACCCTCGGCATGACCCCCTACATTACCCAAACACTATAGCACTACCCGAAAACACCACCCCCATCATGACCCCCTACACTACACCAACACCACTGCACTACCCTAAACCCTAAAACACTACCCCAGCATGACCTCCTACACTACCCAAACACCACAGCACTACCCTAAACCCTAAAGCACTACCCCTGCATGACCCCCTACACTGCACAAACACCACTGCACTGCCCTAAACCCTAAATCACCACCCCAGCATGACTCCCTACACTGCCCGAACACCACTGCACTGCCCTAAACCTTAAGATACTACCCCCAGCATGACCCCTACACTGCCCGAACACCACTGCACTGCCCGATACCCTGAAACACCTCCCCCAGCACGACCCCCTACACTATCCGAACACCAATGCTCTGGCCAAAACCCTGAAACACTTGACCCAGCAGGACCCCCTAAACTGCCCGAACACCACTGCTCTGCCCTAAACCCTGAAACACCACCCCCGCATGACCCCCTACACTGCCCGAACACCACTGTACTGCATTAAACACTGAAACACAACCCCCTACACTGCCCGAACACCACTGCACTGCACTGCCCTAAACCCGAAAACACTACCCCAGCACGACCCCTAGACTGCACAAACCCCACTGCACTGCCCTAAACCCTAAAACACTACGCAGGCAGTACCCCGTACACTGCCCGATCACCACTGCACTGCCATAAACCCTAAAACACTACCCCCAGCATGACCCCCTACACTGTCCAAACACCACTGCACTGCCCTAAACCCTGAAACACCACCCCCAGCACGACCCCCTACATTGCCCGAACACCACTGCACTGCCCTAAACCCTGAAACACCAACCCCAGCATGACCCACTACACTGCCCAAAACCACTGCACTGCCCTAAGCCCTGAAACACCACCCCCAGCATGACCCCCTACACTGCCTGAACACCACTGCACTGCCCTAAACCCTGAAACACTACCCCCAGCTAGACCCCCTATGCTGCCCGAACACCACTGCACTGCCCTAAACCCTGAAACATCACCCCCAGCAAGAGCCCCTAAACTGCCCGAACACCACTGCTCTGCCCAAAACCCTGAAACACCAGCCCCAGCATGACCCCTACACAGCCCGAACACCACTGCACTGCCCTAAACACTGAAACAATAGCCCTAGCATGACCCCCTACACTTCCCGAACACAACTGCACTGCCCAACACCCTGAAACACCACCCCTGCACGATCCCCTACACTGCCTAAACACCACTACACTGCCTTAAACCCTGAAACATTACCCCGCACGACAATCTACACTGTCCGAATACCACTGCACTGCCCTAAACCCTGAAACACCACCTCCCGCACTACCCCTACACTGCCCGAACACCACTGCACTGCCCTAAACACTGAACACCAGCCCCACAAGACCCCCTACAATACCCGAACACCACTGCACTGCCCTAAACCCTGAAACACCAACCCCCGCATGACCCCCTACACTGCCAGAACACCACTGCCCAAAACCCTGAAACACCAACCCCAGCAAGACCCCCTACACTGCCTGAACACCACTGCACTGCCCTAAACCCGGAAACACCAGGCCCAGCACGACCCCTTACACTGCCCGAACACCACTGAACTACCCTAAACCCTGAAACGCCACCCCCGCATGACCCCCTACACTGCCCGAACACAACTGCACTACCCTAAACCCTAAAACACTACCCCTGCATGACCCCCTACACTGCACAAACACCACTGCACTGCCCTAAACCCTAAATCACCACCCCAGCAGGACTCCCTACACTGCCCGAACACCACTGCACTGCCCTAAACCTTAAAATACTACCCCCAGCATGACCCCTACACTGCCCGAACACCACTGCACTGCCCTATACCCTGAAACACCACCCCCTAGCACCACCCCCTACACTGCCCGAACACCACTGCCTTAAACCCTGAAATACCATCCCCAGCAAGACCGACTACACTGCACGAACACCACTGCACCGCTCTAAACCCTGAAACACCAGGCCCAGCACAACCTCCTACACTGCTCGAACACCACTGCTCTGCCCAAAACCCTGAAACACCAGCCCCAGCACGACCGCCTACACTGCCCCAACACCACTGAACTACCCTAAACCCTAAAGCACCAGCCCCAGCACGATCGCCTACACTGCCCGAACACCACTGCACTGCCCTAAACCCTAAAGCACTACCCCCAGCAGTACGCCTAAACTACCCAAACACCACTGCACTATCCTAAACCCTAAAACACTACCCCCACACAACCCCATACACTACCCAAACACCATTGCACTACCCTAAACCCTAAAACACAACCCCCAGAGGTAACCCCTACACTACCCAAACACCACTGCTCTACCCTAAACCCTAAACAACTACCACCAGCACGACCCCCTACACTACCCTAACACCACTGCACTACCCTAAACCGTAAAACTCTACCGCCAGCACGACCCCCTACACTTCCCAACATCACTGCACTACGATAAACCCTAAAACACTCTCCCAACACAACTCCCTATACAACCCAAAAACCACTGCACTACCTTAACCGCTAAATCTACCCCCAGCATGACCCCCTACACTACCCAAACACCACTGCACTACCCTAACCCCTAAATCTACCCCCAGCACGACCAACTACACTAACCAAACACTACTGCACTACCCTACACCCTAAACATACCCTCAGCATGACACCCTACACTACCCAAACACCACTGCACTACCCTAAAACACCACCCCCAGCATGACCCCCTACACTACACCAACACCACTGCACTACCCTAAACCCTAAAACACTACCCCAGCATGACCCCTACACTACCCAAACACCACTGCACTACCATAAACACTAAAACACTACCCCCAGCATGACCCCCTACACTACCCAAACACCACAGCACTAGCCTAAACCCTAAAACACTACCCCTGCATGACCCCCTACACTGCACGAACACCACTGCTCTGCCTTAAACCCTAAATCACCACCCCAGCACGACCCCCTACAGTGCCTGAACATCACTACACTGCCCTAAACCTTAAAATACTACCACCAGCATGACCCCTACACTGCCCGAACACCACTGCACTGCCCGATACCCTGAAACACCACCCCCAGCACGACCCCCTACACTACCTGAACACCAATGCTCTAACCAAAAACCCTGAAACACTAGACCCAGCAGGACCTCCTACATTGCCCGAACACTACTGCTCTACCCTAAACCCTAAACAACTACCACCAGCATGACCCCCTACACTACCCAACCACCACTGCACTACCCTAAACCGTAAAACTCTACCGCCAGCACGACCCCCTACACTACCCAAACACCACTGCACAACCATAAACCCTAAAACACTCCCCCACAGCACAACTCCCTATACTACCGAAAAACCACTGCACTACCTAACAGCTAAATCTACCCCCATCATGACCCCCTACACTACCAAAACACCACTGCACTACCCTAACCCCTAAATCTACCCCCAGCACGACCCCCTACACTACCCAAACACTACTGCACTACCCTACACCCTAAACCTACCCTCGGCATGACCCCCTACATCACCGAAACACTATAGCACTACCCTAAAACACCACCCCCAACATGACCCCCTACACTACACCAACACCACTGCACTACCCTAAACCCTAAAACACTACCCCAGCATGACCTCCTACACTACCCAAACACCACAGCACTACCCTAAACCCTAAAACACTACCCCTGCATGACCCCCTACACTGCACAAACACCACTGCACTGCCCTAAACCCTAAATCACCACCCCAGCACGACTCCCTACACTGTCTGAAAACCACTGCACTGCCCTAAACCTTAAAATACTACCCCCAGCATGACCCCTACACACTGCCCAAACACCACTGCACTACCATAAACCCTAAATCTACCCCCAGCACGACCCCCTACACTACCCAAACACTACTGCACTACCCTACACCCTAAACCTACCCTCGGCATGACCCCCTACATCACCCAAACACTATAGAACTACCCTAAAACACCACCCCCAACATGACCCCCTACACTACACCAACACCACTGCACTACCCTAAACCCTAAAACACTACCCGAGCATGACCTCCTACACTACCCAAACACCACAGCACTACCCTAAACCCTAAAACACTACCCCTGCATGACCCCCTACACTGCACAAACACCACTGCTCTGCCTTAAACCCTAAATCACCACCCCAGCACGACCCCCTACAGTGCCTGAACATCACTGCACTGCTCTAAACCTTAAAATACTACCACCAGCATGATCCTTACACTGCCCGAACACCACTGCACTGCCCGATACCCTGAAACACCACCCCCAGCACGACCCCCTACATTACCCGAACACCAATGCTCTAACCAAAAACCCTGAAACACTAGACCCAGCAGGACCTCCTACATTGCCCGAACACTACTGCTCTACCCTAAACAACTACCACCAGCACGACCCCCTACACTACCCAAAACACCACTGCACTACCCTAAAAAGTAAAACTCTACCGCCAGCACGACCCCCTACACTACCCAAACACCACTGCACAACCATAAACCCTAAAACACTCCCCCCAGCACAACTCCCTATACTACCCAAAAACGACTGCACTACCCTAACTGCTAAATCTACCCCCAGCATGACCCCCTACCCTACCCAAACACCACTGCACTACCCTAGCCCCTAAATCTACCCCCAGCACGACCCCCTACACTACCCAAACACTACTGCACTACCCTACACCCTAAACCTACCCTCGGCATGACCCCCCACATTACCCAAACACTATAGCACTACCCGAAAACACCACCCCCAGCATGACCCCCTACACTACACCAACAACACTGCACTACGCTAAACCCTGAAACACTACCCCAGCATGACCTCCTACACTACCCAAACACCACAGCACTACCCTAAACCCTAAAACACTACCCCTGCATGACCCCCTACACTGCACAAACACCACTGCACTGCCCTAAAACCTAAATCACCACCCCAGCATGACTTCCTACACTGCCCGAACACCACTGCACTGCCCGATACCCTGAAACACCTCCCCCAGCACAAACCCCTACACTATCCGAACACCAATGCTCTGCCCAAAACCCTGAAACACTTGACCCAGCAGGACCCCCTAAACTGCCCGAACACCACTGCTCTGCCCTAAACCCTGAAACACCACCCCCGCATGACCCCCTACACTGCCCGAACACCACTGCACTGCATTAAACACTGAAACACAACCCCCTACACTGCCCGAACACCACTGCACTGCACTGCCCTAAACCCAAAAACACTACCCCAGCACGACCCCTAGACTGCACAAACCCCACTGCACTGCCCTAAACCCTAAAACACTACGCAGGCAGTACCCCGTACACTGCCCGATCACCACTGCACTGCCATAAACCCTAAAACACTACCCCCAGCATGACCCCCTACACTTTCCGAACACCACTGCACTGTTCTAAACCCTGAAACACCACCCCCAGCACGACCCCCTACATTGCCCGAACACCACTGCACTGCCCTAAACCCTGAAACACCAACCCCAGCATGACCCCCTACACTGCCCGAACACCACTGCACTGGCCGATACCCTGAAACACCACCCCCAGCACGACCCCCTACACTACCTGAACACCAATGCTCTAACCAAAAACCCTGAAACACTAGACCCAGCAGGACCTCCTACATTGCCCGAACACTACTGCTCTACCATAAACCCTAAACAACTACCACCAGCATGACCCCTACACTACCCAAACACCACTGCACTAGCCTAAACCGTAAAACTCTACCGCCAGCACGACCCCCTACACTACCCAAACACCACTGCACAACCATAAACCCTAAAACACTCCCCCCAGCACAACTCCCTATACTACCGAAAAACCACTGCACTACCTAACCGCTAAATCTACCCCCATCATGACCCCCTACACTACCCAAACACCACTGCACTACCCTAACCCCTAAATCTACCCCCAGCACGACCCCCTACACTACCCAAACACTACTGCACTACCCTACACCCTAAACCTACCCTCGGCATGACCCCCTACATCACCGAAACACTATAGCACTACCCTAAAACACCACCCCCAACATGACCCCCTACACTACACCAACACCACTGCACTACCCTAAACCCTAAAACACTACCCCAGCATGACCTCCTACACTACCCAAACACCACAGCACTACCCTAAACCCTAAAACAATACCCCTGCATGACCCCCTACACTGCACAAACACCACTGCACTGCCCTAAACCCTAAATCACCACCCCAGCACGACTCCCTACACGGCCTGAAAACCACTGCACTGCCCTAAACCTTAAAATACTACCCCCAGCATGACCCCTACACACTGCCCAAACACCACTGCACTACCATAAACCCTAAATCTACCCCCAGCATGACCCCCTACTCTACCCAAACACTACTGCACTACCCTACACCATAAACCTACCCTCGGCATGACCCCCTACATCACCCAAACACTATAGAACTACCCTAAAACACCACCCCCAACATGACCCCCTACACTACACCAACACCACTGCACTACCCTAAACCCTAAAACACTACCCCAGCATGACCTCCTACACTACCCAAACACCACAGCACTACCCTAAACCCTAAAACACTACCCCTGCATGACCTCCTACACTGCACAAACACAACTGCTCTGCCTTAAACCCTAAATCACCACCCCAGCACGACCCCCTACAGTGCCTGAACATCACTGCACTGCTCTAAACCTTAAAATACTACCACCAGCATGATCCGTATACTGCCCGAACACCACTGCACTGCCCGATACCCTGAAACACCACCCCCAGCACGACCCCCTACACTACCCGAACACCAATGCTCTAACCAAAAACCCTGAAACACTAGACCCAGCAGGACCTCCTACATTGCCCGAACACTACTGCTCTACCCTAAACCCTAAACAACTACCACCAGCACGACCCCCTACACTACCCAAACACCACTGCACTACCCTAAAAAGTAAAACTCTACCGCCAGCACGACCCCCTACACTACCCAAACACCACTGCACAACCATAAACCCTAAAACTCTCCCCCCAGCACAACTCCCTATACTACCCAAAAACGACTGCACTACCCTAACTGCTAAATCTACCCCCAGCATGACCCCCTACACTACCCAAACACCACTGCACTACCCTAGCCCCTAAATCTACCCCCAGCACGACCCCCTATACTACCCAAACACTACTACACTACCCTACACCCTAAACCTACCCTCGGCATGACCCCCTACATTACCCAAACACTATAGCACTACCCGAAAACACCACCCCCAGCATGACCCCCTACACTACACCAACACCACTGCACTACCCTAAACCCTGAAACACTAGACCCAGCAGGACCTCCTACATTGCCCGAACACTACTGCTCTACCATAAACCCTAAACAACTACCACCAGCATGACCCCTACACTACCCAAACACCACTGCACTACCCTAAACCGTAAAACTCTACCGCCAGCACGACCCCCTACACTACCCAAACACCACTGCACAACCATGAACCCTAAAACACTCCCCCCAGCACAACTCCCTATACTACCGAAAAACCACTGCACTACCTAACCGCTAAATCTACCCCCATCATGACCCCCTACACTACCCAAACACCACTGCACTACCCTAACCCCTAAATCTACCCCCAGCACGACCCCCTACACTACCCAAACACTACTGCACTACCCTACACCCTAAACCTACCCTCGGCATGACCCCCTACATCACCAAAACACTATAGCACTACCCTAAAACACCACCCCCAACATGACCCCCTACACTACACCAACACCACTGCACTACCCTAAACCCTAAAACACTACCCCAGCATGACCTCCTACACTACCCAAACACCACAGCACTACCCTAAACCCTAAAACAATACCCCTGCATGACCCCCTACACTGCACAAACACCACTGCACTGCCCTAAACCCTAAATCACCACCCCAGCACGACTCCCTACACTGCCTGAAAACCACTGCACTGCCCTAAACCTTAAAATACTACCCCCAGCATGACCCCTACACACTGCCCAAACACCACTGCACTACCATAAACCCTAAATCTACCCCCAGCATGACCCCCTACTCTACCCAAACACTACTGCACTACCCTACACCATAAACCTACCCTCGGCATGACCCCCTACATCACCCAAACACTATAGAACTACCCTAAAACACCACCCCCAACATGACCCCCTACACTACACCAACACCACTGCACTACCCTAAACCCTAAAACACTACCCCAGCATGACCTCCTACACTACCCAAACACCACAGCACTACCCTAAACCCTAAAACACTACCCCTGCATGACCTCCTATACTGCACAAACACCACTGCTCTGCCTTAAACCCTAAATCACCACCCCAGCACGACCCCCTACAGTGCCTGAACATCACTGCACTGCTCTAAACCTTAAAATACTACCACCAGCATGATCCTTATACTGCCCGAACACCACTGCACTGCCCGATGCCCTGAAACACCACCCCCAGCACGACCCCCTACACTACCCGAACACCAATGCTCTAACCAAAAACCCTGAAACACTAGACCCAGCAGGACCTCCTACATTGCCCGAACACTACTGCTCTACCCTAAACCCTAAACAACTACCACCAGCACGACCCCCTACACTACCCAAACACCACTGCACTACCCTAAAAAGTAAAACTCTACCGCCAGCACGACCCCCTACACTACCCAAACACCACTGCACAACCATAAACCCTAAAACTCTCCCCCCAGCACAACTTCCTATACTACCCAAAAACGACTGCACTACCCTAACTGCTAAATCTACCCCCAGCATGACCCCCTACACTACCCAAACACCACTGCACTACCCTAGCCCCTAAATCTACCCCCAGCACGACCCCCTATACTACCCAAACACTACTACACTACCCTACACCCTAAACCTACCCTCGGCATGACCCCCTACATTACCCAAACACTATAGCACTACCCGAAAACACCACCCCCAGCATGACCCCCTACACTACACCAACACCACTGCACTACCCTAAACCCTGAAACACTACCCCAGCATGACCTCCTATACTACCCAAACACCACAGCACTACCCTAAACCCTAAAACACTACCCCTGCATGACCCCCTACACTGCACAAACACCACTGCACTGCCCTAAAACCTAAATCACCACCCCAGCATGACTCCCTACACTGCCCGAACACCACTGCACTGCCCGATACCCTGAAACACCTCCCCCAGCACGACCCCCTACACTATCCGAACACCAATGCTCTGCCCAAAACCCTGAAATACTTGACCCAGCAGGACCCCCTAAACTGCCCGAACACCACTGCTCTGCCGTAAACCCTGAAACACCACCCCCGCATGACCCCCTACACTGCCCGAACACCACTGCACTGCATTAAACACTGAAACACAACCCCCTACACTGCCCGAACACCACTGCACTGCACTGCCCTAAACCCAAAAACACTACCCCAGCACGACCCCTAGACTGCACAAACCCCACTGCACTGCCCTAAACCCTAAAACACTACGCAGGCAGTACCCCGTACACTGCCCGATCACCACTGCACTGCCATAAACCCTAAAACACTACCCCCAGCATGACCCCCTACACTGTCCGAACACCACTGCACTGTTCTAAACCCTGAAACACCACCCCCAGCACGACCCCCTACATTGCCCGAACACCACTGCACTGCCCTAAACCCTGAAACACCAACCCCAGCATAACCCCCTACACTGCCCGAAACCACTGCACTGCCCTAAGCCCTAAAACACTACCCCTGCATGACCCCCTACACTTCACAAACACCACTGCTCTGCCTTAAACCCTAAATCACCACCCCAGCACGACCCCCTACAGTGCCTGAACATCACTGCACTGCCCTAAACCTTAAAATACTACCACCAGCATGATCCCTACAATGCCCGAACACCACTGCACTGCCCGATACCCTGAAACACCACCCCCAGCACGACCCCCTACACTACCCGAACACCAATGCTCTAACCAAAAACCCTGAAACACTAGACCCAGCAGGACCTCCTACATTGCCCGAACACTACTGCTCTACCCTAAACCCTAAACAACTACCACCAGCACGACCCCCTACACTACCCAAACACCACTGCACTACCCTAAAAAGTAAAACTCTACCGCCAGCATGACCCCCTACACTACCCAAACACCACTGCACTACCCTAGCCCCTAAATCTACCCCCAACATGACCCCCTACACTACCCAAACACTACTGCACTACCCTACACCCTAAACCTACCCTCGGCATGACCCCCTACATTACCCAAACACTATAGCACTACCCGAAAACACCACCCCCAGCATGACCCCCTACACTACACCAACACCACTGCACTACCCTAAACCCTAAAACACTACCCCAGCATGACCTCCTACACTACCCAAACACCACAGCACTACCCTAAACCCTAAAGCACTACCCCTGCATGACCCCCTACACTGCACAAACACCACTGCACTGCCCTAAACCCTAAATCACCACCCCAGCATGACTCCCTACACTGCCCGAACACCACTGCACTGCCCTAAACCTTAAGATACTACCCCCAGCATGACCCCTACACTGCCCGAACACCACTGCACTGCCCGATACCCTGAAACACCTCCCCCAGCACGACCCCCTACACTATCCGAACACCAATGCTCTGCCCAAAACCCTGAAACACTTGACCCAGCAGGACCCCCTAAACTGCCCGAACACCACTGCTCTGCCCTAAACCCTGAAACACCACCCCCGCATGACCCCCTACACTGCCCGAACACCACTGTACTGCATTAAACACTGAAACACAACCCCCTACACTGCCCGAACACCACTGCACTGCACTGCCCTAAACCCTAAAACACTACCCCAGCACGACCCCTAGACTGCACAAACCCCACTGCACTGCCCTAAACCCTAAAACACTACGCAGGCAGTACCCCGTACACTGCCCGATCACCACTGCACTGCCATAAACCCTAAAACACTACCCCCAGCATGACCCCCTACACTGTCCAAACACCACTGCACTGCCCTAAACCCTGAAACACCACCCCCAGCACGACCCCCTACATTGCCCGAACACCACTGCACTGCCCTAAACCCTGAAACACCAACCCCAGCATGACCCACTACACTGCCCAAAACCACTGCACTGCCCTAAGCCCTGAAACACCACCCCCAGCATGACCCCCTACACTGCCTGAACACCACTGCACTGCCCTAAACCCTGAAACACTACCCCCAGCTAGACCCCCTATGCTGCCCGAACACCACTGCACTGCCCTAAACCCTGAAACATCACCCCCAGCAAGAGCCCCTAAACTGCCCGAACACCACTGCTCTGCCCAAAACCCTGAAACACCAGCCCCAGCACGACCCCTACACAGCCCGAACACCACTGCACTGCCCTAAACACTGAAACAATAGCCCTAGCATGACCCCCTACACTTCCCGAACACAACTGCACTGCCCAACACCCTGAAACACCACCCCTGCACGATCCCCTACACTGCCTAAACACCACTACACTGCCTTAAACCCTGAAACATTACCCCGCACGACAATCTACACTGTCCGAATACCACTGAACTGCCCTAAACCCTGAAACACCACCTCCCGCACTACCCCTACACTGCCCGAACACCACTGCACTGCCCTAAACACTGAACACCAGCCCCACACGACCCCCTACAATACCCGAACACCACTGCACTGCCCTAAACCCTGAAACACCAACCCCCGCATGACCCCCTACACTGCCAGAACACCACTGCCCAAAACCCTGAAACACCAACCCCAGCAAGACCCCCTACACTGCCTGAACACCACTGCACTGCCCTAAACCCGGAAACACCAGGCCCAGCACGACCCCTTACACTGCCCGAACACCACTGAACTACCCTAAACCCTGAAACGCCACCCCCGCATGACCCCCTACACTGCCCGAACACAACTGCACTACCCTAAACCCTAAAACACTACCCCTGCATGACCCCCTACACTGCACAAACACCACTGCACTGCCCTAAACCCTAAATCACCACCCCAGCATGACTCCCTACACTGCCCGAACACCACTGCACTGCCCTAAACCTTAAAATACTACCCCCAGCATGACCCCTACACTGCCCGAACACCACTGCACTGCCCTATACCCTGAAACACCACCCCCTAGCACCACCCCCTACACTGCCCGAACACCACTGCCTTAAACCCTGAAATACCATCCCCAGCAAGACCGACTACACTGCACGAACACCACTGCACCGCTCTAAACCCTGAAACACCAGGCCCAGCACAACCTCCTACACTGCTCGAACACCACTGCTCTGCCCAAAACCCTGAAACACCAGCCCCAGCACGACCGCCTACACTGCCCCTACACCACTGAACTACCCTAAACCCTAAAGCACCAGCCCCAGCACGATCGCCTACACTGCCCGAACACCACTGCACTGCCCTAAACCCTAAAGTACTACCCCCAGCAGTACGCCTAAACTACCCAAACACCACTGCACTATCCTAAACCCTAAAACACTACCCCCACACAACCCCATACACTACCCAAACACCATTGCACTACCCTAAACCCTAAAACACAACCACCAGAGGTAGCCCCTACACTACCCAAACACCACTGCTCTACCCTAAACCCTAAACAACTACCACCAGCACGACCCCCTACACTACCCTAACACCACTGCACTACCCTAAACCGTAAAACTCTACCGCCAGCACGACCCCCTACACTTCCCAACATCACTGCACTACGATAAACCCTAAAACACTCTCCCAGCACAACTCCCTATACAACCCAAAAACCACTGCACTACCTTAACCGCTAAATCTACCCCCAGCATGACCCCCTACACTACCCAAACACCACTGCACTACCCTAACCCCTAAATCTACCCCCAGCACGACCAACTACACTAACCAAACACTACTGCACTACCCTACACCCTAAACATACCCTCAGCATGACACCCTACACTACCCAAACACCACTGCACTACCCTAAAACACCACCCCCAGCATGACCCCCTACACTACACCAACACCACTGCACTACCCTAAACCCTAAAACACTACCCCAGCATGACCCCTACACTACCCAAACACCACTGCACTACCATAAACACTAAAACACTACCCCCAGCATGACCCCCTACACTACCCAAACACCACTGCACTACCCTAACCCCTAAATCTACCCCCAGCACGACCAACTACACTAACTAAACACTACTGCACTACCCTACACCCTAAACATACCCTCAGCATGACACCCTACACTACCCAAACACCACTGCACTACCCTAAAACACCACCCCCAGCATGACCCCCTACACTACACCAACACCACTGCACTACCCTAAACCCTAAAACACTACCCCAGCATGACCCCTACACTACCCAAACACCACTGCACTACCATAAACACTAAAACACTACCCCCAGCATGACCCCCTACACTACCCAAACACCACAGCACTACCCTAAACCCTAAAACACTACCCCTGCATGACCCCCTACACTGCACGAACACCACTGCTCTGCCTTAAACCCTAAATCACCACCCCAGCACGACCCCCTACAGTGCCTGAACATCACTACACTGCCCTAAACCTTAAAATACTACCACCAGCATGACCCCTACACTGCCCGAACACCACTGCACTGCCCGATACCCTGAAACACCACCCCCAGCACGACCCCCTACACTACCTGAACACCAATGCTCTAACCAAAAACCCTGAAACACTAGACCCAGCAGGACCTCCTACATTGCCCGAACACTACTGCTCTACCCTAAACCCTAAACAACTACCACCAGCATGACCCCCTACACTACCCAACCACCACTGCACTACCCTAAACCGTAAAACTCTACCGCCAGCACGACCCCCTACACTACCCAAACACCACTGCACAACCATAAACCCTAAAACACTCCCCCAGCACAACTCCCTATACTACCGAAAAACCACTGCACTACCTAACCGCTAAATCTACCCCCATCATGACCCCCTACACTACCCAAACACCACTGCACTACCCTAACCCCTAAATCTACCCCCAGCACGACCCCCTACACTACCCAAACACTACTGCACTACCCTACACCCTAAACCTACCCTCGGCATGACCCCCTACATCACCGAAACACTATAGCACTACCCTAAAACACCACCCCCAACATGACCCCCTACACTACACCAACACCACTGCACTACCCTAAACCCTAAAACACTACCCCAGCATGACCTCCTACACTACCCAAACACCACAGCACTACCCTAAACCCTAAAACACTACCCCTGCATGACCCCCTACACTGCACAAACACCACTGCACTGCCCTAAACCCTAAATCACCACCCCAGCACGACTCCCTACACTGCCTGAAAACCACTGCACTGCCCTAAACCTTAAAATACTACCCCCAGCATGACCCCTACACACTGCCCAAACACCACTGCACTACCATAAACCCTAAATCTACCCCCAGCACGACCCCCTACACTACCCAAACACTACTGCACTACCCTACACCCTAAACCTACCCTCGGCATGACCCCCTACATCACCCAAACACTATAGAACTACCCTAAAACACCACCCCCAACATGACCCCCTACACTACACCAACACCACTGCACTACCCTAAACCCTAAAACACTACCCGAGCATGACCTCCTACACTACCCAAACACCACAGCACTACCCTAAACCCTAAAACACTACCCCTGCATGACCCCCTACACTGCACAAACACCACTGCTCTGCCTTAAACCCTAAATCACCACCCCAGCACGACCCCCTACAGTGCCTGAACATCACTGCACTGCTCTAAACCTTAAAATACTACCACCAGCATGATACTTATACTGCCCGAACACCACTGCACTGCCCGATACCCTGAAACACCACCCCCAGCACGACCCCCTACACTACCCGAACACCAATGCTCTAACCAAAAACCCTGAAACACTAGACCCAGCAGGACCTCCTACATTGCCCGAACACTACTGCTCTACCCTAAACCCTAAACAACTACCACCAGCACGACCCCCTACACTACCCAAACACCACTGCACTACCCTAAAAAGTAAAACTCTACCGCCAGCACGACCCCCTACACTACCCAAACACCACTGCACAACCATAAACCCTAAAACTCTCCCCCCAGCACAACTCCCTATACTACCCAAAAACGACTGCACTACCCTAACTGCTAAATCTACCCCCAACATGACCCCCTACACTACCCAAACACCACTGCACTACCCTAGCCCCTAAATCTACCCCCAGCACGACCCCCTATACTACCCAAACACTACTACACTACCCTACACCCTAAACCTACCCTCGGCATGACCCCCTACATTACCCAAACACTATAGCACTACCCGAAAACACCACCCCCAGCATGACCCCCTACACTACACCAACACCACTGCACTACCCTAAACCCTGAAACACTAGACCCAGCAGGACCTCCTACATTGCCCGAACACTACTGCTCTACCATAAACCCTAAACAACTACCACCAGCATGACCCCTACACTACCCAAACACCACTGCACTACCCTAAACCGTAAAACTCTACCGCCAGCACGACCCCCTACACTACCCAAACACCACTGCACAACCATAAACCCTAAAACACTCCCCCCAGCGCAACTCCCTATACTACCGAAAAACCACTCCACTACCTAACCGCTAAATCTACCCCCATCATGACCCCCTACACTACCCAAACACCACTGCACTACCCTAACCCCTAAATCTACCCCCAGCACGACCCCCTACACTACCCAAACACTACTGCACTACCCTACACCCTAAACCTACCCTCGGCATGACCCCCTACATCACCAAAACACTATAGCACTACCCTAAAACACCACCCCCAACATGACCCCCTACACTACACCAACACCACTGCACTACCCTAAACCCTAAAACACTACCCCAGCATGACCTCCTACACTACCCAAACACCACAGCACTACCCTAAACCCTAAAACAATACCCCTGCATGACCCCCTACACTGCACAAACACCACTGCACTGCCCTAAACCCTAAATCACCACCCCAGCACGACTCCCTACACTGCCTGAAAACCACTGCACTGCCCTAAACCTTAAAATACTACCCCCAGCATGACCCCTACACACTGCCCAAACACCACTGCACTACCATAAACCCTAAATCTACCCCCAGCATGACCCCCTACTCTACCCAAACACTACTGCACTACCCTACACCATAAACCTACCCTCGGCATGACCCCCTACATCACCCAAACACTATAGAACTACCCTAAAACACCACCCCCAACATGACCCCCTACACTACACCAACACCACTGCACTACCCTAAACCCTAAAACACTACCCCAGCATGACCTCCTACACTACCCAAACACCACAGCACTACCCTAAACCCTAAAACACTACCCCTGCATGACCTCCTACACTGCACAAACACCACTGCTCTGCCTTAAACCCTAAATCACCACCCCAGCACGACCCCCTACAGTGCCTGAACATCACTGCACTGCTCTAAACCTTAAAATACTACCACCATCATGATCCTTATACTGCCCGAACACCACTGCACTGCCCGATACCCTGAAACACCACCCCCAGCACGACCCCCTACACTACCCGAACACCAATGCTCTAACCAAAAACCCTGAAACACTAGACCCAGCAGGACCTCCTACATTGCCCGAACACTACTGCTCTACCCTAAACCCTAAACAACTACCACCAGCACGACCCCCTACACTACCCAAACACCACTGCACTACCCTAAAAAGTAAAACTCTACCGCCAGCACGACCCCCTACACTACCCAAACACCACTGCACAACCATAAACCCTAAAACTCTCCCCCCAGCACAACTCCCTATACTACCCAAAAACGACTGCACTACCCTAACTGCTAAATCTACCCCCAGCATGACCCCCTACACTACCCAAACACCACTGCACTACCCTAGCCCCTAAATCTACCCCCAGCACGACCCCCTATACTACCCAAACACTACTACACTACCCTACACCCTAAACCTACCCTCGGCATGACCCCCTACATTACCCAAACACTATAGCACTACCCGAAAACACCACCCCCAGCATGACCCCCTACACTACACCAACACCACTGCACTACCCTAAACCCTGAAACACTACCCCAGCATGACCTCCTATACTACCCAAACACCACAGCACTACCCTAAACCCTAAAACACTACCCCTGCATGACCCCCTACACTGCACAAACACCACTGCACTGCCCTAAAACCTAAATCACCACCCCAGCATGACTCCCTACACTGCCCGAACACCACTGCACTGCCCGATACCCTGAAACACCTCCCCCAGCACGACCCCCTACACTATCCGAACACCAATGCTCTGCCCAAAACCCTGAAATACTTGACCCAGCAGGACCCCCTAAACTGCCCGAACACCACTGCTCTGCCGTAAACCCTGAAACACCACCCCCGCATGACCCCCTACACTGCCCGAACACCACTGCACTGCATTAAACACTGAAACACAACCCCCTACACTGCCCGAACACCACTGCACTGCACTGCCCTAAACCCAAAAACACTACCCCAGCACGACCCCTAGACTGCACAAACCCCACTGCACTGCCCTAAACCCTAAAACACTACGCAGGCAGTACCCCGTACACTGCCCGATCACCACTGCACTGCCATAAACCCTAAAACACTCCCCCCAGCATGACCCCCTACACTGTCCGAACACCACTGCACTGTTCTAAACCCTGAAACACCACCCCCAGCACGACCCCCTACATTGCCCGAACACCACTGCACTGCCCTAAACCCTGAAACACCAACCCCAGCATAACCCCCTACACTGCCCGAAACCACTGCACTGCCCTAAGCCCTAAAACACTACCCCTGCATGACCCCCTACACTTCACAAACACCACTGCTCTGCCTTAAACCCTAAATCACCACCCCAGCACGACCCCCTATAGTGCCTGAACATCACTGCACTGCCCTAAACCTTAAAATACTACCACCAGCATGATCCCTACAATGCCCGAACACCACTGCACTGCCCGATACCCTGAAACACCACCCCCAGCACGACCCCCTACACTACCCGAACACCAATGCTCTAACCAAAAACCCTGAAACACTAGACCCAGCAGGACCTCCTACATTGCCCGAACACTACTGCTCTACCCTAAACCCTAAACAACTACCACCAGCACGACCCCCTACACTACCCAAACACCACTGCACTACCCTAAAAAGTAAAACTCTACCGCCAGCATGACCCCCTACACTACCCAAACACCACTGCACTACCCTAGCCCCTAAAACTACCCCCAACACGACCCCCTACACTACCCAAACACTACTGCACTACCCTACACCCTAAACCTACCCTCGGCATGACCCCCTACATTACCCAAACACTATAGCACTACCCGAAAACACCACCCCCAGCATGACCCCCTACACTACACCAACACCACTGCACTACCCTAAACCCTAAAACACTACCCCAGCATGACCTCCTACACTACCCAAACACCACAGCACTACCCTAAACCCTAAAGCACTACCCCTGCATGACCCCCTACACTGCACAAACACCACTGCACTGCCCTAAACCCTAAATCACCACCCCAGCATGACTCCCTACACTGCCCGAACACCACTGCACTGCCCTAAACCTTAAGATACTACCCCCAGCATGACCCCTACACTGCCCGAACACCACTGCACTGCCCGATACCCTGAAACACCTCCCCCAGCACGACCCCCTACACTATCCGAACACCAATGCTCTGCCCAAAACCCTGAAACACTTGACCCAGCAGGACCCCCTAAACTGCCCGAACACCACTGCTCTGCCCTAAACCCTGAAACACCACCCCCGCATGACCCCCTACACTGCCCAAACACCACTGTACTGCATTAAACACTGAAACACAACCCCCTACACTGCCCGAACACCACTGCACTGCACTGCCCTAAACCCTAAAACACTACCCCAGCACGACCCCTAGACTGCACAAACCCCACTGCACTGCCCTAAACCCTAAAACACTACGCAGGCAGTACCCCGTACACTGCCCGATCACCACTGCACTGCCATAAACCCTAAAACACTACCCCCAGCATGACCCCCTACACTGTCCAAACACCACTGCACTGCCCTAAACCCTGAAACACCACCCCCAGCACGACCCCCTACATTGCCCGAACACCACTGCACTGCCCTAAACCCTGAAACACCAACCCCAGCATGACCCACTACACTGCCCAAAACCACTGCACTGCCCTAAGCCCTGAAACACCACCCCCAGCATGACCCCCTACACTGCCTGAACACCACTGCACTGCCCTAAACCCTGAAACACTACCCCCAGCTAGACCCCCTATGCTGCCCGAACACCACTGCACTGCCCTAAACCCTGAAACATCACCCCCAGCAAGAGCCCCTAAACTGCCCGAACACCACTGCTCTGCCCAAAACCCTGAAACACCAGCCCCAGCACGACCCCTACACAGCCCGAACACCACTGCACTGCCCTAAACACTGAAACAATAGCCCTAGCATGACCCCCTACACTTCCCGAACACAACTGCACTGCCCAACACCCTGAAACACCACCCCTGCACGATCCCCTACACTGCCTAAACACCACTACACTGCCTTAAACCCTGAAACATTACCCCGCACGACAATCTACACTGTCCGAATACCACTGCACTGCCCTAAACCCTGAAACACCACCTCCCGCACTACCCCTACACTGCCCGAACACCACTGCACTGCCCTAAACACTGAACACCAGCCCCACACGACCCCCTACAATACCCGAACACCACTGCACTGCCCTAAACCCTGAAACACCAACCCCCGCATGACCCCCTACACTGCTAGAACACCACTGCCTAAAACCCTGAAACACCAACCCCAGCAAGACCCCCTACACTGCCTGAACACCACTGCACTGCCCTAAACCCGGAAACACCAGGCCCAGCACGACCCTTTACACTGCCCGAACACCACTGAACTACCCTAAACCCTGAAACGCCACCCCCGCATGACCCCCTACACTGCCCGAACACAACTGCACTACCCTAAACCCTAAAACACTACCCCTGCATGACCCCCTACACTGCACAAACACCACTGCACTGCCCTAAACCCTAAATCACCACCCCAGCATGACTCCCTACACTGCCCGAACACCACTGCACTGCCCTAAACCTTAAAATACTACCCCCAGCATGACCCCTACACTGCCCGAACACCACTGCACTGCCCTATACCCTGAAACACCACCCCCTAGCACCACCCCCTACACTGCCCGAACACCACTGCCTTAAACCCTGAAATACCATCCCCAGCAAGACCGACTACACTGCACGAACACCACTGCACCGCTCTAAACCCTGAAACACCAGGCCCAGCACAACCTCCTACACTGCTCGAACACCACTGCTCTGCCCAAAACCCTGAAACACCAGCCCCAGCACGACCGCCTACACTGCCCCAACACCACTGAACTACCCTAAACCCTAAAGCACCAGCCCCAGCACGATCGCCTACACTGCCCGAACACCACTGCACTGCCCTAAACCCTAAAGCACTACCCCCAGCAGTACGCCTAAACTACCCAAACACCACTGCACTATCCTAAACCCTAAAACACTACCCCCACACAACCCCATACACTACCCAAACACCATTGCACTACCCTAAACCCTAAAACACAACCCCCAGAGGTAACCCCTACACTACCCAAACACCACTGCTCTACCCTAAACCCTAAACAACTACCACCAGCACGACCCCCTACACTACCCTAACACCACTGCACTACCCTAAACCGTAAAACTCTACCGCCAGCACGACCCCCTACACTTCCCAACATCACTGCACTACGATAAACCCTAAAACACTCTCCCAGCACAACTCCCTATGCAACCCAAAAACCACTGCACTACCTTAACCGCTAAATCTACCCCCAGCATGACCCCCTACACTACCCAAACACCACTGCACTACCCTAACCCCTAAATCTACCCCCAGCACGACCAACTACACTAACCAAACACTACTGCACTACCCTACACCCTAAACATACCCTCAGCATGACACCCTACACTACCCAAACACCACTGCACTACCCTAAAACACCACCCCCAGCATGACCCCCTACACTACACCAACACCACTGCACTACCCTAAACCCTAAAACACTACCCCAGCATGACCCCTACACTACCCAAACACCACTGCACTACCATAAACACTAAAACACTACCCCCAGCATGACCCCCTACACTACCCAAACACCACTGCACTACCCTAACCCCTAAATCTACCCCCAGCACGACCAACTACACTAACCAAACACTACTGCACTACCCTACACCCTAAACATACCCTCAGCATGACACCCTACACTACCCAAACACCACTGCACTACCCTAAAACACCACCCCCAGCATGACCCCCTACACTACACCAACACCACTGCACTACCCTAAACCCTAAAACACTACCCCAGCATGACCCCTACACTACCCAAACACCACTGCACTACCATAAACACTAAAACACTACCCCCAGCATGACCCCCTACACTACCCAAACACCACTGCACTACCCTAACCCCTAAATCTACCCCCAGCACGACCAACTACACTAACCAAACACTACTGCACTACCCTACACCCTAAACATACCCTCAGCATGACACCCTACACTACCCAAACACCACTGCACTACCCTAAAACACCACCCCCAGCATGACCCCCTACACTACACCAACACCACTGCACTACCCTAAACCCTAAAACACTACCCCAGCATGACCCCTACACTACCCAAACACCACTGCACTACCATAAACACTAAAACACTACCCCCAGCATGACCCCCTACACTACCCAAACACCACTGCACTACCCTAACCCCTAAATCTACCCCCAGCACGACCAACTACACTAACCAAACACTACTGCACTACCCTACACCCTAAACATACCCTCAGCATGACACCCTACACTACCCAAACACCACTGCACTACCCTAAAACACCACCCCCAGCATGACCCCCTACACTACACCAACACCACTGCACTACCCTAAACCCTAAAACACTACCCCAGCATGACCCCTACACTACCCAAACACCACTGCACTACCATAAACACTAAAACACTACCCCCAGCATGACCCCCTACACTACCCAAACACCACAGCACTACCCTAAACCCTAAAACACTACCCCTGCATGACCCCCTACACTGCACGAACACCACTGCTCTGCCTTAAACCCTAAATCACCACCCCAGCACGACCCCCTACAGTGCCTGAACATCACTACACTGCCCTAAACCTTAAAATACTACCACCAGCATGACCCCTACACTGCCCGAACACCACTGCACTGCCCGATACCCTGAAACACCACCCCCAGCACGACCCCCTACACTACCTGAACACCAATGCTCTAACCAAAAACCCTGAAACACTAGACCCAGCAGGACCTCCTACATTGCCCGAACACTACTGCTCTACCCTAAACCCTAAACAACTACCACCAGCATGACCCCCTACACTACCCAACCACCACTGCACTACCCTAAACCGTAAAACTCTACCGCCAGCACGACCCCCTACACTACCCAAACACCACTGCACAACCATAAACCCTAAAACACTCCCCCCAGCACAACTCCCTATACTACCGAAAAACCACTGCACTACCTAACCGCTAAATCTACCCCCATCATGACCCCCTACACTACCCAAACACCACTGCACTACCCTAACCCCTAAATCTACCCCCAGCACGACCCCCTACACTACCCAAACACTACTGCACTACCCTACACCCTAAACCTACCCTCGGCATGACCCCCTACATCACCGAAACACTATAGCACTACCCTAAAACACCACCCCCAACATGACCCCCTACACTACACCAACACCACTGCACTACCCTAAACCCTAAAACACTACCCCAGCATGACCTCCTACACTACCCAAACACCACAGCACTACCCTAAACCCTAAAACACTACCCCTGCATGACCCCCTACACTGCACAAACACCACTGCACTGCCCTAAACCCTAAATCACCACCCCAGCATGACTCCCTACACTGCCTGAAAACCACTGCACTGCCCTAAACCTTAAAATACTACACCCAGCATGACCCCTACACACTGCCCAAACACCACTGCACTACCATAAACCCTAAATCTACCCCCAGCACGACCCCCTACACTACCCAAACACTACTGCACTACCCTACACCCTAAACCTACCCTCGGCATGACCCCCTACATCACCCAAACACTATAGAACTACCCTAAAACACCACCCCCAACATGACCCATTACACTACACCAACACCACTGCACTACCCTAAACCCTAAAACACTACCCGAGCATGACCTCCTACACTACCCAAACACCACAGCACTACCCTAAACCCTAAAACACTACCCCTGCATGACCCCCTACACTGCACAAACACCACTGCTCTGCCTTAAACCCTAAATCACCACCCCAGCACGACCCCCTACAGTGCCTGAACATCACTGCACTGCTCTAAACCTTAAAATACTACCACCAGCATGATCCTTACACTGCCCGAACACCACTGCACTGCCCGATACCCTGAAACACCACCCCCAGCACGACCCCCTACATTACCCGAACACCAATGCTCTAACCAAAAACCCTGAAACACTAGACCCAGCAGGACCTCCTACATTGCCCGAACACTACTGCTCTACCCTAAACAACTACCACCAGCACGACCCCCTACACTACCCAAACACCACTGCACTACCCTAAAAAGTAAAACTCTACCGCCAGCACGACCCCCTACACTACCCAAACACCACTGCACAACCATAAACCCTAAAACACTCCCCCAGCACAACTCCCTATACTACCCAAAAACGACGGCACTACCCTAACTGCTAAATCTACCCCCAGCATGACCCCCTACCCTACCCAAACACCACTGCACTACCCTAGCCCCTAAATCTACCCCCAGCACGACCCCCTACACTACCCAAACACTACTGCACTACCCTACACCCTAAACCTACCCTCGGCATGACCCCCTACATTACCCAAACACTATAGCACTACCCGAAAACACCACCCCCAGCATGACCCCCTACACTACACCAACAACACTGCACTGCGCTAAACCCTGAAACACTACCCCAGCATGACCTCCTACACCACCCAAACACCACAGCACTACCCTAATCCCTAAAACACTACCCCTGCATGACCCCCTACACTGCACAAACACCACTGCACTGCCCTAAAACCTAAATCACCACCCCAGCATGACTTCCTACACTGCCCGAACACCACTGCACTGCCCGATACCCTGAAACACCTCCCCCAGCACAACCCCCTACACTATCCGAACACCAATGCTCTGCCCAAAACCCTGAAACACTTGACCCAGCAGGACCCCCTAAACTGCCCGAACACCACTGCTCTGCCCTAAACCCTGAAACACCACCCCCGCATGACCCCCTACACTGCCCGAACACCACTGCACTGCATTAGACACTGAAACACAACCCCCTACACTGCCCGAACACCACTGCACTGCACTGCCCTAAACCCGAAAACACTACCCCAGCACGACCCCTAGACTGCACAAACCCCACTGCACTGCCCTAAACCCTAAAACACTACGCAGGCAGTACCCCGTACACTGCCCGATCACCACTGCACTGCCATAAACCCTAAAACACTACCCCCAGCATGACCCCCTACACTGTCCGAACACCACTGCACTGTTCTAAACCCTGAAACACCACCCCCAGCACGACCCCCTACATTGCCCGAACACCACTGCACTGCCCTAAACCCTGAAACACCAACCCCAGCATGACCCCCTACACTGCCCAAAACCACTGCAGTGCCCTAAGCCCTGAAACACCACCCCCAGCATGACCCCCTACACTGCCTGAACACCACTGCACTGCCCTAAACCCTGAAACACTACCCCCAGCTAGACCCCCTATGCTGCCCGAACACCACTGCACTGCCCTAAACCCTGAAACATCACCCCCAGCAAGAGCCCCTAAACTGCCCGAACACCACTGCTCTGCCCAAAACCCTGAAACACCAGACCCAGCATGACCCCTACACAGCCCGAACACCACTGCACTGCCCTAAACACTGAAACAATAGCCCTAGCATGACCCCCACACTTCCCGAACACAACTGCACTGCCCAACACCCTGAAACACCACCCCTGCATGATCCCCTACACTGCCTAAACACCACTACACTGCCTTAAACCCTGAAACACCACCCCGCACGACAATCTACACTGTCCGAATACCACTGCACTGCCCTAAACCCTGAAACACCACCTCCCGCACTACCCCTACACTGCCCGAACACCACTGCACTGCCCTAAACACTGAACACCAGCCCCACATGACCCCCTACACTACCCGAACACCACTGCACTGCCCTAAACCCTGAAACACCAACCCCCGCATGACCCCCTACACTGCCAGAACACCACTGCCCAAAACCCTGAAACACCAACCCCAGCAAGACCCCCTACACTGCCCGAACACCACTGCACTGCCCTAAACCCTGAAAAACCACCCCCGCATGACCCCCTACACTGCCCGAACACCACTGCACTACCCTAAACCCTAAAACACTACCCCAGCATGACCTCCTACACTACCCAAACACCACAGCACTACCCTAAACCCTAAAACACTACCCCTGCATGACCCCCTACACTGCACAAACACCACTGCACTGCCCTAAACCCTAAATCACCACCCCAGCATGACTCCCTACACTGCCCGAACACGACTGCACTGCCCTAAACCATAAAATACTACCCCCAGCATGACCCCTACCCTGCCCGAACACCACTGCACTGCCCGATACCCTGAAACACCTCCCCCAGCACAACCCCCTGCACTATCCGAACACCAATGCTCTGCCCAAAACCCTGAAACACTTGAACCAGCAGGACCCCCTACACTGTCCTAACACCACTGCACTGCCCTAAACCCTAAAACACTACCCCAGCACGACCCCTAGACTGCACAAACCCCACTGCACTGCCCTAAACCCTAAAACACTACGCAGGCAGTACCCCGTACACTGCCCGATCACCACTGCACTGCCATAAACCCTAAAACACTACCCCCAGCATGACCCCCTACACTGTCCGAACACCACTGCACTGACCTAAACCCTGAAACACCACCCCCAGCATGACCCCCTACATTGCCCGAACACCACTGCACTGCCCTAAACCCTGAAACACCAACCCCAGCATGACCCCCTACACTGCCCGAAACCATTGCACTGCCCTAAGCCCTGAAACACCACCCCCAGCATGACCCCCTACACTGCCTGAACACCACTGCACTGCCCTAAACCCTGAAACACTACCCCCAGCTAGACCCCCTATGCTGCCCGAACACCACTGCACTGCCCTATACCCTGAAACATCACCCCCAGCAAGAGCCCCTAAACTGCCCGAACACCACTGCTCTGCCCAAAACCCTGAAACACCAGATCCAGCACGACCCCTACACAGCCCGAACACCACTGCACTGCCTGAAACACTGAAACAATAGCCCTAGCATGACCCCCTACACTTCCCGAACACAACTGCACTGCCCAACACCCTGAAACACCACCCCTGCACGATCCCCTACACTGCCTAAACACCACTACACTGCCTTAAACCCTGAAACACCACCCCGCACGACAATCTACACTGTCCGAATACCACTGCACTGCCCTAAACCCTGAAACACCACCTCCCGCACTACCCCTACAATACCCGAACACCACTGCACTGCCCTAAACCCTGAAACACCAACCCCCGCATGACCCCCTACACTGCCAGAACACCACTGCCCAAAACCCTGAAACACCAACCCCAGCAAGACCCCCTACACTGCCTGAACACCACTGCACTGCCCTAAACCCGGAAACACCAGGCCCAGCACGACCCCTTACACTGCCCGAACACCACTGAACTACCCTAAACCCTGAAACGCCACCCCCGCATGACCCCCTACACTGCCCGAACACAACTGCACTACCCTAAACCCTAAAACACTACCCCTGCATGACCCCCTACACTGCACAAACACCACTGCACTGCCCTAAACCCTAAATCACCACCCCAGCATGACTCCCTACACTGCCCGAACACCACTGCACTGCCCTAAACCTTAAAATACTACCCCCAGCATGACCCCTACACTGCCCGAACACCACTGCACTGCCCTATACCCTGAAACACCACCCCCTAGCACCACCCCCTACACTGCCCGAACACCACTGCCTTAAACCCTGAAATACCATCCCCAGCAAGACCGACTACACTGCACGAACACCACTGCACCGCTCTAAACCCTGAAACACCAGGCCCAGCACAACCTCCTACACTGCTCAAACACCACTGCTCTGCCCAAAACCCTGAAACACCAGCCCCAGCACGACCGCCTACACTGCCCCAACACCACTGAACTACCCTAAACCCTAAAGCACCAGCCCCAGCACGATCGCCTACACTGCCCGAACACCACTGCACTGCCCTAAACCCTAAAGCACTACCCCCAGCAGTACGCCTAAACTACCCAAACACCATTGCACTACCCTAAACCCTAAAACACAACCCCCAGAGGTAACCCCTACACTACCCAAACACCACTGCTCTACCCTAAACCCTAAACAACTACCACCAGCACGACCCCCTACACTACCCTAACACCACTGCACTACCCTAAACCGTAAAACTCTACCGCCAGCACGACCCCCTACACTTCCCAACATCACTGCACTACGATAAACCCTAAAACACTCTCCCAGCACAACTCCCTATACAACCCAAAAACCACTGCACTACCTTAACCGCTAAATCTACCCCCAGCATGACCCCCTACACTACCCAAACACCACTGCACTACCCTAACCCCTAAATCTACCCCCAGCACGACCAACTACACTAACCAAACACTACTGCACTACCCTACACCCTAAACATACCCTCAGCATGACACCCTACACTACCCAAACACCACTGCACTACCCTAAAACACCACCTCCAGCATGACCCCCTACACTACACCAACACCACTGCACTACCCTAAACCCTAAAACACTACCCCAGCATGACCCCTACACTACCCAAACACCACTGCACTACCATAAACACTAAAACACTACCCCAGCATGACCCCCTACACTACCCAAACACCACAGCACTACCCTAAACCCTAAAACACTACCCCTGCATGACCCCCTACACTGCACGAACACCACTGCTCTGCCTTAAACCCTAAATCACCACCCCAGCACGACCCCCTACAGTGCCTGAACATCACTACACTGCCCTAAACCTTAAAATACTACCACCAGCATGACCCCTACACTGCCCGAACACCACTGCACTGCCCGATACCCTGAAACACCACCCCCAGCACTACCCCCTACACTACCTGAACACCAATGCTCTAACCAAAAACCCTGAAACACTAGACCCAGCAGGACCTCCTACATTGCCCGAACACTACTGCTCTACCCTAAACCCTAAACAACTACCACCAGCATGACCCCCTACACTACCCAACCACCACTGCACTACCCTAAACCGTAAAACTCTACCGCCAGCACGACCCCCTACACTACCCAAACACCACTGCACAACCATAAACCCTAAAACACTCCCCCCAGCACAACTCCCTATACTACCGAAAAACCACTGCACTACCTAACCGCTAAATCTACCCCCATCATGACCCCCTACACTACCCAAACACCACTGCACTACCCTAACCCCTAAATCTACCCCCAGCACGACCCCCTACACTACCCAAACACTACTGCACTACCCTACACCCTAAACCTACCCTCGGCATGACCCCCTACATCACCGAAACACTATAGCACTACCCTAAAACACCACCCCCAACATGACCCCCTACACTACACCAACACCACTGCACTACCCTAAACCCTAAAACACTACCCCAGCATGACCTCCTACACTACCCAAACACCACAGCACTACCCTAAACCCTAAAACACTACCCCTGCATGACCCCCTACACTGCACAAACACCACTGCACTGCCCTAAACCCTAAATCACCACCCCAGCACGACTCCCTACACTGCCTGAAAACCACTGCACTGCCCTAAACCTTAAAATACTACCCCCAGCATGACCCCTACACACTGCCCAAACACCACTGCACTACCATAAACCCTAAATCTACCCCCAGCACGACCCCCTACACTACCCAAACACTACTGCACTACCCTACACCCTAAACCTACCCTCGGCATGACCCCCTACATCACCCAAACACTATAGAACTACCCTAAAACACCACCCCCAACATGACCCCCTACACTACACCAACACCACTGCACTACCCTAAACCCTAAAACACTACCCGAGTGTTGGACTTGGCCCTTCTGGCAGGTTCACCCCTGGACTTTTTGGCTTTTTATTGGTGACTTGGTATGGTGATTGTTTGGTCTCTGCGCACTTTCCCTGTGTCCCAGGGTAAAGTGCGTGCGTGCTCTGAGTGCATGTGGTGAGATAGGCCTGCCCTCCCATAGGAATGCATGGGGAATGTATGTGTCCCTAGTAGTTCCTGATGCGTGGGGTGTGCAGGCCCGAGTTTGGTATGTGCGGACTCGTGGGAGTGAATGCTGCGCGATGATGTGTGCGGCGTGCATGTACCTAGTGTGGAAGTGCCACTTCTAGAAGTGGGCACTTCTGTGTGCAGTGTGTCTGTCGCGTGATTGGCTGGTCGTGTCATGTGACGGGCTAGGGATTCCCCAGAGTCAGGATGAGTCACCCAGTGGTGAATGGGGAGATCAGCAGCTAGATGGGTGGGAGGAGTACACCTGGGTCCTGAATAGGACAGGGTTTTCCACACACAATGCTGGCCCCGCCCCCTGTGGTGCGACTGACGACCCTAGCCCTGCCAGTGAATAGAGTGAGGGGCTGAGCACATCAAGGGTGCTCCCCAACCAGCTGCGACTGGTTTTCCCCCTCACCCTGAACCCAGAACAAAGGGTTTGTCTGTATAAAAATGGGGCTGTGTCCCCACAGAAACTGTTCTCTGCCAGGATCTTACCTGAGGGGCTGCTGCTGCTGGACCAGAGGACCGCCACTTGGACTACCTCCCTGCCTGGAGGCCCAGTGAGCTGGCTCTGGGTCCAGCCTTGCCCCTCACCCCTGCCCTGCTGCCTGCAGGGAAGAACTTTGCTGGACTTTGTGGTGCTTGTTAGGCCTAAGCGCTTGGAAGCGCTTTTATTCTCCTTTAGCGCTTGGAAGCGCTTTTATTTGTCCTAGCGCCAGGAGCGCTTTATTGCTGCAAGCCGGTGCCCACCCGGCATTTCCCCCGTGCAGTGCCAATCCTGAAATCCCCTGGCAGGTGCCCACCCTGCCAGGGACCTTGCCGTGCTCGTTGGCGGGTGCCCACCCCGCTTATTTGTTTATTTTACGGCGGGTGCCCACCCCGCCGTACATCCACTGTAACGAGGGAGCCTACCCCTCTTATTGCCGAGAGAAGTCACCGCCGCGGCCGGGCTCAAAGGAAGGCAGGCAGGCCGGGGGCGGGGCTTCCGGGACAATCGAATCCGGAAGTAGGAGGGCGGGAGCCTACCCCGCCTCCAACCGAGAACTCGCGCTGGAGTGAAGCCCCGGAGCCGGCAGGAGCCTACCCTGCGCCCCGGGGCCCTGAGGAGTGCACTGCCGTCGCCCGGGACCCGCGCGTTCACCCAGTGAGGTGCTCTGTTGAGCCCGTAGGCTCCGCATCCAAGCTCGTCCCGACCGGAGGAGGTCTGACGGAGTCCTCCAGAGTCCCGGTGAGTGAGGGGGCGGAGTGTGCAAGTTACGAGCCACCGGGGATCCAGCAACCGGTGAGTTGGGGCTTAAGTTCGGCAGCGTCGGTCCTCAGCTGCACTGCCCGGGGGGCAGCTGCAACGTTCTGGGGGGCATTCTTTGCATGAGAGCGGCCCCAGATGACAGCGGGCCGCCCCCGGGACCAAGCCTCATTTTACCGCTGCCCCGCCTGACAGTGGGTAGCGGCAGCGTTTGGGGGCATTCGTCTTCTGGAGCCCCGTGAGGCTCCAACGCTTGGTGGCAGTTGTCTGAAGAGCCCAGAGAGGCTCCCCCCCATCTTGTGTAGAGGGCATCATTGATTAATAGTCCAGAGAGGCTCCAACGAGGCCTACATTGTTTTTATAAGAGCCCAGGGAGGCTCTAAACGTACGGGGGCATTTCTCTGGGTGATAAGAGCGGCCCCACCTGGCAGAGGGTCGCTCCAACGTTTTGGGAGACTTCCTTCTTGTAGAGCCCAGAGGGGCTCAGGGGGCCACAAGTGTTGCGTATTTAGAGTCCAGGAGAGGCTCCAACACCTGCCATATTTGTTTAGGAAGGCACAGTGGTGCCCCAGCATCTCTCCAGTTGCCCAGCACTTAGTGGGCAACTGCAACGTTTAGGTTGTGGCCTCTGCGTTTTGGTTTGCGCAGCTTGCGCAGCCTTGCCCTGTCTCTACTGGACACAGGGCGTCCTAGCCCCGACAAGGCCAGTTGGCCTAGGGACTGCCACAGGTGGTGGCTTATGTGAGTTCTTGCGCAATTGTGTTCCGTTCCTGCACCTCTGAATGTGTTTATGCGTCAGGTGCTTTGCTTTACACCTCTGAATGTTATGCATCATGTGTTTATGTGCTTAGACCCCTACAGGTATTGTGATACTTAGGTGGTTTCTGCCTGACTTTGGCGCAAGCCTTAGCCAACCAGAAATCCCATTTCTAACATTGGTGATCAGCGGTGGGATTTGGACTTGCGTTTGCGCTGTACCGCAGCGGCAACTGGCCGCACTACAAAACTCTGCATTTAGATAAATCACATGGTATAGGTATTATTGTTTTAAAATTGTTTTAACTTGTCATTTCTTTGGAAATGTGTTTTTGTGCACTGTGAGTTAGGTGTCCCTAGCTCGGGAGGGTAGATCATCCCCCTTAGTGCATTGTGTTTCTGGATTCACCAGAGGGTGGGATCCAGTGGTGGCAGCGTAATAGTGTCCTGTACATTTGTCCCCCGCCCTGCGCCCAGAGTTGGTACCTGTGTCACGTGGTGGTCAGGTTGAGGAATCAGGGGTGGTAGAAACTGCCTTACCAGTCCGAGGGGAGGGTTGTGTGTGTGGATGAATGGTGTGTGGCACTAGGCAAGTGAGTGTGAGTTCTCTGGGTTAGAGAGCTTGCTGAATCTTTTTGTGAATGGTGTGCTCCTGTGTTAAACGCAGACCCCTAGGTTCCCTGTGTGATCTTTTCTCTAGAACGTCTGCCAGAATGGAGCCTGCTTTTGATCTCAGTGATCTAATTTATTACAGTATGCAGGAGTTGGAAAGGTTCTGTAGAGAGAGAGGCATAGGGGTGAGAGAGTCAGACACTATGTGTGAACTTAGGGGCCACATGATCCAGTGGGTTAAGAGGCAAAGGGATCTTGAGCGCAGTACGGAAAGGGCCCAGGCCTCACACCTGGAGGGTGGTGGGTCTGTGGGGAGCCCTGAAGAGTCAGAAGAGGAGGTAGAGGATGACAATACCTGGACGCCAGTAGAGAGTGAGGACCCCATAGGTAGGGCGTCCCTTGCTGGGTCCAGCGTAGGAAGCAGCGCCTCATCCCTTTCCCTGTCCCCAGAGGAGTGGGAAGATAGGAGGAAAGAAAGGGAGCACCAGCTGGCGTTAGAGAAGCTCAGGTTAGAGCATGCTCAGGCTATGGCGCAGCTGGAGGCCAGGAAGCAACAGCGAGAGACTGAGTGGGTCTTGGCGCGGGAGAGGGTAGAGGAGGCTGAGAGGGCCCCCACCAGAGGCAAAGTAGCTCTGGAGGGTAGACTATCCCCTGCGCGCAGTTTTAATTTTCTGGGCTCCCCAGGGAGGGTTGAGTCCAGTGGTAGTAGCGATGTAGATTCCAGTGTAGGAAATCCCAATCCCAGTCCCCCCAGTCTGGTACCTGTTCCCCAGGAGGAGGAGTTAAGGTTGAAGTTCAGGGGCAGTAGGAAACTGTCTCACCAGTCTTGGGAGGAGTTTGTGGATGAATGTGAGGATGCACTGTTTGATTGGATAAGAGTTCCCGCAGAATCTGATTATGATAAACTGTGTGATCTGATTCTCGGAGAACACCTGCTCAATTGTTGTGCACCGGGGTTGCGCCAACACCTGTTGGGGTGTGGGGTGTCTGCCCCATTTGAGCTTGGAGATGAAGCAGAGCGCTGGGAAAGGGCTAGAGGTTCTCTAGAGTCATTAGGGAGTGACTCCAAAAGTAGTGGGTCAGGTATCTTCCAGCCCAGCGTGGTGGAAGAGGCTCAGTGTAGCCCAGCTAGGTCCCAGGATAGCGAGGAGGGTGTAGGGGCTCACTGCCTGGCTCAGTGGAGCAGGAGTGAGAGGGTGACCGAGGGTCCCCTGACGTACAAAACCCTGCCTCAGGACTTGGATGGTTCCATGAGGGAACACCAAGTTGGGGACCTAGGCTGTCCTGTTAGCCCATTTGAGGGAGATCTCCTGGTGAGTAGAGGACCTGGAGCACCTGTAACCAGGGCTCCTGTGGTTCTAGAGTCTGGCAGTACCGCTCCGGTAGGGAGGGTACAGGAGACCAGTGTGAGGAGTGATTGGGGGATGAGTTTCCCAGTGGAAGAGCCTGTGGGTCAGGGACTACCCAGTTGGGCTAGGATCCCGTGTAGTGACCAGGGTGGCACCACTTCTGTTCTGGGGGATCCCCGCGCACTGTCAGGTGGACAGGGGACGGGAGATCAGCGCCAGACAGACAGTCGCTTGACGTATGTGTCCTTTGATAGCCTCAGGGGGATGGAGTGGAAATCCCCAGAAGTCCTGGAGTGCCAGGCAATTATTCCACCAAAGGTTCTAGGCCGGAGGTTGGAAGGCCAGGTTCGGGATCAGCCTGACCTGAAGGGTGGGACGTCTGTAACCAGCGTCCCGACCAGTTCTTCTTCCAGAGGTACCGCCCCAGTTGGTAGGGAGCAGGGCTCTGGAAGGGGGTGCAGAGGGTGGGAGAGCCCACCTCTGCCCCCGGTACAACCTGAGGGGTTAAACCCTGGGTTGGAATGGCGTTCTAGGTGTACCCCTCGCCAGAGGAGGAGGAACCCTAGGAGAAGAGGTAGGGGGAGGAGAGCCTTCCCTGAGACTCCTGGTCCGCCTGAGGGTGTAGACCCTAGGCTGGAGAACCAGTGGCAGTCTAGTCCTGTCTTTCAGAGAGGAAGAGTGGAGAATGGCCGCTATGTGCCAGGGGTTACTACCCCCCACTCTGTGGTTAGGCAAAGACCAGTGGCACCTGGGTGGCCTAGGGCCTGGTCTTGGCCGCGGACAGCTTGGGAGTACCAGTGGGGTAGCCCAGTTGGTCCGGACAGTGGTGTTAAAAAGAATTCCATGGGTTCACCGTGGCGTAGAACCGGAGGGTGTCCATGCAGTTGCGGGCCCGCGTCCGTGTTCTATCGCCCCAAGCAGGGAAGTCCATCACGGTGGTGATTGGTCTGCCCTGCGTTTTGGCTGGAAGGGGGTTGTGTTGGACTTGGCCCTTCTGGCAGGTTCACCCCTGGACTTTTTGGCTTTTTATTGGTGACTTGGTATGGTGATTGTTTGGTCTCTGCGCACTTTCCCTGTGTCCCAGGGTAAAGTGCGTGTGTGCTCTGAGTGCATGTGGTGAGATAGGCCTGCCCTCCCATAGGAATGCATGGGGAATGTATGTGTCCCTAGTAGTTCCTGATGCGTGGGGTGTGCAGGCCCGAGTTTGGTATGTGCGGACTCGTGGGAGTGAATGCTGCGCGATGATGTGTGCGGCGTGCATGTACCTAGTGTGGAAGTGCCACTTCTAGAAGTGGGCACTTCTGTGTGCAGTGTGTCTGTCGCGTGATTGGCTGGTCGTGTCATGTGACGGGCTAGGGATTCCCCAGAGTCAGGATGAGTCACCCAGTGGTGAATGGGGAGATCAGCAGCTAGATGGGTGGGAGGAGTACACCTGGGTCCTGAATAGGACAGGGTTTTCCACACACAATGCTGGCCCCGCCCCCTGTGGTGCGACTGACGACCCTAGCCCTGCCAGTGAATAGAGTGAGGGGCTGAGCACATCAAGGGTGCTCCCCAACCAGCTGCGACTGGTTTTCCCCCTCACCCTGAACCCAGAACAAAGGGTTTGTCTGTATAAAAATGGGGCTGTGTCCCCACAGAAACTGTTCTCTGCCAGGATCTTACCTGAGGGGGGCTGCTGCTGCTGCTGGACCAGAGGACCGCCACTTGGACTACCTCCCTGCCTGGAGGCCCAGTGAGCTGGCTCTGGGTCCAGCCTTGCCCCTCACCCCTGCCCTGCTGCCTGCAGGGAAGAATTTTGCTGGACTTTGTGGTGCTTGTTAGGCCTAAGCGCTTGGAAGCGCTTTTATTCTCCTTTAGCGCTTGGAAGCGCTTTTATTTGTCCTAGCGCCAGGAGCGCTTTATTGCTGCAAGCCGGTGCCCACCCGGCATTTCCCCCGTGCAGTGCCAATCCTGAAATCCCCTGGCAGGTGCCCACCCTGCCAGGGACCTTGCCGTGCTCGTTGGCGGGTGCCCACCCCGCTTATTTGTTTATTTTACGGCGGGTGCCCACCCCGCCGTACATCCACTGTAACGAGGGAGCCTACCCCTCTTATTGCCGAGAGAAGTCACCGCCGCGGCCGGGCTCGAAGGAAGGCAGGCAGGCCGGGGGCGGGGCTTCCGGGACAATCGAATCCGGAAGTAGGAGGGCGGGAGCCTACCCCGCCTCCAACCGAGAACTCGCGCTGGAGTGAAGCCCCGGAGCCGGCAGGAGCCTACCCTGCGCCCCGGGGCCCTGAGGAGTGCACTGCCGTCGCCCGGGACCCGCGCGTTCACCCAGTGAGGTGCTCTGTTGAGCCCGTAGGCTCCGCACCCAAGCTCGTCCCGACCGGAGGAGGTCTGACGGAGTCCTCCAGAGTCCCGGTGAGTGAGGGGGCGGAGTGTGCAAGTTACGAGCCACCGGGGATCCAGCAACCGGTGAGTTGGGGCTTAAGTTCGGCAGCGTCGGTCCTCAGCTGCACTGCCCGGGGGGCAGCTGCAACGTTCTGGGGGGCATTCTTTGCATGAGAGCGGCCCCAGATGACAGCGGGCCGCCCCCGGGACCAAGCCTCATTTTCCCGCTGCCCCGCCTGACAGTGGGTAGCGGCAGCGTTTGGGGGCATTCGTCTTCTGGAGCCCCGTGAGGCTCCAACGCTTGGTGGCAGTTGTCTGAAGAGCCCAGAGAGGCTCCCCCCCATCTTGTGTAGAGGGCATCATTGATTAATAGTCCAGAGAGGCTCCAACGAGGCCTACATTGTTTTTATAAGAGCCCAGGGAGGCTCTAAACGTACGGGGGCATTTCTCTGGGTGAGAAGAGCGGCCCCACCTGGCAGAGGGTCGCTCCAACGTTTTGGGAGACTTTCTTCTTGTAGAGCCCAGAGGGGCTCAGGGGGCCACAAGTGTTGCGTATTTAGAGTCCAGGAGAGGCTCCAACACCTGCCATATTTGTTTAGGAAGGCACAGTGGTGCCCCAGCATCTCTCCAGTTGCCCAGCACTTAGTGGGCAACTGCAACGTTTAGGTTGTGGCCTCTGCGTTTTGGTTTGCGCAGCTTGCGCAGCCTTGCCCTGTCTCTACTGGACACAGGGCGTCCTAGCCCCGACAAGGCCAGTTGGCCTAGGGACTGCCACAGGTGGTGGCTTATGTGAGTTCTTGCGCAATTGTGTTCCGTTCCTGCACCTCTGAATGTGTTTATGCGTCAGGTGCTTTGCTTTACACCTCTGAATGTTATGCATCATGTGTTTATGTGCTTAGACCCCTACAGGTATTGTGATACTTAGGTGGTTTCTGCCTGACTTTGGCGCAAGCCTTAGCCAACCAGAAATCCCATTTCTAACACCGAGCATGACCTCCTACACTACCCAAACACCACAGCACTACCCTAAACCCTAAAACACTACCCCTGCATGACCCCCTACACTGCACAAACACCACTGCTCTGCCTTAAACCCTAAATCACCACCCCAGCACGACCCCCTACAGTGCCTGAACATCACTGCACTGCTCTAAACCTTAAAATACTACCACCAGCATGATCCTTACACTGCCCGAACACCACTGCACTGCCCGATACCCTGAAACACCACCCCCAGCACGACCCCCTACATTACCCGAACACCAATGCTCTAACCAAAAACCCTGAAACACTAGACCCAGCAGGACCTCCTACATTGCCCGAACACTACTGCTCTACCCTAAACAACTACCACCAGCACGACCCCCTACACTACCCAAACACCACTGCACTACCCTAAAAAGTAAAACTCTACCGCCAGCACGACCCCCTACACTACCCAAACACCACTGCACAACCATAAACCCTAAAACACTCCCCCCAGCACAACTCCCTATACTACCCAAAAACGACTGCACTACCCTAACTGCTAAATCTACCCCCAGCATGACCCCCTACCCTACCCCAACACCACTGCACTACCCTAGCCCCTAAATCTACCCCCAGCACGACCCCCTACACTACCCAAACACTACTGCACTACCCTACACCCTAAACCTACCCTCGGCATGACCCCCTACATTACCCAAACACTTCAGCACTACCCGAAAACACCACCCCCAGCATGACCCCCTACACTACACCAACAACACTGCACTACGCTAAACCCTGAAACACTACCCCAGCATGACCTCCTACACTACCCAAACACCACAGCACTACCCTAAACCCTAAAACACTACCCCTGCATGACCCCCTACACTGCACAAACACCACTGCACTGCCCTAAAACCTAAATCACCACCCCAGCATGACTTCCTACACTGCCCGAACACCACTGCACTGCCCGATACCCTGAAACACCTCCCCCAGCACAACCCCCTACACTATCCGAACACCAATGCTCTGCCCAAAACCCTGAAACACTTGACCCAGCAGGACCCCCTAAACTGCCCGAACACCACTGCTCTGCCCTAAACCCTGAAACACCACCCCCGCATGACCCCCTACACTGCCCGAACACCACTGCACTGCATTAGACACTGAAACACAACCCCCTACACTGCCCGAACACCACTGCACTGCACTGCCCTAAACCCGAAAACACTACCCCAGCACGACCCCTAGACTGCACAAACCCCACTGCACTGCCCTAAACCCTAAAATACTACGCAGGCAGTACCCCGTACACTGCCCGATCACCACTGCACTGCCATAAACCCTGAAACACCACCCCCACCACGACCCCCTACATTGCCCGAACACCACTGCACTGCCCTAAACCCTGAAACACCAACCCCAGCATGACCCCCTACACTGCCCGAAACCACTGCACTGCCCTAAGCCCTGAAACACCACCCCCAGCATGACCCCCTACACTGCCTGAACACCACTGCACTGCCCTAAACCCTGAAACACTACCCCCAGCTAGACCCCCTATGCTGCCCGAACACCACTGCACTGCCCTAAACCCTGAAACATCACCCCCAGCAAGAGCCCCTAAACTGCCCGAACACCACTGCTCTGCCCAAAACCCTGAAACACCAGACCCAGCATGACCCCTACACAGCCCGAACACCACTGCACTGCCCTAAACACTGAAACAATAGCCCTAGCATGACCCCCACACTTCCCGAACACAACTGCACTGCCCAACACCCTGAAACACCACCCCTGCATGATCCCCTACACTGCCTAAACACCACTACACTGCCTTAAACCCTGAAACACCACCCCGCACGACAATCTACACTGTCCGAATACCACTGCACTGCCCTAAACCCTGAAACACCACCTCCCGCACTACCCCTACACTGCCCGAACACCACTGCACTGCCCTAAACACTGAACACCAGCCCCACACGACCCCCTACACTACCCGAACACCACTGCACTGCCCTAAACCCTGAAACACCAACCCCCGCATGACCCCCTACACTGCCAGAACACCACTGCCCAAAACCCTGAAACCCCAGCAAGACCCCCTACACTGCCCGAACACCACTGCACTGCCCTAAACCCTGAAAAACCACCCCCGCATGACCCCCTACACTGCCCGAACACCACTGCACTACCCTAAACCCTAAAACACTACCCCAGCATGACCTCCTACACTACCCAAACACCACAGCACTACCCTAAACCCTAAAACACTACCCCTGCATGACCCCCTACACTGCACAAACACCACTGCACTGCCCTAAACCCTAAATCACCACCCCAGCATGACTCCCTACACTGCCCGAACACGACTGCACTGCCCTAAACCATAAAATACTACCCCCAGCATGACCCCTACCCTGCCCGAACACCACTGCACTGCCCGATACCCTGAAACACCTCCCCCAGCACAACCCCCTGCACTATCCGAACACCAATGCTCTGCCCAAAACCCTGAAACACTTGAACCAGCAGGACCCCCTACACTGTCCTAACACCACTGCACTGCCCTAAACCCTAAAACACTACCCCAGCACGACCCCTAGACTGCACAAACCCCACTGCACTGCCCTAAACCCTAAAACACTACGCAGGCAGTACCCCGTACACTGCCCGATCACCACTGCACTGCCATAAACCCTAAAACACTACCCCCAGCATGACCCCCTACACTGTCCGAACACCACTGCACTGACCTAAACCCTGAAACACCACCCCCAGCATGACCCCCTACATTGCCCGAACACCACTGCACTGCCCTAAACCCTGAAACACCAACCCCAGCATGACCCCCTACACTGCCCGAAACCATTGCACTGCCCTAAGCCCTGAAACACCACCCCCAGCATGACCCCCTACACTGCCTGAACACCACTGCACTGCCCTAAACCCTGAAACACTACCCCCAGCTAGACCCCCTATGCTGCCCGAACACCACTGCACTGCCCTATACCCTGAAACATCACCCCCAGCAAGAGCCCCTAAACTGCCCGAACACCACTGCTCTGCCCAAAACCCTGAAACACCAGATCCAGCACGACCCCTACACAGCCCGAACACCACTGCACTGCCTGAAACACTGAAACAATAGCCCTAGCATGACCCCCTACACTTCCCGAACACAACTGCACTGCCCAACACCCTGAAACACCACCCCTGCACGATCCCCTACACTGCCTAAACACCACTACACTGCCTTAAACCCTGAAACACCACCCCGCACGACAATCTACACTGTCCGAATACCACTGCACTGCCCTAAACCCTGAAACACCACCTCCCGCACTACCCCTACAATACCCGAACACCACTGCACTGCCCTAAACCCTGAAACACCAACCCCCGCATGACCCCCTACACTGCCAGAACACCACTGCCCAAAACCCTGAAACACCAACCCCAGCAAGACCCCCTACACTGCCTGAACACCACTGCACTGCCCTAAACCCGGAAACACCAGGCCCAGCACGACCCCTTACACTGCCCGAACACCACTGAACTACCCTAAACCCTGAAACGCCACCCCCGCATGACCCCCTACACTGCCCGAACACAACTGCACTACCCTAAACCCTAAAACACTACCCCTGCATGACCCCCTACACTGCACAAACACCACTGCACTGCCCTAAACCCTAAATCACCACCCCAGCATGACTCCCTACACTGCCCGAACACCACTGCACTGCCCTAAACCTTAAAATACTACCCCCAGCATGACCCCTACACTGCCCGAACACCACTGCACTGCCCTATACCCTGAAACACCACCCCCTAGCACCACCCCCTACACTGCCCGAACACCACTGCCTTAAACCCTGAAATACCATCCCCAGCAAGACCGACTACACTGCACGAACACCACTGCACCGCTCTAAACCCTGAAACACCAGGCCCAGCACAACCTCCTACACTGCTCGAACACCACTGCTCTGCCCAAAACCCTGAAACACCAGCCCCAGCATGACCGCCTACACTGCCCCAACACCACTGAACTACCCTAAACCCTAAAGCACCAGCCCCAGCACGATCGCCTACACTGCCCGAACACCACTGCACTGCCCTAAACCCTAAAGCACTACCCCCAGCAGTACGCCTAAACTACCCAAACACCACTGCACTATCCTAAACCCTAAAACACTACCCCCACACAACCCCATACACTACCCAAACACCATTGCACTACCCTAAACCCTAAAACACAACCCCCAGAGGTAACCCCTACACTACCCAAACACCACTGCTCTACCCTAAACCCTAAACAACTACCACCAGCACGACCCCCTACACTACCCTAACACCACTGCACTACCCTAAACCGTAAAACTCTACCGCCAGCACGACCCCCTACACTTCCCAACATCACTGCACTACGATAAACCCTAAAACACTCTCCCAGCACAACTCCCTATACAACCCAAAAACCACTGCACTACCTTAACAGCTAAATCTACCCCCAGCATGACCCCCTACACTACCCAAACACCACTGCACTACCCTAACCCCTAAATCTACCCCCAGCACGACCAACTACACTAACCAAACACTACTGCACTACCCTACACCCTAAACATACCCTCAGCATGACACCCTACACTACCCAAACACCACTGCACTACCCTAAAACACCACCCCCAGCATGACCCCCTACACTACACCAACACCACTGCACTACCCTAAACCCTAAAACACTACCCCAGCATGACCCCTACACTACCCAAACACCACTGCACTACCATAAACACTAAAACACTACCCCCAGCATGACCCCCTACACTACCCAAACACCACTGCACTACCCTAACCCCTAAATCTACCCCCAGCACGACCAACTACACTAACCAAACACTACTGCACTACCCTACACCCTAAACATACCCTCAGCATGACACCCTACACTACCCAAACACCACTGCACTACCCTAAAACACCACCCCCAGCATGACCCCCTACACTACACCAACACCACTGCACTACCCTAAACCCTAAAACACTACCCCAGCATGACCCCTACACTACCCAAACACCACTGCACTACCATAAACACTAAAACACTACCCCCAGCATGACCCCCTACACTACCCAAACACCACAGCACTACCCTAAACCCTAAAACACTACCCCTGCATGACCCCCTACACTGCACGAACACCACTGCTCTGCCTTAAACCCTAAATCACCACCCCAGCACGACCCCCTACAGTGCCTGAACATCACTACACTGCCCTAAACCTTAAAATACTACCACCAGCATGACCCCTACACTGCCCGAACACCACTGCACTGCCCGATACCCTGAAACACCACCCCCAGCACGACCCCCTACACTACCTGAACACCAATGCTCTAACCAAAAACCCTGAAACACTAGACCCAGCAGGACCTCCTACATTGCCCGAACACTACTGCTCTACCCTAAACCCTAAACAACTACCACCAGCATGACCCCCTACACTACCCAACCACCACTGCACTACCCTAAACCGTAAAACTCTACCGCCAGCACGACCCCCTACACTACCCAAACACCACTGCACAACCATAAACCCTAAAACACTCCCCCCAGCACAACTCCCTATACTACCGAAAAACCACTGCACTACCTAACCGCTAAATCTACCCCCATCATGACCCCCTACACTACCCAAACACCACTGCACTACCCTAACCCCTAAATCTACCCCCAGCACGACCCCCTACACTACCCAAACACTACTGCACTACCCTACACCCTAAACCTACCCTCGGCATGACCCCCTACATCACCGAAACACTATAGCACTACCCTAAAACACCACCCCCAACATGACCCCCTACACTACACCAACACCACTGCACTACCCTAAACCCTAAAACACTACCCCAGCATGACCTCCTACACTACCCAAACACCACAGCACTACCCTAAACCCTAAAACACTACCCCTGCATGACCCCCTACACTGCACAAACACCACTGCACTGCCCTAAACCCTAAATCACCACCCCAGCACGACTCCCTACACTGCCTGAAAACCACTGCACTGCCCTAAACCTTAAAATACTACCCCCAGCATGACCCCTACACACTGCCCAAACACCACTGCACTACCATAAACCCTAAATCTACCCCCAGCACGACCCCTTACACTACCCAAACACTACTGCACTACCCTACACCCTAAACCTACCCTCGGCATGACCCCCTACATCACCCAAACACTATAGAACTACCCTAAAACACCACCCCCAACATGACCCCCTACACTACACCAACACCACTGCACTACCCTAAACCCTAAAACACTACCCGAGCATGACCTCCTACACTACCCAAACACCACAGCACTACCCTAAACCCTAAAACACTACCCCTGCATGACCCCCTACACTGCACAAACACCACTGCTCTGCCTTAAACCCTAAATCACCACCCCAGCACGACCCCCTACAGTGCCTGAACATCACTGCACTGCTCTAAACCTTAAAATACTACCACCAGCATGATCCTTACACTGCCCGAACACCACTGCACTGCCCGATACCCTGAAACACCACCCCCAGCACGACCCCTTACATTACCCGAACACCAATGCTCTAACCAAAAACCCTGAAACACTAGACCCAGCAGGACCTCCTACATTGCCCGAACACTACTGCTCTACCCTAAACAACTACCACCAGCACGACCCCCTACACTACCCAAACACCACTGCACTACCCTAAAAAGTAAAACTCTACCGCCAGCACGACCCCCTACACTACCCAAACACCACTGCACAACCATAAACCCTAAAACACTCCCCCAGCACAACTCCCTATACTACCCAAAAACGACTGCACTACCCTAACTGCTAAATCTACCCCCAGCATGACCCCCTACCCTACCCAAACACCACTGCACTACCCTAGCCCCTAAATCTACCCCCAGCACGACCCCCTACACTACCCAAACACTACTGCACTACCCTACACCCTAAACCTACCCTCGGCATGACCCCCTACATTACCCAAACACTATAGCACTACCCGAAAACACCACCCACAGCATGACCCCCTACACTACACCAACAACACTGCACTGCGCTAAACCCTGAAACACTACCCCAGCATGACCTCCTACACTACCCAAACACCACAGCACTACCCTAAACCCTAAAACACTACCCCTGCATGACCCCCTACACTGCACAAACACCACTGCACTGCCCTAAAACCTAAATCACCACCCCAGCATGACTTCCTACACTGCCCGAACACCACTGCACTGCCCGATACCCTGAAACACCTCCCCCAGCACAACCCCCTTCACTATCCGAACACCAATGCTCTGCCCAAAACCCTGAAACACTTGACCCAGCAGGACCCCCTAAACTGCCCGAACACCACTGCTCTGCCCTAAACCCTGAAACACCACCCCGCATGACCCCCTACACTGCCTGAACACCACTGCACTTCATTAGACACTGAAACACAACCCCCTACACTGCCCGAACACCACTGCACTGCACTGCCCTAAACCCGAAAACACTACCCCAGCACGACCCCTAGACTGCACAAACCCCACTGCACTGCCCTAAACCCTAAAACACTACGCAGGCAGTACCCCGTACACTGCCCGATCACCACTGCACTGCCATAAACCCTAAAACACTACCCCCAGCATGACCCCCTACACTGTCCGCACACCACTGCACTGTTCTAAACCCTGAAACACCACCCCCAGCACGACCCCCTACATTGCCCGAACACCACTGCACTGCCCTAAACCCTGAAACACCAACCCCAGCATGACCCCCTACACTGCCCGAAACCACTGCACTGCCCTAAGCCCTGAAACACCACCCCCAGCATGACCCCCTACACTGCCTGAACACCACTGCACTGCCCTAAATCCTGAAACACTACCCCCAGCTAGACCCCCTATGCTGCCCGAACACCACTGCACTGCCCTAAACCCTGAAACATCACCCCCAGCAAGAGCCCCTAAACTGCCCGAACACCACTGCTCTGCCCAAAACCCTGAAACACCAGACCCAGCATGACCCCTACACAGCCCGAACACCACTGCACTGCCCTAAACACTGAAACAATAGCCCTAGCATGACCCCCACACTTCCCGAACACAACTGCACTGCCCAACACCCTGAAACACCACCCCTGCATGATCCCCTACACTGCCTAAACACCACTACACTGCCTTAAACCCTGAAACACCACCCCGCACGACAATCTACACTGTCCGAATACCACTGCACTGCCCTAAACCCTGAAACACCACCTCCCGCACTACCCCTACACTGCCCGAACACCACTGCACTGCCCTAAACACTGAACACCAGCCCCACATGACCCCCTACACTACCCGAACACCACTGCACTGCCCTAAACCCTGAAACACCAACCCCCGCATGACCCCCTACACTGCCAGAACACCACTGCCCAAAACCCTGAAACACCAACCCCAGCAAGACCCCCTACACTGCCCGAACACCACTGCACTGCCCTAAACCCTGAAAAACCACCCCCGCATGACCCCCTACACTACCCGAACACCACTGCACTACCCTAAACCCTAAAACACTACCCCAGCATGACCTCCTACACTACCCAAACACCACAGCACTACCCTAAACCCTAAAACACTACCCCTGCATGACCCCCTACACTGCACAAACACCACTGCACTGCCCTAAACCCTAAATCACCACCCCAGCATGACTCCCTACACTGCCCGAACACGACTGCACTGCCCTAAACCATAAAATACTACCCCCAGCATGACCCCTACCCTGCCCGAACACCACTGCACTGCCCGATACCCTGAAACACCTCCCCCAGCACAACCCCCTGCACTATCCGAACACCAATGCTCTGCCCAAAACCCTGAAACACTTGAACCAGCAGGACCCCCTACACTGTCCTAACACCACTGCACTGCCCTAAACCCTAAAACACTACCCCAGCACGACCCCTAGACTGCACAAACCCCACTGCACTGCCCTAAACCCTAAAACACTACGCAGGCAGTACCCCGTACACTGCCCGATCACCACTGCACTGCCATAAACCCTAAAACACTACCCCCAGCATGACCCCCTCCACTGTCCGAACACCACTGCACTGACCTAAACCCTGAAACACCACCCCCAGCATGACCCCCTACATTGCCCGAACACCACTGCACTGCCCTAAACCCTGAAACACCAACCCCAGCATGACCCCCTACACTGCCCGAAACCATTGCACTGCCCTAAGCCCTGAAACACCACCCCCAGCATGACCCCCTACACTGCCTGAACACCACTGCACTGCCCTAAACCCTGAAACACTACCCCCAGCTAGACCCCCTATGCTGCCCGAACACCACTGCACTGCCCTATACCCTGAAACATCACCCCCAGCAAGAGCCCCTAAACTGCCCGAACACCACTGCTCTGCCCAAAACCCTGAAACACCAGATCCAGCACGACCCCTACACAGCCCGAACACCACTGCACTGCCTGAAACACTGAAACAATAGCCCTAGCATGACCCCCTACACTTCCCGAACACAACTGCACTGCCCAACACCCTGAAACACCACCCCTGCACGATCCCCTACACTGCCTAAACACCACTACACTGCCTTAAACCCTGAAACACCACCCCGCACGACAATCTACACTGTCCGAATACCACTGCACTGCCCTAAACCCTGAAACACCACCTCCCGCACTACCCCTACAATACCCGAACACCACTGCACTGCCCTAAACCCTGATACACCAACCCCCGCATGACCCCCTACACTGCCAGAACACCACTGCCCAAAACCCTGAAACACCAACCCCAGCAAGACCCCCTACACTGCCTGAACACCACTGCACTGCCCTAAACCCGGAAACACCAGGCCCAGCACGACCCCTTACACTGCCCGAACACCACTGAACTACCCTAAACCCTGAAACGCCACCCCCGCATGACCCCCTACACTGCCCGAACACAACTGCACTACCCTAAACCCTAAAACACTACCCCTGCATGACCCCCTACACTGCACAAACACCACTGCACTGCCCTAAACCCTAAATCACCACCCCAGCATGACTCCCTACACTGCCCGAACACCACTGCACTGCCCTAAACCTTAAAATACTACCCCCAGCATGACCCCTACACTGCCCGAACACCACTGCACTGCCCTATACCCTGAAACACCACCCCCTAGCACCACCCCCTACACTGCCCGAACACCACTGCCTTAAACCCTGAAATACCATCCCCAGCAAGACCGACTACACTGCACGAACACCACTGCACCGCTCTAAACCCTGAAACACCAGGCCCAGCACAACCTCCTACACTGCTCGAACACCACTGCTCTGCCCAAAACCCTGAAACACCAGCCCCAGCACGACCGCCTACACTGCCCCAACACCACTGAACTACCCTAAACCCTAAAGCACCAGCCCCAGCACGATCGCCTACACTGCCCGAACACCACTGCACTGCCCTAAACCCTAAAGCACTACCCCCAGCAGTACGCCTAAACTACCCAAACACCATTGCACTACCCTAAACCCTAAAACACAACCCCCAGAGGTAACCCCTACACTACCCAAACACCACTGCTCTACCCTAAACCCTAAACAACTACCACCAGCACGACCCCCTACACTACCCTAACACCACTGCACTACCCTAAACCGTAAAACTCTACCGCCAGCACGACCCCCTACACTTCCCAACATCACTGCACTACGATAAACCCTAAAACACTCTCCCAGCACAACTCCCTATACAACCCAAAAACCACTGCACTACCTTAACCGCTAAATCTACCCCCAGCATGACCCCCTACACTACCCAAACACCACTGCACTACCCTAACCCCTAAATCTACCCCCAGCACGACCAACTACACTAACCAAACACTACTGCACTACCCTACACCCTAAACATACCCTCAGCATGACACCCTACACCACCCAAACACCACTGCACTACCCTAAAACACCACCCCCAGCATGACCCCCTACACTACACCAACACCACTGCACTACCCTAAACCCTAAAACACTACCCCAGCATGACCCCTACACTACCCAAACACCACTGCACTACCATAAACACTAAAACACTACCCCCAGCATGACCCCCTACACTACCCAAACACCACAGCACTACCCTAAACCCTAAAACACTACCCCTGCATGACCCCCTACACTGCACGAACACCACTGCTCTGCCTTAAACCCTAAATCACCACCCCAGCACGACCCCCTACAGTGCCTGAACATCACTACACTGCCCTAAACCTTAAAATACTACCACCAGCATGACCCCTACACTGCCCGAACACCACTGCACTGCCCGATACCCTGAAACACCACCCCCAGCACGACCCCCTACACTACCTGAACACCAATGCTCTAACCAAAAACCCTGAAACACTAGACCCAGCAGGACCTCCTACATTGCCCGAACACTACTGCTCTACCCTAAACCCTAAACAACTACCACCAGCATGACCCCCTACACTACCCAACCACCACTGCACTACCCTAAACCGTAAAACTCTACCGCCAGCACGACCCCCTACACTACCCAAACACCACTGCACAACCATAAACCCTAAAACACTCCCCCCAGAACAACTCCCTATACTACCGAAAAACCACTGCACTACCTAACCGCTAAATCTACCCCCATCATGACCCCCTACACTACCCAAACACCACTGCACTACCCTAACCCCTAAATCTACCCCCAGCACGACCCCCTACACTACCCAAACACTACTGCACTACCCTACACCCTAAACCTACCCTCGGCATGACCCCCTACATCACCGAAACACTATAGCACTACCCTAAAACACCACCCCCAACATGACCCCCTACACTACACCAACACCACTGCACTACCCTAAACCCTAAAACACTACCCCAGCATGACCTCCTACACTACCCAAACACCACAGCACTACCCTAAACCCTAAAACACTACCCCTGCATGACCCCCTACACTGCACAAACACCACTGCACTGCCCTAAACCCTAAATCACCACCCCAGCACGACTCCCTACACTGCCTGAAAACCACTGCACTGCCCTAAACCTTAAAATACTACCCCCAGCATGACCCCTACACACTGCCCAAACACCACTGCACTACCATAAACCCTAAATCTACCCCCAGCACGACCCCCTACACTACCCAAACACTACTGCACTACCCTACACCCTAAACCTACCCTCGGCATGACCCCCTACATCACCCAAACACTATAGAACTACCCTAAAACACCACCCCCAACATGACCCCCTACACTACACCAACACCACTGCACTACCCTAAACCCTAAAACACTACCCGAGCATGACCTCCTACACTACCCAAACACCACAGCACTACCCTAAACCCTAAAACACTACCCCTGCACGACCCCCTACACTGCACAAACACCACTGCTCTGCCTTAAACCCTAAATCACCACCCCAGCACGACCCCCTACAGTGCCTGAACATCACTGCACTGCTCTAAACCTTAAAATACTACCACCAGCATGATCCTTACACTGCCCGAACACCACTGCACTGCCCGATACCCTGAAACACCACCCCCAGCACGACCCCCTACATTACCCGAACACCAATGCTCTAACCAAAAACCCTGAAACACTAGACCCAGCAGGACCTCCTACATTGCCCGAACACTACTGCTCTACCCTAAACAACTACCACCAGCACGACCCCCTACACTACCCAAACACCACTGCACTACCCTAAAAAGTAAAACTCTACCGCCAGCACGACCCCCTACACTACCCAAACACCACTGCACAACCATAAACCCTAAAACACTCCCCCCAGCACAACTCCCTATACTACCCAAAAACGACTGCACTACCCTAACTGCTAAATCTACCCCCAGCATGACCCCCTACCCTACCCAAACACCACTGCACTACCCTAGCCCCTTAATCTACCCCCAGCACGACCCCCTACACTACCCAAACACTACTGCACTACCCTACACCCTAAACCTACCCTCGGCATGACCCCCTACATTACCCAAACACTATAGCACTACCCGAAAACACCACCCCCAGCATGACCCCCTACACTACACCAACAACACTGCACTACGCTAAACCCTGAAACACTACCCCAGCATGACCTCCTACACTACCCAAACACCACAGCACTACCCTAAACCCTAAAACACTACCCCTGCATGACCCCCTACACTGCACAAACACCACTGCACTGCCCTATAACCTAAATCACCACCCCAGCATGACTTCCTACACTGCCCGAACACCACTGCACTGCCCGATACCCTGAAACACCTCCCCCAGCACAACCCCCTACACTATCCGAACACCAATGCTCTGCCCAAAACCCTGAAACACTTGACCCAGCAGGACCCCCTAAACTGCCCGAACACCACTGCTCTGCCCTAAACCCTGAAACACCACCCCCGCATGACCCCCTACACTGCCCGAACACCACTGCACTGCATTAGACACTGAAACACAACCCCCTACACTGCCCGAACACCACTGCACTGCACTGCCCTAAACCCGAAAACACTACCCCAGCACGACCCCTAGACTGCACAAACCCCACTGCACTGCCCTAAACCCTAAAACACTACGCTGGCAGTACCCCGTACACTGCCCGATCACCACTGCACTGCCATAAACCCTAAAACACTACCCCCAGCATGACCCCCTACACTGTCCGAACACCACTGCACTGTTCTAAACCCTGAAACACCACCCCCAGCACGACCCCCTACATTGCCCGAACACCACTGCACTGCCCTAAACCCTGAAACACCAACCCCAGCATGACCCCCTACACTGCCCGAAACCACTGCACTGCCCTAAGCCCTGAAACACCACCCCCAGCATGACCCCCTACACTGCCTGAACACCACTGCACTGCCCTAAACCCTGAAACACTACCCCCAGCTAGACCCCCTATGCTGCCCGAACACCACTGCACTGCCAAAAACCCTGAAACATCACCCCCAGCAAGAGCCCCTAAACTGCCCGAACACCACTGCTCTGCCCAAAACCCTGAAACACCAGACCCAGCATGACCCCTACACAGCCCGAACACCACTGCACTGCCCTAAACACTGAAACAATAGCCCTAGCATGACCCCCACACTTCCCGAACACAACTGCACTGCCCAACACCCTGAAACACCACCCCTGCATGATCCCCTACACTGCCTAAACACCACTACACTGCCTTAAACCCTGAAACACCACCCCGCACGACAATCTACACTGTCCGAATACCACTGCACTGCCCTAAACCCTGAAACACCACCTCCCGCACTACCCCTACACTGCCCGAACACCACTGCACTGCCCTAAACACTGAACACCAGCCCCACACGACCCCCTACACTACCCGAACACCACTGCACTGCCCTAAACCCTGAAACACCAACCCCCGCATGACCCCCTACACTGCCAGAACACCACTGCCCAAAACCCTGAAACACCAACCCCAGCAAGACCCCCTACACTGCCCGAACACCACTGCACTGCCCTAAACCCTGAAAAACCACCCCCGCATGACCCCCTACACTGCCCGAACACCACTGCACTACCCTAAACCCTAAAACACTACCCCAGCATGACCTCCTACACTACCCAAACACCACAGCACTACCCTAAACCCTAAAACACTACCCCTGCATGACCCCCTACACTGCACAAACACCACTGCACTGCCCTAAACCCTAAATCACCACCCCAGCATGACTCCCTACACTGCCCGAACACGACTGCACTGCCCTAAACCATAAAATACTACCCCCAGCATGACCCCTACCCTGCCCGAACACCACTGCACTGCCCGATACCCTGAAACACCTCCCCCAGCACAACCCCCTGCACTATCCGAACACCAATGCTCTGCCCAAAACCCTGAAACACTTGAACCAGCAGGACCCCCTACACTGTCCTAACACCACTGCACTGCCCTAAACCCTAAAACACTACCCCAGCACGACCCCTAGACTGCACAAACCCCACTGCACTGCCCTAAACCCTAAAACACTACGCAGGCAGTACCCCGTACACTGCCCGATCACCACTGCACTGCCATAAACCCTAAAACACTACCCCCAGCATGACCCCCTACACTGTCCGAACACCACTGCACTGACCTAAACCCTGAAACACCACCCCCAGCATGACCCCCTACATTGCCCGAACACCACTGCACTGCCCTAAACCCTGAAACACCAACCCCAGCATGACCCCCTACACTGCCCGAAACCATTGCACTGCCCTAAGCCCTGAAACACCACCCCCAGCATGACCCCCTACACTGCCTGAACACCACTGCACTGCCCTAAACCCTGAAACACTACCCCCAGCTAGACCCCCTATGCTGCCCGAACACCACTGCACTGCCCTATACCCTGAAACATCACCCCCAGCAAGAGCCCCTAAACTGCCCGAACACCACTGCTCTGCCCAAAACCCTGAAACACCAGATCCAGCACGACCCCTACACAGCCCGAACACCACTGCACTGCCTGAAACACTGAAACAATAGCCCTAGCATGACCCCCTACACTTCCCGAACACAACTGCACTGCCCAACACCCTGAAACACCACCCCTGCACGATCCCCTACACTGCCTAAACACCACTACACTGCCTTAAACCCTGAAACACAACCCCGCACGACAATCTACACTGTCCGAATACCACTGCACTGCCCTAAACCCTGAAACACCACCTCCCGCACTACCCCTACAATACCCGAACACCACTGCACTGCCCTAAACCCTGAAACACCAACCCCCGCATGACCCCCTACACTGCCAGAACACCACTGCCCAAAACCCTGAAACACCAACCCCAGCAAGACCCCCTACACTGCCTGAACACCACTGCACTGCCCTAAACCCGGAAACACCAGGCCCAGCACGACCCCTTACACTGCCCGAACACCACTGAACTACCCTAAACCCAGAAACGCCACCCCCGCATGACCCCCTACACTGCCCGAACACAACTGCACTACCCTAAACCCTAAAACACTACCCCTGCATGACCCCCTACACTGCACAAACACCACTGCACTGCCCTAAACCCTAAATCACCACCCCAGCATGACTCCCTACACTGCCCGGACACCACTGCACTGCCCTAAACCTTAAAATACTACCCCCAGCATGACCCCTACACTGCCCGAACACCACTGCACTGCCCTATACCCTGAAACACCACCCCCTAGCACCACCCCCTACACTGCCCGAACACCACTGCCTTAAACCCTGAAATACCATCCCCAGCAAGACCGACTACACTGCACGAACACCACTGCACCGCTCTAAACCCTGAAACACCAGGCCCAGCACAACCTCCTACACTGCTCGAACACCACTGCTCTGCCCAAAACCCTGAAACACCAGCCCCAGCATGACCGCCTACACTGCCCCAACACCACTGAACTACCCTAAACCCTAAAGCACCAGCCCCAGCACGATCGCCTACACTGCCCGAACACCACTGCACTGCCCTAAACCCTAAAGCACTACCCCCAGCAGTACGCCTAAACTACCCAAACACCACTGCACTATCCTAAACCCTAAAACACTACCCCCACACAACCCCATACACTACCCAAACACCATTGCACTACCCTAAACCCTAAAACACAACCCCCAGAGGTAACCCCTACACTACCCAAACACCACTGCTCTACCCTAAACCCTAAACAACTACCACCAGCACGACCCCCTACACTACCCTAACACGACTGCACTACCCTAAACCGTAAAACTCTACCGCCAGCACGACCCCCTACACTTCCCAACATCACTGCACTACGATAAACCCTAAAACACTCTCCCAGCACAACTCCCTATACAACCTAAAAACCACTGCACTACCTTAACCGCTAAATCTACCCCCAGCATGACCCCCTACACTACCCAAACACCACTGCACTACCCTAACCCCTAAATCTACCCCCAGCACGACCAACTACACTAACCAAACACTACTGCACTACCCTACACCCTAAACATACCCTCAGCATGACACCCTACACTACCCAAACACCACTGCACTACCCTAAAACACCACCCCCAGCATGACCCCCTACACTACACCAACACCACTGCACTACCCTAAACCCTAAAACACTACCCCAGCATGACCCCTACACTACCCAAACACCACTGCACTACCATAAACACTAAAACACTACCCCCAGCATGACCCCCTACACTACCCAAACACCACAGCACTACCCTAAACCCTAAAACACTACCCCTGCATGACCCCCTACACTGCACGAACACCACTGCTCTGCCTTAAACCCTAAATCACCACCCCAGCACGACCTCCTACAGTGCCTGAACATCACTACACTGCCCTAAACCTTAAAATACTACCACCAGCATGACCCCTACACTGCCCGAACACCACTGCACTGCCCGATACCCTGAAACACCACCCCCAGCACGACCCCCTACACTACCTGAACACCAATGCTCTAACCAAAAACCCTGAAACACTAGACCCAGCAGGACCTCCTACATTGCCCGAACACTACTGCTCTACCCTAAACCCTAAACAACTACCACCAGCATGACCCCCTACACTACCCAACCACCACTGCACTACCCTAAACCGTAAAACTCTACCGCCAGCACGACCCCCTACACTACCCAAACACCACTGCACAACCATAAACCCTAAAACACTCCCCCCAGCACAACTCCCTATACTACCGAAAAACCACTGCACTACCTAACCGCTAAATCTACCCCCATCATGACCCCCTACACTACCCAAACACCACTGCACTACCCTAACCCCTAAATATACCCCCAGCACGACCCCCTACACTACCCAAACACTACTGCACTACCCTACACCCTAAACCTACCCTCGGCATGACCCCCTACATCACCGAAACACTATAGCACTACCCTAAAACACCACCCCCAACATGACCCCCTACACTACACCAACACCACTGCACTACCCTAAACCCTAAAACACTACCCCAGCATGACCTCCTACACTACCCAAACACCACAGCACTACCCTAAACCCTAAAACACTACCCCTGCATGACCCCCTACACTGCACAAACACCACTGCACTGCCCTAAACCCTAAATCACCACCCCAGCACGACTCCCTACACTGCCTGAAAACCACTGCACTGCCCTAAACCTTAAAATACTACCCCCAGCATGACCCCTACACACTGCCTAAACACCACTGCACTACCATAAACCCTAAATCTACCCCCAGCACGACCCCCTACACTACCCAAACACTACTGCACTACCCTACACCCTAAACCTACCCTCGGCATGACCCCCTACATCACCCAAACACTATAGAACTACCCTAAAACACCACCCCCAACATGACCCCCTACACTACACCAACACCACTGCACTACCCTAAACCCTAAAACACTACCCGAGCATGACCTCCTACACTACCCAAACACCACAGCACTACCCTAAACCCTAAAACACTACCCCTGCATGACCCCCTACACTGCACAAACACCACTGCTCTGCCTTAAACCCTAAATCACCACCCCAGCACGACCCCCTACAGTGCCTGAACATCACTGCACTGCTCTAAACCTTAAAATACTACCACCAGCATGATCCTTACACTGCCCGAACACCACTGCACTGCCCGATACCCTGAAACACCACCCCCAGCACGACCCCCTACATTACCCGAACACCAATGCTCTAACCAAAAACCCTGAAACACTAGACCCAGCAGGACCTCCTACATTGCCCGAACACTACTGCTCTACCCTAAACAACTACCACCAGCACGACCCCCTACACTACCCAAACACCACTGCACTACCCTAAAAAGTAAAACTCTACCGCCAGCACGACCCCCTACACTACCCAAACACCACTGCACAACCATAAACCCTAAAACACTCCCCCCAGCACAACTCCCTATACTACCCAAAAACGACTGCACTACCCTAACTGCTAAATCTACCCCCAGCATGACCCCCTACCCTACCCAAACACCACTGCACTACCCTAGCCCCTAAATCTACCCCCAGCACGACCCCCTACACTACCCAAACACTACTGCACTACCCTACACCCTAAACCTACCCTCGGCATGACCCCCTACATTAACCAAACACTATAGCACTACCCGAAAAAACCACCCCCAGCATGACCCCCTACACTACACCAACAACACTGCACTACGCTAAACCCTGAAACACTACCCCAGCATGACCTCCTACACTACCCAAACACCACAGCACTACCCTAAACCCTAAAACACTACCCCTGCATGACCCCCTACACTGCACAAACACCACTGCACTGCCCTAAAACCTAAATCACCACCCCAGCATGACTTCCTACACTGCCCGAACACCACTGCACTGCCCGATACCCTGAAACACCTCCCCCAGCACAACCCCCTACACTATCCGAACACCAATGCTCTGCCCAAAACCCTGAAACACTTGACCCAGCAGGACCCCCTAAACTGCCCGAACACCACTGCTCTGCCCTAAACCCTGAAACACCACCCCCGCATGACCCCCTACACTGCCCGAACACCACTGCACTGCATTAGACACTGAAACACAACCCCTACACTGCCCGAACACCACTGCACTGCACTGCCCTAAACCCGAAAACACCACCCCAGCACGACCCCTAGACTGCACAAACCCCACTGCACTGCCCTAAACCCTAAAACACTACGCAGGCAGTACCCCGTACACTGCCCGATCACCACTGCACTGCCATAAACCCTAAAACACTACCCCCAGCATGACCCCCTACACTGTCCGAACACCACTGCACTGTTCTAAACCCTGAAACACCACCCCCAGCACGACCCCCTACATTGCCCGAACACCACTGCACTGCCCTAAACCCTGAAACACCAACCCCAGCATGACCCCCTACACTGCCCGAAACCACTGCACTGCCCTAAGCCCTGAAACACCACCCCCAGCATGACCCCCTACACTGCCTGAACACCACTGCACTGCCCTAAACCCTGAAACACTACCCCCAGCTAGACCCCCTATGCTGCCCGAACACCACTGCACTGCCCTAAACCCTGAAACATCACCCCCAGCAAGAGCCCCTAAACTGCCCGAACACCACTGCTCTGCCCAAAACCCTGAAACACCAGACCCAGCATGACCCCTACACAGCCCGAACACCACTGCACTGCCCTAAACACTGAAACAATAGCCCTAGCATGACCCCCACACTTCCCGAACACAACTGCACTGCCCAACACCCTGAAACACCACCCCTGCATGATCCCCTACACTGCCTAAACACCACTACACTGCCTTAAACCCTGAAACACCACCCCGCACGACAATCTACACTGTCCGAATACCACTGCACTGCCCTAAACCCTGAAACACCACCTCCCGCACTACCCCTACACTGCCCGAACACCACTGCACTGCCCTAAACACTGAACACCAGCCCCACACGACCCCCTACACTACCCGAACACCACTGCACTGCCCTAAACCCTGAAACACCAACCCCCGCATGACCCCCTACACTGCCAGAACACCACTGCCCAAAACCCTGAAACACCAACCCCAGCAAGACCCCCTACACTGCCCGAACACCACTGCACTGCCCTAAACCCTGAAAAACCACCCCCGCATGACCCCCTACACTGCCCGAACACCACTGCACTACCCTAAACCCTAAAACACTACCCCAGCATGACCTCCTACACTACCCAAACACCACAGCACTACCCTAAACCCTAAAACACTACCCCTGCATGACCCCCTACACTGCACAAACACCACTGCACTGCCCTAAACCCTAAATCACCAACCCAGCATGACTCCCTACACTGCCCGAACACGACTGCACTGCCCTAAACCATAAAATACTACCCCCAGCATGACCCCTACCCTGCCCGAACACCACTGCACTGCCCGATACCCTGAAACACCTCCCCCAGCACAACCCCCTGCACTATCCGAACACCAATGCTCTGCCCAAAACCCTGAAACACTTGAACCAGCAGGACCCCCTACACTGTCCTAACACCACTGCACTGCCCTAAACCCTAAAACACTACCCCAGCACGACCCCTAGACTGCACAAACCCCACTGCACTGCCCTAAACCCTAAAACACTACGCAGGCAGTACCCCGTACACTGCCCGATCACCACTGCACTGCCATAAACCCTAAAACACTACCCCCAGCATGACCCCCTACACTGTCCGAACACCACTGCACTGACCTAAACCTTGAAACACCACCCCCAGCATGACCCCCTACATTGCCCGAACACCACTGCACTGCCCTAAACCCTGAAACACCAACCCCAGCATGACCCCCTACACTGCCCGAAACCATTGCACTGCCCTAAGCCCTGAAACACCACCCCCAGCATGACCCCCTACACTGCCTGAACACCACTGCACTGCCCTAAACCCTGAAACACTACCCCCAGCTAGACCACCTATGCTGCCCGAACACCACTGCACTGCCCTATACCCTGAAACATCACCCCCAGCAAGAGCCCCTAAACTGCCCGAACACCACTGCTCTGCCCAAAACCCTGAAACACCAGATCCAGCACGACCCCTACACAGCCCGAACACCACTGCACTGCCTGAAACACTGAAACAATAGCCCTAGCATGACCCCCTACACTTCCCGAACACAACTGCACTGCCCAACACCCTGAAACACCACCCCTGCACGATCCCCTACACTGCCTAAACACCACTACACTGCCTTAAACCCTGAAACACCACCCCGCACGACAATCTACACTGTCCGAATACCACTGCACTGCCCTAAACCCTGAAACACCACCTCCCGCACTACCCCTACACTGCCCGAACACCACTGCACTGCCCTAAACACTGAACACCAGCCCCACACGACCCCCTACACTACCCGAACACCACTGCACTGCCCTAAACCCTGAAACACCAACCCCCGCATTACCCCCTACACTGCCAGAACACCACTGCACTGCCCTAAACCCGGAAACGCCAGGCCCAGCACGACCCCTTACACTGCCCGAACACCACTGAACTACCCTAAACCCTGAAACACCACCCCCGCATGACCCCCTACACTGCCCGAACACCACTGCACTGCCCTAAACCTTAAAATACTACCCCCAGCATGATCCCTACACTGCCCGAACACCACTGCTCTGCCCGATACCCTGAAACACCACCCCCAGCACGACCCCCTACACTACCTGAACACCAATGCTCTGCCCAAAACCCTGAAACACTAGACCCAGCAGGACCCCTACACAGCCCGAACACCACTGCACTGCCCTAAACCCTGAAACACCACCCTCGCATGACCCCGTACACTGCCCAAACACCTCTGCACTGCCCTAAACACTGAAACTCGACCCCCGCCCTGCCCGAACACCACTGCACTGCCCTAAACCCTAAAACATTACCCCAGCACGACCCCCTAGATTGCACAAACACCACTGCACTGCTCTAAACCCTAAATCACTACCCCAGCAGGACCCCGTACACTGCCCGATCACCACTGCACTGCCATAAACCCTAAAACACTACCCCCAGCACGACCCCCTACACTGTCCGAACACCACTGCACTGCCCTAAACCCTGAAACACCACCCCCAGCACGACCCCCTACATTGCCCGAACACCACTGCACTGCCCTAAACCCTGAAACACCACCCCCAGCATGACCCCCTACGCTACCTGAACACCACTGCACTGCCCTAAACCCTGAAACACCACCCCGCATGACACCCTACACTGCCCGAACACCACTGCACTGCCCTAAACCCTGAAACACAACCCCCCGCATGGCCCCCTACACTGCCCAAACCCCACTGCACTGCCCCAAACCCTGAAACACCACACCCTGCACCATCCCCTACACTGCCCGAACACCACTGAACTGCCCTTAACCCTGAAACACCACCCCCGCATGACCCCCTACACTGCCCGAACACCACTGCACTGCACTGCCCTAAACCTTAAAATACTACCCCCAGCATGATCCCTACACTGCCCGAACACCACTGCTCTGCCCGATACCCTGAAACACCACCCCCAGCACGACCCCCTACACTACCTGAACACCAATGCTCTGCCCAAAACCCTGAAACACTAGACCAAGCAGGACCCCTACACAGCCCGAACACCACTGCACTGCCCTAAACCCTGAAACCCCACCCTCGCATGACCCCGTACACTGCCCAAACACCACTGCACTGCCCTAAACACTGAAACTCGACCCCCGCCCTGCCCGAACACCACTGCACTGCCCTAAACCCTAAAACATTACCCCAGCACAACCCCCTAGATTGCACAAACATCACTGCACTGCTCTAAACCCTAAAACACTACCCCAGCAGGACCCCGTACACTGCCCGCTCACCACTGCACTGCCATAAACCCTAAAACACTACCCCCAGCACAGCCCCCTACACTGTCCGAACACCACTGCACTGCCCTAAACCCTGAAACACCACCCACAGCACGACCCCCTACATTGCCCGAACACCACTGCACTGCACTAAACCCTGAAACACCACCCCCAGCATGACCCCCTACGCTAACTGAACACCACTGCACTGCCCTAAACCCTGAAACACCACCCCGCATGACACCCTACACTGCCCGAACACCACTGCACTGCCCCACACCCTGAAACACCACAGCCTGCACCATCCCCTACACTGCCCGAACACCACTGCACTGTCCTAAACCCTGAAACACCACCCCTGCATGACCCCCTACACTGCCTGAACACCACTGCACTGCCCTAAACCCTGAAACACCACCCCCGCTGGACCCCCTACACTGCACGAACACCACTGCACTTCCCAAAACCCTGAAACACCAGGCCCAGCACATCCCTCTAAACTGCCAAAACACCACTGCTCTGCCTAAAACCCTGAAATGCCAGCCCCAGCACGACCGCCTAAACTGAACGAACACCACTGCACTGCCCAAGAACTTGAAACATCAGCCCCAGCATGACCCCCTTCACTGCCCGAACAATGCAGCACTGCCCTAAACCATGAAACACCACCCACCACACGACCCCCTACACTGCCCGAACACCACTGAACTGCCCTAAACACTGAAACACCACCCCCGCACGACCCCCTACACTGCCCGAACACCACTGCACTGCCCTAAACCGAGAAACATCACTGCCCGCACAACCACCTACACTGCCCAAACAGCACTGCACTGCCCTAAACCCTGAAACACCACCCACCGCATGACCCCCTACACTGCCCGAACACCACTGCACTGCCCTAAACCCTGAAACACCACCCCCAGCACAACCCCCTACACTGCCCGAACACCACTGCCCTAAACCCTGAAATACCAACCCCAGCAAGACCGCCTACACTGCACGAACACCACTGCACCGCCCTAAACCCTGAAACATTAGGCCCAGCACAACCCCCTACACTGCTCGAACACCACTGCTCTGCCCAAAGCCCTGAAACACCAGACCCAGCACGACCGCCTCCACTGCCCGAACACCACTGCACTGCCCTAAACCCTGAAACACCAGCCCCAGCACGACCGCCTACACTGCCCGAACACCACTGCACTGCCCTAAACCCTAAAACACTACCCCCAGCAGTACCCCTACACTACCCAAACACCACTGCACTACCCTAAACCCTAAAACACTACCCCCACACAACCCCATACACTACCCAAACACCATTGCACTACCCTAAACCCTAAAACACAACCCCCAGAGATGTATGTATGTATGTATGTGCAGTCTTATATAGCGCTCAAATTACCCTTGGGCATCTCAGCACTTGCATTGGGAACCCGTCCTGGTTTTTCCCTGTGAGATAACCCGTACTGGGCATCCCCAAGGTGAAAGCCAGGCATCCCGCTGCGGGGGGCCGTTGTGGAGATTAAGCAAGCTTGTTGCCCAGAGCTGCATAATGTGAACTCATGCTTAGAGTAGGCACCGAAGCGAGAATTATCGAGTCCGTGGACAATTGGGCTCCAGACCCTGCCGCGTCGGGAATCGAACCCTGGTCCCGGGTCTGACCTCTGCTTCAGGGTATGCCTCCTCTAACCAGTGAGCTACACTTCTCCACAAGAGATAACCCCTACACTACCCAAACACCACTGCTCTACCCTAAAACCCTAAACAACTACCACCAGCATGACCCCCTACAATACCCTAACACCACTGCTCTACCCTAAACCGTAAAACTCTACCGCCAGCACGACCCCCTACACTACCTAAACACCACTGCACTACCATACACCCTAAAACACTCTCCCATCACAACTCCCTATACTACCCAAAAACCACTGCACTACCCTAACCGCTAAATCTACCCCAGCACGACCCCCTACACTACCCAAACACCACTGCACTGCCCTAACCCCTAAATCTACCCCCAGCACGACCCCCTACACTGCCCGAACACCACTGCACTGCCCTAAACCCTGAAACACCACCCCCAGCACAACCCCCTACACTGCCCGAACACCAATGCCCTAAACCCTGAAATACCAACCCCAGCAAGACCGCCTACACTGCACGAATACCACTGCACCGCCCTAAACCCTAAAACACCAGGCCCAGCACAACCCACTACACTGCTCGAACACCACTGCTCTGGGCAAAACCCTGAAACACCAGCCCCAGCACGACTGCCTACACTGCCCGAACACCACTGCACTGCCCTAAACCCTGAAACACCAACCCCCGCATGACCCCCTACACTGCCAGAACACCACTGCCCAAAACCCTGAAACACCAACCCCAGCAAGACCCCCTACACTGCCCGAACACCACTGCACTGCCCTAAACCCTGAAACACCACCCCCGCATGACCCCCCACACTGCCCGAACACCACTGCACTACCCTAAACCCTAAAACACTACCCCAGCATGACCTCCTACACTACCCAAACACCACAGCACTACCCTAAATGAAATGAAATGAATGAAATGAAATGAAAAGAGATTTGTAAAGCGCATGGCTGCCCTTGAGCGTCCCAGCGCTGAAACAAAACACAGGACCACCACCCAAACACAACTAAAGCAAAGCCTAACGGGGGAAGAGATAAGTTTTCAGTGCCTTGCGGAAACGCACTAGATTGGGTTCTTTCCGCAGGGCCGTCGGCAGAGCATTCCATAGTTGGCCTGCATTAATAGAGAACCGGCGACCGCCGGACTTCACCTTTTTGGCTCTGGGTATCACCACAAAATTACCATCATCCGAGCGAAGGGCTCGCGTAGGTTTGTAAGGGCGCACCAGGTCTCTAAGGATTGGAGGGCCTGATCCTTGCAAAGCTTTGAACACGATGCAAAGGGATTTAAATTTTATGCGAGCTCGGATTGGAAGCCAATGCAAGGCCTTGAGAGCAGGCTTAGCTGATGATCTTTTGGCAGTACCAGTGAGCATTCTTGCAGCCGCATTCTGAGCACTTTGGAGCACATTCAGGGTGGATTCTGGTGAGCCAAGGAATAAGGCATTGCTATAATCCAGCCTTGACATGACTAATCCTTGAACCAGAAGTTTTCGGGAGTTTTCCGGGAGTAGCGGGAGGATCTTCCGTACTGACCTGAGCAGTCCATAGCAGGTCCCTGCCACTCGTTTAGCTTGAGTGGTCATTAACAGTTCAGGTTCAAGCCAAACCCCCAAACTTTTTATTGCTTCTTTGGGAACTGGGGGAGCACCTAGACTGTCCGGCCACATGGATTTGGGGAGAGTTGAACATAGATTGCCAAGAAGCATCAGCTCCGTTTTCGTCCCATTTAGTTTGAGCCGGGACTCCGACATCCATGACATGATGTTAACAAGACATGATGCGAACTTTTCCCCCTGGCTTTCCGAGAGGGACAGCGAGACGATCAATTGAGTGTCGTCTGCGTAGGTT